>NC_134241.1:105783937-106403937 GCF_965152275.1 Natator depressus
TTGGCCGGCTGAAGTGGGGTTTATAGTTTTACGCTAACACCATGGTGATTTGAAGCCAGTCGTTAAATCTACCCACCACAGTAGTTAGGCCCTTTTCTCTAATACGCAATTGTCTACACAGAGCTCCAGGAGCAAGTGCGCACTTGAAACAGATTCCCTCAAGCTAAGTGTGATGGGCTCATCTTCTCCCCGCACTACAGCTCAATCCCTCTGGCCTAGTAGCCTAAGCCAGCTCTTGCAGGAGGCTCACGGTGCAGAAGAACAATATTCATTCAGGGGCCTAGTCACCCTGCCAGGCTTGGGACATTTTCATTCTCCACTCAGAGGAACACTGATGTGGGGATGTTTGTGGAAAACATGGCATTCGAGGAGCTCCTATAACACTTTCCTGTGGGATGCTCAGCGTGACAGAAAGAACACAGGCAACGATTCCTCAAAAATCACAGGACAAGACCGATTCCCCCTCATACCCCAAAATGCTTAATTACAGAACAGACCATGAAGCTGGCAGCATGACAAACACTTGGACAGATTAATAACTGAGCCCAGCTTGTGTCCTGTGATGGCTAGGCAAGCTTATGACAAAGGGCATCCCAAGCTTTCAGCCTAGTCCTTTGTTTGCACTGAAGGGCTGAAGTGCTCATCGTAAGTGAGAGAACTTAACAGTTCACAACCTCAGTAACTGGCATTAAATTAGCCTGGGCCCTCTCCCTCACTGGAGGTGCAGGTTGATGCACATTGGCAGGAGAGTATATAGGGGAAGCTGGCACTGCCACTGTCTGTGATGGACCCATTCTCTAGATAAGTGTAGACTTCAGTCTCTGTGGCCTTGCCTGACCCATAATTCCCACTGGTGCAGCTGCAGCCACCATAGTGATGATGGAAGCATTAGTACGGACAGGGCTTGAGTATTTTTACTGGTGGGACTGATAGCTCCACCCAGAGCAGGTCTAGAAACACCAGCGGCTGCGTGGCCCTAGCCCTTTCCACTGGTGGAGAGTGAGGGGCTGATTTCTGCTGGACACAGACTCGCCTTAAGGCTGTCAATCCAGTACCTCTTCACAGACACATAGTTCACCCCCCTAATCCCAGTTTCCGAGTATCTCACACTGAACATAGCAGGAAGCTGGGTTTAGTAATACCCCCATCCCAGAAAGCTCAGTTCAGCTGGTATCAGCTAGTTTCAAATGAAGCCCTATTTAAGGCAAGCCATTGTTAGGGAATGTGACAACAAGAGAGAAGGTTACTTACCTTGCACAGTAACTGTGGTCCTTCAGAGCTTTACCGGTGTGGACCCCCTTATTGGTGTGTGCATACATCTCATGCACTGACAGCCACATGGACAAACATTCAAAGAATGACAAATTCTTACTCTGTAGTTCATCTCTCTAAACGTTTTGTCTGGGCCATCTGTCTGCTCAGCCCACTCCTGAGAGAGCTCACACCCTTCACATGGGGAACTGTATCCTTTTGGACCATGCTATTATGCAGTTCTTCTTTTCAGCCAGATGCCCATATGCTTTCTGGATTTACAACCTGATCTTGACAGGAGGCAAGAGCCTCCTACCAGACTCTGAGCACCTTCCACACTCGATGAAATAAACAATTTTAATGTTCTTGGATTCGGTAAGCTGTTTGGGACAGGGACTATCTCCTCCTGTGCGTCCATGCAGTGCCCAACGCAAAAGAGCCCCAAGCCTGACTGGGGCTTTTGGGCACAACTGTAATGGAAGCGGGAGAAGCAGAAGGTGCTCAGCTTCTTGCAGGATCACTTTCTCAGATGGCTGAGCACCCCAGTGATCTGACAACAGCGATAGCCTCTAGGCTGTCAACCACAAGTAACAGATCTGAAGAGCAGGCATCTAAGTGAAGCAGCATAACTGGAGAGAACATGTTTGCTAACAACTCAGAGTGCGCAACTACCCAGGGATAATCTAGGTAGGCAGCCGCGCACACGGCCACCATGGAATGAGGCATCACACTTGCACTGAGAACGATTGGGGGTCTTCTGCAGAGCCATGTTTCGTGACTTGAATATCAAATGAGCTGCCTGTTAGCAATCGCCAGGTCCAGGACACAGTTCTAGTCGCTATGAATTAAAATACATCATGAACAGGATGACTCTTGTTAAACAAAGCTGTTTAACAGATGCAGAATTTTTGGCCTCACAAAACAGTGTTAGTGAAACATTTCCTCTTCTAACCTCAGTGGGGGTGGGGGCAGAAAGACTTTGTTTGTCTAACCTGTTTTAAACACCTGTCAGGGATGTTCTAGATAATACTTAGTCCTGCCTCAGTGCCGGGGACTGGACTAGAGGACGTACTCAGTTCCCTTCCAGTCCGACACATATGAGTCTTTGTTAGCATTCAGGATAAATGGAACATCTGGTTCCAACATTACTTTCTTACAATTTTTTTTTTAAAAATTTTATCAAACAATTTTCTCATGAGCAAGGCAGAAACGCTTCCTTGAATATGAATCCTGAACCCATGTGTTGGAAGTGACCAACAGGTTGAAAGGTCTGAATACCATAAACTTTGCAAGAGGGTCCTTCAGAGAGCTGTACTGAATTAAAGGTTCTCTGCTCAAGACCCTAAAATTCAAAGTGAGCTCCTGAGCATCAACAGAAACGCTTAGACCTGGTCTACACTGGGAAAATTGTCTCCAGATCACTAACTAGTTTGAAAACAAATTCCCCTAAATCTATTTTAAAACCAGTTGGAGCCATAATGTAAACTAGACTCCTGGTTGCCAGAACCCGTTTTAAAATCACTTAGTATACTACATCTCCAGCTGTTTTAAAATCGGTTTAGCAGAGCCAGTTTTAAAATGGTTAGCAGTCAGGGTAAATTTCTCCAATGCAGACTAGGCCTTACATCCTGTGACCTTTGTTGATGATTATGAGGCACTGACAGGAAGTTGTACTTCCAGGACAGAATCACTTGGGTCTTTCCGAGTAATTGGTTTGTGGCAAAGCCTACTTACCACAAGAGGAAGGAGATACTGGTAAGTTTAGTACCGGAAATGTTTAATACAGCCAGGTAGGATCGGATCCTGGATTGTCTATCTGACAAGCTAGAGAAGATCTTGTACCTACTGCTGTGTTGAACTCTGTAGAAGAACTGTGTGTATGTGGAATAGCCCCACCCCAATTTGCAATAATACACAAGACTTGACATTAAGGAACAGAAAGATTTTGTTCCTGGGTGGGGATACATTCCTTTTATAAAAAGAAACTAAGGAGCCAGCTAACTATAAGAAAGTTTACTAAAAAATGCATATACGCATGTATATAAATAACAGACAAGTGGCAGGAATGACACCCAGGACATACATGAATAGGAGTTTTCTTTCTGACAAAGACTCCAGCTGGTAGTGTTATGGAACTAAACCTGCCTAAGGCTAAGTTGCGGGACCTCCTGGTCAACCTCCTCTTGGCCCTGGCTAAAGTGGCCATCTATAAAACCAGGGTGAGGAGGTTGGCCGATGGAGTCTCCTGCGACTGTGGGGCCTATTTCCGATCCTCTGTCCGTTCACACCTCCGGGCAGAGTTCCTCTGGGCGGCGTCCACTGACTCCCTTGACACCTTTGAGGAGCAGTGGGTGCTGTCCGAGGTTCTCTGCTCGGTGTCCCCGTCAGGTTCCCTTCGTTTGACCCTTTGACTGCACTCCTGTCCCTGTTGTTCATTAGTTGTCCCCCGTAATTATTTGGTTTCCCAGGTCCTGTGGAAACCCCCCTTAGGCTGGGGGGGGATCCTTTAGCAGTGGGCGGGCTTTGCCCGCCCACTTCCTGGATCCCAATAAGGCTACAACTGGTCTTCCTCGCAATGCACATGCTCTCCAGGACCCCTGTCAGAGGAAGACTAGACCTCTAGAAAGTTCTGGGCAGAGCCCATCTTGAGTATACATGGTCTGACTGCACATTATTTCAAAGCTTCTGTCTGAAGCCCCCTAGAGCCAGCCCATGTAAATCGGGGTGTCAAAGGAGAGCACCTTTTCTAACTATCTGACTTATTATCTATCTAGCTGTTCATACTGCACCAGGAGCCTGAAGAAATAAAGGGGAAAAAACTCTCTCTCACAAGGGAGAATGTAGATTTCCAAAGCGGCTTTGGCATTTTCAGACTGACATTCAATATGTCTGAGGTAGAACTCTGGCCCTTTTGGAAAATAATATATAGCAAACGACTGTGTGCTGGGTGAAGACTTTGTTAGGAAATCACGTATATGAAATGGCTAGACGTTACTCTTTATATGCAACTATTTTAACTACATTCCATCGGTCTGGGTCTTATTAGTTTTAATTAAATTAAATGAAATGAGTTTGTGCTCAGACCGCGACAGTCTGAGCTGAAACCAGGCTGGCTGGGAGATACTGTTGTATCAGATGATTTTGCTCTAAATGGAGCAGAGACCCCTTTTTTGTGGGAAGATGAATACTTCATAATGAAATGCTTGTTTACATTTATTTTCTTCTGAAAAACAACTTTCCTTCATTATCAAATTCTGCTGGAGTCTCTAATAGCAGCTGGTGGATTGGATCAGGGACTGCCTGATCTATTACACTGGTACAAACAGGACAACTGCAGAGGGGAAGGAAGGATCCATATTCCACACCCAGTTCTAGCTCAAATTGTACTTACAGGAATGACCATAAGCTGGCAGCTGCTAAATTCTAACCCAGGAGAAGCCAGAGTCTCATGGTGTAAATTACTTGATTCCCACTTTTGTTAGGAGGTGGGAGAATCTTCATCCTAACATTGGCTTTGCATCCTCCTTCCCCACCCCTAAAAACAAAACCCTCACCCACACTTGGAAGTCTGCTGTGCTGAAACTACACTAAAGTCTAATCAATTTCCGTCACAGGACTGAGGATGTGTGTTGCTCATTGATTTCTAAAAGGTTCCCTTGATACCTCCCTTGGTAATTACAGTCTCTTCAACAAGCAGTCAAATTCTAGAGTTTGAATCCCCAGTGAAATTCAATTGACACGTGTCTTGAGAACAGGAAAAAGGAAACAAAACTTGGACACTATGGCAGGGCTTATTGTTTTTACACTCTAGCTGTCTCTCCAAGCTCGCCCAGCAGACAGGAGATGGACAAGTGCCCATAAAGAGGATGCAGAGAGCAAGTGCATCAGAGCTGGCTCTCTTATTTACAGTTTTACCTGCGGATGCTGATTTAGTCAGTTATGAAAAACAAAATATCCATAGCACTTTCCTACTGCTGCTTACCTAATGCCTCCAGGAATAATTAATGAGTGTGATATTTTCTTTCAGGACAAACATACCAAGATTAAACCAGGTTTGTTGGGGAGAAAAGCTAAAGGTCACTGTGAAATTTCCTAAGCTGGAAATGTATTAGTGTAATTAGTGCTCACTAGCATATCTAGGTGAAACCAGAATGCCAGGCTAAGTTCTAATGTAGGTGACAGAGGTTGCTAATTACCCACTCTCCCCGTTAAAGGCTGTTCCATGCTAGGACAAGAGACAGAGCACCACAGTCAGGTTGCACAAGAAGGGCACACATTAAATGTCCATGTTATAAGGAGAGAATATAGGAATGCCCTGGCAGCTCTGGACAAGGCAAATTATGCCTTTTGGGTGCCAGTAGATACCGCAGCCAGGCAACACAGGCTGCATTATCTTATTTCTAGTCAGGAGGCACCATATCAACTCCCTTCTGCGCTTTCAACTGACTACCACAGGATTCCTTACTTCCAGCCCTGTGGGGTAGTGCTGCTATGCATTGTTAAACAGCTGCTGTGTTTCACCCCAGATGTGGCTGTATCTGAGCAATACATTAAGCAATCCTTTTATGTAGTTTAATTTTGTAAAGGGCTTTGAGATCCTGCAGGATGGAAAGACATGACAGAAATGCAAGAGAGCATTATTAAGAGGCCCAAGTGCATTTCCATCCATTGGAGCAGACTAGTTTGTGCCAGAGTGTTAGAGAGAAGTCTGCAGCATGTATTGCACATTCTTGTATTTAACTCGTTAAATAAGAAATAAGAAAGTGCAGCCTGGTAACCACGTTTCTGTTCTTGAAATCTACAGACCAGTCATTTATTTGCTACTCGACTTCTTGGTTTTTCTTTATCCTTGTTCTGCCAAATGTGGAGACTGGTGAAGACTTCAAGAGAAAAAAGGGTGTTGTCTTGACGGCTCTGGGCCATAACGTAGCAGCCTCTGGTCCTTGACATCCTGTGTGCTGTATTCTCTATTCTGTTCTAGAGAGGTTCTTACACTGCGCTCATCACCGTAGGATCTGAGCGCCTGCTGAGCTGTGGTGAAGTGTCTGACCTTGCCCTGAATCTGAGGCAGTCTCATTATGAGCTAGCCTCCTCAGCCAACACCCCGACTGACAGAGGAATCTGTGTGATGTTCCCAAAGGCATGTCCGTGCTAATCTCTCTCTCTAGCAGGCCATGATATCCTGCCAGAGGAAACTGGCCCCCAAAGGTTGGTTTTCATATCACAATGGGGACAAAGTTAACGTCTGGGTTTAGGTGCATAGCTGCACCTCAGAATAATATGCAAAAAGCTATAATGGCAACAGGTTGGGAGGGAAGAGCGAAGGAGAAGGGAAGCCTTACTTGCTTTGCGGCCTTACCTGAACGGAGCTGCTTGATGCGCCCATTGCTAGTTCCTGTATCCACAGGAAGGAAGTCCTTGAACCAAGAGATTTCAGGATCGGGGTTGCCACTGGCAGCGCAGAGCATTGTGGCTGTGCGGGCCTTTTCTACCACCTTCAGCTGCGGGCCCATGTCAATGGTTGGAAAGCCAGATGGGAGGTGATCTTCTGCAATAGGAAACAACACACACCAGACTGATGAGTTACAGGTTGCACAGTAATGGGATCCAGTGCCATGCTGCAGCATCTGTGCCTCTGCTGGAGAGCATCAGCCCAACTCCCCCACTGTGGTTATGTCCACACTACGGCCGACGGCAGCTCAGGGGTGTGAGTATTCCACCCCCTGAGCACCAGGTGTTACACCGACATAAGCGCTCGTGTGCACAGCGCTATGTTGGCGGGGGAGCTTCTCCCGCTCGTGGAGGTGGGTTTTTTATGCTGACAGGAGAGCTCTTTACGTATAGACATGGCCTGAGAAGCTTGCAAACCCCCAAAGCGCTCTAGCCTCTATAATGAGCACTCACTGCAGCAACAGGGGCCGCTGCTAAATTGAACTCTGTTTGAATCAGCTGCCGTGGGACATGCCCACGATTTTCACCGATGCATAAGCTCTATCTATTGTTGTTAATAAACTCTCAGAGCAGGTGTCTGTCTTTATGCAAGAAGAGAGAGGTGTTCTGGATGCTACACAGACATGCAGCCAACCATCAGGTCAAATAAGCCAAGGCACCTTGCAAACAAACAAACAAACAAACATACTAAACAATACAAATTGTCAAGAGAGCATGAGTCTTCCCAACGGAAAGATCCATTACAAATCTCTCCCTGCCCCAAAAACTGGTGTTAAAGAGGTTATTAGAAACAAACGAATGTAAACTTTACATCTAACCACGAAGAGCAATGCCAGGCTGTGCATTAGGAAGCTCCCGATGGACTTCCTAGGCAGCTGAAAGCATCGGAGGTGTGCAAGAGATGACTAATGCACACGCTGGTGTGGCTTACTGCTATATTATAAATGAAAGCATCCCCATGCTGAACTGTGAAAAGCACAGATAGAACGGCTTGGAAAGGAAAGGCCAATTCCGTGTGCTGCTGCTGTACGTGCACAGGTAGGCTTGGCTGAATGTGTTAAGTAGCCTGTGCTGAAAAACGGAGGAAGCTTCAGAACAGCCATTCAGCAAAGAAGGGCAGGACAGAGCTCATTTACTCACTTCTGTGGCAAGATGTACTGTACTCTACTAAGCCTGAATGGCAATGAAAAAGGACACACTTCCACGCAAAGAGAGAGCCAGGAGAACATTAAGGATCCTGAAAAGCACTAAAAATTCAATTATTTTCAGCAGGCTCCTGTTTTCTCTAGTTTGAGAGCAGAACTTAAGCAACCCCTCTCCTTGCCTGCTAATCTGCCCCTTCCGCTCACTGGAACATTTCAAACCTACCAGGCCCGACGGTTCCCCCAAAGTCCAACAAGATTGTGACCCCACCATACCTCGATTTTTACATTCCTTTCCCTGGGATCCTACCGTCCCCATATTTTACCCACCCTCAGAGAAGCACGAACAAGAAGATACTTTGGTTGTGTCTTTTATTTTAAAGTTCCACATTTGCAGCACAAACTAGGAACATTTGGTGACTAATCTTAAACATCCTTTCCTAAGATCTCGGGAGAATCCCCAAGACACTTCCCACTTGTTTGTGCATCAGGATTCTACAGCACAAGGCAACATCTGCTGTAAACAAAACAATGCACTAGAATGTTGCTTCTGTGTTTGGATGTGAGGGGCAGCCAGGGTTTTCTAAAGGGAAAAAGCTACTGAGGCTTATTAAGAGCATAAGCCATATTTTGTCTCCCAGTCTGGCCTCCCTAGAAACCTCCCCCATACCAGCAAACACAGGAGGTTTTTTTGAAAGGTACCACTGAAAACTAGTTCCTTTTTTTATTTGCACTCCACTGATTTTCAAAGACAAAAGGCACACAGCGCTTAAACAGAAAGACACCAGAGCCAGCATTCAGTAACCAGCAACAACAGCACTGACACAACCACAACACATATTGCGCCTTAGTTCACAGGAGAGACACCACAGTATAGAGTGGCATAGACTAAACTGTGAAGGGAGATACACAAACAGTGGTAAACAATTAATTTCCTTCGGCGCACAGCCAGGTGTCCTTGAAGCCCAGCACCTTGCTATCTGCGATGTGAAAGCAGATGTTCAGTCTGGGGAGGCTGAAACCCCAAAGTGCTTTTTAATTTAATACCACGCTGAATATTTACACAGTCTTTTCTGGCTTGCTTAAGAGTTTACACAGAACACGTGAAGCAAAGTATCAAGTAATTAACTTGATCCAAATCATGCATGGAGATTTAGCATTAAACTATCACTAAGGCTGCAAGTTTGTCACGGAAGTCACAGATTCCGTGACTTTCTGTGACCGCTGTGACTTCTGCAGTGGCCAGTGCGCCTGGCCTGGGGACAGCTCAGGCAGCCCCTGGGCCAGTCGCACCGGCAGCTGCTGGGGCAGTCTCGGGCCACGCCTCCGCCTAGGAGCTGAGCGAGGGGGATATCGCCACTTCCGGGGAGCCCCCCAGGTAAGCGCCACCCAGAGCCCACCTCTCCCCATCCCGTGCCCCAACCCACAGCCAAACTCTGCTGCTGCTGGGGTGGAAGAGATGCAGAGCCAGGTAGGGAGCCTGCCGGCTCCACCAACCCTCCCTCCCCCCGCAGCATCAACTGCTGTGCACCGCTGCCCACCCGCCCCATCTCCAGCACCAACGGGGGGTCCTGGGCCGTTGCCGTCCCCGTCCAGCACCAGCGGGGGTCCTGGGCCATGCCCCCCACCAGCACCTGGGCTGTCCCCCCATGCACCCATGGCACCCCAGGGCAACTGCTCCCTGCCCCCAAAGATTTAGTCAGGGGTATATAGTAGAAGTTATGGACAGGTCATGGGCCGTGAATTTTTGTTTACTGCCCCTGACCTGCCTGTGACTTTTACTTTTACACCCATGACTAAAACGTAGCCTTAACTATCACCAAATCAAAACCAAGCATTTGTGCAAGAGATTCCCTTGTTATCTACAAAGATCCTGGCCCATAGGCACTTCAGACAAAGGAATCTTCCACACAAGTTCAATATTGATTCCAGTTGCCGGAGTCAGACCTCCACGTGGGGCACTGACCTGTGTATCTTTCGTGCATGACTAAATCAAAGACGAGGAAAGAATTTTGTGATGAAGCACAGACAGATGTTAGGCTCCACCCTTAACTTCATAGGGTACAAGAGAGCAATCTAGGACCATGCTATAGGAGTGGGAGACGGTGATCTGGGGGAGAGCCCCACAGCATCGCGCTCTTAGCATCCACCACACAACAATACAGGATCCAGGGATCGCGCTTTCTGCCCGCTGGAGGGAATGCTGGACACTCCAATGCCCAATGTGCAGGAAGGCACAAAAGGCACGCCCCTCACCACCACAAGCTTTTCCAGGGCTGGGACGGGAGGGTACTGGAAAAGTCCCCAGGGCTGGGAGTTCCACACAGGGTGCGCTTGCGCTCTCAATGCCATGTACACCACTGGAGAGAGACAAGGCTTCCAGGACACTCACAGTAACGGTCAGTATCAACAAGGTGATGAGTCCAAACCCACACGGGATTAGCCTGGTCCTTGTCAATCAGACGCAGAGATGGTGTAAGTGTATATATGCGCAGGAGCATGTCTTCAGGGAGCCAAAATCCCATATCCGAGCTGAGTGGTAAAATGCCCAGGGACATCTAAGGATAGGCCCCTTGGGCCCCTCCAGGAGAACGCAGTACCTCCTGCACACCTCCATGTATCGGTGGGATTGTGGTAGCCCCCAAAGGGCCACACTGTATGGGGCTTGAATACAAGGGGCAGCTTCTGCAGCGGTGGCGGATGGTCTTAGGGCTTCAGCAGCACATATCAACCTCCCAGAGGGTGAGGGAGGTATTCTCGCCTCTCTCATAGCCTCAGAGCCTGTCAGATGCTCTGCTGGGTCCGTTTTCTAGCCGCATGCTATCCCCTCCCTTACCCGTCGAGAGGAGCTGCTGCTGGGTGAATCTGGGTGGCACAGCAGGGCAGAGCACTAGCACTGACTCAAGCTTACCCACTAAACAACACACAGCGAAAGCTGGGCTCATTCCTCCCTGCTGACTGTACCACAATAGTGAGGGGGATTTTGAAATACCCCCTGCTCAAAGCTCTATAAACAGAGATAGTAGCTCACAGCTGCTCCCGCCTTGGGGGACCATCTAACCTAGGTTTAATTACTAAACCCAGCCATAGCTGGGCTCCTTTTAACTCTCACTATCTGCACTGACCACTCTGAGGGCTTGTCTACATATGCAGTTACTCCGGAATAGCTGTTGCTCTTTAAATTCACACCTTACTTTAATCTGAATTAATCTTCAAGTGTGGACAAGCCCTAAATCGCTCTCCTTTCCTTGGGATTCAGATGTTTTAAAACAGAGAAGGTGGGAGCTATAGGGCAAGTTGCCACCAGGCTGGGAGCCCGTGTCAGGGCCACAGCAAGCCTAGCCCTGGCACCACTGCCCTTTTTAACACACACTTGGCAGCTAAAGCACGACTTAACTTTCACCTCCCATTCCACAAGGAACAGCAGGAAGAAGGGAGGGAGAATCAAAGCCAGGTGGTTTCCCAGTTAAGAGGCAAAACTTCAACCAGCATTGAAGCAGGCCAAGCTCTTGCTGACAGCAGGAATTCCAGCCCCTAGGAGAGAACTGGGAGTGCCATGCTTGCATGCAGAGGGCCAGAGAGTATGCCCTGGGGATGGCTGCAGGCTCACTTTTGGCAGCTCCCCTTTCTGAGGTTCAGCCAGTGAAACGTCGCCCCCCTTCTGGAACCCTCTTTCCCTACATATTGTACTTCCTCTTTCGGGGGGAAAGGCTTCCCCTTTTCCCCAAGCAGGAGGAACGAAGCAGGCTCTTGCCCCTTGCTCCTACCCTTTGTCCAAAGCAGCTGTTCTGCCCTTTCTTCTCAGCACCTGCCATCACTGTTCTCGTTCACCAGCTTGGGTGACAATGACTTTTCTAGAGGACACTGGCACCGGACACATGCCCCCTTCTCCCATCTGCCGCACTGCTCCAAGCACCAGCTGGAGTGAAGGCATGGGACATGTAGTCAATCCCAAACTTCAGTCTTACACGACCACAGGGATCAGCTCCAAAGTGCAGCTGTAAACACATGGATAACAGCCACTTCCATGGAAGGACAGCAGGAGTCCCTGGTGAATACAGCAGTTGGCAGGAGAATCCTGAGGAGTCGGCCTGGTGAGCTCTCCAGGGTCAACGCTATCTATCACAGAGAACAGACACTTTGAGGCCTGCTCTCTTGTTGGATGAGATTTATATGCCTAAGACCCAATGATATTACTGGCCGTCCTTAGCTGCATGCATATCTGTTAGGGAGAAGAAATACCCTATGGTGTGGTGAGAGCCGTTTATTTGCTACGAGCCTGGTCACGGTACATGCAGGTTGTAAAGCCACGAGTCTGCTTTGCAGGTCATCACAAACAGGCACCAATAAAACCTTTACTCCACAACAGTTGGGAGTTAGTTTGTGTCAACGTATTTCTCAGAAAGACTAGTTTAGACGAAATGATAGCGAAAACTGTAAACATTTTTACGGGCACTATTCTTCATATACCTCAGCCTGTAAAGTCAGGCCCCCTTAGTACCATAAGTCCAATTGCTCAGACTGCAGAGGGAGAGCAAAAATGATGCCCAATATATTTTGAAAATAACAAAAAATTGTCTAAAGTACCTTTTCTATATGTTCCATTATAACTGTAATGTTAAATCTCACACAATCCATCAAAAGCTTTATACCACTGGAAAGGCACGTTCTCAGCTCATTCCCAGTGAGATACTGGGCCATAAACCTGTCACTGAGCTAGAAATATCCTATCTAGCCACTGGTTTGCTAGAGTGCCCCTCATCTCGGTCTCTCTCAGTCCAGTGTAACTCTTAGGGGCTCAGTAAGAACAAGTAACATCCAAAGCTGCTTTGTGCTTTCACATCTGGCAGCTGTTTGAAGTTGCTCAGAGGTCTGGAGAGCTAGACACAGGCTTGGTGGAAATGGAATTACGGGCAGAATGCAGGTGGAGTGAGGGCTGTGGTGCATTTTTGACCCCCTGGGTATCAGCACGGCACAGAGAGGGCGGTACATATGCAGAATGTGACCATTCAGTGAATGGGCCAGAGCTCTCTCCAAGCTGAAATCATTTATTCTTAAAGGGATCCTGAGGTGAGGCCTGTGCTATCCTGGGTACGTCACTCTGTTCTCTCGTGGCATCTCAGAGACATACAGAAGGGTATGTTAGGAGTGAGCACGCTCTACTGATGAACCTTTACGATAGTTCTATACTTGATAGATGATCAGGATTACTTTATACATTTCACAAGCCTCCTAACCGCCCTCAGAGGCATTGAAATGCAGTCGCAAATGAAAAATATCAGTGACAGTGAGCTGGTCATTTACAAAGCCGTGAGTGGCAGGCAATATTAACGAATGGAAGCAGCAGAGTAACAAGGGCCCAATGCACAATCCACTCTGGTGCCGCTGCTTGCTGAACAAACAGCCCCCACTCTTCTGGCACAGGCTACCCAGAGCTGCTGCTCAATTAACGCAAGACAATCAAAAGCAACCAAGCAATTTCGGGGCCCAGCAGAGGGGCATCATTTTCTGTGACAAGAAGCAGCACTGAGGTGGGTGTGTTCAGCCTGAACAAATCTACACCAAAAGCTTGTTATTAATAGCTCTGAGAAGAGAGTCTTCCTTTATGGGCTTGTATTTTCACAGACGTCCATGTCAGCGCACAGCAGAGAAGTGCAATTTAAAGCCAAACTCTCTGAAAGCTCCCATTGCCCGCGTTAAAGCCTGTGTGGGGAGTGGCTGGGAGGAAGGAAAGTGACCAGTGCCAAGTCTCGTGCAGCTTTAGGAACGTCCCAAAACACTGGCACAATCTCGCTACCTGCCCAAGGAAAAGGTGGTGCAGTGAAAGTAACGTACTTTAAAGACAACAAAGTATTAATGACTGGGATGGCAAAGTATAAACAGCTTCACGCAGCTTATGCAATTACAAAAAAATCTAGTCATCGATGGGTTTCAATGACAAACCCACCAACGTCCTGTGGTGTCACTCCGAAAATGACATGCTGAGACGGCTCTTTAAAAACTTCATTTTAACCGAAAAAACCCAAACCCAAACCAAGCCCTTGAGAGATCTTCTCCGAGCGAAGCCCATGAACTACCACGCAACAGCTGAAAGTAAACAAAGCAGTTGGTACCTCTTCAAAAGACCACACAGCAGCAGCGAAATGTTCATAAAAGAAAGAGTCTGAGTCATGCGAAGCAAAGGAGGAGGAAATTTAAGGGAAATCTAAGGGAATACTAGACTGGCCACATGATAGAAGAAAATAATCTCTTAGGAAGAGCCCAGCCTTAGATGTGCTGTGGGTGGGATCTCACATGGTTCTCTCACTCGGCTAGAGATGATGATTCAATGAAACAGCAAATAAAAGAGCAGTCCTTAAAGTGCCAGGAAAGGAAGCTGCTATTAACCTTGCCCTTTAATTACTGCGTGTCAATTATCTCAATTTACAAGCCATCAATATTTTCTCACCAACACAGCTCGACATTCCTGCCAGGGTCTGTTTACCACAGGGGTGAGCAAACTTTTTGGCCCAAGGGCCACATCTGGGTATAGAAATTGTATGGCGGGCCATGAACGCCCACGAAATTGGGGTTGGCGAGCGGGAGGAGGTGAGGGCTCTGGGATGGGGCCAGAAATGCAGGGTGCGGGCTGGGGCAGTGGGGTGTGGGCTCTGGCTGGCGGTGCGGGCTCTGGAGTGGGGCTGGGGATGAGGGGTTTGGGGTGTAGGAGGGCACTCTGGGCTGGGACCGAGCGGTTGGGAGGGTGGAAGGGCGATCAGGGCTGGGGCAGGGGTTTGGGGCACGGGGGGGAGGGTGCAGGCTCTGGGGTGGGGCTGGGGATGAGGGATTTGGGGTGCAGAAGGGTGCTCTGGGCTGGGACCAAGGGGTTCGGAGAGCGAGAGGAGGATCAGGGCTGGGGCAGGGTGGCTGGGGTGCCAGGGGGGTGGCTCAGGGGTGCAGGCTCCAGGCAGCACTTACCTCAAGCAGCTCCCGGAAGCAACAGCACGTTCCCTACTCCAGCTCCTACGCGGAGGTGCGGCCAGGTGGCTCTGCTGTTCGCTGTCCCTAAGCATAGGAGTTGAAGGGGAGACATGTCGCTGCTTCTGGGAACCGTGCGGAGCAGCCCCCCGACCCTGCTCCCTGGCTGGAGCTCTGGAGTGGGGCAAGCCTCAGACCTGCTCCCCAGCAGGAGCTTGAGGGCCAGATTAAAACAGCTGGTGGGCTGGATCCGGCCCACAGGCCGTAGTTTGCCCACCCCTGGTTTATCATAAAAGGAAGCAACACCTGCCCTACAGCGAAGCAGGAGCTCTAGTGGATGAACATAGTAGGTAGGAACACCTCCATTCTAACCCCAGCTCTGTCACAGTTTCAATGTGTGACCTTCAGCAAGTGAAATCATCATTTTGTGCCTCAGTTTCCCCAACTGCATAATGGCTGCCTAGAAAACAGGGGTGCTGTAAGGGTTAATGTTGGCATAGCACTCTCCAAAGGTAACACACTACATAAATGCTATGAAATATTACTAAGCCAAAGAGGAAGTTCCCCTATCCAAACAAACTGGGATAGACCAGAGTACGCTAGCCTTGACAACTGACAACGTGGCCCCCATGCAGTTCCTCTTTCCCCACTGCCCATGGAAATCTCCTTGCGTTTCTAACACCCTGCACCAGATGAAGAGAGAGGGCCAGAAACTCACGCACTGATGGCAGAAAACAAAGGCTGAAACAGACAGGTTGAAGTATAAAGAATTGCTCCAAGACTATGCTGAGGCTGTATTACAAGCCAGGAGAACTTTCCTATCAGCCTCAGCTGAAGTTGCCAAATCTCACCCCAAGGAGACATCCAAGGTAGTAAACTACTTAATCAATGCTGGAAAGACCACATGCATTCAGGAAGCCTCTCAAACAGCTGAGATCTGCTCTGCCTATACACACCAGCATTCCCATAGTTCACCGCATTCACTTGTCAAAAGGAGTCTTTATGCAAGACTTGTGAATCCAACCCAGGCCCTTCCTGACTTGTGAAAGAATCATGCAATTGGTGCCATTCCTGACTGAAATAGCCAGAGCAAGAATCTTCCCTTCCTCCTTCAAACATACTATCGTACAACTGACACTAAAGAAACCCACCATCGATACATCTGTTCTAGCCATCTATTGCCCAGCGTCAAACCCCCATTCCTGAGCAAGTCCCCAGAGAACTAGACTCAGCACAAACTGGATTCAGCCCAGGACACGAGGTAGAATCAGTTTTAGTGCTACTGATGGAAGATCTCCTTTGGTCAAGGACAGAGAACCATTCTCAACCTCCTGGACTACCTCCAAGATGGACCAGTACTTGGATGAGATCTGCTCGTGGATGAAGAACAGCTGACACTGACCGTGAGCAAAACAGAGATGGTGCTTGTGGGTAGAGGAAAGTATTTTGAAGAATTTGCAACCATGGTGAAGTTTCCTTTCGTTGAAAGTTCACATCCACAGTTGTTCAACTCAGACCACAGTATAGGTGCACTCTTGAATTCCTCACTGACACTGAGCTCTCACATAGCAGTATCTGTGAGTAATGCTTCTGTCATCTCCAGTTGGCCAGGAGACTCCATTCCATCCTGACAGATAATGACCTGGACTCATTTATTCATGCCTTCGTCACCTCTCAGTTGGACTACAGCAACACAATACACTTTGGAATGAAGTCTTCAGCACTTAGAACACTCCAACTATTACAGAATACTGCTGCACATTTCCTCAGCAACATGGGCTCCTACAATGACACCTAACCTATTTTCCACTCTCTGCACTGGCTTCTCATAGACTATCAAATCAAGTTCAAGGTCTCAGGCCTTATCTTCAAGGTACTCAGCAGCCTGGGACCAGAGTATTAAAAGAGAGAAATTCCAGGATGAAGAGAGTGGTCGGCAGCTCTGCTCCCCGGGCACAATAAGACTTTCTATCACAGGGGTAAAGCTCGTCTGTGCAGGAAACAGAGCTTTCTTGGGGGCCAATTTGAGAGTGTAGAGCAAATTCTTCCAGGAACTAAGGATGACCTCAAACCTCCCCACCATCTGCCCAAGTGCCAGGTGCACCTCTCTGACCTCCCTTCTCTAAAACAAGCAAAGAGCAGTGTTTACATTTGAAAAAAAAAAAACAACTCAAAAGCAAGGCCCTACAAAAACAAACCACTGCACTGCACACACACCTCCTCCTCTGGGAAATGGAGAAGAGAAAGAATACACCACACGTTTTAGATGCTAGGTGTGTCATTTAATGCAGTTCTGGAAAGTACTCTGATATGGTGATGAGGGTAGCATAAGAATTAGTGTCAACACTGGATAAGCTATAAAACAGTGAAAAATTGTAAGAGTGGATGAGGAGAGGCTCAAACAAAAGTAAAACAGAAATGCTTTAAAATTCCCTGCAATGGCTACCGAACAGGATTGAGAAAGACTCCTCCCTCCTCATTCAGGGGGAAGCAGCCAGGGAGTGGAGATCTTTTTTCTGCTAAAAGAAAAGGAGTACTTGTGGCACCTTAGAGACTAACCAATTTATTTGAGCATAAGCTTTCGTGAGCTACAGCTCACTTCATCGGATGCATACTGTGGAAAATACAGAAGATGTTTGTTTTTATACACACAAAGCATGAAAAAATGGGTGTTTACCACTACAAAAGGTTTTCTCTCCTCCCACCCCACTCTCCCGCTGGTAATAGCTCATCTAAAGTGATGACTCTCCTTACAATGTGTATGATAATCAAGGTGGGCACCTGCACATCCATCAATGTGATATATGCCATCATGTGCCAGCAATGCCCCTCTGCCATGTACATTGGTCAAACTGGACAGTCTTTATGTAAAAGAATAAATGGACACAAATCAGATGTCAAGAATTATAACATTTATAAACCAGTCGGAGAACACTTCAGTCTCTCTGGTCACGCAATTACAGACATGAAAGTTGCGATATTACAACAGAAAAACTTCAAATCCAGACTCCAGTGAGAGACTGTTGAATTGGAATTCATTTGCAAATTGGATACAATTAACTTAGGCTTGAATAGAGACTGGGAGTGGCTAAGTCATTATGCAAGGTAACCTATTTCCCCTTGTTTTTTCCTACCGCGCCCCCCCCTCCCCCCCAGACGTTCTTGTTAAACCCTGGATTTGTGCTGGAAATGGCCCAACTTGATTATCATACACATTGTAAGGAGAGTGATCACCTTAGATAAGCTATTACCAGCAGGAGAGTGAGGTGGGGGGATAGAAAACCTTTTGTAGTGGTAAACACCCATTTTTTCATGCTTTGTGTGTATACAAAGATCTTCTATACTTTCCACAGTATGCATCTGATGAAGTGAGCTGTAGCTCACGAAAGTTTATGCTCAAATAAATTGGTTAGTCTCTAAGGCGTCACAAGTCCTCCTTTTCTTTTTGCGAATACAGACTAACACGGCTGTTACTCTGAAACCTTTTTTCTGCTGAAATCCTTACAACTCATAACCAGGTAGAGATACAGTTTTCCTGACCACAACCAGCAGCTGATTAAAAATATTACTTAGAAAAGGCTTGTGACCACCGGGAGTTATTTGCATTTTTAAACATAATACACCCCTC
Source organism: Natator depressus (assembly GCF_965152275.1). NCBI lineage: Eukaryota > Metazoa > Chordata > Testudines > Cheloniidae > Natator > Natator depressus. Next base: position 105,802,367 of record NC_134241.1, read on the forward strand.
CCTTGGTAGGGGGTTTTCAATGGGTAAGGGAACAATGAAGGAACCCAAAGTTGCTCTTTCAGGCAGGTCCACTGGGCTCCAGTAAATTTGTTGGTACCAACAGAATTCTCCCTGGAATTATTCTCAATCCATGGTTTTTTTTAAATGTTTTGTATCGAGAACCTCAATACAAGTATTGTCATGTCCTTCATTTCCCTGTATTATTGTAATAACGCGACAAAGCACATACACCACACGCCCATGTAGGGGAAAAAACCTCCATGCTTTTCAAAGAAAATACTATACCTGGCCCTTACTCCTGTTTTCAGCAATCCATTAACCCGTTACATTTTCCATACTTCTTCGCATGCACTGATGGGATATGCTATTAGCGCAGAGATTTTTATTTTTAGCTACATAATCAATAAAGCATTTCCATATATCATTAAGTGCAACCTAATGTTAAAATTAATGGGGCATTTGACTTGTGATCCATTTGAGTATGGTTGCAGCTCAATGCAGAAGAAAATGCACAGGAACTGAGTTAATGGGACAGAGTAACTCTCCCATGCTTACTAACGTTCAGACTCAGATTAATGTGAAGGATTCCGGCTGTCACTCAGCTGAAATACAAAGTTCATTCGCTTCCATTTCACACCCCAGGATGCAAGATTTTGGATTACCTGAAAGGTCAGACTTTACTAAAATCTGGTTTCCGTTTGGCTTCTGCAGCCCATCTGCATCATTGTTAACCCACTGGCATCTCTTCCTCTGGTGGAAAGTCATGCCCATCAGAGAGAACAGTCAAGAAACCAAGAATAGAATTTTCAGACAAAATCTTTGTTAAGATGGAACACGTTTGTAAATATCAACAGTAGTCACCTTTAAAAAGTCATATCAGCAAATGTGACATTATGGCATCTTAGATAGCACCACCTTATGTCTAAACTAGCTAATAATGGGGGCGTCTCCAGATACCATAGTGTACTAATTACCGGGAAATGTTGATTTTTAAATGGCACTCACTGCAGCAATTACTTAAGGGAAAAAACCTTGAGAATATTATAGTTTTCCTCCCAAAACACCAAGACTTGCAAGACCTTTGAGGCAGTTAGGCTGGTTCTGTATTTTACTGGTGGGAAAGGGACTTGCACAAAGAGGTGGGAACACAGTGAGTTTGTGGCAGAGCCAGGGATAGAAATATACCTCCCTACTATCCATCCTATGCCTTTACTATTAGACTATTCCGATGAAGTGAGCTGTAGCTCACGAAAGCTTATGCTCAAATAAATTGGTTAGTCTCTCAGGTGCCACAAGTCCTCCTTTTGTTTTTGCGAATACAGACTAACACGGCTGCTTCTCTGAAACCTACTATTAGACTGTGGTTTTGAGAAGAAACATTAATTGCCCTGACAGCAATTGGGTGCAGGATTCTGGCTACATGAACCGTCTTTCAGAGATCATACACAGCAGAAGCAGAGAGGCTCTGAGTCTCAGGCCAGCAGCAAGTCAATGATCTGGATACAAACAAATAAAATATTGGCTTTTGACAAGAGATGTTTTTTAATGTTGGGCTGATGTAGTTGATCGGAGTTTAATGGGAGGACATCAAATTTTTTACATAGGCACCAAGTGTTATAGAAGCTCAACCCTCTATTTACTGCTCTTAAACAATACCCATCTTTTCAGGAACATGTACAGCAAAAGCGGTGGCTCCCAATTTCAACCAGGGCTTTAAACAAATCCCCTGTGTAGGCCCTCATGAATTAAAGAGCACATTAGAAACAAATGGCAAGTTGGCTGTGGAACAAGATCAGGGCCATATGGATAAAAACGGTGCCTTTCACACTTTCATTTTAATACAAACCAATTCAGCAGATCAATTAAAATTCCTCTTGATTACGTGGTAAAATGTATTTCTGAACATTATACTCATTTGCACATGCTCCAGTGTCTCAATTTGTCAAATGACTGATAAGAAAAGTGGCTGGGGTTCGCTCTCATTTTCACAGGCACACAAGGAGCGCGATTGTTTTCGCCCTGGGAAAGTGTTCAGCTCAGCAGCAAGCTTGTGGCAGAGGGGCATTTCCCACCTTTGCATGCAGGAAGGGTACACTGCCCTTGAATCCTGTCCTCTCCACTCTCCAAGTACATTATATATGATGGCTGAAGAGTGAGAATAAGAAACCGCCCCCTGACTTCATTCACTAAGTGTTTTAATGCAGCATGCAGGCTTCAGAGTTCCTAGACTTAGAGTTTAATTCAAGCTAGACATTTAAGATGATCCTTTTCCCTTGAAAGGAGACAATACTTTACCCCAAACTTTTAAAGACAGCTTGCTGCTTTGCCACCCCACTACAGTTGCTGTGTTCATGAAGAAGGGCTCCGTCTCTGTATGGACCGCACCTAGATATGTCTACATGAGAGGAGAAACCCCAGAGCTTCCTTCATTTCTTGAAGGATTTCTTTTCCATTTTTTTAAATCAGAGAAAAGGGAAAACATGGCAGGCTGTGTACAGTTCCCTTATCTCAGTTATGCAACACATCTTAACATCAAAGTGAGAGATACACGAGTAACTGTCCTTAGATCTGTTTAACTTCTTCATTCAACTACTGCAGATAAGTTCATTTCTATCTCTTACTGAACTGCAATCAGCATGCACCAGACCAGGATTAAAACACAGCAATTATGGTGTCTCTCTGAGGAAACTATTGCAAGGATATAGATTGCATGAAATGGTTTGTTACTTGTTCCTGGATGGCAGCAGGGGACAGAGAGAGGCACTGACAGAGAGAGGCACACACAGACAGACAGATTTTCTTACACCACCATTCTGGCACCTCTACACACAGCACATCTTACAACAATGGTTGTATCAATACACACTGGGACTTCTGAATCAACATATCCCAGATCTTCCGCATTCCGCATCAAGACATGCTGCACTGGGGGGGTGGAGTCAGGAGGACTGGGTGAGCCAGGTCATCTGCAGTGAATGTGACTTCCAATGTACACTGAGGAGAAACCAGCGGAGTGGGTACCAGGTCAGATGGAGCTCAGCTAAACCCAGGCCCGCTTAATGGGATCTACAGGTACAGCCAGTGCTCGAAAGCCGTGGGGACAGGTGTGTGGATATGAGACATTGCACTGGTGCTGCAAGCTCAAAGTGGCCCAACCAGTGTATTGTGAGGTTTTTTACTTCGTGTATTTGGATAGAACAGGAGAAGAAAAAAGGTGAGTTTCCCAAAATGGGAGATGCCCACATGGCCCTCCCTTCTCCTAGAAGACTTAAGTGTTTATGCTGCCAGCTTCAAACAAGGGACGATGTTACTCCTATCTCTGTTTTCCATTTCCTGGTGCTTATTAACTAGCCAGCAGAGCTGCTAGACCGGAAACCACTGCCCATCACTCTGTCTATATGTGCAAGAAATGTTGAAAGGGCATTGTAATGCATTCCACATTCTTTCCCACATTGCAATCACTGGGTTGCTCTACTTTGTAAGCCATAAGGACGTCGCTACCATTGTCAGAATACAAAAGGCACAATGCCTTCTTTATTCTATCAGGTCCAGCTTAGACGAGGCTTTCTGGGAAAGAGCTGCCGTAACTGCAAGGTTACATTTCAAATGGCTGAAGAAAACCTGCATAGAAAGGGACTCTTCCTCTTCTGGAGTAGATGAACTGCATGTAAAGGCAACAGCAGCCACCACCACCTGACCTGGCCAGCCACTCTGTTTTCATGGACTGTCTCACAAGGTCAGGTGTGTGGAGCTGCTCATTACAGGACGCCAGTGACAATGAACTGTAACCAAGTGATGACGGAACGTGATTTACCATCAGCTAAGCTGCCATCTGATAGTGACCATACAAGAGGTCAGACAGCACTATCCTTTATTAACACACCAACAATCAGTGGCATAAACCATGCTCCCAGATTAGACTCCTGAAGCTGGACGTGAGCACATTCTTTCTAATTAGAAAATGGCCCTGAATTTCTAATAAGCAAAGTTAGAATTTTTGGGATTTATGCCAAATTAAAGACAATTAATTTTCCTATCTTGAGTATTACATACCTTAATAGCTCTGTCCTTGAGTCAGTCTCACCCTTCATGAGCACAGCTATTTAGCTCAGTCTCTAAAATTTGATGTGCGTGAAGAACAGCTAATAAGAAAGTTCTGAAACAAACCTGAGTTACCACATCAAAATTTCTCATGTTTTACAACACTGCAAAAGCAACTGGATTCCAAGACTATCTCAGATCCTAGATTAGAGGCATTTACTGCAAAGCCTCTGCTCTCTGGTCTTTAGAGGCATTAAACAATTCCATGTTTCCCTTTAAGATGCTCTTTTAATATACAGCGTGACAATACATACAGATAATCAGAGTAGTTTTCATCAAGTGATCTGAGTGAAGCTCATTGGCTTTATTTGATATTACAAAAGACTATTTAACCTGCTCCCAAGTTACTTCACCGATGTAATTAGGAGCCAGGGACTAGGGAAGGCTCTCCAGAGCTGTAACTATCAGCATGGGAGAGAACTTTCTACTGTGCAGCACTGTTGTAGCTGTGTTGGACCCTGGATATTAGAGAGAAAAGAAATTGGGCCAATAAAAGATATTACATCACTCACCTTGTCCCTCTAACTTTCTACTAAGCAGACACTGATTAAAGTCTGTCTGTTTCTGTAGGCAGTGCTGTGGAGGGGGCAACCTGTAACTGTTTAGCTCTGGAAGATTAGACCATGGTGGTTAAATTTTTATATTCTCATCCCAGTAAACGTGTGTTGCTGTTCGGGGTCCAACACAACTGAATGAGAGAGACACACTCTAGCAGCTAACCCAAGCTTCCCAGGTGTCTTCCAGTGAACGGAGTGTGGCAGCAGTCTCCCTCCTGAGCTCTCTCAGCAAACACTGCAGGGTCACCCCTCGCTATTACCAGCAGGAGAGTGGGGTGGGGGGAGGTATTTTTTCATGCTTTATGTGTATAAAAAGATCTTCTACACTTTCCACAGTATGCATCCGATGAAGTGAGCTGTAGCTCACGAAAGCTTATGCTCAAATAAATTGGTTAGTCTCTAAGGTGCCACAAGTCCTCCTTTTCTTTTTGCAAATACAGACTAACACGGCTGTTACTCTGAAACCCTCGCTAACCAGCACTCTCCTCTGCGGCAGCACTGAACACGCCGGTTGTGAGTTTCAAAGGTGGGGAGGGGGTAGGATTCAGTACACAGGAGATGTGTAGCTAACTCTCCTAGCCAGCTTGAGAATCTCAGCCATTCGCTTTACTGAACCAGGGATTGATACAAATGCCAGAGAGAAAAAAACCTGCCTAATGAGTCTTCACGATTTAGACTGACCACAGCAGCCTTGAACAGAATTGCCCCCACACAAAAAGGTGCGCCCACACAAACTAAGGAGAAGGCCTAAGAGCAGATGAATCAGCGATCTGCTTGAGGGGACCAAGTGCAGGTCCAGACGAGTTCTGTAATCAATGGATCTCTTATATCCTCAACACAGACACAGCCCTGATGGTCTCCAGGCAATGGCCAGACCCCACTGCGACCGGTTGTCTCTCATCTAAGAAGTGAGAGGGAGCTCTTGTGAATTTCTTTAGACAAGGAGATGACTCTGGAAAGATCTTTGTTACTAATAAACCCATCTGATCCGTCAGTCCTATTTCTAAGGATTACCAGCAATGTGCAAAGGCCCTTGAGCCAACAAAAGATTAAGCGCTCTGACTGTCACCCCACCACACATGGGCTGGCACAGCCATACATCCCACATCACCTCATCTCCTTCAGATCCAGGACACTCACGGATCTTTTCAGTACATGTGCAATGAAAACCATTCCCCCTGGATTGTAGGGAAGGGTGGAGGACTACCTACATAATGCCTGGAAAGTTTCCCCACAAGAGGGGGAAGGCTGAGAGTTGGAAATTGCTTAATTTGATACTATCTTAAATGAAATCATGAATCTCTGACACAGGGCTGGGGAATCGGGCTCTTTGGGGCTCTGCGTTTTTCCTTTGCCTTCTTCCCTTCTCCTCCTCTTTCTCCCACACTCTTGCCATTTTCAGCTGTGCTGCCTTCTCCTCCTACTGTCCTATCTTCCAAACCCAGGAGCAACTGCCTGGAGCTTGGTGAACCGCCAGGATGGAGAGCACTGGGAAAAGATAAATGCAGGGGAATGCATCTGGGAAAGGGAAAGCTTCTGGGAGAGACTTGAGAAGGAGGCAGGGTGGTCTTGTGGGGAGGACACTGGCCTGAGACTCGGGAGGCCAGGGTTCTTAACCCAACTCTGCCACTGATATGCTGTGTAACTCTGAGTGTGTCACTTCACCTTCTAGGCCTGTTTCGCCTCCCTCTCTGTAAGGAGGAAGGACAGTCTAGTGGCTAAGTCACAGGAGTGGGGCTCTGGATTCCTGGGTTGAATTCCTGGCTCTGCCACTCAGTTTCTGGGTGACCTTGGTCTAGTTGTTTAATCCATCCTGTGCCTCAGCTCCCCACCTATACAATGGGGATAGCTCTTCTCCACCTGGCAGGGGTGTTGCGAGGCACTCATGCCATGGTAATGGATGGCTGTGAGGCTGGACCGCAGCTTTGGGGTCAGACCCTGTCACACTTACTCTGGGAACAAAGCAAAAGACTGATTCACTAGATAATGGAGAAAAGCAACATCTTAAATTTACATTGAGAAGAGAAATTAAATTAGCAAGTGCATTTTGATCATGATGTGACCTTTAGAAATGATTGAGAGAGGAAAACATTAGCCACCATTATGTTCTCCTGCACAGATCACTCCCAAATGCGGCTCACTGTTCAAAATATTATTGCTAAATTTATTCCCTGTTTTCAGGGTGAATTTAAGAATTTCAGATGACTTTGTTATTTCCTCATTTCTTCAGAGACAGCCTTTGCTTCTCTCTTTATGTGCTGGCAAATTGGGACAAATACTGTGGCTGGACTTAAAAGGACTGGACAATTTTATGACATTTAATAACATTTGTACCTATAAAAGCTGAGAACAATAGGGGTAATGAAATCTCATGCTGCACGGCACAAGGAATTTTTTTTCTCCTGTCCCAAATACAGAATTTATGCAACTGGCCAATGATATTATGGGAATAAGGAAGTTTATCCTCCTCTTAGGCATCATCATGTGTTGGCCACTTCTGGAGGCCAGGAACCTGACTAGAAAGACCAATGATTGGATAGATCTCAAAAAATGAAAGCTCCCATATCCCTCCCTATGCTGCTCCATTTCCGACCTCCGTCGGCTCATTAGCAACGACAGAGTTTGGTGCACAAATCTTCCCACTAAAACAGGCCTTTGCTTTCTCCCCAGCTTGGCCAGTCTCACGGAAAAGATGCCAACTGTTTTGACTAATATTATGGTTTCAAGGTGCATTCAAGGTCTTCTCCTGTGCTTGTACAAGACACGCTAGGAATTATAGACCAGTCAGCCTAACTTCAATACCTGCAAAGATACTGGAACAAATTATTAAACAATCAATTTGTCAGCACCTAGAAGATAATAGGATTATAAGGCATAGCCAGCATAGATTTGTCAAGAACAAATCCTGCCAGACCAACCTAATTTATCCTTCTCTGACAGTATTACTAGCTTATCAGATGGGAGGAAGCTGTAGATGTGACATACTTTGGTTTTATTAAGACTTTTAACACACTCCCACATGACATTCTCATAAGCAAACTAGGGAAATGTGGTCTACATTAAATTATTATGAAGTGGGTGCAAAACTGATTGAAAGACCATACTCAGAGTAGTTATTAGTGGTTTGCAGTCCAACTGGGGGGACATCTCTAATGGTGTCCTGCAGAGATCTGTCTTAGGTCTGGTACTATTCAATATTTTCATTAATGACTTGGAAGGATAATGGAGTGGAGTGTGTGTTTATAAAATCTGTGGATGACCCCAAGCTGAGAGGATCTGTGATTACTTTGGAGGACAGGATTAGAATTCAAAACGACCCTGACATATTGGAGAACTGGTCTGAAATCAACAAGATGAAATTCAGTAAAGACAAGTGCAAAGTACTACAGTTAGGAAAGAAAAATCAAATGCACAACAACAAAATGGGGACTAACTTGCTAGGCCCGGGTGGGCAAACTTTCTGGGCTGAGGGCCACATCTGGGCGGGGAAATTGTATGCAGGGCTGGGGTGGGGGGTTGGGGTGCAGGAGGGAGTGCAGCGGCAGGCACCAGGGCCAGGGCAGGCTCCCTACATGCCTGCCCTGGCCCCACGCTGCACCGGGAAGTGGCCGGCACCATGTCCCTGCGCGGCCCCTTGGGGAAAGGGGGGTACAGGGCTCCGCGCATTGCCCTTGCCACACCTCCAGGTACCTCCCCTGAAGCTCCCATTGGCCACAGTTCCCCATTCCTGGCCAATGGGAGCTGCGGGGGGCGGTGCCTGGAGACAAGGGCAACGCACAGAGCCCTCTGCCCTGCCCCGCCCCCCCCCCAGGGCCGCAGGGCTGCGGTGCCGGCTGCTTCTGAGAGCGGTGCGGGGCCTGCGGCACCAGAGGGGGCAATCCCGCGGGCCGTAGTTTGCCCACCCCTGTGCTAGGCTGTAGTACAGCAGGAAAGGATCTAGGGGTTAGAGTGAATCACAAACTGAATATGAGTTAACAATGGGATGCAATTGCAAAACAGGCTGATCTCATTCTGGGATGTATTAACAACTGTATGTAAGACATGGAAGGTCATTGTCCCACTCTACTTGGCACTGGTGAAGCCTCAGCTGGAGTCCTGTGTCCAATTCTGGGCACTGCACTTTAGGAAAAAGTTGGACAAATTGAAGAGAGTCCAGAGCAGAGTGACAGAAACGATAAAAGGTTTAGAAACCCTGACCTATGAGGGCAGGTTGAAAAAACCTGGGCATGTTACTCTTCAGAGAAGACGACTGAGGGGAGACCTGATAACAGTCTTCAAATATGTTAACAGCTGTTATAAAGAGAACAGCAATCAATTGTTCTCCATGTTCACTGATGAATGGGCTTTATCTGACGCAAGGGTGATTTAGATATTAGGAAAAACTTTCTAACTCTATGAGTAAAGTTCTGGGACAGGCTTCCAAGGGAGGTTGGGGAATCCCCATCATTGGAGGTTTTTAAGAACATGTTGGATGACCACCTGTTTGGGATGGTCTTAGCCAGAGGTGGGCAAACTACTGCCCACGGGCAACATCCGGCCAGCGGGACCCTCCTGCCTGGCCCCTGAGCTCCTGGCCTTGGAGGCTTGCCCCCGGCCCCTCCCTTGCAGCCTCAGCTCACTACGCTGCCGGCGCCATGCTCTGGGCGGGGGGCTGGGAGCTCCTGGGGCCTGACCCGGTGCTCTGGGCTGCATGGTGCGTGGCTGGCTCCAGCAGGGCGGGGCGGCTGCCTGTCCTGGGGCTCTGGGCAGCACAGCTGTAGCGCTGCCAGCCACCGGTGCTCCAGGCAGCGCGGTAAGGGGGCAGGGAGCAGGGGGGTTTGGATAGAGGGCAGGGGAGTTCAGGATGGTGGTCAGGGGGTGGGGGTGTGAATAGGGGTGAGGGCGGTCAGAGGGCAGGGGGGTTGAATGGGGGCAGGGATCCCAGGGGGGTAGTCAGGAAAGAGAGGGGGGGTTGAATGGGGCGGCAGGGGACAGTCAGGGGACAGGGAGGGATGGATGGGGCAAGGGTTCCAGGGGGGCTGTCTGATAGGGGGCAGGTGCCGGGCCACGCCTGACTGTTTGGGAAGGCACAGCCTCCCCTAACTGGCCCTCCATGCAATTTCAGAAACACAATGTGGCCCTCAGGCCAAAAAGTTTGCCCGCCCCGGTCTTAGGCATACTTGGTCTTGCCTCAGCATAGGGGGCTGGACTGGATGACTTCTTGAGATTCCTTCCAGCCCTACATTTCTGTGTGTTTATCATGCTCCTTCCATCTGCTGTCCAAAACTGAGAAGATGCAGAATGAGCGTTTGAGCCAAGACAGGCTTTTCTGAGGGTCAGCTCCGTTTATAACCCTTTTCGACCTTTCACTGCAACAGAAACGATACCACATAGAATTCCATCCTGCAAATAAGTTCCCCTGTTAATTCCTGTCTTCTGCACTATGTATGACAAAGGTTTGCTTTGTCTAATGCCCTCCCTGTCTCAGACCAGATTTGCTTTACATCCAAATCAGAGGGGACCATATCTTCCAAAATCTGCTTGCCCAATAAATTTCTATAATTGCCATAATTTTTTAAAGGTTGAAGCCCTGGAGGTGGACTGCTCCCTGGAGCTCGGCAGTGAATGTTCCAGGGCTACAGGGGTCATGCCGTACGCTTCAGCTGGGAACATGGACAGGAAGCATCACAGCAGCAGTGAGGAAGAAAAGAAGGTCCTATCGCACAACAGAGCGTAAGTTCTTCACAGTTTCCCCACACTTCACATGTAGCAAATTCCAGCTCCTCATCGGTACTTACTGCTCTGCAAAACTTAACCCCACCCGCACTTCTTTCCACCACTCTTCTACCCACTCACTGCAGCTTTCCCTCCTCCATCCACTCCCTACTTTGAACTCTCTCCCAAGCCACTCCCCATGCTTGGAACAGCTTTCCCATTACCACTCACCAACCCAGACCCACTTGTTTTGTGAAGCTTTTCCGCTATAAAGCACACCCAGCACCTTGCCCTGCATTGCCCCTTCCAGGCCTTTTACTCCAAGCACATTCTACCCACTTGTACCGTGCTCTATGCATCTTTGTTCCTTGACTACATAAACAGCAGCAGCAGCATTGGATGTAAAATGATATCCTGCATCAACAATCTGTTTCTGTAAATGAATAACCCTACAATTAGCTGCCTATTTGAATCCCATTAAAATACAGACCCTAGCCAACAGGTTGGAATTGCATTTATACTGAAACCTGTCATTTATACTTTGTCATTCACTCCCCCTGGCAAGAAAGGTAAAGCTAACACAGGCTGTGCACAGAGGAAGAGGCGGTAGGCAGGGCTACTTCAAGGAGATCTGGGGCTTCCTACAGAGCCATTCAGTTGGGCTTGCTGGCTGCAAGGGCGAGGGGTATGTCTGAATTGGAATTAAAAGCCTGTGTCTGGCCCGTGCCAGCTGATTCAGGCTCATGACGCTGAAGCTAAGGGGCTGTTTAACTGTGCTGCAAACATTTGGGCTCAGGCTGTAGCCTGGGCTCTAGGTCCCTGCAAGGTGGGAGGGTCCCAGAGCTCAGGCTGCAACCTGAGCCCAAACCTCTACACCGCAATCAAACAGCTTCACAGCCCAAGCCCATACGGGTTTTTAATTGCAGTGTAGATGTACCCTAAGAGTCCCTGTGCAATCTTGTTTCCCAGCCTGCCTCAATCTCAGGCCAGGCCAACTTTGGGTAGGGATGGAGATGGAAGCCAGTTTTATGAAGGGCAGGGGGAGAATCAGCAGAACTGGTGTGAGAGTGTAGGTGGAGAGCGCTAGGGATGCAGCAGATAGAGATTTTCTGTCAAGCAAGAGAAGGACTTTCTCATGCCTCATGACTAATCTTAAGCTTGTTGTAAGTGGAATGACACTACAGAGATATAATATTGACAGGGGTCCACTGCTTATTAGTTTTGAACTCGCCAGGGGGCAAGTAGGTAAACATAAGTGGGTTATAAGTCTTGCTAAGATTAAGGCCTGTTGTATTAGTGTGAGGCCTTGTGGGAGTAGTTATGCTAAAGGCTGGGTTTTAGCTGAAATGTTACAGGCCTAAGGAAATAACCTCACGTCATAAATTCTGTGCACGCAAGTCTGAGAGATCAATGAATAACCATTAAGGATACAGTACAGCCCAGTTTAGCAAGAAAGGAAGGGGGGGAGGGGTTTAGCAATCTGGTTACTAGGTAGTAATTAGGCAGATGGACCTCATTTACATATAGGAATTATTCAGAAATGTGATGTACTTTATTAATATTAATAATTAAAGGGGTAGTTGTAGAGACCTGGAAGGCCACATATGGATAGTAGGTAGGTATTAATCTTGTTATGGTCACAGACTTTAGTCATGAAGTTACATAAAACTGGGGTATAAAGGACCCAACCTACTTCCTCATTTTCTGGGTTCTCTTGAACTAGCCTTAACTAGATCCATGGTCTTCTGAGGGACTTCACTAACTTTGTATTCCTCTATTTCTTCCTCGTGTGCGTAAGTATGCTCTGATACCTTTTGGCTTGGAGGTATTTATTTGATATATCACCTGGTAGAGTTCAATGATAAATATCCTTGTTTGGTATTTAAATAAAGCAAGCATTCAAGGCGCATCTCATTATCGCAAACTGCCTCAATCCCTTAAAGAAAGGAAAATTTGTAAGATAAACTTCTGTGTAGCCTACTTTGGGAAAGAGCCTTTGCTGAACAAAACAATAATACGAGTGTCTGAGTGTTTGATTATTAATAAACATCGTAAGTGTGGAAAATTTATAGTCTTGTTTGACTAGGCTACAAGACCAAAGGGTCCCATCTTGATTTCCCATGGGACTCCAGGTATTGTCCCCATGGAGCTCTCAGTCAGATTGAAGCTACTTGTGCTCTGCAGCACATGGTGCAGGCATGGCAAACACCATGGTATTGTGAGCAGGTCATGATAAGGTGGGGCCCCTGAGGCCACAGGTTTGGCAGCACTCTCAGAACTGGCTTGGGTAGCTGGCTACCCCCATATTGAACTCCCAAAGGGTTTCATTCCAAAATCAAATCAATTCACAGAGGAAGCCACTAATGCCTGGGCAAAAGGGCAGTCTTCCCACATGCACGTGGCAGTGCCAGTGCCAGTGCAGCAGAGGCAGAAAATATCCGAGTGAAGCCAAGAAGCCTCAGCACACAGAGTCCTGGGAGAGCTCTGAGACTTTGTCTTACTCAGGTTGGTATTAAAAATGGACTAGCCAAGATGGCAGATTAGGAGAACTATCTGTCAAGCTGCCCTGCTAAGCATGCCCCTGTTCCCCCCTCTTGGTATCATGTGAACATGTCAGAACCTTTCTTTGCAAGGAACTAGCCGTCAGCCTCGCCTGCTGTCAGTTTGCGAAGAGCCTCTAATAAACTTGCCCACTTGCGAGCCCCATGCAGCACAAGGCATCACTGCAAACTCATAATTAAATTCATTACTCCATACAATTTTAAGCCATTCTTCAAATAATTACAGTAATTTGATAAGCAGAAATCACATAAACCTGCTGCAGCTTTATCACTCCCATTTGCTGTCTGAAGGAAAATGTGTGAGTAATTAGTCAGATGATAACAGTCCAGGTTATGCAAGCAAAACAAAATTAAAATGATCCTTACTCCAAAAAATAAAATAAAATGGAATAAATGACACCTCAGGCAGCAGTGGAGAGGGAGCAAGGGAAGCAGCGGCAGCTGGATGGAAAGAAAGGAAGGTGAAGCCCCTCGCTGAGTGGCATTTGCCGGCGCAATCAGGAGGAGGCAGGTGCGCTAGACCAACCAACCTGCAGCTACGTCTCTCAGGAAAGTCATGTCAGGTAACCTTGGTAACTCGGAGGCCCAGGAAGGCAGGAGAAGAATGCTTCTTGAAATATTCACAGGACCATGACAGAACATTCATTAGGGCTCTAATGCCAAAAAGAATCAGCTGCCTGAACTGCTACTCTGCATTTCCCCACTCCTCAGCTCCCCTTGCTTATGAGGTTCCTGACCTTTCCTGCTATGAGGCGGTGAAAGTCAGCAAAACGGCAGCTTACGGTGCAATGAGGAATGGTGAAGAAATGGCAATGAAAAATTCACACCTGCTGGCTTCTCCAGTGGGCTTGAACAGATGGGGTCAGAGCTCAGGGACTACAGAGCACACACACAGCCCTTCCTACAAGCTCTAGCTCAGTGGTGACGGGTGACCAGACAGCAAATGTGAAAAATCAGGATGGGGGGTGGGGGGTAATAAGAGTCTATATAAGAAAAAGATCCAAAAATCGGGACTGTCCCTATAAAATCGGGAGATCTGGTCACCCTAGGGTGACCCCTTTCACACAACAAGCTTCTGAGTGTGACCCCCCTCTAAATTAAAAACACTTTTTTTTTTATGTTTAACACTATGATAAATGCTGGCAAAGCGAGATTTGGGGGTGGAAGCTGACAGCTCGCGACCCCCACGTAATAACCACGCGACCTCCTGTCTGAAGCTGTTCTGGTTCCTCACCTCCTCCTTGGATTGTCTGGTTCCAGGCTTTTCAGCAAACACAAACCAATAATAAATAGTACACTGGAAGCACTCAGAGCACTTTTCCGGCAGTCAGTCTCAAAGCACTTGCCACTGTATTGTTAGCCCCCTTTCGCAGATGCGGAAAAGGAGGGAAGAAGAGGTGAAAGCCAAGGTCCACGTCACTCAGTGAGTCGCTGTCAGTGTGGAGTAGAACCCAAGTCTCCTGACTCACAGCAGCATGCTCACTCCACTAGATCACAGCTGGCCTTTCAATTACACACTTTAAAGCAGAGTTGGTGAGAGTGGCCACCTCCAATCCTTTGAGTGTGTTTTATATCTGCCTGGGAAAGTCTCCAATTCCACCCAGAAAACACTGCACCAGTAAAGAAGCTAATAGAACAAAGGGTCCTTGGCTGCCTTTTGTCAGAAAACACTGAGTGTGATGGGCTGCAATAAAAACCTGGCCCAGAAACAAGATGAGTAAAGAGGAGAAGGCCAGAATGGTGGTTTATGTGGTGCCCAGATTAAGAGCCTCATCAGGTTTCTGCAATCAGATCTGATAGTGCCACAGAAGGAACAAAGAAAAGGCTCCAGACCCTCGTTTCACAGAAAAGTGAGCAGTCCTCAGTTTCCTCAAAGTGACATCATACCTCATTAAAACTCATCTAAATTCCATACAAGATGACTTGAAAGAAACAGAAAGAATGAAACCGCAGATAGCCCTTTTCCTACTTGAAGACACATCTTCAACCAGCCTGACCCCCAAACACTAGTTTTAGGGAGAGAAATTCCCTTTGCTACAAAGACACACGTAAAAAAAACCTGAACATTTCATTTCAACTCAACTGCACCTTTCCTCCCCTAGAGCAGTGGTCTCCAAAGATTTTGGATCGCGTACCCCCACGGTGCCACCGAAGAAAGAAGGAGGGAAGACCTGCCGCAGGCGTGCAGAGCTGCCGCCAAAGAAAAAAAACGGCAGAGTGCAGTCCGGTGGCGCTCCTCCTGGGGTGCGCGCACCCCACTTTGGAGACCACTGCCCTAGAGTATGGCGCTCTGGCCATTAGAAGCAATCCATGTCCTAAGCACCACACAAATTCAGTCAACTTTAACTTTAAATGCGACACTTTCCAGAGGAATCAACCTCTGTGCTGCAGCTCTTTAGCTATTCTGTTTTTTAAGATCCTAAAGTGAAGAAAATTTCACATCCTTAATCCAGAAACAAAACAGAAGCTGCAGAGTAAGCAAGCGCAACACAACATAGAAACAGGAGGGTCAGCAGTACTAGATACGCTAGAAAAGATGGTTTTTCAAGCTTATATTTTACCAGCCATTAAAATCTGAGTTAATTACATGCCCAGGAAAGTGAGAGATTGATCACATTGGCTATACCCCATTACATTATACACTGCTAGACACAAACTCCTGTGTCCAATCAATGGTCTCAGAATCATAGAAATGTCGGGCTGGAAGGGACCCCCAGAGATCATCAAGTCCTGCACTCTATGCTGAGGCAGGACCAAATAAACCTAGACCTTCCCTGACAGGTGTTTGTCCAACCTGTTCTTAACCTTTAATGACAGGGATTTCACAACCTCCCTTGGAAGCCTATTCCAGACCTTGATTACCCTTAGAGTTCGAATGTTTTTCCTAATCTCTAACCTGAATCTCCCTTGCTGCAGATTACGCCCATTAATTCTTTAGTGGCCATGGAGAACAGTTGATCATTGTCCTCTTTCTGACAGCCCGCAGCATATTTGAAGACGGATGTCAGGCTCCCCCTCAGTCTTCTTTTCTCAAACCTACACATGCCCCATTATTTTTTTTAACCTTTCCTCATAGGTCAGGTTTTCTAAACCTTTTAGCATTCTGGTTGCTGTGCTCTGGACTCTCTCCAGTTTGTGTGTGTGGTGCCCAGATCTGGACAATGTGCTCCGGCTGAGGTCTCACCAGGGCCAAGTAGAGCAGGACAACTGCCTCCCGTATTTTACCTACACCACTCCTTTAATAACGCATAGAATGAGATTGGCCTTTTTTGCAACAGCATCGTACTGTTGACTCATATGCAATTTGTGATCAACTATAAACCCGAGATTCTTTTCAGCAGTACTATGGCCTATCAGGCTAGTCCCCATTTTGTAGTTGTACATTTGGTGTTTTTCTTCTTAAAGTGTAGTACTATGCACTTGTCTTTACTGAATTTCACCTAATTGATTTCAGACCAGTTCTCCAATTTGTCAAGGTTGTTTTGAATTCTAATCCTGTCCTCCAGAGTGCTAGCAACCCCTCCCAGCTTGGTCCATCCATATGTTCTCTTGGCATATTCTCCACTCCATTATCCAAGCCACCAATGAAAATATCGTATAAAATCAGACCCATGACAGACTCCTGTGGGACTCCATTAGAGATGTCCCCCTGGTTTGACAGCAAATGATTAATAACTACTTTGAGTTCAGGTTTCAGAGTAACAGCTGTGTTAGTCTGTATTCGCAAAAAGAAAAGGAGTACTTGTGGCACCTTAGAGACTAACCAATTTATTTGAGCATGAGCTTTCGTGAGCTACAGCTCATGCTCAAATAAATTGGTTAGTCTCTAAGGTGCCACAAGTACTCCTTTTCTTTTTACTTTGAGTTCAGTCTTTCAAACACTTTTGCATCCACCGCGTAGCCATTTAATTTAGACCAATTTCCCTAGCTTCCTTACGAGAACCTCATGTAGGACTGTGTCAAAAGCCTTACTAAAATTAAGATGCATCACATCTACAGCTTCCCCCTTACCTACTAGGCCAGTAACCCTGTCAGAGAAGAAAATTAGGTTAATTTGGCATGATTTGTTCTTGACAAATCCATGTTGGCTATTATTTATAACCCTATAATCCTCTAGGATGGTGTTCACAAAGTGACTGTTTAATGATTTGTTCCAGTATCTTTCCAGGTGTCTAAGTTAAGCTGTAACTGGTCTATAATTCCTTGGCTCCTCTTTCTTCTTCTACCATTACCTAGAGCTCATCCCCCTTCTTCCTACAATTGTTTTCTCACACGGCTCTGACAATGGCCCTCAATTTCAACCTGCAGCTCCCCTGCTATTCTAGCCTAATCTTCCCTCACAGAGCTCTGCCGATGCTGCTGAAAACCTCACCTGCAGCAAACACTATGATTTCCACTGTGGCTTTTCCCAGTACAGAAATTGCCATTGCTGCAGCTGTTTAATCATGTGAACACATCAGGGAGTAGGATGTGACCACCAAACTCATGTCAGCTGCTTCAGCTAGATCTGAGCCCAGATTCCAGCTGGAAAGAGTTAAAGCCTGAACTTGCATGGATCACCTCGCCTTTTTGAACGCAGCATCTCTCAGCCTAACACACAGAAAATAATCCCTTCCGAAATGGACACATGCACAAAGTGTGATATGGCAGCTGTGGTAGCTGCCAGGCTGGCGTGGCAGCTGGCACAGCACTGGCCCGTGACACTGAGTGTTTGTTACAATTATTGGGGATTTATGAAGATAGGGAGCCTGTCAGTTATCACTGATTTCACTCTGGGAGGCACTCTCTGAATCAAACCCTCTTGGAGGGAGAGGAGCAGCATTCTTCTCAGGGAGGGGGGAGTGTTTTTAACTCGAACAACCCTTTGACAGATAGTCTGTTTAACCAAGCTCAGCTGCACAACTCCCCTGGGGTCTGCCAACGGCCTTTGATTAAAAGTTAGTGTCTTCTACAACGGACCCAGCAGGAAATGATGCTGCCGCCCTGCTGGCCGGAGATAAAGAAAACAGAGCCAAGTTTAGCCCAAGCTAAACCCACTAGGGTCTCTTCTACGCTCTGGATATACACTGGTGTAAAGGAACTGAGAGAAGCTGGAAGGATGCAGCACATCCACACAAGCTGACCTCAGGCCATGGCTGGTGGCTGCAGCTAGCAGAAACGTACAAATCTCACTGCCAGAAAAAGTGACTCCCCAGAAACATACAAGATAGGGCAATGGTGAAGTGAAGGGGAAGGGAAACCAAGAATAACGGCCACATGTGATTGAAATACAGGCAGCAGCCCTCCCAGATGTACACATTCAAACGCGTGCTGCCCGGATTAAGTGTGAAGGTTTCTAATACCAGCTCCATATTATAGAAACCCAACAGGCACTTTGCTCCCTTTTCTGATTGCGAAGACTTCAGCGCTACGGAATCTGATCTGTGCTAACACAACTGCACATCTTTCCTGTCTCTAAAACCCTGCAGGAGGGGTGAACAGAAGACGGGGACTACATAATGCAGAGGAAGGTATGCTGGGCTTCTTTCTATAAAGCTATAATCGTAAGACTTCATAGCTCCATTTATTCCACTATTCAGGAACTTCATGTACTAGCAGATACACTGTGCAATGTGCTTTGCAATTATCAAAAGTCTCTAAAAAGTTTTTAACAGTTGCACTAGATTTTCTGTTGTACACATTACACATGGTAATTCTTTCTGCAGATTTATGTACTGAAAAACAAAATAGTGCGACTGTGGCAGCTCTTTGGGCCATCAATCTTTTATACCTCAGAACAGCAATTTCCTGCTAATGTGTGTTTAATTTCACTCACATAGATATAAGGTCGTTCTCAGTCCTAAATGTCAAAAGGACAAACTTCACTACAACTAATTATAGGATAATCCTTTTGGGGGAATGTTTATCTCGATGCTTCCAGTGGTACAAAAGACAACAGGAAATATTTCAAAGTCCAGTTAGGTGTATATCCAGACTAAGGCATCTTGGCAGTGCCTGTACAGTTATGATTGTAATTAGGTTCCCAGTTTTCAAGAGCAGGAAGTCTCATGTACAGACTGCTGGCAAGGGAGGAATTTTGAGGGAAGTCTTCAGTTAATTGAACAAGGTGTTTGAGAGACAGTCTGGGAGGGCTTGAAAAAACAAATCCCGTCCTCCCTCTTTGTGAAAACTCTTCAAATGTTTTTGGAATGTCATATCTCAAAGAGCCTAAAGCAGACACTCCTCAATTTGGTTTATTAACCTGCCTTGGACTACCTCTGGAAGGTAGCTGGTTATGTCTGGGGATACTCACGGCACGGTTTTGAAGCTGCAAGAACGCGGGTGTGGCTAGCGGGGTCCTGCAGGGCTCAGTAGTACGCCTGATGCTATTTAGTATTTTTATCCATGATCTGGAAGTAAATATAAACTGACTGCTGATCAGCTCTGTGAATGGCACAAAGACTGGAGTGCGAAATAACAATGAGGACGGGCTGGGCAGTCAGACAGCTATCCGGATCACTTGATAAGCTTGGCCCATTCAAACAGAATGCAGTTTAATACAGCCAAGTGCAATGTCATACAGCTCAAAAGGAGGAGTGTAGGCCACACCTACAGAACGAGGGACTGAGCAGTGACTCTGAAAGTGAGTTAGCGTCCTGGGTACATCTACACAGCAAAACCAAAACAAAACCCCCGCTGTGGTGAGCCTGGGTCTACAGACTTGGGCTTCTGATGCTTGCAGTCCACTAAAAATAAGGTGTAGACATTTGGGCTTGGGCTCTGACACCCACCTCCTGTCCAAGCTCCAGTCTGAGCCCAAATGTCTGTACAGCTATTTTTAGCACCATCGTGTGAGCCCAAGTCTGTTGACCCAGGATCGGAGGATTTTTTCTGGTATGTAGGCATATCCCTAGTGGACAAGCAACTCCATGTGAGCTCCCAGTGGGATGTGAGTTGGAGAAGAAACGTGATTCTACCTCTGTGTAAGCCATTAGTAAGAGCCATACTGGAATAATGTGTCCAGTTCTGGTGTCCTTATTTTTAAAAAGTACAGCAGAACCTCAGAATTACAAACTCCAGAGTTATGAACTGACCAGTCAACGACACACCTCGTTTGGAGCCGGAAGTACGCAATCAGGCAGCAGCAGAGACCAAAAAAAAAAAGCTAGCAAATACAGTACAGTCCTGTGTTAAATGTACACTACTAAAAAAATAAAGGGAAAGTTTAAAAAAACGATTTGACAAGGGAAGGAAACTGTTCCTGTGCTTGTTTCATTTAAACTAAGACGGGTAAAAGCAGCATTTTTCTTCAGCATAATAAAGTTTCAAAGCTGTATTAAGTCAACAGTCAGTTGTAAACTATTGAAAGAACAACCCATATGTTCTGTTCAGACTTATGAACAACCTCCATTCCTGAGGTGTGTGTAACTGGGGGTCTACTGTACGCTGAAACGCTGGAGAGGCCGACACACATTATTGGGGAGCTGGAGAAAAATGCCATAGAGTGAGAGGCCTAGGTCATGTCTTCACTAGCAGCGTTTGCGGTAGCACTTTAAAGCGGCTGTGTAGTCGCGGAACCTGTGTAGTCACAGCACCGTTTTTATCCAAAAGAAGATGGAGAGGTGACTTGCTTAGGGTGTATACGTATCTTTTACATCGGTTCTGGGGCTTATGGGAATGGGATGACTTCACCATCTGGGCACATCTTAAAAACAGATCTCTGGAGTGGAAGAGTCTGACTAGGAACCAGAAAGAAGTGATACACAAGCTATATCAACTCAATGATTATATGCACATGAGGTACTGGCAAGCAGTGATGTAAGGAATTTGGGAAGAGGTTTCAATACAAAAGCTTGATAAAAACAATCATGGCTATTAAGTGGGAAGACAGGAAAGGGAAACAAGGAGACAAAGGCATTAAGTAACAGGAATCTCCACCAGCTGACAGGGTCATTTCATCAGTATGGAAAGGCAGCAGCTCACAACAAAGCAAAATAGCTAGAGGGAATTTGGTCTGCTTCATCAAACAGGCTCTCTGGGAATGGCTGGCAGGAGATGGAAGTGAAGAATAGGCTGGAAGATGAAGTTAGACAAATTCAGACTGGAAACAAGGTGTACATTTACAACGGTGAGAGTAATTAACCACTGGAACAATTTACCAGGGGCCTTGGTGGATTCTCCATCACTGGCAATTTTTCCACTCAAGATTCGACGTTTCTCTAGCAGATCTGCCCTAGGAATTATTTTGGGGCAGTTCTCTGCCATGTGCTGTACAGGGGGTCAGCCTAGATGATCACAATGGTCCCTTCTGGCCTTGGAATTTAGGAATCTATGGATGTGCCCCATGCCGCACCAGAAGAGACACCGATGCTGATGACAGGAGGATGAATATTTGTGCTTCCCATCTTTGAGTGCTCCATTTATTCTGAACTAATCATCCCCTGCTTCACTGTGGCCATTATGGCTCCTGCCTAGAGCAGAGCTTGCCCCAAACCGTAGTTTGTTCTGAGTCTTGGTGCCTGTGAGTGTGAAGTGCTGCTCACATGAACTTTTGGCCATATCTTCTTTCTGCAGGAATAGTTTTCCAGCTGCAACTAGCACAGACACTTAGATACCTTATTGTGCCAAGGCATCTCAAAATACTCTATAAAGCCTAGCACACCAGCATCAGGGGACCTGAGAATGGCCTTGGTGATGTAGACATAGCTAGCCCAGAACAAGACTCCTAAAGGCTTTACAGTGCAAATGAAAAGCCCTTTCATTAAGGGAATTTGACTTGCAGTGGCAACCAATATAACTAAGTTACATGCTCACACCATCTGTTACATGTTGCCCGTTCTATGAAGTTTGTTCTTGGCTAATGGGTAACTGGCCAGTCTGGAGGACAGCTGCTCACCTTTAATTTATGCCAGATGTGCTAGCAGTTCTGTACTAGATTTTCTTCTCGTCCTAACTGACAATTGTAGAAATGTGACAGCACTTTCTGTCAGCTGGCGTGTTCAGCCACGTCCTTTCCTGCTTTTGGGCTTGCCAATTTCTCTCTGACAACCTTAGAAAGATTTCTATTTTGGAAGTCTGACGACATGAGAGCCAACGACTACATACAATGCCCATCCTTATTCTGGTTTTTTGTGAGACTTCCATTTTCTGTTCCACACCGTGTGTAAATGGGCTGAGCATTGGTGGTTATCATTAATGCTCTGCCACCAACAGACGACATGGTCCCAGAGTCAACGTCCAAAACTCACCCCTTCCCTTGTTGTCTGACTTGTTAAGTCAGAAACAAGAACACAACATAAACCTCAGCGTGAGCATCTTCTGAGTTGGGCTGTTCCTACAGCTTCCTCACAGGACTTCACTGCACTAGCTCTGTAGTTCCCTTTGGCCAAAGAGAGACTACCACCACTTCTATGTCCTGGTGCTAACGGCTCACCAGCCACCTTGATTCAGCAGTAATTACCCTGAACCTCAAAGCATCTAGAGCCTTCAAGTGACCCATCAGAACAGTGCTGCTTTTCCCTGTGCAGGGGCTCAGTCTGCCATCCTGTTCACAGAAGCAAAACAGGAATTTACGATCCAGTTAGTTAATTTTTGGAAACTATCTACAAAGGTTGAGATGATGATTTGCTATTAATGTATGTAAATGACTCTGGTTTGCGCCACAGTCACCGATCAGGCATTACTCGCCTACAGGATGCAGACTGAGGTTCAACGGTGTGCAGTAGTTTCACTTGTCCATATTTCAGAATAAACAAGCTGCAAACTAAGTATCCGCAAGGCAACACTAAGGGGCTTAATTAAGCTATGAACAGTAGATTGCCATCTTGTGAGAGTAGCTTTGGTGGCACGTGACAGAAGGGTCCAAGGCACCCGTTATCTCTCAAACAATCCGCATCCACATGGAGAATGGCAGACCCATCTTCTCTTTAACAGCCACCCCAGTTCTCTAGCACCAGAGGAGTTTTTGGGAGTGTCGTCTCCTATGGTCCATATATAGTGCTCAGACACTTACCTCACATATACGCAAAGCTAGTTTGAAGAACAGGGTGGAGAGCAGCGTGTGTAGGAAAAATTAATTATAAATCTGAGAGTCTGTTTTAGTCTTTTAAAGAAAATGTTTAATGAGGCCATTTTTATTAAATGTAACAATGTAATTCTTACTACAGCCATTTTCAGATGTATATTCTCGCTATTGGCAAGGTTTCTGAAGGAGGTAACCATAGCCTGGGGTGCCAGCTTTTTGTCCTTGAGGTAAGAAATAGCTTGTTCTCACTTTGCATTTTAAGAGCATTGTGTAAAATCTGCACAGGTAGCCTGAGAGGAGATCAGTGTTGATCATTAGTGCCCATTAGATCGCTATTGCTCCTGCACACAGACGGAATCAATCTTGGGGCAGAGCTTCGGTGAATCGGGTGAGAGAACAGCCTGCCTGTCTCCATGTCGGTAATGCTGTGCGGGCTGGGAAGGAACAAAGTGCACGAGAGCAGAATCCTGAATGGAGGAGAGAGATAAGCAGTAAAATTCTTCAAAGGTCACCCTCACTGAGAGGGGGAGGAGATGGACCAAGAGAAATGAAAGGCAGTCCTGACAGTAACAGGAGGCATGGAGAGTCACACTGCTATTGAGAACATGGGTTTTCCTGTTCAGAGGGGAGTTTCATGCACACACAGTTTGTTTGAAATGTCTCTTCATTCTCACCAGTTTACATGACCAGAAACCAACTGCAGTGTCTGAAGAGGATATTAGATTATTATTAACATTGTCCTCAATGCTGTACAAAAACACAGAGACAGGCTCCCAGCCCTGAGGAGTATCCCAAGTAAAACATGCTGATGACACAGCATGCTGGCAGACCCGGAGAATGGTGCCAACTTAGAGGGGTTTTAACTGACACATGTTGGCACTTGTGGACCTCAGAGAGAACTTTTAATGAAGAATTGCTGGATGCCTGGAGCACTGCAATAAGGAGGGAGCTCCATGCACAGGGACAGCATGCAAGCAGACAAAGGGAGAAGAAAATACAGGGAATAGTGAGGCTGGCATTACTGGCCAAGCTAAAGGATGACCAAAAAAAACAAGAGCGGAGATCTTGGTGAGGAAAAGTTGTGCAAGAGCGTTGAAGGCAAGAACAAGAACCTTGATGTGGAAGGTGAGAGGGAACCAGCAGAGGGATCTGATGTGGTCCAAACAGCAGGTAAGGAAGATTATACTCCATGGATACCTTGATTACAATGATAATCTTGCTGTGACTCAAGGAGACCCTCTCACTCATGTTTAGTATTTCAGGGAAACAGTGATTGCAGAAAGACTGAATTTTTTAAAAAAATATGTTCTATTGCAACAAACCCACGGACATCAAAGAACTCCCCAGCAATCACCGTGCCAGTACAGTGCTTGAGACACCGCGTGTGCTTGTGACATTGGGAAAGAAGGAAGGAAGAATGTGAGAACTAATCCAGTAATCAGGATTATCATGATAATTCCAGCTAGTAATTAGTAAATGAAAAGTTAATTATCACGCCTTCCTCTCCCCTCCCCCACAATGTCTCACCCAGCTGTTCACAAGCGGATAACCATAGAAACAAGTGTGAGCGGAGCTTGGGTGGTTTTGTATTCATGCAGTATCAAAAGAACGCATTTGCATTCTTTGCCACAAGACTCAATTTACCTTGACTGATGATTGAATTTCAATAAGTTCTTTAATATTTTGGTCATTAACCATGATGCCATAACTGTATCACTGGAGTGCTATTGTATTTCATACGCTGGCTCTTAGTAGCTGCATTCTGTAATGTTTGAACTTCTAATTGAACCTGTTTAAAGACTGATGACCAACATATTTTAAACATGATTCATTGAAATGAGGAGACATGCCTCAAGGTTTACACACACAGCACCGTGCTGTTCACTAGGATTGGGAAGTCCCAAAAATCCAGTCATGTGGCATAGTAAGTTCCTGAAAATCTCCTTTTCTAGATCTGTCCTTGGTTCCCTCTTTCCTCCCCAACAATGTTTAGACATTGTTTACAACTCCAACCACCGATCAGGACTTCAAAATATCTGGGGGTAACTTCACTTTTATTGCTAGCAACAATCTCAATTAGTTCACTAGCAACACTTCTCCTCATACAGTTATGTTCCTAGAAATAAATGAAGATAGAGCCAAGACAAACTTCCCCACCACAGATATAATGTTAAGGTTCAAGTGCCATGGAGACTTATAGTGCTATAAAAAGAAATAATATATTTTAAAACAACATTGTTACTATGTTGCAGCTTAAGAAAATGGAAAGTCAGGAAACAATAGGCATACCTCCGTGCTCATCTTCCACTTAATGGTGGAAGAACTCTATGATTTACTTGCCAGATGAGAACTTTAAAGTTGCCCCTTGTTGCATATATGAATTACAATGACGTGGTCCCTGCTACGGGGAGTACCAATGAGAAGTGCGTTTGGGAAAGTAACTGAAATACTTCCCTGATGGATTTTATTTTCTAAATGGACAACCTACCCTAAGTGCTCAATTACTGAGGGACAATCTACAGGTTAATATATTTGCTTTCTACCTCCAACACTCTGTATAACTTCTCATCAGTGATGTACCCGAGTATTCGGATTCTAATATCTAAACCAGGGGTGGGCAAACTTCTTGGCCTGAGGGCCACATCTGGGTATGGAAATTGTATGGCGGGCCATGAATGCTCACGGAATTGGGGTTGGGGTGCAGGAGGGGGTGAGGGCTCTGGCTGGGGCTCTGGGGTGGGGCAAGAAATGAGGAGTTCAGGGTGTGGGAGAGGGCTACGGGCTGGTGCAGGAAGGGTGAGGTGCAGGGAGGGGTGAGGGGCTCTGGGGTGGGGCTGGAATGAGAGGTTTGGGGTGCAGGAGGGTGCTCCGGGCTGGGACCGAGGGCTTCAGAGGGCAGGAGGGGTAGGGCTCTGCTGCATGCCGCCCCGTCTGCAGGTGCCGCCCCTAAAGGACCCATTGGCCACGATTCCTGGCCAATGGGAGCTGTGGGGAGGCACTTGCGGTGGGGGCACATGTCGCTCCTTTTGGGAGTCATGCGGCGTTGCCCCCAACCCTGCTCCCTGTCTGGAGCGCCAGTGTGAGGCAAGCCCCAGACCCAGCTCCCCAGCGGGAGCTTGAGAGCTGGATTAAAACGGCTGGTGGGCCGGACGCGACTCACGGGCCATAGTTTGCCCACCCCAATCTAAACTGTATTCTTAAATTTATTCACCTTAATTTGGGTTATTGCTGATTATGCATTATATGTATCTTCTGACTTTTAAAACAAACTTTGTATTTGTGGCTAATCTAAGCACTATACCCAGACGTACAGACTCTATTTTCTTAACCTGTGTATTATATAATTTTTTTAACATTAGCTTTAATAACATTTTTAAATTTATTATTTATATTGCAGAAGCACTCAGATTCCAATCGAAATCAGGGCCCATTTTACACAACAGAATAAGAGAAAGTCCCTGGTCTAAAGAGCTCACAGTTAGTTGTGCGACGATAGAACCTGAACCAGCCCTCCTCTGCAGCGGCACCTGGCCATGGTAAGAATATGAAACAGCCCGTAAGAGGCTGATAACATTTTAATACTGTGTTTAGAGGTGAGGCAATTAATGAAACTGTGATAGCAGTGAATCTATTAAACCAAGGGGACAGTGGAAATCTGCACTCTGCTCCTGTCGCACTGCCTGCCGCCGAGTGGCTGGCAAGAATTAAAATTGTGCTGTCAACAGTGTATGTTTCGCATGATTACACACCTTTAAAGTTGATCAGGAAGAAAATAAATTCAGACGCGTATGTCAGGAGCTGAATAGGAAAGATTCTGTAACAAATCTCAGACACCTCAGAAGAGCTGCTCAGACACGAACAACTAGAAAATGTCTTGGGGAAGCCACTTGTAGGGTTCACTTTTCCATCACTGTTGGATTGTAAATGGCACGCTGGAACCAGAGGGCTGTTCTGTCTAGGAGGGGTCGTACTGTAGAAGGGTTGTTTTCCTCATCCCCCAGCAGTATGATAGGAGAGACTTCACGGTCTTTGGCTTGAATAACTCTAGTGCGTATGGATCTGCAACCTCCCTTTGCAACAGGTCTCATCACCCAGACTGTTCGCACAGGGCTTTTGCTAATGTAATACTTAATCTGAATTTTCCCCAATGCTGTTTATGCCCATTCTTGCCCTTCTGTCTGCACAGCCTGCAGAGAATAGTTGTTCCCTGTCCCCATTTCTGAAGTAGCAGGCGCTTTGCCTGCCTCCCCCAACTCATCTTTTCTCCCTACTGAAAGGCCTAGCTCTCTTTTTATCCAAAGGTCCCAGCAAGTGTCCCACCCCCACCAATTTGTTATTTGTCTTTGATACCCAGAGGAGAAAGAGCAAATGCAAAGGAATTCTTTTGTCTGCATCTCTTTGTTCTCACATCTCTGCATAGTAACAGAATATTCAATGAAGTCATTTAACATTTCTCAGTGATCTACAAATAATCCTTTGTGTTTTTAAAGAGCGACTATGGACAGAAAAAGGACTGTAAAAAAATGGCATATTTTACTTGGCAGATCTGATCCTTGTGTGTACTCAGCCACATCTGCCCACTTTATTAACAAAAATACACCTGAACAAGTCTTTCTTCTGTTAGTTTGCAAATCAATGTAGTTCTGGGAGAGAGAGCTGCAACATTCAGAATTTTGCATATAATTATGTTAATTACTATTCTGCTGACTTAACACCCCATAGGTCTCTGCTCGCTCCTCCACAGAGTATAGGATTCAAATCTATGGGAGAAATGATGCAGACACACCCTTGTAAACAAAAACTCTCCTTTTGGTGTCGAATGACATTCTTCTTTACTGTCTGGAGGCAATCAGGCCAGGACCAACAAGGAACATACAACAACTTCAAAGTAAGGTGAGCATTATAAAAAACAAGGCATAAAAAAGCACGCATTTCCAACTGATGAAATACCTCTTGTGAACACGTTAAAGGGTTTACCTAACATCCATCAAGAGCCTGTTAGTGGATTTGGGAGATTAAATCCTGGATCCAGTGCACTCTTCTCTGAGCATGGTTGACACGACAGTTTCTCTAACGCAACCGCCTACCAAACGGGCACATTTTGAGGGTGCTCTAAGGGGTAAACACAGAGCCCAGACATAATTTACTGTAGAAGGCACTCGGGGCTCATCCAAAGTACTTTCTTCTAGGTGTTGCTTGTTTAGTTGTATTAGGAATCTATCACTGAAGTTAAATGTAGAGACTCAGCTCTGAAAGAGAGCCAACTGATCATACTGGGTTAGACCAGTGGTCCATCTAGCCCAGAATCCTGTCTTCCTACAGTGGCTAGTGCCAGATCCTGCAGAGGGATGGAACAGAAAAGGGCAATTACTGAGTGATCCATTCCCTGTCATCCAGTCCAAGCTTCTGGCAGTTAGAGATTTAGGGACACTCAAAGCATGGGATTGTATTGATAGCCATTGATGGACCTATCCTCCATGAACTTATCTATTTCTTTTTTGAACCCAGTTATACTTTTGGCCTCCACAACAGTCTCTGGAAAGAAGTTCTATGGGTTGAGTGCACGTTGTGTGAAGAAATATCTCCTTACGTTTGTTTTAAACCTGCTGCCGAATAACTCCATAGGGTGACCCCTGGTTTGTGTTATGTGAAGGGATAAATAATACTTCCTTATTTACTTTCTCAACACCATGACTTTATAAACCTCTATCACATCCACCCCCACCCTCTCTTTTCCAAGTTTAACAGTCCCAGTCGTTTTAATCTCTCCTCATACGGAAGCTGTTCCATACCTCCATTCATTTTTGTTGCCCTTCTCTGTACTTTTCCCAATTCTAATATATATTTTGTGAAATGGGGAGACCAGAACTGCTTGCAGTATTCTAGGTGTGGGCATACCATGGATTTATATAGTGGCACTGTGATATTTTCTCTTATTAACTATCCCTTTCCTAACGGTTCCTTACATCATTAGCTTTTTTGACTGCTGCTAAATATTGAGTAAATGTTTTCAGAGAACTATCTCTGATGACTCCATGATCTCTTTCTTGAGTGCTAACAGCTAATTTAGACCCCATCATTTTGTATGTACAGCTGGTATTATGCTTTCCATTGTGCATTACTTTGCATTTATCTACATTGAATTTCATCTGCCATTTTGAGCCCAGTCACCCAGTTTTGTGAGATCCCTATGTAGCTCTTCGCAGTCTGCTCTGGACTTAAATATGCAGAGTAATTTAGTATCATCTGCAAACTTTACCATGTCTCAGTTCACCCCTTTTCCAGATCATTTATGAATACATTGAACTTCACCGGTCCTAGTACAAATCTTTGGTGGACCCTTCTATTTATCTCTCTCTGCTGTGAAAACTAACCATTTACTCCTAGACTTTGTTTCCTATCTTTTAACCACCCTAACACAACTAAGATTTTTTGTATATGTTTCACTTTTTAACCACCAAAGAAAGAAGTGCTCCTATGCATCTACTATTAAGGTATCTGCGGTTTCCTATAACCGTTTCACCCCTGGTCATCCAAATCAGCTGGTGTCTCCCTGCTAGTTCTGTACCTGTCCATTGAGATTGTACAGTGTATTTGGTGTGATATAGGGCCCATGCTTCCACTGTCTGAACACTAGCCCTGCCAGATTTGCCTCCTAACACTTCAATTTATTACCCCACAACCTCTCTCGAGCTCTAAGATACATTCCACCCTCTAGGCACATTCCTTTCTGTGTTGTTTAATGCTCTCCTAAGCAGCCCTGGGAGCCTGCCTACCACGGGTGTATTAGTATTTCAGTGTTGGCAGGATGCAGCATTGACCAGGGTCACACATACAAACAGTGCTAGAGATTGGTCTCACCCCATATTACAGTAGTCCCCAAACATTTTACCTCGCACTCCACCTTACCCTTCTCCACCCCCCACACTGGCCAGGGCTGGGAGCGTGGGGACATGGACAGGAATAAGGGGACCGAGGCTGGGGCCACAGCTGGAGGCGGGAGTGGAGCGGAGGCCAGCAGCTGGGGTCCTGGGGCCAGGAGTGGAGCTGGGCGGCGCTGGTTGGGGCTCCAGCTGTGCCTCCCCGAATGTTCCTCCGCATCCTCCTAGGGAGCTGAGCCCCAGTTTGAGGACCTCTGCCATAGTAGCTTAAACTAACTCTACAGACAGAACAGATCAGATGCACAGAGTGGCTCAGGATTGCTCCTAGCGCCCTACAAGATTTTCTGTTTCTAATGACTGAGGTGTGACAGCATGTCCTACTTGAGGAGATACACAGAGACATGCCTGGAAGAAGCTCCAAGTTGTCAGGAGGCATCGCAATGACTCGAAGGAATCCATCCCAACACAGAACCACAGTTTACCTGCCAGGTCTGAAGCAATATTCTGCTTTTGGCCAAGGGAGCTCAGACCTCTGTACAGGTTTTACTTGAGGATACTAGGAGAAAACCTTTCCCTGGAAAACAAGCTGGTTGAGACAGACTGTGGAGGAATGAATTTCTATGCCCGTATGTGGCAAAGAGAGAGGGAGGGAGGGAGTTAGTCTCACACTGAAGCTTTTATCTTTGATTTCTTCAGCTGGAAACTGCCACAACCACTTATTCTCTACTTTGATTACATCAAACTCGGCATTTTAAAAGCTTGTTTTGTTTTTTTAATTCAGGTGCTGTTTTGAATTTGTTTTAAGATGAATGCTGCTTTTGCTTCCATCACTGGTTTCCAGCCTGCACTGTAGAGCTTCTGCTGCATTTTCACCATATATAGCACTTCTTAGACCATTATCACTGAGTCAGGAAGAATGGTGGCATTTTTGCAGTTCAAGTACACTGCTCTGTATTTGCAGTAGCTGATTTTTAAACTCGTTAAAATGTAAATAGCATCACCTATTTGCACAGATCAGAATGTCATCAGCTAATTCTTCTGCTTTCAAACCGATTTGTTTGTCAGCTGTTCTGTCACCTTATGTATCAATAACAGGATATATTTTTGATCACCATTATGAATGTAATGTCAGAACTCCTTTTGTTCTCATTCCCAGGTGTTCGTGTCTTGGCTGTTTCAAATCTCATCAGGGTGCCATGTCTTGCACAAGCTGAATCCGAATGTACGTGTGTTGCATCACAGGGCGAGCTAACTTTGCTGCAATCCCTCGTTTTTAAAATGACCAGTGCAGGATTATTAGAGCTCTCAGGGGAAAGTGACTTCCAGGCGAGTGCACTTCCCTCCTGTATTTCAACACAAAACATTTCAGAACCTCCACAATATCTATGCATGTTTGATCATGGCAATGTGTGTGGAACAGGGATTTAATAAATGGAATGCCCAAATTTTCCTTGTAATTCTTTGAAATGAAATTCACCCCTTAAAAATCACCTTACTATTTTTCAATACAACCCTAACTCCATTACACTAGCATTATTGTGGAAGAAACTATTTCCACAGAAGCGTCTGAAGAGGACCTTAGACATCCAAATATGCTGCTGTAACATGAAGTGATGAGGGGAAATTATTCCCAAAGACATCCATTATTATCCATTATGACACCCAAATAAAAGAGCAAATGCCATTGACATTACGGAGAAGAAAAGGGAAATTAAAGTTCGTTCCATTACTGTGCAGATTCTGACACAGATACCTCAAGAATGGGATTCAGGCTCAGGCTGCCTCCATCTCAGAATCCTGCTTGCTTTGTTGCCATTTATCATTATTAAGTTTGTGATATGTCCCTGCTCTATGTGGCAGGAGGCCTGCCGCCGCTCCTCTAGCCAGCCAGTCTTGTGAGAATGGGGACAGTTATTTCTTTCCCCCATACTTCTGCTGACCACTAATCTTCTTTCTTTGCTCTGTTTACCCCAGCCCCTTCCCCTTTAGCTCTCAGGATTCCTCTGAGAGAGAGAATATCCCCTCTTCCCCCCAACTGTAATGCATTTTCTAAAGCTCCAAGCCTTTTATAAGGAGTTCAAAGCTCAATGTCAAGTGCAGGGCTGTGACCCAGGACATAATTTAACAGAACACAGATTGAACGTGGGGTCAGCAGGAAAAGGCTGTTAAGATTTCCCAGAAGGCCTGTTTAGGAATTAGGACCCCTAGGAATATGGCACTATGAAAAAAGTCTGAGGAATCTCAAGATACAATGTTTAGCTCTCACACCACTCTCCTGTGCCGAGGTACAACACTGGGAGTCTGTGGCTGCTGGGAGCGAGGAGTGGGTTAGGACACTGCTACTCAAAGTGGTGGTCCGCGGACCAGCACCGGTCCGCGAGCCATTGGCTGCTGGTCTGCGCGCACATTGGAAAATAAAATGGCCGGTCCCCCATATCAGATAGCTTGAGAAGCACTGGGTTAGGACACTTTGGCAGAGTGAGTCCTCATGCACGCCGCACCTTCTGTCCCATCCTCTCCACACATGAAAACAACAGGAGGAAGGCAGGTCAGTAGCAGCTCCCTTAAAATGGATGGGGAGAATGAGGCTTGCTGCCAGCCAAGAATGGGTGCCCACTCCTGGCACTTCTTGCCAGACCCTCTGCCACATGAGATATAGGAAAGCCCTTGTTCCAGGGAGTGGAGGACGGGTCTGCTGGCAAAGTGGAGAAGAGAAGAGAAGAGAAGAGAGTAGTTGAGTTTTCCTGTCTTTGCCCTTTGCCTAAGAGTTCTAAGAATGAATAGATTGCCCTAAAGATGAGGATGCAAACAAATCAGTTATGCTGGAAAGGAAGAATACAAGGGGAGGCCAGCACAGCTTTTTAAGAAGCTGGGGGTTAAAATAAAAAATCCAGCCTAGAAATGTAGACAGGGAATGATACAAAGCAAAAAAAAAAAAGAAAGATCCAGAGCCAATCAAGGAGCACAGGAGAGAGAAAGACAGCGGAAAAGCAGAATGAATTAATGTGCCAAAGGGGTTAACAGGGAAGAAGAGGAGATTTTAGAGCTAAAGCAGGGGAAATAAGGCAGAGGGGGGATGAGATTGAGGATTCTGAAGAGTCTGAGGCAATGAACGATTTTTAAAAGAAAAATAAGGGGAAAAGTGATGCTGAATAGTTTAATCCCAGGCTGTTAAAGAATTAGCTAACGAATTTACTAAGCCAACAGCAATTATTTTTGAAAGGCCCTAGAGGGGCCTGAGGCATCAGAAGATTGGAAAAGGCAGGCAAACCTTTATGCAAAAAAGACAAAAGGAGTGATCCTGGCAATTATTGCATGCTAAGCCTAACGCCATCACAAAACAAATGTGAACACAAAAATCCATACATACTTCAATGTTAGCAGAAACTCTAAAATAAGCAGCTTCATTGGGGATGTGCAAAGAACAAAAGATGTCAAACAAACCTGAGTGTTTTTGATAGAATTGATAGAAAGCGAATGGGCAAATGGAAGAGTCAATGTGATATATCTGGTCTGGAGGAAAGCATGTACTATAGCCTTTCACAGAAATGGAATGCGCTGATGTTAGAACACTGTTGGGGGACTGAATGCTTACTGAATGTCCGTAGCTAAAGGGAAGGATAAATGACAGCGTGTCACCACTGGGGACTGGCGTCAGGACAGTTTTTATTTAACAGTTTAATTAATCTAGAAGAAGGGGGTAAAGGTGCACATTAATGCAATCTGCAGGTGATACGAAACTGGGCTACTAATATCAGCAAGGACAGACATAACATGAAGGGACTGAGACACACTAGAAGTACTGTCCCCAAGGAGACTCAAGCTTAGTAAAAATCAGTGAGGGAGCAGTTACACTATGGAAGACCTGACAGTCCCAGCTGGAGGCACATTGGGTATTGGTGAAATGGGACAAAGACACCAAAGTATGTGATGTGGAGACTTCACACCAAAGATCCTGAAGGTAAACTGTAGCCCCTTTCTACAGTTACCAGTGAGATTCACTGAGGACCAAGCATTCTGCTCTCAGCACCGGAAAGGTATCAGTGACTTATCAAAGGAGTTCAGAGAAAAGAAAAGGAGTACTTGTGGCACCTTAGAGACTAAGAAATTTATTTGAGCATAAGCTTTCGTGAGCTACAGCTCACTTCATCGGATGCATGCAGTGGAAAATACAGTGGGGAGATTTTATATACACAGAGAACATGAAACAATGGGTGTGACCATACACACTGTAATGAGAGTGATCAGGAAAGGTGAGCTATTACCAGCAGGAGAGAAAAAAACCTTTTGTAGTAATAATTAAGGTGGGCCATTCCCAGCAGTTGAGAATTCAGAGTCCAGGAGTTCAGAGAGGAGACAACACGAGTGATTAAGGGGAAGAATTTTTCAAAGACACAAATGGCACCTAGGTACATAATTCCTGTTGACTTTCAGTGGGAATTAGTCACCTAACTTGAAAATTTCCCCTATGGATTATAGAGACTGACAAATAAGAAAAGGTTAACAGAATTAAAAACAATTATGTTTGGCACAGCAATGCCATAATGAGGTACAATATCTTACATGTACTAAGTGCCTTTCATCTAAATAGAGCTCAAAGTCTTCAGAAGCTCCACCCAGAAATCACAGCCACATCTGGGTTGAAATGAAGCAGCTGTTGAGGACATGAGCAAAATATACTCTACTTAATTCCTCCCTGATTTTTTTTTATTTTATATATATATTACACACACACACCTATCTATAGATATATACACATTTAATTTCAAAATATTCCAGCTACAAAAGTCATAATATCCTAGACTGTCCCATTGGTCTCTCAGATGAGACTGACTGTGGCATACAGTATAGCATTATGGCATCAGTGTGTAACTATGCAGAAGGAAATGAGAGGTGAGATAACTGCACTTCTGGTCTGAAGAACCCATTGTTTTAGTTCATGCAATGTGAGAAGATGAATGTGTCTGTCTGTGTGCTGGACTCAGTAAAATAATCTCATCTAGAAAAAATCCAAAGCAAGTCTTGACTGATGCTATTGAGGACGTGAATACAGTTTCAAAAACTTACACAGCAATAGTGAAGGGTGGAAAGACCGACGAGATCTATTAGAAAAGGGGATCTGTGTTTCGGACAATGTTCCTCTTCTCCCTCTGCCATCTCACTCATCACCATCTTGTTCACAGTCCCAACTGAGCCCATTCTTGCTACTGAGGCAAATGCTTCTTCATTGTCCTAAAGCCTTCAAGAGCTTTTTGTCACCCATTCTTTGGTCCAGAAGATGTTCCTTATCAGAACATTTTTATTAAAGTGAATCTAGTCCTGAACCAACAACCTTGCAGACTGAACACATGAAAGAGGTTGAGAATCTCCAGCAAACTAACTCCACACTGCACTGCCCTGCCTTGCCTTGGAAGGACTCTCACTAGATAGGAGAGAGGAGGTCAGTGTTTATGCCACAGTTAGTCCCTGTGCCTCTCTGCTGAGGCTGCAACAAATAGGACAATTGTGACAGTGGCTCTTTTGTCGCAAACAGCTGTCTGATAGAAATAATACGGAGGTAACATTCACGTCAAGTAGTTCACTGAATAACTAGTAGATGGTAACTTTCAATCACTAGCAAGTTAAGACAAATTGGAACCCATGAGCTAGACGACAGGCTCTGCAAATCCCATTGCCAATCTTCTGAGCCACGCCACTCCCTCAGTACACAGGCTTGACAAACGTGTCGTTTTACTAGGTGTCTCTGCATAATCTGTTTTCTTCCTTTACATTAACCACTGCTGCAGGGGTCTCTTTCCTAGAGAAGCTCTTTAAGTTAGGTCCAAAACTTTGTCTTGTTTTCAAGCACAAGCTGACAGTGAAAGCCTGAAGTCTAAGAGTTCTAGTCTTCCGAGGCTTTTTCTGTGGAAAGTATTGTGAATTATTCCTTAGCTTTTGCCCCCATTGCCTGTTACGATGCCTCCTCCCTAAAGCACAATTCTGAATTCTCTCAATACTTTTCTTCCGTTCACAGTGAAACGGGCACACAAATGATGAGTTAGTTTAAGTTACACACTGATCCTTCTTCTGAGTTAACATTTATGGCCTGACCAGACAGGCTAAACCCCAAGTAATCTATTCACTTTCCACCATGCCATGGAAGAAGCAAAGGAATAACTCCCAGCACTTTTACTGAAAAGGGCCCAAGATGTAAAGAACCCAAGATGTAAAGTCTGAATCTGCCCTCTAACAGGAACATCTGTTCTTCTAGCCTTACCAAACGGGATTTGTGTAATCAATGAGCACTGTCAGAGGTGTTTGTGCAGATGCTAGCCTGCGCCCACATATGCTTTCCAATACCACTATTAATATAGTTGCATCATCTTGTTGCGTCTAGACTTGCAATGTTTTTCTTTGATTGTGAATTTCCTTGATTTTGGCAGCGTGTCTCTTAACTCTGAAGGCCTTTCCTAAATGTAGTTTTCAAATGTTTATATTTCCTTTGCCCCCCCTTCACCCCCCACAGTAATTTTCGGTGCTTTGAACATTTCAGGAATTTAACTACATAAATAGCTACCCTAATCTTGTAACAGCATACTAAATTACATAATTGCCATTAGGATGGGTAATTACACAGTGAACATATGAAACAGACAGCTTTCTGCATTCCATATCACAGCCATGTCAAAATATTTTATTTACAGAACACAAGTAGTAATAATTCCACAGACCGTATACAATTTTATTTTAAAACATAAAATTGTTTTTGAGATACAGCTGTATAAAAATAGCATTGGAAAAAACCCTTCCTATGTTTGTATGTCCTTATTTATTTTGCAAAGAAATAATACAATTCCAGGCTCTGGCCTTTGGGAGACGGTTTCAGCACATAGCTAATGTTTACAGCCCTGAAAATGGCTGTGCTGTCTTACAGCAGATATATTATTGGGCTTCACTAAAATGTTTTCCTGAAGTAGAGCTCACAGACTAAGTCAAAAACTTAGTCATGATTGAGATTTTTGCTCTGTTAATGACCTGTTAATTGCAGAACTACAAGTGTTCTCATTGAGTGAATCTTAACTATCTCATAAAGCCATAGCTTATTCATCACAGTTATGAAAATAGCTCTGAATATAATGAAAGTTTTATTTTTGTTTTCAGCCAGAACCTCAGATTTATAACCTTTAATGTCAGAAAACAGTTCAGTGCGCTGAAAAACACAGGGAGCCTAGCAGTCAATTACTGAAAAAAGGATAGATACTTCTCTAGAATTTGGGGGGAAATGGATAAAGTTTTTATTAGCTGTTGGTTACACAGCCAGCTTGAAATGGAAAGAGACAGTAAGCTGAAATAAAAGTTTAAGCACCACTGTACAGATTTGCATAAATATCACCTGAGGTTACTCCAATGCTGAGACGTGGACTTAAACTCGGGTTCAGTGCTTGCTGACCCAAATCTGGTAATGACCCAGAACTGGAGACTGATTGGCACAAGCCTAATTACATGTTTACAGCACAAGCAAAATTGCGCAGATGAATTTCTTCAGCGTGGCTAAAATGAGACTCTGTTAAACAAGGGTGGAGCTGAATCAATCCAGATACAACAGTAACTGAAACACTGTCGAACACTAATGTATCAAATAAGTGTTGAAAATCATTAAAAATGTAATTTAGTGGCTCTAGTACAACTGAACTGCTGTTTCTATTAAAAAAAACAGTTTTGCAGAGGTTTTACACAGTTTAATTTGCAGCAGGATTAAACCTGACATAAGCGCTGGCATTTGATTCAATACTATTCACTGCTCTATACTAATGCATCTGCAAAGTGTAATATACTTGCAGGATTATACACACCATGTCTCAACAGATGAGCTCATGAACAGCTGATAATGTGCGTACACACACACACACACACACACACACACACACACACAGTCTCTCGATACCATCATCTCAAAGACAGGATGCTACACTTGAAACCACCACATTTTAGATGAAGCAAAAACAATGCCCAATCACACTTACAAGAGAGTACTATAGATTTCAACCATTTTCATCTAGGAAATTCTGGCCCTTCTCAGAAGCAAAATGGCTTTTCAGATTTGAATGGAATCACTACAGAATCATTCCTCCTCTTTGATACAATCCTACACTAGCCTGGCCCTGCATTACTGGCAGGGAGAGGGCTGTCTGTTTAGAAGATTCCTGTGGGAGCAGCACTGGAACAAGCCAGGAGACAGGCTGTGATTCCAGGTTTTCCCTAAGCCCACCTCCACAAGCAACTTACCTTTTCTTATCATCATCATCTGTATTGTGGTCCCACAACAGGATTCAGGCCACACTGTGCTGAGCACTGGGCAACAAAAGATAACAACAGGATCCCTACCCCAAAGGGCTTACAAGCGAAAAATAGAGGGTAGCTATTAGCGAGCTGCCAGCAGAGTAAAATGGAGCCTGCACCAGCCACAGTATTGAAGCAAGAGAGGAGGACATGAATTGGAGGAAGCCAGTATGGTGGCAAATTTAAACAGAGGCTGCTCTAAGTTGGCAGCCACCAGGAAAGGCTGCAGTTGAGGGGAAGGAGAAGGTTGTAAGCACAGTGGACAAAACTCACTCTTCCCCTCATTCTAGCTAATTTTACGTTTTTTCCAACTGGAACAAAGCACTCCTTAAATTGTGGCAGCAATGACTGGAGCAGTTAGAAAGGAGTCAAAGTGCCACCATCTTGGAAAACAGCAGCACCCTCCTCCAAGTTCTTCTTCAGCACTCGTCTCTCTCCAGGCAGCCTACACCCCTACGCTTCCCCTTTAAGAAATGGTACCAGACACACACACAAAAATTTTCAGAACCACCATGACATGTCCGGCACCAGCAAGAGAAGCTGCAGTCATCTCTTGTCCTCCTCCTTGTAAGCATCACTACCCAGGTCACCTCTTCACCTAGACTGTGGATGGAAGTGCCCTATTAGGTCTGATCCTGCAGTACGAAAGAGTTTAATGGAAGGTTTTCACTGCCAGATCATCAATACCAAAGAGATCAGCAGGTGGGAGAATTGCAGGTTTTTTCAAGTAACTTGCTAAGATTACGCAAAAAGAAAAGGACGACTTGTGGCACCTTAGAGACTAACAAATTTATTTGAGCATAAGCTTTCGTGAGCTACAGCTCACTTATCGGATGCAAGATTGTGGGTCTTTTGCTCTTTAGTTTACATTTTTAACTGGGTCTTTCTTTGTTCTCCACCCCACCAGATCCCAAGAGGGCAGCTCAGAATCTCCACCAGGCAGCGGGAGGAAGTGTCACAGCCCTGTAGAGTCCTAATCAGGAGTTACTGGTTACAAGAGAGACAAGAGGGCACAGAGCACAAGTACAGTGAAGTAGATAATGCAATGCAATGTGCAAAGTAGATAATGCAATGTGGATATTTGGCTTCTGCATTTCAGAGCATAGACAGATTGCTCTGGGAGAAACTGCCTTTCTTATTGTCTTGTTTTCACCTGTATGGGTTCAGTCCTGCTCCCAGACCTATCTAGCATCTTTCCATCCAACCCTAGTCAGAACAAACCTCAATATCTCATTTCTTGACCTTTTAGGCAATGGGGACTTCTCCAGTAGGCTCAGGGCAGGGAATCATTTTAAACGGT
The DNA here is from genome assembly GCF_965152275.1 of Natator depressus. Taxonomy (NCBI): domain Eukaryota; kingdom Metazoa; phylum Chordata; order Testudines; family Cheloniidae; genus Natator; species Natator depressus. The sequence continues at coordinate 105,841,783 of NC_134241.1, forward strand.
TATTCCATGATTGATGAGAACTTGAGTTAACATTTGAGAAAAATATTTTTAAAAGCTGAATTCTTACATAACACTTCAAAGTGTGGTTGACGGGCCAGAAATGCCTCCACTCCATTTATTTTCTGAGCCACCACTAAGCCTCCCGACAAAGCTAATTAAATCGTAAGGAAAGGCACCTGACAAGGTCCAGCAGACTCAAACGCAGTCTTAATCGTGGCCTCTGGCAGAAAGTTCACATTCTACTGGGGAGCAACTTTATGTTAAATCTCCTTGAAATCTCGTGCCCTTGACTGACTCCTTTCCAACAGCTCCAGTTACCCTTGCCTAGACTGAAAGAGTGCTTTGTTCCAGCTGGCAGAAAGTTTAAAGTTAGCTGAAATGGAAGAAGGAGTAAATCTCCATGCTCCAACTAAACAAGATGACATCCATTCCATCCTCCACTTTAAATAGAGGCCAGAAAAAGGGCATCTTCTCAGCAGCATCAGAATCAACCATTCTACTGGAAAACCACTATTAGCTGGGATTATACCACCTTGCACTTGTCAAGGGTTGACCCATTGCAATGTATTATTGTGTGAGTAGAGACTGCTGAAGTCCACAGCTCAATAGTCTCATGTACTATAGTGCAACCCTGACAGCAAAATGAGCTAGCTTTATGGCCAGAGATGAAGGTGGAAATTCCACCAAAGGCCATGAAGGGTAAAATCCATACAAAAATATCAAGATAAAAACGTAACTGTTCTTGAGAGCTGGATTCACAGGCACAAGGCTGGCTTGCAGGTCTCTAAAGGAAGAAGACTGGAAGAAGTCCAACATATATACAAAGGCAACGCCATGTAAAGATCCAAAGCACAACACTGATATAAAGTACAGGATAAGATAACAGGGGATAAGGCATAGATTGTAAAGGCGTAGAATAAATATTTTGTGATAGCTAGCACTGGGTTTGATCCATAACGTCCCAAGGCTGCTTGTCATTATTATTACCAGATTATTATGTGCCTTGATCTAAAGGAAACTGATGAAAGATTACTGTTAAAACTATTTCCAATAACTAATTACACAGCCTGTATTTACAGTGCTAGTTCAGTCTCAATTTTGATCAGCTTTTGTTGATTTATAGCACTGTCACCCACTTTAAAAGCCTGCAGTCAACTGTATCATACGGTAGGTAATGAATGGACTCACTATTTCAAATCAAAGGATGAAGCTCCATTAGACAACAATTGCATGAAGTGGCGCTTAAAAAAATATAGTTATTAATCCTCTGTCTCCCTGAGAGCTGTTGACTGGGATTCCTACTTTCTTAGCTACTGGCAGAGTAAAGTTTGCTGTAAGCCAGTCTGAATAAACACGTAAAACCCAACACATTATCTCACACAAGTTTCAAGGAGGAAAGGGTTCTGCTCCACTCAGAGAGCCACATTCTGTTCCACAGCTGGACTGAAAGAGAAAAGACGACTCTAGTCGGGCAGCCTAAGAGAGTTATTACTACATGAATAAACCAGTGGCTGCGCTAAATGCCAGTGAACCAGTGGGGGCTACAGAACAGGGGTGTGCACAACAGGGGGTTAAGTAGGGGCTCGGGTCCCCCCAATAATCATCAGGTGCACAGAACTCCTCCAGCCCCAGGGCTGTGGCTGGGGGGAGGGTGAGCTCCTCCTGGCTCCAGGGTTATGACCGGGGATGGGGGGGGGGAACTCCTCTGGCACTGGGCCTCAGTGAGGGCACAGAACCGTGCCTCTCCAAAAGAGGTCAAATTTAAATTTCTGCACACATCCCTGCTGCAGAACCATAGCAAGGTCGCTATCCCACTGTGGTCTACCTACAGTACAGGATGTAAACCAAACAAAGTAATTGGGCAGACAAACAAGAACGTGTGTCTTTAGTGTTCACTCTTCTTCCGTAACATCCATGGGAAGAGAGTCAACAGTAATATAAATAAAAGATGTCCATGTTATTCCCTCCTCTGGGGTTTCCCTGGGCATCTCTAATCCAGTAAATTATAAATTTTCCCAGAAGAAATGCTCCCCTTTTGTGCCATATACAAGGCCAAGCATATTGTTGGTGCTTAATGAACAGTAATAATTGATGATTACATATGGACATAGCACCAGCTGAGAATAAAAGTCAAGTTAAAATGATATTTGAATTTTAGAAAGAACTTTATTTCATGACAGCTGAGGAATAAAAATGGTGGGGAAGAGCAGTTACAGCAAAAGATTCTGGAAGGAATGGAGTGTGTACCCTTAAGGCGGCGGCGGGGGGGGGGGGGAACAGGGAAAGAAGGGTTAATCACAAATGGGTATGAGCAAGCCCAGCATGTTCTGATAATCATGATGGCTGGTTGGTGTGTGCCAGTTAAGAGGGTTCTACTGTAATGTGTAGCCTCAAACTGTTTTTCAGAGCAAAACCATTACCACTGAAATGCTGTTCAGGTTTTAAACGAAGCACTGACCAGCAGCTGTGGGATTCACTTTGCTCTTTGTACTTTTGCTTTTTGTATAAAAAAAATGCCTGGTGCTGCATGCAGATCAGGTACAATGTGTGCAGCGAAGTCTTCTCAGAATAGACAAGGAAATGAGAACATATGGCAATTTAGCTCAAGCTCTTGCAATCAGCCCCCCTCATTGTCAGGGACAAAAGACACTAACGTTGTTTTAAAGAAAGAAATTATCTCTTTTGATCAAGGGTTTTTGTGGCTCTCAACGAGGCAATATTTGACTTTCCATGCCAGCAAGCCTTCCTCTGTTAATTCCAGCTGGTGCTGAATCATGTGTTCTAAAGGTGGTGCTTCTGCCCCACTGGGAATCCTGGAGGCAGACGTAGGCTGAACACCTTTGTTCATATTAACTTTAGATTAATGTATGGGTTTCTTTCAACGTGTGTTATGGTAGAGCCCGGGGCTCCAATCAGGATCGGAGCTCCACTATGCCGAGCACTGTACAAACCTAGTAAAGGACAGTCCCAGCCCTAAAGAGCTTACGTTACTGTATCTGTATGTATTTCCCACCCCACCCCCCTTATTTCCCACAGCACTCACACAAGCAGTGCTGTGTAAGTCATGGCAGCTTTATAATAAAGTGTTACAGGTTTCACGATGTCATTTATGGACTGAACTTGTTATATCCAACTTCAGTTAGATGTGAAATGAATCAACAGACAGATTATTGCTCTTCGCCTAGCTCACCTTTCCCTTTTGGATTCAGGATTTACCTATCAGTCTGTCACTTGACTGGAGTGGTAGCCAAGGTTACTGGCATAGCATTCTTTTCATCACTAGCCCTTTTGTTTCCCATAACTGTGGTGTAAACAGATTACTATAGCTTGAGACCCTTACTGACGGAGAACCACCTACTGGTGCATAATTTTGCATCATATTTAATATGCTGTAGTACCAGCTGCAGGCCTACAGTCAGGATCTGGGCTCACTGGGTTAGGTGCTCTGCGTACACAGAAGAAGAGCTGAAGCGCTTACAGTCTGAACTCATGAGAAATGTACCTAGCACGTACAGTAGGTGAGTCCCTACTCCCTACTTCTATTCACCACTCCCTGTTCACACATCCATGGATAATATTAGACCTTTGGGCCACAGCATCACACCGGGAGCTCAGGTCAAGGTGTTTATCCACCATGACCACAAAATCCTTTTCAGAGTCACTGCTTTCCACGATATAGTCCCCCATCATGTAGATGCGACCTCCCACTCCTTGTTTCAAACTGTGGGTTGGGACTCCAAAGTGAGTTGTGACCCCATTTCAGTGGGGTCACCAGGGCTGGTGCTAGACTTGCTGAGGCTTGGGACCAAAGCCCAAAGCTTCAGCTCTGGGTGGTGGGGCTCAGGTTACAGGCCCCCCCTCCTAGGGCTGAAGCCCTTGGGCTTTGGCTTTGCCTCCTTCCATTCTGGGGCGATGGGGCTGTGGCTTTGGCCGCCCCGCCCCCAGGCCAGGGCGGTGGGACTCAGGTGTGCTCAGGCTTTGGTCCCCCCTCCTGGGATCGTGTAGTAATTTTTGTTGTCAGAAGAGGGTTGTAATGCAATGAAGCGTGAGAACCCCTGCTCTAGCTGTATCACTTTGCATTTGGCTGTGTTAAAATGCATTTTGTTTGGAAATGCACAGCTTACCACGTGATCTAGACTGCCCTGTATGACTGTCCCGTCCTCACGGCTATTTACCACTCCATTGATATTTGCATCATCTGTAAATCTGATCAGCAGTGATTTTCTATTTACTTCCAGGTCACTGATAAAGTTACTGTTGAATAGGATCAGGCCCATAACTGATCCCTATGGAAACACCTCCATTTTGGGATGAATCCCCACTGACAGCTACTTTTTGAGATCTGCCAATTTCTTAACGTATCTAACATGTCTTATTGATATTTTATAGTGCAGCTTTTTAAAATCAAACTTTTGTAAGGCATTTGAATTATACCACGACCTTCCATAAGAATAGCCATGTTAGGTCAGACCAATAGTTCACTTAGCCCAGTATCCTGCCTTCTGACAGTGGCTGGCGCCAGATGCCTCAGAGGGAATATACTGAACAGGGCAATTTTGCGTACTCGATCCCCTATTGTCCAGTCCCAGCTTCTGGCAGTCAGAGGTGTAGAGACACCCAGAGCATGGGGTTGCTTCTGTGACCATCCTGGCTAATAGTTACAGTAACTCCTCACATAAAGTCGTCCCAGTTAACATTGTTTCGTTATTAGGACGCTGATCTATTAGAGAACATACTCGTTTAAAGTCAAGCAATATTTCATTATAACGTTGTTTGGCTCGTCCTGCTCCGCCCGCCTGGCGCTCCTGACAGGGAGCGGGGTCGGGACGCGAGGGCTTGCCCCATTCTGCCCGGCACTCCTGCCAGGGAGTGGGGTTGGAGCGTGGGGGTTTGCCCCAATTCCACCTGTCCGGCATTTCAGCTGGGGAGCGGGCAAGGACCCGACCCCGCTCCCTGGCAGGAGCACCAGGAGGGAAGAACATGGCAACCCCCCATGCCTGACCCCACTCCCCGGCTGGAACGTCGGGTATGCAGAGTGGGGCAAGTCCCCAACCCCGGTACGCCCCTGTCTCAACCAAGCTTCACAATCATCATTGGTGAGTACAGTATTAAATTGTTTGTTTTAAACTATTTAAAAACTTATACTGTGTATGTGTATAATGTCTTTTGTCTGGTGAAAAATAATTCCCACTTACATTAATTCTTATGGGGAAATCGGATTCGCTTAACATCATTTTGCTTAAAGTAGCATTTTTCAGGAACATAACGACAACATTAAGTGAGGAGTTACTGTATTGATGGACCTATCTTCCATAAACTTATCTAATTCTTTTTTGAACTAAGTTATAGTTTTGGCCTTCACCACATTCCACGGCAAGCAGTTCCACCATGGGTTAACTGTGCACTGTGTGAAGAGGTATTTCCTTTTGTTTGTTTTAAACCTGCTGCCTATTAATTTCTAAGCACATTATATCTACACAGTTACCTTAATCAACCAAATTTGTATTCTTACATCAAAAAAAGGTTTCAGGTTTGTTTGACATACCTATTTTCCATAAACCTAACTGGTCTGTAATACCCAGGTACACAACTTCTCCTTTTAAAATATTGGCACAATATTACCACTCTTCCAGTCTCATGCAATTTTCCCAGGATTCCAAGATTCATTAAAAGTTAACAGCAGACCAGAGATCTCAGCCAGCTCTTTTAGGACATCTGGACACGTTATCCAGCCTGCTGATATAAAAATGTTTCTCCCTTGTGGATACTGTTTAACATCCTCTTTAGTCATTAATGGACTGGAAAGCTTTATCATCCTCATGTGAAATGAGTACATCATCCTACTTCTTTCCAAATGCAGAACAGAAATAGCTACTGAGCATTTCTGCCTTTTCTGCATCATTAACAATTTTACCACCTTCATATATACCATTCCTGGGGTTTCAATGATACCATAAGGCAGATTATTCCTGGCAGTGTAGTGAGTGATATAGAAAAGGTATAGTCATGGGTAGAAGAGGACAACAAAGGCAGCTTTAGGGAAAGAGAACTTGCTGGGGATGGGATCTGAAGGTAGTGAAGAGATCCAAGTGGACGGTGAGGTGACAACTGGTCAGTGAGATGGGAGAGGATGTGTTTATTAATATATTGTGCAGGATTTAACAAACATTCTGTCTCAATCTATTTGTCCTGTGCTGCTGCTCCTTGTGCTTTGCACTCCCCTCTCCTTCCTTTATTTCTGCTCTTCCCAGAAGTAAACCATGATGCCAAGCCAATGAACTGCACACAGGCCACTCCTGGATCTGTGGTTTGCATGTTAAACCTGTTTGGAACAGAGGCTGCTCCAGCCTTCCACAGCACTTTCTCCAAAGCCCAGCCACCTGCAAGCTTCATTTTTATGCCTATTTGTGCAACAAGTGCCTCACTTTATTGGCTATTTTTGGTGATGCCATCAGAAAGCTACTGTGCCAAGCCACCTCACTCGCCTCAGAGTTTCTCCCTCAGGCGGGGGGGGGGGGGGGGGGGGAGAGCCCAGAGTAAATCAACCCTACTCTGTCGGGTTTTATTTTTCACGCTGGTTGATTGTTCAATATATTTACAAGGTGGCCTCAGGGTAGGCCGAGTCATTCTCCTAAGCAAAACAACAAACCCCCCAAACTCAGCACAAAAAGGAATACCTTTCCCTGCCTCCTTCCGGGGTTTTGTCTTATTATGCTGGCTTCTGGTGGCCAGTCCTTTACCAACTAACAGTTAACTTCCTATAAGGAGAACAGACAGCCTTCCACCAAGGAGTAGCCGTCTCTCCCTGCTGCAGCTTGCCTCTCCTCCCTTCTCTTTCTCTCACCAGAAGAGGGGTTTTAAAGATCACTAGCAGCCCTTAATTAGCCTCAGGTGTCTCTAATTAATTTGAGGTGGCCTCTTTTCAGTTTATAGGGAAAAGGGTCTTCCCCATTCTGGGGCTGATGTATCTGCCTTCTCCCACTCTCTTAGATCTGTCACACACCTCTGGAGACCACAGGTAATGGCTTCTAATTTTCCCCAAGGGTACTCAACCCCTACTCAGCCCCAAGCCCCGCCCCTACTCCACCCCTTCCCCCAAGGCCCCACCACTTCCCATCCCTCTCCCGAGCACGCCCTATCCCCACTCCTCCCCCTCCCTCACAGTGCCTCCTGCACACCATGGAACAGCTGTTCCAAGACGTGCAGGAGGCACTGGGAGGGAGAGGGAGGAGTTGATCGGCAGGGGGGAGCTGGCTGCAAGTGGGTGCCAAGCAACCGCTAATTTGGAGCACCCACGGAGGTGACGCCTATGCTAGAAATTGATCTGAATCACCATATTCCAGGCGGTTTTCTCTCCAGTAATAAACATTTGGACCAGCATCCATATTAACCTGACTGGCAACAGCTGCAAATCTAACACAGACCCACAAAATGTGACCCCAGCAATCCAGATGTCTTCTGTTCACGGGGCAGTCCACCTACAAAAGAAACCAAATGGGGACTAGGAGGCCAAGTGCAGCCGGGCTCCAAAGGAGTCAGACGTGTTTCTCTCCCTCCCTGGTTATGGAAGAAGTTTCTCTTTAGCTCCCTATCCTCATGTTCACATCAGACTGCGTTGGATCACTCTTAATTGCCAGTCCGGAGATCAGACTTTAAAAGCAGAAAGACGCCTCAATGCAGCAATGGCAGGGTGCAGGCACCACACCTCTCCCTACCCTACACAGGCTCTGACTCTCTCAGTCACCACACACCTGAATGGACTCTTAAAACTCTTCCTCCCACCCCGCCCCCCGAAATTACAAGCAAATCTGCTGCTATTCCACTTTAACCAGGCAATTCCTATATTTCCCTCCTGGCTTTGGGAATATGCTGAGTCACAAGAGACAGTAATGGAAAAGCTGCTCTGAGGGGCAAAGCCACTAGGTTGCGATCGCTTTGCTTTTGCAGGATGATTTTATTCTCGCTGCTGCCCTCAGTGTACGGGGGAGGGGAATGTCTGAGTTCTGTGTTTGAAAGGAAGGGATCAGTGAACTGGGACCATTCCCTTGATGTATCAGAAAGTCTATTAGGTTTCTGTCACTTCTGAAGCTACTTCTATGTGATGAGGTGTTCACCCAACACCAGCCTAGAAGGGATTAATGAGGCTGGGAGGGGCCAATTAACCAAATGGGCCACATCTGAGGGGAATCAGGTGGCCCACAACTCATGAGTGATGATGGAGCCCAGCAGAGAAGGAGCAGGCGGGGCTGGATGAAGCCAGGAAGCTGGCAGAAGAAAGGGGCTGCAATGAGGGAGCCTGTAGCCATTTTCTGGACATTAGAGAAGGAAGGAAACATGGGGGAGAGGGTGTAGGAAAAAGCTAGGAGAAATGGCAGCAAGGTTTAGGATGGTGCAAACTTTGGCTGCTAATTACAGGATCCCTGAGCTGGAACCTGGAGTAGAGGGCAGGTCTGGGTTCCCCTACCAGCCACTGAGGAAAGTGGCTCAGTCTGGGCAGTGAATGGAAAGACTGCCGGAGACAGTATGTACGGTGAGACTGAGACATCCGGGAAGGGGAGGACTACAGTGACCTGGCCAGAGGGCCAAGCCGAGAAGAGAAGCACCCCAAGTTGCGCAGAGAGAGGCGCTGAGGCATGTAAATAAGTGGCAGAAGAGGGCGCTGCACCTGGAAGGAGCTAATCCCCAGAGCAGCCAGAAGGAGGCATCTTAGCAGTAAGTGGACCCTGTTGCAGTCTATGCTGCAAGCTAAGGGTGTGGGTCTCCTGCTCGCATAAACCTGCTGGCGCTCGCACAAATATCAATAGTAGCGTAGCCGAGGTAGCACGGGCAGCAGCAGCAGCAAACGCATGGCTGAGCCCACACCTGCCTGGAACAGTAGGTAGGTATTTGGCATGGCTAAGCCAGACCTCCCTGCCGCTACCCAGTCTACCATGGCTACACTGCTATTTACAGCCACACCGCAAATGCTTGGGGCGGCGCTATGTCCTCCAGGACACGGGTGCAAGCAGATTAGATCAAGAACTCACCAAGGAGGACACAGCTGCTGCTATGCTGTTTCTGGTGAGAGGTAACCCTAAGCGGATCACCCCGCAGGTGAGAAGGGAAAACCACGATGAAGTCCTTCATCTCCCCAGACGTACACCCTGAGATATTCAGCTAAGTGCAGGCTCATGTGGATGTGGTGGTCTCTGAAGCGGGTGGACGCAGAATACTGAACTAGATGGACCTATAGCCTGATCTGACATGGCAGCTGGGAATAAAGAGTAACAAAAACAGTATGAACCCACCGGGAGAAAAGCACTTGCTGTGAATGTTTGGGAAGGAAGACGAGTAGAAGTCCACGCAAATCACGTAATCCTGGTTTTCAAGGACATGTTTTGCTGAATTGTGATATGAAGACAGGGCTAAAATGATCCCATGCAAAATTTTGAACTCCATAACATACAGATACCTTAGTTACCAAGCACAGAAAGAGCACAAGGTCCTCACCATCAGCTTATCCCTCTCTCAGTATATTTTTGCTTCATCATTGCTGAAATTTTTTTTTTAGTAATTGTTATACAGTCAGCATGAAGGAATCACACTGAGTGCACATGCATTCACAAAGTAACCATCAGAACACAAAAAGAACAGGAGTACTTGTGGCACCTTAGAGACTAACAAATTTGTTAGAGCATAAGCTTTCGGGGGCTACAGCCCACTTCACTGGATGCATAGAATGGAACATATAGTAAGATGTATACATACACACACACACACACACACACACAGATAAGTTGGAAGTTACCATACAAACTGTGAGAGGCTAATTAGTTAAGATGAGCTATTAACTAATTAGCCTCTCACAGTTTGTATGGTAACTTCCAATTTACCTGTATGTGTATCTATATCTATCTAACTATATGTTCCATTCAATGCATCCAATAAAGTGGGCTGTAGCCCATGAAAGCTTATGCTCTAATAAATTTGTTAGTCTCTAAGGTGCCACAAGTACTCCTGTTCTTTTTGCGGATACAGATTAACACGGCTGCTACTCTGAAACCTGTCATAAGAACACAAGAATATCCAAACTGGGTCAGACCAATGGTCCACCTAGCCCAGTATCCTGTCTTCTGAAAGTGCCTGGTGCCACATGCATCAGAGGGAGTGAACAGAACAGGGCAATTTATCAAGTAAACCATCCCCAGTCATCCAGTCCTAAGTTCTGGCAGTCCGAGGCTTAGGGACACTCAGAGCATGGGGTTGCGTCTCTGACCATCTTGGCTAATAGCCATTGATGGACCTATCCTCCATGAATTTATCTGCTTCTTTTTTGAGTCCTGTTATACTTTTGGCCTCCACAACATCCTCTGGCAACAAGTTCCACAGACTGACTGGGCCTTGTGTGAAGTAGAACTTCATGTTTGTTTTAAACCTGCTGCCTAGTAATTTCATTGGGTTCACACAGTATGTGAAGGGGTAAATATTCCAGGCGTGGCGTTATCTTATTATCTATCCCTTTCCTAATAGTTTCTAACATGCTGTTAGCTTTTTTTTTTTTTGGACTGTCGCCGCACATTGAGCCTATGTTTTCAGAGAACTATCCATGACGACACCAAGATCGTTCTTGAGTGGTAACAGCTAATTTAGACCCCATAATTTTGTATGCATAGTTGGGATGATGTTTTCCAATGTGCATTACTTTGCATTTATCAACATTGAATTTCATCTGCTATTTTGTTGCCCAGTCATCCAGTCTGCAGGTCCCCTTTCACTGAGGTTCTCTCTTGTATCAAATGAAGAGAATACCCTATTTTACCTTCAGCATATCCAAACATTGCTGAAAAAGCTATTACAAACACTCTGATTCTGTATATAATCTGAAGGAGGGACTCGAAATTGCACACTCTTATTGATTATGCTGGTACTAGTTGCACTGTCACACATCCATTAATTTACCAAATTTAATTCCCATAGATGCCAAAGGTCTAAGAATTATTACAACAGTGCTGCGTGCACATCCACTGCAGCACTAGGACAGTGTCAGGACTATACAGAGGAACACAAATGTTGTTCTAAAAGAGAGACACTACTTTCAGCCACATTTTCCAATAAAAACCAATTTAATCTCCAAATATAACACAACAGCACCAGCAAGGAATCAGACCTGACCTTTGGGGACTTTGTAGCTCATTGCCAACTTCTCTACATTGTGGCCTGGAGATGTCAGAGATCAACTCAAGTTTCATTTTTTAAGTTCCTACCACTTTGCTTTGTGAGAATGTAACTGATATAAGCCAGTAACGGGGGTCAGAAGTTTGGCCCTGATTTGTGGTTAAGAGAATACATAATTCACAGCTTCACTGCAGCTGCTCAGGTCTGACCTTTGGGGTTTAGAAACGAGCTCACTGGCCTCCTGCGTTTTGAAAGGACCCCTGACCAATTTGTGGCTATGAAGACAGCACGCTCAAAAGCTCCCTTCCCACTCCCAGCCGGCTGAGCTGGATCCTTTGTCGAATAGTCAGCAGGACCTGTGGCCAGTAGAAAGGGCAGCTCACACAAATCCCAAGCCCTCCAAAATCATGAGATTTTTTTAAAATATAAATGTGGGGGTATCAGTATTTGACTTCTGGATTTTGAATCTCTAGGGACACTTGGGTCACCTTTTCAAGCTTTTCTCTGTAACCAGTATGGTTAGAAATTTCCTTTTATTTTAAATGGGAGCTGAGATGCTCACGTAGTCACTTGACTCTAGGAACTGGGGCTTTAAATGAGGTCCTAGATATTGCGAGACTCACAATAAAATCATGAGAGATGGCAACACTGAGCTCCACAGCAGGAGAGAAGTGTGGTTCGGTGTACTGAGCAGATTGTCGTCACCAAGGGACTCCTGCTTTCCAACCCTCGCTCTAGCAATGCAATGAAAAGAACAGAAAAGAAAGCTGAAAGACCAGACTAGAGCAAGGATGGGTGACTGTTATGGCTCAATTCAATCAGAACATTTAAAACTCAACGAGCAAAAAAAGAAGTGGGGAATCACCTGTTTTGGAGGGCATATCTTCAGTAGAAAAGATTCCTGGGTCCAAACCAAGCAGAAATGTTGTTCATATCTTAGCTGCATATAACTTCCAGCAGATGGAAAACAGCGGAACTGGAAAGCACCTGCTATAAGCAGCAACTTGGCCATTCACGTTTCCGTTCACACAAAAGCTTTGTCTACACAGTTTTTCCTCGGTGCGTGCCTACACTGCAGCCTGTGTCGGCATAACCTAAGTCGCTCACAGGTGTGGGCCCTCCCAGCGACGTAAGTTACACCAGCACAGCGCTATGTCATTGGGGGAGCGTCTCCCGCTGACACAGCTTCTGCCGCTCGTGGAGGTGGGCTTTTATGCCTCCCGTCAGCACAGAATGTCCTCACCAGACACGCTGCCGTGGAGCAGCTGTATCGGTCCAGCCGCACCACTGCAGCGCTGTACGTACAGACATGGCCTTAGATGTTGTTGCCTCTTTATTTGCTTGTGTTCACAAGCTTAACTCCTATAAGGAAGAGAAACAAGATGAACTAAAGAGGAGCTACAATGCAGGAAAATAACAGCTATTTACCTTTACAAAAAGAGCTTCAACTGATTATTTTGTTTACAGTAGCACAGGAGTTTTACTTCTTACAGCCCATTAAACCTGTTTCCACACTCCCATCCCCTGCTCCAGGCCCCTAACAAACCACATGAATACAGACTGGAAAACACAAAACCTCTTTGCTGATGAACTGCTGAGAAAAGGTTTCAAAAGGGCTGGTATTAACAGTGCAAATTTCCAACCTTCTTCTATTTATATCAGGGATAATTGGTGACTAGAAATATTTGCATTGCTAATTTTCCTCCATTTAGAACAAACACCAGGTCCCAGTAATATGGTTTAATAGCTGCAGTTAAGTTGCTGCCCCCTCTCTTGTCTTCTTAAGGAGTTTTCTCTCTCCATTTATTAATAAGTTCCAAAACAAAGAGCCCATTGTATCATAGCTCCACTATTACAAAGTTTGCTGCACTAACAACAACATAAACGTGACATTCGCCAACCTAACCAGGAGCCAAAACAGAAAATGCAGAGCGGGGCTAGGAAGAACGGTAATTAAAAACCTGTTACTCTGTGTGTGACTGTCACCTTATTATGAATTAATGGAAAAATGTGTGACCATTTCCACTGCGGACAATGCTGTGCAGATCTTAATTAGTGTGTAAGGCACTTCCATTGTTCAGCAATAGGTGCCCTAGAAATACCTCAGGAAGATCTGAACTGGATGGCTAAACTATGCTTTCATTGCCATTAACAAGGGACATTACACCCCTTTAATTGGAGTTCCCTGAAGGTAAACATTCTGTTATAGATTCCCATTCTTCATCTGTCTTAGGTCACCCATGAGGCTTTGGGAACTGATTAGCAGGCTCATAGAGTAGAGTTTAGAGCCCTCCAAAGAGGCAATCATTGTACGTGCCTCAAGGGAACAAAAAAATACATAGAGTGCATTTGACTTCAACCAGCAGATCCTTTTCACATAACAAACGAGACACTGTCAAGTCCCTTCAGAATCACTTTAAAATAGATGAGGCAGATTTGGGGCCTAAAAAGAAAGCTTGCTTTTCTGGTCCACTGGATTTGCATGCAGTGCCCATTGAAAGCATTTGTGTTGCATACCAAATTAATTGTGTCTTTGCCAAGATAGTAGCTGATAATATTTAATCACCGTCACCTCATGAAGTCACTCAACCCATAAGCAAAATCCTTTAACTGGCATTTAAACAGGAAGTTCCCAGCAAGTATTCACAACATGTACCTAATTAATCCCATCACATATCAAAGTCAGCAAGGAACGTCACGGCCACATAATAGAGAAACGTGCTCTGTTATAGGGTTGTGTCATTCAGCTGAGCTGTCACCTGACATCACAGTGCCAGAAGTGAATTTGCCTAGGGGAAAGGAAGTTGCATAGCTTCTGGGTACTGTGGTGATTCACTAAATAAGAACGTTGCTGATTTACTTCAGCTTATACTGTCTAATGGCCAACTGTGTCACGTCTGAAATGAAGGACGCTACTCCCTGAAGCAGCACAGAACAGGAAGAGCACAACAATTCAAAGCAGCAGCAACGGACTTGCAAAGGACGCAGCCTGAGGCTGCATTACTACCTATAATTATCACCCTACAAAAGTGACTTTTTCAGTGACTTTGGCCTGGTCTACACTATGCAGTGCTGTTGAAGCATCTTCGTTAAAAATCTGGCTCCCACCAATGTAAGTGCCTCTCAACACCAATTTAGTACCACTACCTCCGTGAGTGGTGTAGAGTTGATGTAATTTGGTCGACACAGTGTCAGTGTAGACATTGCACTGCTCCATCCCACAATGCTCCACATTGACAATACAATCCCTCCTGGTGAGGTCACACACTGCCAACACAAGGAGCCACGTGCGCACACACACAAGCAATTTAATAACTGCAGTGGCTGTATGCTGATGTAGGTAAACATAATTTTGTAGTGTAGACGTGGCCTGGGAAAAAGATTTGGGGATCATGGAGGATAATGAGCTGAACATGAGCTCCCAGTGTGATGCTGTGGCCAAAAGAGCTAATGCGATCCTGGGATGTATAAACAGGGGACTCTCGAGTAGGAGTAGAGAGTTTATTTTACCTGTGTATTTGGCACAGGTGTGACCGCTGTTTTAAGATTGTGTCTAGTTTTGGTGCCCACAATTCAAGAAGGATGTTGATAAATTGGAGAGATTTCAGAGAAGAGCCACGAGACTGATTAAAGGATTAGAAAACATGGGGGGCTTACTGATAGACTCAAAGAGCTCAATCTATTTAGTTTAACAAAGAGAAGGTTAAGGGGTGACTTGATTACAGTCTGTAAATACCCACATGGGGAACAAATATTTAACAGTGGCTTCTTAAATTTAGCACAGAAAAGTCTACCGCGATCCAACAGCTGGAAGCTGAAGCTAGACCAATACAGACTGGAAATAAGGTGTAAAGTTTTAGTCGTGAGAGTAATTAACCATTGGAACAATTTACCATGGGTTCTGGTGCAGTTTCCATCACTGGCAATTTTTAACTCTAGATTGGATGTTCTTCTAGAAGCTCTGCTCTAGGAATTATTTGGGGCCAGTTCTCTGGCCTGTGCTATGCAGGAGGTCAGACTGGATGATCGTAACAGTCCCTAATGGCCTTGCAATCTATGAAAACGGTGAACACAGCCTGGTAATGTAGTAAGCCAAGTGCATAATCATTCTCTCTGACAGGTGGGTGTGACGTATCTAATACTAATCCCCAAAGCTAGAAGCCCAGGAATCCTTTGAGTAAAACTTCCTTTTTTATGATAACTGAATCCACATGGGTAGCTCCAACAGAGTTAGAGATTGCAGGAGGACAGATACCTAAAAGGATATCACCAAGCTAAAGCCATGGAGGCTCTAAAAAGAGACAAATGGTTGTTTTTCTGTCCTTTGCCCCAACACCATATTTCCCGCCACACTTATAGAAATATCATAATCTCCTGAAGAAATCTGTTATTTTAACAGATTTTATTAATCCCTGAAATTATATCCTTACTCTGATATAGTCAGCAATATGATTCAGGTAACTTAAAAGAAAGATATAGACATTTTTCTCAGCACAGTAACTAAAACTTCTTGAGATTGTTCAAGATAAAAAATTAATCTGAGATAAAGTTTATTATTCAAATTCTATGTCTCCTGTTCTCAGAAACCATTGCATCTTGCTAAAGAGCAGATTCTGTGATCTCACAGCTCAGTGTCAGTTTCCATATTATCCTAATCAGAAAAATAACCTCATGAATTTAAAAAAAATATATTCCAAAACAAGATGGTCCAGTAAGTTCATCCCCTCCAGCAGGAAAGGATGGATTTCATTATTTAGGTACAACTTTCATAATTTGCTTCCAAGGAGATATAACAGAAAACAGTCTTCCAGCACTGTGTCTGCAGAACTAGTTTTAGAAAGGAGTAGTAGGATCTCTTCTACTATGTACAAAACAGTCACTCATAACCTCAACTCTGACTTATTAAATTTGTTATTTCATCACAAAACATATTTTGGCTACACACAATACAACCCAGGTCTACATCTCATTAACATCTGTATATGGTTTAATTTAGTAATGGGTACTGGATAGCTGACCTAATTTTTTGAAAGATATAACGTGTGTATGTAAAAGTTGGTGTCCTGATAAGGTCAGACGTTTTGAGTATGTAATAAACAGTGTGTACTCCCTGTGTGTAGTGGTATATGTCACATGAGAATGCAAAGATTGCAATTGTCTTTAAATCATCAAATAATGCTGTGTTGGAAGCCTGGAGTTAAAGCTGTGCATTGCAGTGTGATTGTCATTTTTTGATGTGTGCCTGTATTGAAATTAGAGAGGGTATTAAGGTGATGGTGTGTGTCATGCCAGCAGTACTGATTCTTAAGAGACTGATGCTGTGAATGTAGCCTTAATTTATGCTTGCCTTGCTTTTCCAGTGTTGTGCTGAGAGGAAATACACTTGATCAACCTAAATTCTAAGGGCATGGTTACGCTGGGGAAATCTTCCAACCCATCAACCAATTTTAAAACTGGTTACAGCTATAGCATACACCCATTTTCAGCTGGTCTTTAAACCTGTTTGGTAAACACAGGCAGGATACCTTAAACCACCTACTACAAGGTGTATACTTTTGTTTTTAACTGATTTAAAGTTGATTTAACTGGGTCAGTTTTTAAACTGTGTTAGAAAATTTCCCAAGTACAGACATGTCCTAAGCTATCAACAGTTTTTGTGTGGGAACAGAGAAAGCGGTTTGATGCATTCTTTTCCAGTACATGTTGCAGCAACTCCAGCACTTATTCAGTGGAGTTTACAAGAGGTACGATTTATAGCATGTGCACATTCCAGCCAAGAGGATGTGGGATGGTGACTTCAAAAAATTCAGGAATCATTGTGATAGGGTGTGTATGTGTCTAGGGGGAGAGTGCGCTAGGGGAAAATTCCCTTGTCTATTAACTCATTTTTCTGTCCTCTGAAGGTAAAGGGCATTGTAGGAAGAAGTCTCATTTAAACATGCTCCATCCACAATCTCAAGGACTTCTGGGCACCCTGTTCCTTCTACTGGAGGACAGACTCTGGTTGACTAATATGACTTCTCAGCAAGGAATATCAGTCTGCACGAGAGCTTTCTAAATGACGACAGGATGTTTGGTCAGTGGAAGTGAGCTGTAGCTCACGAAAGCTCATGCTCAAATAAATTGGTCCGTCTCTAAGGTGCCACAAGTCCTCCTTTTCTTTTTGCGAATACAGACTAACACAGCTGTTACTCTGAAACAGTATTTCAGAACAGCTATTGAGACAGCAATGCACTGAAGGAGAATTTGTCAATTTTGTAGAGCTATTGTAACTGGTCTTTTCTCTCTGGAGTTGAAGTAATTTGAATTGAATTAAACTGGGTGTTTGTATTCTAACCACAAGGAGAGGGAAGTGCTGCAGCTCTATGCACAGCCTCTCCTGGCATGCTCCCCTCTGGATGCTGGCTTTTTAACTCAGAGGCAGCTCTCAAATGGCCACTTTACTTGCATTCTTGCATGTTGTCACTCCCTTCCACCCTCCCGGCCTGCAAGATTTGGGCTTGTTTCCCCTACTCATCTCTCACGTGTTTACTGAATACTTTAATTGCATCACCAAGACTGGCTCGTAACCAGTAAGGCCCATATGTATACAAGTCTTTAGGTGTTGCTGTGCTCATTGTTACAATGCCTAACTGATTTAGGACTCTACATCTCACAGACACCTAGGAGCCAAACTCCCATGGACTGTTGATGAGGTTTAGATTCCTAAGGGCCTACATCACTTTTGAAAATGAGACCTCAGCTCCTCAATCAGTTCAGCACCGCAACACTGAGTGCTGCAGCGCCAACGTGCCTTGACAAATCGGGACCTACCTGCACAGGCTCTCCTGGCACCTTCACCACGCGGGTGGAAGAAAACACAGACTAGCATTTTGGGGGGGCTTAGAAGAAAATGAAAGAAGAGTCTCTTCGTTTGCTTCAGTAAGAATCTCCCAGCACTTCACTGTCAAGGGGCTATACCGAGCTCAGCCAAGACGGGTTATTTGCTTCCCGGGGGGAAGAGGTTGAAGGAAAGCAGTCTGAGCATGCTTCTCACCTTCTGGAGGAGCAAGACCACCTCAGGTAATGCAGGATGATTTATAACATAATTCCAAAGCATACTGCATGTTTGTGTAAGTAAAACAGTCCAGCCCTGAAATAAAGGAAAAACTGGGTGAAAGGTAAAAAGCAGAGGCAAGAAGAAAAGATGGTAGGGAGCAATCAAGGCCCTGGAAGCAGAGAAACCTTTTCCTAGGCACAAGCATATATAGATGACACCTCCCAGCAGGTTCAAGAGAAAAGGAACAGACTATTCGAGGCATGTAATGCCCTCAGTGGACCAGTTTATCACAGCTGGTTCTAAACCTTACCTGATAAGGCTATTAGCTTCTGAAGTTAAGTCAGGGAAGGAAACCCAGGAGTAGGAACCTAGAGAGCATACTCCATTTCAAGAGCAGTACCGATTTCTCTCTTGATTACCAAAAGGTCATCTGACAAACAGCAGTGAGCTCTTTCATACTGCATCTAGTCAACCTTTTCTCCAGCAGAAGCTGCTGTATTAGATTATTTAAAAATATTTATGTTTCTCGAGGACAACCTCTGCTCAGCAGTGCCTGCCAACTTCTCCAGTTTATTATATTGATGGCAAATGTTTTAGTGTTGACATCTTCTGAAATTTCAGTGAAGATAAATTGCATTAAACACTAAAACATTACTTACAGGTGGAAAATAGACTAACTTCATAGACACCAGCAAGCAGGGCATCTCCAGTTCCAGAGTGGCAGGGACTGCAGCAGAGAGCTCTGTTTAATAAGGAAAAATCAACTGGCATTAACAGAAAAAGCCACCTTTACTTTCATTCTCTGTTACAGAAGTGCTGTTAGACATGCTACACCGAGACACGGTACTAGACAGAATCCGCACTTCTTGCACAGGCAAATGAGCTCTGCTTCGAGCCACTCCATGTAGAACTAGAGCGCCTGTTAATATCCTCTGCAGGGCCCTGACCTAGGCAAACAAATCCTGCTCGTTTCTCACTTTGTTAGCAAACGTGCATAAGACAAATACTGCCAACTCCTTCTACTCCCCTCACAAATTTGCATCCAACTATGCAGCTTGGAACCATGAGCAGGAACTCTCTGTCCTGTTCCTCTCACTTTACTCCCTGGCCCTCTTTCCTGCTCCCTTAGATACAGAGGTTCATGATACGTATGTAATTGCTCTAATTCACATCCCTTAGGGAGAGAGAATATTTCTCCTTTTAAAGGATATTAGTAACCCTCTGGCAATTCCATTTATCTCGTCAGCACAGTGAGTCTGAAAGTATTAGCGCTTGCTCGCTCGCTCTCACACACACACACTCACAACCCTCCCCCCAAGCACCTGCAGAGACAATGGGAGCTGCGAGTGTATATTATACACAAACACTGTTACAGCAATTGAGACAAGGCCAGCACAAACCAACAGACGACAATTTCATAACTACTACAGAGCAGATACTCCGTCATATTGCAAGATTAACACCGTGCATATTTTACTTATTGAACAGACAGTGGAGATATGCTGATTGATTTGCCAGAGCTAAAAGGTTTCAAGATGCTACGGGTGCAGCAGAGCAAGAAATGGGTTAAAGCTACATTTTAAACTGAAATCAATCCCATATAAACCCTTTCTCTGTTTGCGTATGTCTGTCTGTCTCTCTCTCTCTCTTCCTCCCTCTCAACACAGAGAGAAGATAAATGAATGGTAAGAGCACTATCATTCTAACAACTACGTATTCATTTCAAAATTAGCAACCATAGAATCATTGAATATCAGGATTGGAAGAGACCCCAGGAGATCATCTAGTCCAACCCCTTGCTCAAAGCAGGACCAACCCCAGCTAAATCATCCCAGCCAGGCCTTTGTCAAGCCGGGCCTTAAAAACCTCTAAGGAAGGAGATTCCACCACCTCCCTAGGTAACCCATTCCAGTGTTTCACCACCCTCCTAGTGAAAAAGTTTTTCCTAATATCCAACCTAGACCTCCCCACTGCAACTTGAGACCATTACTCCTTGTTCTGTCATCAGCTACCACTGAGAACAGTCTAGATCCATCCTCTTTGGAACACCCCTTTCAGGTAGTTGGGGTTTTCCAAGAGTAAATGGAAAAAATAATCTCCCTCCCACTCTCTACCCCCACCCCCATATCACGGTTTAACTTTCTTAGGGTACGTCTACACTAGAAATTTAAGTTGACTGCAGTGGTGCATGTCCACGCTACCCTCCTCGGGTCGGTGGTGCACATCCTCATCAGAAGTGTGTCCATCGACCTATGAGGGGCAGTGTGGAGAGCTGAAAGCTGGTCTCTCCGCTCTGCTGGCAGCTCCCTGCCAGAAGCCCGGCTGCACCACAGGCTCCCGAGGTCCCAGTGGGCTGCCCCTCCCTCTCAGCACCCTGTTTCCCACTTGGAGTCGGGGGGAAGCCACCCGGGGTTTCTCGCCTCCCCGTTCCCCGCTGGGAGCTATGGGAAGCCCCCCGGGGTTTTGTGTGTCCTCGTTCCATGCTGGGAGCAGGAGGAACCTGCCGCCCAGGGCTTCTTGCCTCCCTGTTCTCCACCAGGAGCAGGGGGAAGCTTCTCATAGCATCTTGCCCCCAGGAAGCGGGGTTCAGATGCCCCAGCTTCTCGGACCCGCCCCCCACCTCCTCCCTGCAGGGAGCTGGGCAGCCTTGTCAATGCTGGAGCCATGAAATTGAAAAGACAGACAGCATTCCCAGCCAGGAGCAGGGTCCAGCTGCCTGGGCTTCTTGCCACCACTCCCAGCTGGAAGCAGGGTCCAGCCGCCCAGCTCTCCGGGAGAGTGGGAGAGGAGAGGGGGCTGGGCTCTAGCTGCCTGGCTGTCTTGTCAATTTCATTGCCCCTCTGCGAAACTGACAAGATGGCCAACAGATGTAAGTAACACAGTGTCTACACAGACACTGTGTCGCCATAACTACACCAACATATGCCCTATGCCTCTGGTGAAGGTGGAGCTATGTCGGTGTAGTAGGGCACCTACATCAGGGGGAGCAAGGCTGTAGTGTAGACACTGACAGAACTGGGTCAACGTAAGTTGCCTTACATTGACCTAACTCTGCAGTGTTGACCCGGCCTTAGATTATGAACAAAATAACCCCCATGAAACAACCAGGATGAGTGCTGCTTTATTACAATATACAGTCTTCCCTAGACTGAATATTTGTCTTAGAATTATTCTCCTTTTGTTCCTGCCCCTCACATTCAGACACATTCTCATAATACCTTACACAGTCCTCCTGCCTGCTTCTGTAGCCAGAGACGCTGCAATCATTCTTCTGGGTTGGGAAAGCAAGGCAAACCCTCCTTTACTCCAGGCACTAGAACATGGGTTGGGACTCCCACCTCTGTCGAGCTTCACATGGACACAAAATTCATAGCTTATGGGGACAGGAAACAGCATCACCAATCCCAAGCATTCAAAAGTCACATGTCAGGCCCTGCAA
This sequence comes from Natator depressus, assembly GCF_965152275.1. Taxonomy (NCBI): domain Eukaryota; kingdom Metazoa; phylum Chordata; order Testudines; family Cheloniidae; genus Natator; species Natator depressus. The sequence continues at coordinate 105,863,415 of NC_134241.1, forward strand.
AACCCACAAGACTGGCTTAAAAATAATTCAACTTTTAAAATAATAAATTCTGGGTCTTTTTCTTTGCCATCTGGTTTTTGACTTCAAGCTTTTCTCCACAACCATGAGGCCAGAAGGTGAGATTCTCAGGTACTCGCATGGTTTGAGGAAGTGGGGCTGTTAAGAAAACACCAAATACTGCAAGACTTGAGATAAAATAATGAGAGTCGGTAGCACAGAGGAAAGTGCCTGGTTTTTCCTCTCTTTAGAGGTGGGTGGGGATCGTCAGCTTTGGACCCTGTTTCCTCCAGCTTTCATTACACCTAGTTTCCAGCTGCAAGGACAATTTTATTTTCTCCTGCCTAATCTCAGAAGCTAGTCTCAACCGGGAAGCTATTCTCAGCACTGCTTCCTCCCACTTATTTCTAGTGTCCTAACCAAACTCCCCCCACCATAGATATGAACCCTTCACAGAGTAGGAGAAAGAGTATCTTAAGGTGGTCCAACGCTGGCTGAAGCTGCTGGGTGTGCTAACCAGATGCCAGTGGCTCCATGTATCCCCATTTCCTCCTTCCAGTTTTCCGAATTTCACCAAAATCAGTAGGGTCCTGCCTACTGATTCCTAGAATATTCCCTGGAATTTTGGAATTGATCTCAGGTGGTGTTCAAAAGTTATCACATTATGGCAAAACAGAGAAATGCCATCAAATTGAAGAAAAGGCCTCACAAGTTCAGCCAATTATCTATTTCAAAACCTTAATTTGATTCCCAAATTTCAATTTACATTGGTCTTTCCACTGTATAGTCCACTCAGAGGCAGATGGAAAAGGTTAAAGAGCTAGTGGTTCTACATAAAGGTCAAATACCCTGATTCTAATGGTTTTACAATCCTTGAATAACAGGCCACCCAGTTCATCTTTCAGAGGGGGTTAGCAGGTACCACTTCCATACTGACACTTCCCCATACGTGTATGATTTTATATGAGCTCAATTTTATTTACACAAGTTCTGTTCCACCAATGACATTTTTAAAGAGTGTAGGTGATTTAAAGAGGACTCAAGCTGATGAGAACTAAAATTAAGCTTTCCAGCTGTAGGGCAGGTGCACAATGTGCATGCATCACCTGTTGCCTCTTCCTCTCCAGCCTGCATTCTTGTGAGCAGCTGGGTCTCAGCAGGGTTCTTGTATATTTAAATATCCTGCCCTCATTAGAATTGAGTGGACAGGACAAGTGATGGGCGCCCATATAGCAACCTGGACAGCTACAGATAGATGCTAGTACCCTGGGCTTGCAGGACTCAGACATACTTTGTTTACAGGCCCTGTTTGAGAAATGGATTTCATAGCACTAGCAGGACAGGGTGAATACAAAGTAATATGATGGTTTTTAAGGTAAGGTAAATGGGTCTCAAAACCCTGCTCCTCCCTCCTCTTCCTCTACAGAGAGCCAATGTTACATTCATTTAGCATAAAGATTGCAACTGATAAAAAAAAATGCTTGAAATTAGTCCAAGTTCTTTCCTGAAAGCCCTATTTTCTCAACTGACACCTGCCCCTGGCGTATCCCGAATGGCAGAGAAAGGCACAGTGCTGTCTGGAAAGGAGGAAGACTCTTCAGGTTCTCAGATACTACGTTCTTATTCCCCCCTCCCTTCCCCCCAAAATGCTTACTGTCCACTAGCCCGTGGCTCTTAATCCCAGCTATCCTAAATGGAAACTGACACCTAAAGCCAGCAGGGGAAACGCTGCAGCAGCCATGAAACCCCTAGATACAAAGCTAGGTACTGGGCTGTCCAGCGAACCACGTTCTGAGCATCATCTCCAGTGTTTGGCTTGGAACCTTAGGGGCCTCCATGTTGAATCATCTCTTTGCCTGCCTGATTGGGTCAAGGATGCTTGTTTGCGATGCTCTTTCCCATGCAGGAATGACTTCCTGTAGATCTCATATGCCACTCCCAGCAGGTGCTGACCCCAAACATTTGCTCCTGAGAGTATGTATTTTACATCACAATACACACTATGGCATGGCTTGGCCACAGTCTAGAGGACAAGACGACGAAGCGATATCTAGTGGGAACAGCTTCCCTGTCACTATGTCTCCTGTGGAGCACAATGGGCTCTGAGAAAAAGGGTGACTGAATGACCAAAAAGCATCTGCCTTGTGTAATGATCACAGAGAGCAGAGCTGCAGAAGCGCTGCATGGTGTCTAATCAGACAGGAAATCATCTTCTTCAGCAGGTGAGAGAGACACCTATGGTACCAGACACAGATCCACAACTTCCCCCTTCGGCCTCCCTATTCCTCTTTGGCCTGCAGCATCCTACCAAAGAAAAGTTAATTCCTGGAGATGCTTTCACCTATGTATAAATTTACTGAGCTCTGAGACTCGGCAGGGAGAGGAGGGGAGGGGAGGGCTCAGGTCCCAAAAGCAATTCGCGGAATAGAACACAGGAAGGCAGGGCTGGTCTGAATCATATTTGTGTATACAATATGCACAAAATGAAAAAAGGGACCAGCTTGAAACCATTCTTGGCTAATACACCTTGCAAGCCATTCTGAGAGGGTACCAGAATCAGAATTAAAATGCCTCAATAAGGACTTGCTTTCAGAAAGGATGGATCAATAAGGCTGTAAAGGTTTTAATTCCTTTTTACCAAAGCTCTCTGCAGACTAAGAATCGGGCTCTCTTATTTACAGCAGTTTGGGATTTTGTCTGCTACAAGCTGCTGCCCTGCTGTCTGATGAACCCACCTTCAGGTCACCCAGGGCTTTGAGAGTCTGAGCTGGTGCCTACCATTTGTCTGTGTAGATTGTAAGCTGCTTGGGCAAGGCCTTTGTCTGTCTCTTCCATGTTCCTTCTGTGGTCAAGCACCCTACAGGCACTCAAACAACAACATGCTTCTCTCCAACACCAGACAACACCCGTCTCGAAGTACCCTCATTGGGGCAGCAAGCCGGAGACATCCCAAAGTGGGCTCTGCACCACAATGTCAATTCCAGACAGCCAGTGCCAACAGAGCCACCTTCTGCTCATGGTAATGACTCAGGATGTTTTGCCCGTTAAGTCATTGCAATATCCAGCGAGGAACCCAGCCAGCCAATTGTCAGTACTTCTGGTTCAGATACAACCCACATGGGAAGCTGAACTCAGCAGCTGCTATACAGTGGTGGATTAGCCAGTGGGCCAATGGGGCCCGTGCCCAGGGGCCCCAGCCAATTGGGGGACCCCAGAAAAATGGGCACCCCCATGCCCCGACCCACTGTGCCTGCCTGGTGCTCCTGCCGGGGAGCAGGGGAAATCCCCATGCCTCAACCCTGCTCCCCGGCAGGAGCTCTGAGCCGGCAGAACGGGGCAAGCCCCCGTGCCCTGACCCCACTCCCTAGCAGTAGCAAGAGGCAGGTGGGGGAAGCCCCCATGCCCCAACCCCGCACCCGGCAGGAGAGGGGAGATGCGGAAGGGTTGGGGAGGGGCCTCCACTTGCTGTGGCCCAGGGACCCACAAAAGCTTAATCCGCCTCTGCTGCTATGAGCGTACCCTGTCTCCAGGTAAACATCACTGTTTGACAAGTACGCTTTTCCTCCCCTGCTGATGGTCTCCACTTGGGAAGCACTGGAAACACTCTGCTTTCCCCGCCTCCTTTGTTTTCAAACACAGCTGAAACGAAGATGGTGTTTTGTTTATTTTCTTGTTTGCGTCCCTACACCATACCCAGCTTTGAAAACAGCGTTAGACAACGGCTGCAGCACGAGCCTGGAGAGTTCATAGTCTGCGTTCATGACTCTCTGAGAGCAGCGGCTCTTGAAATGTATTTCCATTAGAAGAAACACCAATCTGTGACAACGGGATGATTTCAATATCCCGCCTCCTGCCACAGGTGCGCTCACAGTCCCAGATGCATGATTTTACAGCTGGCAGGTCACCTCAGGGCAGTAAAGCTTGTAACTGATGGTAATTTCTTCTTGTGGAGCAAACCTTAGGCTCCATGCTCCAATCGCAGGCTGTGGCAGGTGTCTAACCACAGGTTCAGCTAGTCAATGGACGGCACTGTTCGTTACAACCAGGGCCACTGTGAACTGTGACAAACCCCTTTCATCCAAGGCCCTCAACACACACACAAGCAGTCCCTACAGAATAGGGAAAGTCATGATTCTTCTCTAATATGAGGCAGATCCTCCATTGATCTAAATTGTCATAGCTCTATTTATTACTTCATCCATCCCTGTGCACAGACAAACTGTCCCTCTGGGCAGCTCCTCGTGCCCAATGTAATTTCATGTGATAATGTAAGTTAATGTGTTAACCATTCATCCTCATCCTCACACCCTCTTCCCACTTAGGTACTGCTTGTTGATCATCCTCAGTGGAATACAGTAGGGATCATCTCTTGAAGAAGAAGTAGAAGAAGCAGTAGAGGAGGGAGTAGGAGGAGGTTACTCACCTGTAACTGGAAGTTCTTCGAGATGCGTGGTCCCTATTTCTATTACACTGAGGGTTTACCCATGCACACCATGTGCCCGGAGGCAAAGATTTTGAAAACAGTAGTGTCCGTTGGTCCATCCATGCACTCGATTCACCTCATGGTTTCATCCACGGAGATAAAGGGCAGGACGGAGTGACTGCGTCTCCAGTGCCTTCTCCACAGTAAATACAAGAGATCTGCAGGAGAGGGGGAAGAGGGAGGGCAGTGCAATACAGATAGGGACCACACATTTCCAAGACCCTCCAGTTACAGGAAAGTAACCTCCTCCTCTTCTTCAAGAGATGGTCCCTACTGTATTCCACTGAGGGTGATTAACAAGCTGTACCTAAGTCGGAGGATTTTGCGAGAAGAGGATGGAACAGTTGAGCAGAGGACAGCCACACCAAATGAGGCATCCATCATACAGTCCTGCATCAAGGCATAATGCATAGCAAAAGTATGTACTAAACTCCACGTGGCCACTAGGCATAAGTCCCGAAGTGGCACATCATGGAGGGTGGCTGGGGTCGAAGCCTGGGCTCTCATGGAATAGGCCCTTATGCCAGGGGGTGGAGGCAGTCCCGCCAACTGATAGCATAGTGTAATGCACCCTGAAATCCACTTGGTGGTTCTCTGTGTGGAGATCACCTGTCCCATGACTCTCTCAGCTATTGCAATAACCAATCTAGGGGATTTCCTGATTGGGCTCGTCCTCCGTAGTAGAAGCCCAAGGCCCAGCAGATGTCAAGGGAGTGAAGTCATCATTCCACTTCCGAGACATGAGGATTCAGGAAGAAAGCAGGTAAGTGGATAGGTTGGTTGAGGTGTAACTGGGATATAACCTTTGGCAGCAACTTGGGACGTAGACACAGGGAGACTTTATCCTTACGGAAAGTGCTGAATGGAGGGCCTGCCATCATGGCCCCAAGTTCACCTACCCTTCCCGTTGAAGTGAAAGACACAAGGAAGGCAACTTTCATGGAAAGGAGGGTCATAGAACACTAAGCCAGAGGTTCAAAGGGGTGTTTCATTATTGCTGATAGAACTAGGTTGAGTTCTCGCTGCGGAGTGATAGGTTGTACGGGTGGGAAGGTTCTGAAGAGGCCCTTCCAAAACCTAGCAATCAACGGGTGTGTACATACCGACTGTCCTTATATGGGTTGGTGGAAGGTGCTAATTGCTGCAAGTTGGACCTTGAAAGAGTTGAGGGCGAGACCAGATGCTTTCAAGGATAGGAGGTAATCCAAAGAAGAGGAACCTCCACCTCTTCTGGGGAAAGCCCTTTCTGTTGGGCCCAGGATGTGAAGTGCTTCCACTTGGCCTGGTAAGAGCACCTGGTGGACTCTTCCATGCTGCTTGAGAGGATGTTTTGCACTTTGGATGAACACGCCCATTCTAGAGAAGATTCCCATCCAAATACCATGCTTTGAGGTGACGTGTTTGCAGATTAGGATGTCTGATCCTGCCATTGTGTTGCATTTGTATCCGGGGGAAGGTGGAAATGAGAAGTGGGGGACTGGCTGACATGTGGAGAAGGTTGGGAAACCAGAACTGTCTGGGCCAGAATGGGGCAATCAGGATGACCATTGCTCTTTCCTGCCTGACTTGTGAAGTACTCGTGGCAGAAGGGGGAAGGTGTAGTTTATCTGGTCCAACTTGCGGAGCATGAGAGCATAGCCCTGAGAGTGGAGACCAATACACCCCCTGAAGCAGTACCTGCTGCATTTGTTGTTGGCAGGGGAGGTGAAGTCGTCTCTGGTCAGAGTCCCCCATTCATGATCAGTGATGATTCTGCTGCTGAGGGAGTCCGCAATCATGTTCCGAGTCTTCGGAAGATAGGCTGCAGACACAGGGTCTTGTGGGAGATGCATCAGTTCCATAGACTGACTGCCTCTGCACATAGAGCCGTTGACTTCATGCTTCCTTGTTCGTTGATGTAATAAACAGTGGTGGTGTTGTCTGACATGATAAGAACACGACGGGAGCAGATGGATGGAAGAAATGCTTGGCATGCCTTCCATACAGCCCGGAGTTCCAGCAAGTTGACATGCACCCTGGATTCCCGAGGGGTCCATGTTCCCCGTGTCATGTTGCGCCCCATGTGTGCTCCCCATCTACCCACGATTAGCGATAATCATCCTTGCCGAGGAGGACAGGAGAAAGGGGACCCCCATGCATACCTGTCGCGGGTCCATCTATCACTGGAGACAGGAGAGTACCTCAGGGGACACTCAGCATAAGGTCCATGGCATGGCGCATAGGTGAGGAAACTCTCTGGAGCCACATTTGGAGGCAGTGAAGGTAGAGACAAGCAAAGGTGGTGACGTATGTGCACGAGGCCATGTGGCCAAGGAGGGACAGGCAAGTCCTGGCTGGGACAGAGGGACTGTTGACTACACTGGCTATGAGTTCCTGCAGAGTCTGGAATCTGTCTCTTGGTAAGGACGCTCGTGCTGTGACTGGAATTGTTGGTGGTCCCTATGAAGCCTAGGCACTGTGTGGGATATTAAGTTGATATTTCAACACTGATGATGACTTTGAGGGAGGAAAGGAGTCTGAGCAACATGGAGGTTGAGATCCAGACTGTGTCTCTGGACCGCGCTGCTATGAGCCAGTCAACAAGATAGGGGAATACAGGGACCCCATAATGCCTGAGATAGGCCACCATGACAGGGAAAATTTTGGTGAAGCCCTGGGGAGTAGTGATGAATCTGAATGGCAGGATGCTGTACAGAAAATGCTAAGGGCCTACCGTGAACCTCAGGATCTGTCTGTGGGCCAGATGTATGTCTATATGAAAATAAACATCCTGCATATTGAGAGCTATACTCCATTCACCTTCTTCTAATGATAGGATGATGGCTGCTAAGGTGACCATACGAAACTTGGGTTTGGGGATTTAACCATTGAGACAGCAGAGATCCAGGATCGGTCTCCATCTGCCCTTCTTTTTGGGTATCTGGAAGTAGGCTGAATAGAACCCCTTGATAGTCCGGAGGGACCTGCTTTATGACCCCTCTTAGTAGTAAGGAGTTCACCTCTAGAGAGAGAACGCTGTGGTAAGAGTGGTATCTGAGGAGGGATCAGGAAGGGAGATGTGGGTGAGGTAGTGAGATGAACTTGATCGTATAGCCATGGTGGATGACATTTAACACCCACTTGTCCATCGTTAGAGTGCTAAACAACTCCCAAAGGGGATTGGGTTGGCAGCTGGCAAGGAGGTTGGCGGCTCTCTAAAGTTTCTCAGAAATACCTCTTCTGTGGGGGGTTGCATCTGGAAGGAGGAAAACTGTGAGGATGGTCCTTGAGAACGAGATCTTTGAGTCTTTTGATGCTTCCTTGGTGGTTTTTAAGGAATCTGGTGGCAAAATTCGGAGGTTCTGTAACATGCGGACTGCGGGCGATAGAACTTAAATTTTGGTGCAGGTGTGTAAATACCCAAGGAATGGAGTGTAGCTCTCAAATCCTTGCACGTATGGAGGGAATCGTCAGTTTTTTGGTTAAAAAGATGTGATTCATCGAAAGGGAAGTCTTCTCTGGTATTTTGTGCCTCCCTGGAAAAACCGGAGGAGTGGAGCCACAACTCCCTCCTCATTACGATTCCTGTGGCCATTGAACATGATGCGATACCTGCTGCATCTACCACTGATTGGAAAGAGGTCCTCGCTACTAGCTTCCGCTTATCAATTATTACCTGAAATCAGGCCTGGTCTTGCAGTGGTAGATTGTCGGCAAAGTCCTCCAATTTGCTGTAATTCAGGAAATCATATATGGCAAGCAATGCCTGGTAATTCAAAATCCGAAATTAAAGGCTGGCGGAAGAGAAGATATTGCAGCTCAAAGGCCCTGTCACTTGCCCTCCCCCTTGGATGGGCTTAAGTGTGGATGCTGTTGTCTAGTCCATTCTGTCACGGCCTGTACTACAAGTGAGTCGGGAGGTGGGTGTGAGAACAGAAACTCAAATCTCTTGTCTGGTACACAGTATCTTTTTTCTGCCCCTTTTGTGGTAAGCATACACATACATGTGGCCGGCATATGCCAGACTGTCTTAGCTGGCTCAAGGATAACATCACTGATGGATAGAGTGATGCTGCTTGGCCACTGCTCAGTGAAATATATCCAACAGCTCAACTTCCATTACTGGTTCAGAGCGTCAACTCAAAAGCACCCAAGACAGTGAAACAGGCGACTCCTCCCTGACGGAACAGACAAGTTCTGAAGGTGGGTATTGGGGCCAAGATCCTCCATAGAGCCAGCATGATGGATCTGGAGGCTGTTGTGGAGGGCCCCCGGGGCAAAGGGAACCAGTGATTCTGTGTTGGCTGGAGCGGAGATTACTGCCATGATGTAGAAGGCCACTGTTGGTACTTGTAGTGGCGGGAAGGGGATGGACAGTCCCTGACCCCCAACTGATTCCTCTGAAGATGAAAACTCAGAGACCAGTTCCATCGGCACTACTGTCGGAGCCCGTGGAATGTGAACACCATCAGAGTGGGGGGTGAGGAGTGCCTCACATGCACATCTCACGCTAGAGAGAGTGTCTCCTTTGAAGTTGAGGGCCCCAGAAGGCATAGGGATCTTGGCTCTCCCTGGGCAAGCACTTGCTGGGGCTTTTCCCAACTTTCACGGAGTGACAGGCACTTTTTCAGTCCCCGTAACTGGTACGAAGCAATCGTCTTCCACCAAGAGGATGGCGCTTTAGCTCTGAGGGGCACTGATGTTAATTCTGTGTGTCTGGGCCTCATTCAGTACTGACGGATCCGTCACTTTACGTGGCTTCTTCTTGCGCCTGTGTGCTTTACAGCGTGTTCCGGCCCCATGACTGGAACTCATGGAATGAGTCTCTCCCTTCTTAGGTTAGGGGAAGATTTACTGCTATGTCTATGTGCATGTTTCCTACTCCTGACTAGGCCCCGGTGCGGGGTCTATTCTGGTGGTACCCCTGCAACTGTCCTCTGACTCTGTAGTTGGAGGCACTCTCCTGGCAGCCGATATACAGGGGGGTTGCCCGACCAGTATCTGAATGAGATCTCATGGTCCTTCCAAAGGCCTTCTCAGGTACGGCTTGAGAAGGACGGCAGATACTGCATCTGGATGAAACGTGGGCTTCCTCCAAGCAGTAGGAGCAGTGTTGATGTTAGTTGTGGACTGAGAAGGAATGCAGGTAGGGGGAGCAGATTTTAAAGTCAGGGGCTTTCGGCATAGTTCAGTTCCCGCATGTGGGCGCGGGGGTTCATAAGGAATCAAAATCCCCCAAAAAGGACGCCCAAACTTCTTCCTAAAACTGGAAACTACTAAAAACGACTATATAAAGCACTTAGAGGAGAGGAAAGTGATCAGGAACAGTCAGCATGGATTCACCAAGGGCAAGTCATGCCTGACTAATCTAATTGCCTTCTATGACAAGATAACTGGCTCTGTGGATGAAGGGAAAGCAGTGGACGTGTCGTTCCTTGACTTTAGCAAAGCTTTTGACACAGTCTCCCACAGTATTCTTGCCAGCAAGTTAAAGAAGTATGGGCTGGATGAATGGACGATGAGGTGGACAGAAAGCCGGCTAGACTGTCAGGCTCAACGGGTAGTGATCAATGGCTCAATGTCTAGTTGGCAGCCGGTATCAAGTGGAGTGCCCCAAGGGTCAGTCCTGGGGCCGGTTTTGTTCAATATCTTCATTCATGATCTGGAGGATGGTGTGGATTGCACCCTCAGCAAGTTTGCAGATGACACTAAATTGGGAGGAGAGGTAGATACGGTGGAGGGTAGACAAATTAGAGGATTGGGCCAAAAGAAATCTGATGAGGTTCAACAAGGACAAGTGCAGAGTCCTGCACTTTGGACGGAAGAACCCCATGCACCGCTATAGACTAGGGACCGAATGGCTCGGCAGCAGTTCTGCAGAAAAGGACCTGGGGGTTACAGTGGATGAGAAGCTGGATAGGAGTCAACAGTGTGCCCTTGTTGCCAAGAAGGCCAATGGCATTTTGGGATGTATAAGTAGGGGCATTGCCAGCAGATCGAGGGACGTGATCGTTCCCCTCTATTCGACATTGGTGAGGCCTTATCTCGAGTACTGTGTCCAGTTTTGGGCCCCACACTACAAGAAGGATGCGAAAAAATTGGAAAGAGTCCAGCGGAGGGCAACAAAAACGATTAGGGGACTGGAACACATGACTTATGAGGAGAGGCTGAGGGAACTGGGATTGTTTGGTCTGCGGAAGAGAAGAATGAGGGGGGATTTGATAGCTGCTTTCAACTACCCGAAAGGGGGTTCCAAAGAGGATGGATCTAGAGTGTTCTCAGTGGTAGCAGATGACAGAACGAGGAGTAATGGTCTCAAGTTGCAGCGGGGGAGGTTTAGGTTGGATATTAGGAAAAACTTTTTCACTAGGAGGGTCGTGAAGCACTGGAATGCGTTACCTAGGGAGGTGGTGGAATCTCCTTCTTTAGAAGTTTTTAAGGTCAGGCTTGACAAAGCCCTGGCTGGCATGATTTAGTTGGGGATTGGTCCTGCTTTGAGCAGGGGGTTGGACTAGATGACCTCCTGAGGTCCCTTGCAACTCTGATATTCTATGTTTCTAAAATCTAACTGCATAACTGTAAATTTTTTCAAGTGCGACACACGCAAGAGGACATAATAGTTCTGACCCAGACTATGCAGCAGTGAGAAGGAACTGAGATGCAGTTTATGAAATCTGTGACCCTTCCAACAAATGTTATTTCTCACTGTTTGGTAAAAATATATATAAATAAGAGACACTGTTAACCTCTGCACCACTGAAATGGTGTTTTAAATACCCTCCTTCAGATAAACACTGCCAAAACCATTAGTAAGCTTATTTTCCCACTTAAAACCCTTAATAACCTCAGGTTTCAGAGTAACAGCCATGTTAGTCTGTATTCGCAAAAAGAAAAGGAGTACTTGTGGCACCTTAGAGACTAACCAATTTATTTGAGCATGAGCTTTCGTGAGCTACAGCTCGCTTCATCAGATGCATCGGTTGCATCCAATGAAGTGAGCTGTAGCTCACGAAAGCTTATGCTCAAATAAATTGGTTAGTCTCTAAGGTGCCACAAGTACTCCTTTTCTTTTTGCTTAATAACCTCAATACTTACAAGATGCACGAAGCTGAAGTTACTTATTTCATTACCTACTAACCTCCAGATTAATTTCCATTCTGTGCTGCACAATGGCAGGGTCACAGTGGGGTTTCTATGCTACGGGAGCTGCACAGGTAAAGGTGTGGCCTGTAAACAACAAAATGGGTGAAGTCTTTATTCCATCGCTTCCTAAAGCAATGGGTTTAATTACCTTTCCTTTGAAATATTAAAGACCCACCCATTTTCTCAGATCTAATTAATGCCAAATTTAACACAGGAAAGTTTTTTACTGTATTTCAAAATGTCTAGCACTAGCAGTTCCAGCTTTTCGACTTATGCTCCATGGTAGATGGGCCAGGGAAGGGCCATGACGACTACTGCAGTAGTCCAGGTCTCCTCCTTATGGGCTGCCTCCCTTTTGCACTATTAGAAGAAAGAAAAGGAGGACTTGTGGCACCTTAGAGTAACAAATTTATTTGAGCATAAGCTTTCGTGAGCTACAGCTCACTTCATGCTCAAATAAATTTCGTAGTCTCTAAGGTGCCACAAGTCCTCCTTTTCTTTTTGCGAATACAGACTAACACGGCTGCTACTCTGAACGCTGTCACTATTAGAAGAGTTTACTTTCTCTTAAACTCTGTTGCAGGTCGTCCAGCTTCTCCCCTTTCCCCACACAGACTCACTGGTAAGCAGGCAAGCTGTCCACTTACAAATCTTCATGAGATAGGAGGAAATAATGAAGGGAAGAGCAAGAGTAGTCAGTAGAGGCAGATAGCACCAAAGAAAGATGTGTTGGTTTGAATACATAACACACATCTGCCCTGGCACTCTTCCCTTTCCCCAGGGGTTTATAATGAACACCCTGTCTCACCTTCTCTGACCACCATGGAGAAAAAATCAAGAGCCTTCAAGAGAAAAAGTCAGAGATCTTTCAAATCCACATCAGCAGTGAAAATAGTCTTCTGACCTGGCCCAAGTAAAATATTCCATCTGCTCAGTCTCTCGCTCATTAGAGAGAGAAGTCACGGATGTTTTCACTTTAATATGTCTACATTTATCAGCATCAGGAAAAAAATCAACACCGATGGAAGTGTGAAGCATCCCTGTTTTGATTTCCAGGGCAGCAGCGAAAGGGCTTGAACAGGCACATCTCCACAGGCAATCAGTGACCTGCTGACCACCGCATCTTTTGTATACATTGTGGCATTTACAGTTTTGTACAGAGGTTAAAATCAGAAATTGCCAATCATTCTAGACCACAAAGTTGGTAATATAAAGCATTTCCACGGGCTTCCTTCTGGAAACAGAACAAAATTCTCATTACTGAGTCCCCCTTTTTTGTTTTACAATTTGAATAAACCCATGTGACACTTCAGACTGCACCCCGGATCCTAGCCAGAGTGTGGAGGGGAGCTCCCGCACCAATCTACAAATTCCTCCATGTGATCTCTGGTTTTCAAGCACTAAAGGCAACAAACCAGAATCCTAATATGAGAATTCTCCGCCTGTTTGCTCCTGCACTAAAAGCCAGTATTAAACAAACTAGTTCATTACCTTTTTCCTACAGTATATAAATATTCAACACCCCCTGACAGGGTTCAAAAACGTGAAAACTAGTTACATTTTCAATGCAGCATTTGTTCTTTCCTAAACTAAATCTACATATTCACATTATTTACACATTTTCAAAGCCAATATTGATGTTCCCAAAGAAAGTGTACGAGGGCATGCTAGCCTACACCTGTTTCTGAAGAGCGAATCACCGTGACTATGATAAAGAGTCTCTCTTTGTTTATTTACTTACAGGGGAACAATGTTCTGGGCAATTCAAAAATTCATGTTACCGTATAGACAAGTTAAGGTTAGAATCTCAGGGGGGCTTTGGAGTCTAACTTTTCATTTATCCATCCAAGAAGCCCAATCTTCCAGAAGGTGGTTTCTGTAATTGACGTTTCTGAGATATTTTTGCAGCCTGCCTTCCCTTCTGCAGATTTCCAAAGGCCTCCGTGAAATCATGAAGAGAATTCATAGCAGAATGCCTTGTATTCATGGAAACCAAAGGACAACAAAGGCAACTGAGGGAGGGAGATCTTTCCTCAGTTCACAGACACCAGGACATACCCTTAAACGCAATTAACAGCCATTTACAATATCCCAGGGAATCTTAAGGGAATGGGTGCAGGATGATGCTCTTATTAAGACAGAAATTCCCACACACCCATTATCACCGATATTCTATTTCCTCCTTCATTAATATCTGCAAAGCAGTCAGAAAATAGCCACAGGAGATCACAAAAAACTAACCAAGAGGTAAAAGAACTTTTCTGTGTGGTTGTTCTATGCATATTAGTTCCCATTTTAAAAGGAGACTTTTAGGCTATTTTGCCAGCAAGTTGGGTAAAAGCTGGCTCAGCACTTCCCAAGGCAAGGAGCATGGAAATCTTGCTGAAGAAGGAATATTATGATCTGCTAAGCTTAATGGGAACTTGGTGAGAGGAGTCTTACCATTAGACTATCAATACAGCTCAGTAAAATCTACAGAGAGGGAGAGGAAGGGATAGAGTCAGTCCAAAGTACTTATGCCAGAGAGCTACAATTCCACAAAAAAAGTGTGCGCTTCTCTGGATTATAACCAAAGGAACGAAAAAGAAAGGAGAAACCAAAGAGGTCATCAACTCTGAAGGTAACAGGCTGCGGGATATCATGCTCTGGAGGGATTCTGACTATCCAGATACTGGTTGGGGAAAAAATACAAACAGAGCAAACATGTATCAAACATTACTGAGTAAGATTTATGGTCAAACAAGAGAAGAAACTGCAGCCCAAAGAGATCAACTTCTCATGAACAGAGAAGAACCAACTCAGAGTTTGAACACAAAAGGGCAGCTTGAAACTAGGGAGCACAAGCTACCTGGGTAACAGAATAGCGAGGGCTGGAGGGAGCTCTACAAATGCAGCACCATCAGGGTGTTAGATTTCAGGAAAGCAAGTTTTGGGGGGAATTCAGGCTGAAGCCTGTGCATGTAGCCCTACCATCATTGAGAGGAGTCTTGGCGAAATCCTGCTTGTCTCATTCATGCAACTACTGAATAATGTGCAATCAAAGCCACAAAAGTATGGCATAAAGCAAGGGGACCCTAAAAGACACCAAAATTAAGGTACAGTAGACTATGATTCCTTTGACAAAAGGAATGTGAGGAACAAGCAGCAGTCAATGAGGCTTCACAAGGGGCTATTGAAGCAGCACCAGCAGTAACTGGAGGAGGAGACATCTGATGGAAGCTATTTATGCATGAAATGTCACCTGACAGAGCTCATGGCAGAGACGTTCCAAGGATGAAAAATGCAGCTGGAGATAAGGATGAAATTCAGATGAGGATATGAAGATATAATGAAGGAGGAGGAGACAGGAGATAGAACACACAACTCAAGATTTGTGCACACCTACTGAACAAAAAGACTTGGAGGGTGGACTGCCAGAAGAGGAGAGTGATCCATGGAAGAACGTGACCACGAGGACAAGGCAGAGGAAGAGATCAGACAGTGGTGGTGAAATTGAGTTGAGTAACAGGTTTGCTGCACTGGGGAATGAAGAGAAAAAGGCAGAAGACGGAGTGGCGAGGAAAAAAAGAAGAGAAGCCAGTCCCTGTAGATGAGAGAAAGAGATGCTGGACATAGCCAGGGCATGGAGCCTAAGGAAAAGTGAGTAAGATGTACAAGGATCTGCAAGAGAGATCGTAAGACAGATTCAGACCAACATTAGGAACAGATAGGTCTATGTGACTGGGAACTCCATACTCAGAAGAATCAACAGACTTGTCACCAGACCAGACCCAGAGAACAGAAGAGTGCACAGTTTGCCAGGAGCAAGTATAGGACAGATGGACATTAGGCTGAAAAGGATCTTGATGGGATCAGGAAAAAATCCACTGATTGTCCTGCATGTTAGGATGAATGATGTTGCTAGATTCTCCATGGAATGGATCCAGGACAATGGCGCTCAACTGAGTAAGATGCTGAAAGAAGTGGAAGATCATATGATGTTCAGGGAATACTTACAGCCCCTAAAGAAGAAGGGCAAAAGCATGAAAAGATTAAGATCAAATGATGGCTCAAGGATTGGTGCTATGACAAAGGTTTTGAGATGACTGACCATAGGGAGGCATTCACAGAAAGAAGACCCTTCTCGACTGATGGACTCCACTTGAGCACCTGTGGTATTAACCTTCTGGGATCAAGGGTGGCATGACAGAGAAGGGCGGCTTTAAACTAGGAAGAGATGTGGGGAGAAGGTTGGGAGAGACTCATGAAACCTCCACTCCTGGCTGCAACAGACAGGATGACGAAAATCAGCTAAAGGAAGACATAGTAAGGACTAATGGAACACCACAAGTTAAGAGTATAGACAGCAAAGAAAAAAAGTATAAAACATTGATTGGAGTAGTCATCAGATATTATAGTTAGTAAGAGGACTGGATACTATCTGGCTAGAAAGCTGGGCCAGGTCTGAGGGAAACAACTGAAATGCTTGTACATGAATACAAGGAGTCTGGGCAATGAACTGGAACCACTGGTGCAGGAAGTCAAACTGGTTATTATAGTGATTACAAAAACATGGTGGTATAGCACTCAGGAGGGCATGTGCTGTTTAGGAGCAATAGGAATAAAGGTAAAGGTGGTGAGGTAGCATTGCACATCAACAAATCAGTCAACTGTAAAGAAATAAGAAGTGATAGTGTGCACAAACAGGAATCTGTCTGGGTCAAAATCACTTTGGGGAAGGATTGTAAGAGAGGTTGCCTTAGAATAGTATTAGAGATCTGATACAGAATCAGACTCAGCTATGGACAGGGATCTCATTATTATTATTACTATGAGAGAGATAAATGCTTCTGGAATTGTGTCATAATGGGAGACTATCTTCCTGGATACAGGTTTCAGAGTAACAGCCGTGTTAGTCTGTAATTGCACAAAGAAAAGGAGTACTTGTGGCACCTTAGAGACTAACCAATTTATTTGAGCATAAGCTTTTGTGCGCTACAGCTCACTTCATCGGATGCATACTGTGGAAAGTGTAGAAGATCTTATTATATACACACAAAGCATGAAAAAATACCTCCTCCCACCCCATTCTCCTGCTGGTAATAGCTTATCTAAAGCGATCACTCTCCTTACAATGTGTATGATAATCAAGTTGGGCCATTTCCAGCACAAATCCAGGTTCCCCTCCCCCCCCCACACACACACACTCACTCCTGCTGGTAATAGCTTATCTAAAGTGACCACTCTCCTTACATTGTGTATGATAATCAAGGTGGGCCATTTCCAACACAAATCCAGGTTTTCTGACCCTCCCCCCACACAAACTCACTCTCCTGCTGGTAATAGCTTATCCAAAGTGACCACTCTCCTTACATTGTGTATGATAATCAAGGTGGGCCATTTCCAGCACAAATCCAGGGTTTAACAAGAACGTCTGAGTGTGTGTGTGTGGGGGGGGGGGGTAGGAAAAAACAAGGGGAAATAGGCTACCTTGCATAATGACTAAGCCACTCCCAGTGTGTGGGGGGGGGTGAGAAAACCTGGATTTGTGCTGGAAATGGCCCAACTTGATTATCATACACATTGTAAGGAGAGTGATCGCTTTAGATAAGCTATTACCAGCAGGAGAGTGGGGTGGGAGGAGGTATTTTTTCATGCTTTGTGTGTATATAATAAGATCTTCTACACTTTCCACAATATGCATCCGATGAAGCGAGCTGTAGCGCACGAAAGCTTATGCTCAAATAAATTGGTTAGTCTCTAAGGTGCCACAAGTCCTCCTTTTCTTTGTCCTGGATACAGATTGGAAGATAAATGCTACTGATACTGGTATGGCCCAGTTATTCCTGGATATGACAGATGAGTTTTCTTCATCAAATTGTTACTGAACCAACAAGAGGTGATGCAATTTAGACTTGATTTTGGTAAGTAGCAAGGACATCACAGAAGAGCTGGCTGTAGGAGATAAGCTTGGATTGAGTGATCACGAGCTGATTCAGCTTAAATTAAAGGGAAGGATAATCAAAATCAGGTAATCAACTTTTTTTTATTTCAAAAGAGCAGACTTTGGGAAATTAAGGGAGTTAGTTAACGAAATCAACTCGACTGAAGAACTCAAGGATTTAAATGTGGAGAAGGCTTGGAATTTCTTCAGATCAGCTCTACAAAAGCTACCTGAAAGTTGCACCCCAAGTAAGAGGGGGGAAAATTTGTAGGGAAAGTCTCCAGACCAAGCTGGATGAATAACTACCTCAAAAAGTTAATTACGAATACGCAGAAAGTCTACAGGGAATGGAAAATGGGGTTAATCAGCAAAGAAAGATACATTGTAGAGGTCAAAAAATATCAAAATAAAGTGAGAACTGCTAAAAGACAAACTGAATTACCTTTGCCAGGGAGATTAAAATATAACAGGCTTTTTAGTTATATAATTAAAAATAGAACATGAAAATTTAAGACTGGGCCACTATGCAATGTGGATGGGAAGGAGATTAAAGATAATCTAGGTATGGCCCAATAACTAAATGAATATTTTGCCTCAGTTTTCAATATTGATGACATTATGGAACATGGGCATGACGGTGGGACAGCTGATGGAAATGACTTTTTACAAATGGAAATTACCACATCTGAGCAGACATGCCAAACCTGTGGGCAAAAAACACAGATATTGGGCTTATTTTTGGCAAATTGGTTTATGAATTGTTTGTTCGCTAGTTTTTGGCTTGTAGATTGTTGCTTCTTTTTTTTTTTGATTGGCTCCCAGCAAGCAGGGGCAAGCAGAGGCAAGGGAGGGGGGAGGGAGAAGAGAGAGAGTCAGAGGTGCAGAGCGGGCCCACCACAGTCCCAGACTGCACGCCAGGGGGATCTAGTCACATAGAGTGTTGGGGTTCTTAGGGATTGGCTTGTTTTGGCCTTGTTTTGAAATGGGATTAGCTTGATTTTTGGCTTATTGTGAAAGTCGGGGTGCTTATTTACCATGTGAAAGTTGGCAACTGTGCATCTGAGGTGAAAGAAAAACTTAAAGATCTTAATGTGCTCCAATCCGAGAGAATAGATAATTTCCATTGCAGAATACTGAAAGACCTGGAACATGAGATTGCTAGTCCAGTACCAAGAATTTTTAATAATTCTGTGTAAACAGAGATTGTACCCATATGACTAGAGAATAGCTAACATCATACCTATATTTAAGAAAAGGGAAAAAATTGATATGGATAATAACAGACCTGTTAGTCTGACCTCAATAGTATGCAAGGCTTTAGAACAAATTGTGAGGGAAAGACTAATTAAATTAATAGAGGTAAACTGTGAACAGGATGTAATACGACATGGGTTTATCAAACGTAGATCATGCCAGACTATCCTAGAATCACAGAACTGTAGGTTCTGAAGGGACCGCAAGGCCCATCTAGTCTAACCCTCTGCCAAGATGCAGGATTTGTTGTATCTAAGCTACCCAAGACAGATGGCTATCCAGCCTCCTTTTGAAAACCTCCAGTGAAGAAGCTTCCACAGCCTCCCGTGGCAGACTGTTCCACTGTCCTACTGTTCTTACAGTTAGGAAGTTTTTCCTGAGGTTTAATCTGAATTGGCTATGCTGTAGTTTGAACCCTTTGCCTCTTGTCCTGCCTGCTGTGGCAAGACACAAGAAGTACTGCTCTGGGCTGATTAGGCCTCAGCTGGAGCACTGGGTCCAGTTCTGGGTGCCACATTTCAGAAAAAATGTGGACAAAATGGAAAAAGTCCAGAGAAGAGCAACAAAAATGATTAAAGGTCTAGAAAACACAACCTATGAGGGAAGACTGAAAAAAACTGGGTTTGTTTAGTCTGGAGAAGAGAAGACTGAGAGGGGCCATCATAACAGTTTTCAAGTACATAAAAGGTTGTTACAAGGAGGAGGGAGAAGCATTGTTCTTCTTAACCTCTGAGGATAGGACAAAAAGCAACGGATGTACAGTAAGGGACGTTTAGCTTGGACATTAGGAAATAATTCCTAACTGTCAAAGCAGTTAAGCACTGGAATAAATTGCCTAAAGAGGTTGCGGAATCTCCATCATTGGAGATTTTTAAGAGCAGGTTAGACAAACACCTGTCATGGATGGTCTAGATAATACTTAGTCCTGCCATGAGTGCAGGGGATTGGACTAGATGACCTGTTGAGGTCCCTTCCACTCCTATGATTCTATGATGGGCTGTTTGTGATGCCAGAGGCAGGGCTCAGCAGTCCTGGGACTCACTTCCAGTTTATGTCTTACATTCCTAAAAGCTTATGCTTCGGATCTTCAGCCAGCCACCTACAGGGATCAGGAAGGATACTCCAAGTGTATTCTGTGCAGGGAGGGTTGGCGTCCTTCCTCTGAAGCATCAGAGATGGCCACAGTTAGAGAGATGGGACACTGCTCTGAGATGACACCAAGCATTCTCTGTCTCAGGTGCTTGGCTGGCTGATTCTTGCTCACATGCTCAGGGTCTAACTGATGGAGTCAGGAAGGAATTTTCCCCATGTCAGATTGACAGTGACCTTGTGGGGTTTTTGCCTTCCTCTACAGAGTGTGAATGTGGGTCACTTGCCATGATTATCAGGAATATTTCTCTTAATCATTCGCTTGCCATTGCAGGGGCCTTGGGCACTGGTGCACCTCAGTCCCTTCAGTCCTCTGTATGTAGTACATAATAGTCCAGTCTACTGCAAGCTCTAATACTTCGGTCTAATTTTGGTTGTTGGGTTGAGTGGTCAAGTGCTGGATGGGGTTGGTGGCCTGTGATATACAGGAGGTCAGACTAGATTGTCTGGTGGCACCTTCTGGCCTTAAACTCTATGACTCTATCTTGTAATGTTTCTTAATTTTACACCAGATGTCTGGCAGCCACATTTCCCTCAAACCCTTCTGTATTATCCACCTGCTCTGAAAATAACTGTGGCTTTTTCAATTATCTTGAACTTGATTTGTTGCTTTAAAAACAACACCTGCCCCTCTAAGCCTTTCCTTTTCATTGTGCTGCAAGCGTACGCAATATGTTTATGATAGGAAACAGCAGGAGTGTTGAGGAGTTTCACCATCTCTAATTAAGGCAAGGTTCATCCTACAATTTTATCCATGTAGAACACTGCTCGTTTATTTGTTTAAGTGTATGGGCTTAGCTTGCAACTGCCAAAATACAGGTGTCAGTATATGACAACCATAAGCTGCTGAGGTGGGAGCTTTCTGCTAATCCTTTTAGGCAGATGTGATGCTGTAGATCAAAGAACACAAGCTCCCATAGCCTGGATTAGAACACATACTAGAAAACTGGTAGGGAAATGCTCAACTGGTGTGTTTCCTTGTAACAGGGACAAACACACACAGTTGTGCTGAATGCACCATATCACAGTAACATGGATCCTGTCTACATCAGCCAGTGAAACCATGATGATAACCTATGCATAATTCACTACGAGGTTGCCAACACAGAGCCAGACCCTGAGGGCTCACAGATTACTATGACTGCAATGAAAAGACACTACTGTGGGAAGCGAAGCAAAGGGAGGGAGGGAGAGGCGATTAAACAGCAAACCAATATCCTCTCCTGCTTTGCCCCTATGTTTGATGGGCTCTAGAACAGCAGCAATGGTCACCTCTGTTCAGGTGAACCACACGGTCACACAATGCAGTGCTAGAAGTTCACTAGTTCAGTCTTCTGTCTGGCCTTTGGTATGCAGACTACTTTACAGAAACACTGTGTGGTCACTACAAACTTATTCTCCAAGGCAGGCCACCTAGCCAGCAAGATCCCAAGAGTGAATCATTAGAGTCAAATACTTCCCCGCTTCCAGCAACACCTAGCACAAACTTCCAGCAACACTACTCCCCATCCCACCAAATGTGCTTCTGAGAAGGTAGATTCTTCTGAAATGCACAGTCAAAGACAGAAAGCTTTAAAAAAATGGACCACACACAGACAGATACACATCCACCCACATGTCCTGCTTTGAGCAGGGGCTGGACTACAACCTCCTGAGGTCCCTTCCAATCTGGATATCCTAGGATTCTGCGTGTGTCAAAAACTACCAATAAGCAGCAGCAGCCAAAGCCTCAACACAGCCCTTCCTATGTTAATCAAGGACTCCCTGCTCAGTTCCTTCCACAGATGAGCCTTCCTTTCAGTATTGCTGATGAACAAGGTGTTCCAGACAGGCCAATTCCTCCTCATGTTAACACACTGGTTTAGCCTAGGGCAAGACTTCTATATAGAGTTCCTTGAAGACTCAGCAGCCAGCAGTTGGGGAAGGGATTTCTGGAGAGATGGCCAGCTGTCCTAAAGTATTGTCTTAAATCATACAGTGTATGACATATTCCAAATATCATGTGGCGGAGTGTCTGGGCATTCTGGCTGCAGGTCTCTCTCTAAAGGAAACAGGATACAAGTTCGTAGTGCATTATCCTCTCATTCTAGACTAAGTAAGAGTCAGATGATTTGTCCTGCACATGATTACTAGGTTTGTTCTGAAGAATAATGAAAAGGACTGATTGACACGTTTGTTTATTCCAGTTCTACAGTATCAAGTGCATTAGTAGTTCAGCAACTCAAGAGACTGCTCAGACTAGCCAAGTATATTTGATGCATTTCCCCTCACCAGCCAATTCTGCTCCTGCTATTTAAGGTCTTCCATACCTGTCCCAAGCAACCAGTTTCTCTCAGCAGGTTGCTAATCTTTAACTTCTTCTCTGCAGGACAGAAGGTCTAGACCCCAATAACCCTCCTTTTATTGTCTTGTATATTCCCTACAGCAGAGCTCTGCTGAGGTATAGTGAGAGCGTCAGACAAAGACTGCAGCCACTGAAATGATAACTGAATGACACTCTGAAAGAGATGACAGTTATCTAGAGTTGTGGGTGTAAACATCAGTGCTGTCACCTGGTGATCACAGGCAACATAACTGGTCTTGCAGCATCATTAGATAAGACAGACTAAGTTAGCCAGGGCGGCCAACTGCTGAAGTCTAACACACATTCAACAAGGTGGCAAAGCCGGCAGCAACTGAGCGGAACAGAGAAGACTGGGCATTCTTAGCCATGAGACTAACACAGCATGGTTGATATGCTAGACAAGGAGAGTCCCTGTTTGGTAGAAAGAGGCCAGCACTGGGAATTAACCCTCTCCTGTGGGCGCTGACTCTGCAATCTGGGGATCTTCTGTCTTTTATTCTGCCCTCAGAATGTCACTTCCTGCATGAAGTGGCAGAGTAAGATTTGTAACTGCCCTTGGGGGGTCTGTCTATTTAGTACGTCTTGTGGCTATGGATTTTTCTTTATGAATACTATGAACATCAGCCATAACTATACAAACCCTTCCTAAGTCAAATATTGACAAAAGAGTTGTGATCTATAACATCATTAGAATTTATGTCCAGTCCAGAGACTTCCCTTGTTTTATAGACACAAGGCTAACAGATTGGTTAGAGGCCAAAAATGAAGAAACAATATTCATCATTCTTGATTAACTTTGAGGGATTCCGAAGCAGATGGAAGTCGCTCAACCATTCAGCAGCTTGTGTTACAAACATTTCACTTTGAAAAGGCTCTGGCATCCTGAACGGACTGGGATTCAAACCAGTGTATTTCTTTCCATTTAAACCTCCTTTATTAAAAAATTTGACAAGCCAATGTCAGTCAACAGCGGAGAGTTCTTTGTGAAAACAAAAACACAAAAGCAGCCCTATAAAGTTGAAAGGGACCTTGTTTTACACACCAGAATGGAAAGCCTCCGAGATGTCTCACTTTTTAATGCAGAATTAAGCCTGCTGGATGTTTGTGTATCACTGACTAAAAGAATTCCTTTTCAACCAGCCCCATTCACTCCTGGCCTTGGCTGGGTGCAATGAAAGCTCATTACATCTATTTGCCCCCAAATCAATGACCAGCTTCAGTGCAGAGGCAGTTTACAACAAGTTCCATCTCTCAAGTCAGAACTACAACAGATCCTCAGCCTAGCTGGTTTGCAAAGACGCTTACCCAGGGCAACCAGCTCACATCACAACAGACCTTCAGTAGCAAATGGAAGCCTTACCCTATTCAGAAAGGCATAGTCAAGCCTTTCTAAATTTATCTAATCAAGTAACCTAGCAACAGTCAAGATTTGAAGTTTTTAAAGTTCACTGTTTCAAGGGAGAAAAAGGTTTCATCAATTAGTCTTTCCCCCCAAACCACAGAAATAACCACAGTTGCACAGAGGGGATCAGGAATAGAGTGCAGCAGAGGTGACGTTGCACAGGCTTCCCAAGAAAAGGTGACATCTCTTTCTGCCGGTCACTCCATCCCCTGGCTCTGGCAGACACACACGTGCATGGGCATGCACTGCAGCTTTACCGAGGGGGAGAAACTGCTGCTGGCAAAAACAAAAATCAAATTTCAAAGGAAAAGTTAATTTTGTACAGCATTAACTATGAGGTCCTAGTCCAAACCTTCTCATTAGTTGCGGCACACAAAATAGTCACTGTTTTGTTTTGACCTTAGGCTAGTGCAGAATACAAATCTCCTTGCTGACATGACTGCATGTTTCTTCTGCAAGCTCAGTGCAAGAGACAGTACACCCAAAGACGGGCAATGGAAATTCTTCAGGTCATTTCAACCCAACATAAATACAAGTCTACAGAATCTGAGCAGCAATCACACTGAATTCTGTTACAACCAGCTAACTCTTCCTCTCCCCTCACACACACACACAGAATAGCTAGCTGGTATAGTCTCTGCTCTGGCTTATGCAGATCACACTGCAGAACACAGGAGTGCTCAGAATATTAAAACACCGGAGTCTAATTTTTTTTAAATCAATGGACGTTGTAAAGGATAAGGGGTTTGGTGGTTGTTATTCTGCTGTTTTATTCCAGGCTCCCTGGCATGTGCGTGCATGTGTACCCCCAAAGTATGGAGAGAATGAGGCAGCTGCATCCTAGACTGCTCCTTCCTGGCCCACAGAGTAGTTACATATTCAGAGCTCATGCATTCCAATTACCTGCCCCCAGGAACAAAACTACAAAGGATTTCAGGCCCTTGAGGTGGCGCACAGAACCCAACTTTCTCAAACACAGCTCTGAAACACTGGGAATTTGTTACAGATTTTAAAACACTCTTCCCTTGGATTTCACACAGATGGACCCTCTCCTGCTCCTCTTCAGTTTGATCTCCGTAAGCCTGGAAGTTATGTCTTTATCTGCTGTGAAAATATTTTATCAGTGTAATCTGGTTACGAATATTTACACAATTTGCCCAAAATTCCCTCATTACAGCTGTCATTCTCAATTATTCACAGGTAGTGGTACATGCAGTTTCCGTGGAAACCAGCAGCTCACAGCCAACAGATGCGCAGTCAATTGCAGGCAATGGCCACTCAAGCAGAACTGGTCGACCTGATAATTATGTTGATGTTTGACCATCTCAAATCTACAGATAACAAAAGTCTGGTTTACATTTCAGCCTCTTATTTGCAAATCTTTCCTATGCTGCGAGGCAACCAAGTCCCAGTTTCATTCCATTTGCTGGGTACCTCAGAAACATATAATAAATGTAATGAGGAGGCCGTATCTTTTATGACACATCACATTTTCCACATCTCACTACCACTTTCTGTATTTACAACTGAATATAAATGTCAGATGACACCAACTGTAAAGCCAGTCATAAGTGATTCACTC
The DNA here is from genome assembly GCF_965152275.1 of Natator depressus. Lineage (NCBI taxonomy): Eukaryota > Metazoa > Chordata > Testudines > Cheloniidae > Natator > Natator depressus. The sequence goes on from NC_134241.1 coordinate 105,888,671, forward strand.
CACAACATTTCAAGAGTTTGCCTACTATTAACTAGTGAAAATGACTGTGCTAATGGCTTCAATCATTGCTCAAGAAAAGAATTTAGAGCTGCCACTTGTTTCCCTGGTATCTGGTGTCTTATTCAGCTGAAAAAGTTAGTATTCAAATGATCATACTTCCCTATTCCTCTAAGCTTTATTCACTATTTAATGCTGTGTGTGTCTCGGGCACATAGAGCAGAATCCAGAGAAAGGGATGAATAGCCCCATGGAAATGCTCTTTAGCTGGCCTTGATGCACAGAAAAATTAGAGTATGTGGGGGCAAACTGGGGTCACAAACCTATGTGATGTAAATTAATTACTGTAGCCAGACCATGTAAGTAGAACTGTATGGCTATCACCTGTGTACTTGAAGGGTTAGCATCCTTGTGGGACTGTCAGTGCCAGGGAGCCTGAGTTTCTGTGCAGATACCTGGTAAGCAGAACTTTAGAAGGAAATCTAGATTAGACAGGACATTTTCCCCAACGGTCCTTGGAGCTGCTCAGCCTTCATTAAAGTTTGAGGTAACACACTTTGTCCGTTCCCCATGCTTACAGAACGTGATAAAACGGAACATTCACTAGCATCCCCCGCCATTTGACAATTGGCATCATCTTGCCAAGGAGTTTGTCCGGGGGAGAGTATCTTGCCAGCTAACCACACAGAGTCTAGAATGTAGAGATATCGGCCTGCATTACAAATAAATGACATTTCAATTTGTGTTCAGTTAAAATGGACTAATACATCATGAGGAATGAACAGAGGATGTGGAAAAAGCTAATGTGCTCAATGCTTTTTTTGCCTCTGTCTTCACTAACAAGGACAGCTCCCAGACTGCTGCTCTGGGCATCGCAACATGGGGAGTAGATGGCCAGCCCTCTGTGGAGAAAGAGGTGGTTAGGGACTATTTAGAAAAGCTGGACGTGCACAAGTCCATGGGGCCGGACGAGTTGCATCCGAGAGTGCTAAAGGAATTGGCGGATGTGATTGCAGAGCCATTGGCCATTATCTTTGAAAACTCGTGGCGAACGGGGGAAGTCCCAGATGACTGGAAAAAGGCTAATGTAGTGCCAATCTTTAAAAAAGGGAAGAAGGAGGATCCTGGGAACTACAGGCCAGTCAGCCTCACCTCAGTCCCCGGAAAAATCATGGAGCAGGTCCTCAAGGAATCAATTCTGAAGCACTTAGAGGAGAGGAAAGTGATCAGGAACAGTTAGCATGGATTCACCAAGGGCAAGTCAAGCCTGACTAATCTAATCGCCTTCTATGATGAGATTACTGATTCTGTGGATGAAGGGAAAGCAGTGGATGTATTGTTTCTTGACTTTAGCAAAGTTTTTGACACGGTCTCCCACAGTATTCTTGTCAGCAAGTTAAAGAAGTATGGGCTGGATGAATGTACTATAAGGTGGGTAGAAAGTTGGCTAGATTGTCGGGCTCAACGGGTAGTGATCAATGGCTCCATGTCTAGTTGGCAGCCGGTGTCAAGTGGAGTGCCCCAAGGGTCGGTCCTGGGGCTGGTTTTGTTCAATATCTTCATAAATGATCTGGAGGATGGTGTGGATTGCACTCTCAGCAAATTTGCGGATGATACTAAACTGGGAGGAGTGGTAGATACGTTGGAGGGCAGAGATAGGATACAGAGGGACCTAGACAAATTGGAGGATTGGGCCAAAAGAAACCTGATGAGGTTCAATAAGGATAAGTGCAGGGTCCTGCACTTAGGACGGAAGAACCCCATGCACAGCTACAGACTAGGGACCGAATGGCTAGGCAGCAGTTCTGCGGAAAAGGACCTAGGGGTGACAGTGGACGAGAAGCTGGATATGAGTCAGCAGTGTGCCCTTGTTGCCAAGAAGGCCAATGGCATTTTGGGATGTATAAGTAGGGGCATAGCGAGCAGATCGAGGGACGTGATCGTTCCCCTCTATTCGACATTGGTGAGGCCTCATCTGGAGTACTGTGTCCAGTTTTGGGCCCCACACTACAAGAAGGATGTGGATAAATTGGAGAGAGTCCAGCGAAGGGCAACAAAAATGATTAGGGGTCTGGAACACATGACTTATGAGGAGAGGCTGAGGGAACTGGGATTGTTTAGTCTGCAGAAGAGAAGAATGAGGGGGGATTTGATAGCTGCTTTCAACTACCTGAGAGGTGGTTCCAAAGAGGATGGTTCTAGACTATTCTCAGTGGTAGAAGATGACAGGACAAGGAGTAATGGTCTCAAGTTGCAGTGGGGGAGGTTTAGGTTGGATATTAGGAAAAACTTTTTCACTAGGAGGGTGGTGAAACACTTGAATGCGTTACCTAGGGAGGTGGTAGAATCTCCTTCCTTAGAAGTTTTTAAGGTCAGGCTTGACAAAGCCCTGGCTGGGATGATTTAATTGGGGATTGGTCCTGCTTTGAGCAGGGGGTTGGACTAGATGACCTCCTGAGGTCCCTTCCAACCCTGATATTCTATGAACACCAAGCTGTCTTGCCAATCCAAGTCAATCATACTATGCAGCAGAGACTTCAGCAGTGTGACCCACTGGACTCCAGGAGAAAGGCCTCATTTGTTCTCATCTCACAAGTCATCGACAGTAAAATGGCCAATAGCTCTCCTTCCTGCGGAGACGGACTTGTCACTTGACAGATTGAACAAAACCGGTTACCGACCTCTCGTAACTGTTGTTCTTCGAGAGGTGTTGCTCATGACCACTCCAATTAGGTGTGCGTGCACCACGGGTACAATTGTCGGAGAGTTTTTCCTCTAGTGGTACTCATCGGGTCAGCTGTGGAGCCCCCTGGACTGGCTCCTTTATGGTGATGTATATAGGTCCTTGCCAACCTGCTGCCTGCTCAGTTCCTTGCTGACTACTCCGACAGAGGGGAGGCAGGCGAGATTTGAAATGGACATGAGCAAGACATCTCAAACAACAACAGTTACAAGAGGTAGATAACCATTTTTCTTCTTCGAGTGCTTACTCATGTCCATTCCAATTAGGTGACTCCCAAGCCGTACTCTTGGTGGAGTGGTCCAAGTTCATCTGGTTGCAGATTGCAGCACTGCCCTGCCAAACGCTGTTTCATCTCTGGACTGTTGCGAAATTGCGTAATGTGAGGTGAAGGTGTGGCTAGAGGACCATGTGGCTGCCCTGCATATATCCTGAATGGGCACTTGAACTAGGAAAGCAGCAGATCGAGCTCTTGTAAAGTGTGCTGTCAATGTTGGGGCTGGAGTCGTGGCCAAGACGTGATCCAGAATGATATGCGTTGGGAGGAGATGGGACGCCCTTTCATCCTCTCTGTGACAGCGATGAAGAGCTGTGGGGACTTCTGAAACAGCTTTGTGCACTCGATACAGAAAGCCAGGGCGCATCTCACATCCAAGGAATGCAATCTCTGTTATTGGCACGTGGCTTGGGAAAAAACACAAGTAGGAAAATGTCCTGATTTATATGGAATTGAAAGTCTACCTAAGGAAGAAATGCAGGGTGTGGGCATAGTCGCACCTTGTCTTTATAAAAGACAGTGTAAGGGGGCTCAGATGTCAGCGCCTTTAGTTCGGAGACCCTTCTGGTTTAGGTGATGGCCACAAGGAAAACTACCTTCCAAGATAGGAAGAGCAAGGAACATGTCGCTATGGGCTCAAAGGGGAGGGCCAAAGCCTGGGAGGACTATATTGAGGTCCCAAGGAAGAAGAGGCTGCCTAACCTGAGGATACAGTCTATACAGCCTCTTGAGAAAGCTGCCTGCCATTGAGTTTCCAAAGACCGACCTACCCTCCACCCCTGGGTGAAAGGCAGAGATGGCGGCCAAGTGAACCCTGATCGAAGAGGTTGCCAACTCCTGTCGTTTCAAGTCGAACAGGTAGTCCAAAATGAACAGGATCGAGGCTCGTGGTGCAGGAGTACCCTTATGCATAGACCAAATCGAGAACCGTTTCCACTTGGCAAGGTAAGTGGCGGAGTAGAGGGCTTCCTGCTTCCGAGAAGTACCTCCTGAACTGAGTCGGAGCATTGAAATTCAGACTGGTTTAACATGGAGCTTCCTGTGAGGTGAAGGGACTATCGTAACCTGCTGTGGTCTTCTGTGATGAGGTCCGGGAACAGGGGAAGGGCTACGGGCCTGTCCACTGATAGGTTTAATAGCGTGGTGAACCAGTGTTGGCGGGGCCATGCTGGTGCTATGAGGATCAACAGGTGGACTTTGAGGAGGCCCCTGTGTATGAGAGAGAAGGGCGGAAACCCGCAGAGCAGGTGATTTGCCCTTGACAGGTGAAATGTGTCCGCGATGGAACCTGGGCTGTGATTCAGGAAGGAGCAGAAGCGCTGACACTTCCTGTTGCTCTGTGTCGCGAATAGGTCCAGGAGGGGAAAGCCCTACCTCTGGAAGATGTCCAGGGCGATATTCGCTCTGAGGGACCATTCGTGCCTGTCAAATGAGCAGCTGAGCCGGTCTGCTAGCTCGTTCTGATCTCCTGGCAGATATGATGCCTCCAGGTGGATGGAATGGGCGACGCAGAAGTCCCACAGGTTGAGGGCTTCCCAGCACAGGGGAGAGGAGTGAGCATCACCCTGTTTGCTCATATAGAACATCCCTGTGGTGTTGTCCATCAGTACCAACACACAGTTGCCTTGAAGATGAGCTGAAACGCATGGCATGCCAGACGGACCGCCCTCAACTCTCTGACATTGATATGCAGCGATAGTTCTGCCTGGGAGCACATGCCCTGTGTCCTGATACTGCCTAAGTGTGTTCCCCATCTGAGCGCCGAGGCGTCCATGACTAACTGTAGCGAGGACTGCGGTTTGGCAAAGGGTAGTCCCCCGCAGATCACCTGAGCCTGCAACCACCAACCAAGGGACTCTAGAACCTGATGCGGGAGCATGACTATTCTTTCCAGAGAGCCCTGACTGAGCTTGTATACCTGCGCCAGCGATATTTGTAGGGGATGGAGACGCAACCTGGCATGCTGGACCACATAAGTGCAGGACGCCATACGCCCCAGCAGTTTCATGCAGTTTCTGGCAGTGGTTGTGAGGAATTGGCAGAGGTTCTCAATAATGTCCCTGACAGATTGGAAGAGGGCCTCAGGCAGGGATGCCCTGGCTTGCGTGGAGTCCAGAAGAGCCCCAATGAATTATATCTTCTGCACTGGGGTCAGTGTGGACTTGGGCACGTTCAACATGAGGCCCAACCTGAGAACTGTGGCATGGAGGTGCTCCTCCACTTGTGCTTGTGACCTGGCCTTGATGAGCCAGTCGTCCAGGTACGCGAAGACTTGGACTCGATGTTTGTGGAGGAAGGCCACCACGACAGTCATGCACTTTGTGAATACCTGAGAGGCCGCCAAGAGCCTGAATGGGAGCACCCTGAACTAGTAGTGCTGGGCATTAACCACAAACCGGAGAAATCATCTGTTGGCCGGGATGATGGAGATGTGGAAGTAAGAGTCCTTCAACTTGAGGGCAGCGTACCAGTCCCGCGGATCCAGGGAAGGAATGATGGAGGCCAGGGAGACCATGAGAAACTTCACTTTCTTTATGAATATGTTGAGGTCTTGCAGATCTAGGATAGGTCTGAGCCTTGGCCTTCGGGTTGAAGACGTATCAGGGGTAGAACCCTTTCCCCATGAACTCCTGAGGAACCTCCTCTATCGCCCCGGGAGCGAGGAGCGATTGCACCTCCTGTAAAAGGAGTTGCTCGTGAGAGGGGTCCCTGAAGAGGGACAGGGAAGGGGGATGGGAGTGCAGGAGGGAACAGAATTGGATAGAATATCCCACCTCTACCGTGCTCAGTACTGAGCAGCTGAGGTAATCTGGGCCCAGGAAAGGCAGAAGTGGGACAGACGGTTCACAAAGGGGGGAGAAAAATCCAGGAGATGGACTGGTGCTCCGTCCTCAGGCACACCTTCAAAAATGAGGCTTCAGGAGAGGAGGCTGTTTGGACAAACCATGGCCCTGGTTGGAGGAGGATCTCGATGGCCTCCTCCAGTTGTTCCTACCCCTCCTTCTACTGAAACCCTGCCTTGTGCTCCCTGAGTAGCAGCATCGGGGAGGCTGAGGCTTGAAGGGCTTCCTCTGCCGAGCAGGGGGGTGGATTCCCAGGGACTTACAGGTTGCCCTAGAATCCTTCAGATTGTGCAGCCGTGAGTCTGTCTGCACTCCAAAAAGACCAGCACAGTCAAAGGGGAGGTCCTGGATGGCTATTCTGGACCTCCGCTGGAAGGCCCGACAACTGAAGCCATGAGCTTCTGCACATAGTAATTGCAGTGGCCATAGTCTGCATAGCAGAGTCCGCAGAGTCCAGGACTGCTTGAAGGAAGGTCCAGACCACCACTTTACCCTCCTCGAGTATCCTGGTGAACTCCAAACGGGAGTCCACGGGCAACAACTCCTGGAACTTGGACAGGAGGGCCCAGGAGTTGTAAGCGTACCGGCTAAGCACTGCATGCTGATTGGTGATGTGAAGCTGGAGCCCCCCGGTTGAATATACCTTGCGATCGATGAGGTCCAGCTTCTTGGCCTCCTTGGCCTTTGGAGTCGGACCTGGCTGTCTTTGCCGCTCCTTGTGATTGGTGGCGTCCACCACCAATGTGCCCAGCTGGGGATGGGTGAAGAGGTGCTCATACCCCTTCTGTGGAACAGAATATCGGCATTCTACCCCTCTAGTTGCTGGTAGGATAGAGGCCAGAGTCTGCCAGAGCACCTTAGTTGTATTTAAAATAGTTTTAATAAGAGGAAGGACCACCCTAGAGGGCTCCTCAGGAGCCAGGATATCAACCACTGGGTCTAAGTGCTCTGTGACCTCCTCAGCCTGTAGGTTCAAGTTTTGCCACACCCGGCGAAGGAGGTCCTGATGGGCCTGGTGTCCATTGCTGGCAGAGAGGTAGTCGTCCCTGCTACTGCCTCATCAGGTGGAGGAGGAGGAAGATAACTGGGGAGGGATTGGGTCCTATTCCCCTTCCAGGCAGTTTCAGTTGCATCCACTACAGGTGCCCTTCCTTGCACTGAGGATGGAGCGATAACAGCTCCCGTCTAAGGGTCGGATTGCCCCAGGCCTTCCTCTCGGGATGCAGCCCACATTCCTGGATCCCTTGAGACCGATGCGGCTGATAGGGTCTCGCAGTGTCCCAAGGCCACTGAAGTCACCCTCAAGCCTGGCCCCTGGGCCTAATGGTAGGCCCACAGGGTCCAGAAGGGCCACTGCACTGGCCCCTGCATCTGGGGAGGCCATGACACTGTTGGTGCCAGTTGCGGTGCATTGCTTCTCAAGCTGTGATAGCAGTGGTGCCGGGATCTAGAGTGGTACCAGCTCCGCCTGGAGGTGTAGGATTCCACCTCTGACTCAGAGGAGTACTCAGATGCGGACCAAGACGGAATGGTGCCGATGCTCCTTACCAGAGTCTTTTCTTGGTGCCAAGGGTTCCTGCACTGATGCCGGCGCGCTGCGCACCAAGGCTGCCGGAGCCGGCTCTGGCGCAGGCTGTGTGTGAAGTGCAGATTCCATTAGGAGGAGCTTCAGAGGAGAGTCTCTCTCCTTCTTTGTTCTGGGCTTAAAGCCCCTGCAAATCTTGCACCTATCCGCCTGATGATTGTACCCAAGGCACTTGAGGCAGGAGTTGTGTAGATCGCCATGTGGCCTAGGCTTCAGACACTTCTCACAGGGCCTAAAGCCCTGGGACCGAGGCATGCCCCAGTCTGGGGGAAAGGGAATCAGGGAAGACCCCCCAGCTAAGTATTATTCAACTGATTAACACTAATGGGTAACTATTTACAACAAGAAAAGAAGTACTTGTGGCACCTTAGAGACTAACAAATTTATTTGAGCATAAGCTTTCGTGAGCTACAGCTCACTCAAATAAATTTGTTAGTCTCTAAGGTGCCACAAGTACTCCTTTTCTTTTTGAAAATACAGACTAACATGGCTGCTACTCTGAAACCTATTTACAAGAACTATTTGAAGAAAGACCGCTAAATAGGCACTTGCAATATGCAAGACCGAGCTGCTCCAACAACTGTCACTTGCGGTAAGAACTGAGCAGGCAGCGGGTCGGCAAGGACTTATATACACTGCCATAAAGGCGCCACTCCCAGGGGCTCCACAGCCAACCTGATGGGTACCTCTAGAGGAAAAGCCTTCCGACAATCATGCACGCGGCATGCGCACACCTTATTGGAATGGGCATGAGCAAGTACCCAAAGAAGAACTGGAAGCTACCCAAATAAACATCCCTAAAACTTGATGCCAAAATCATAAGATTGGCCATACTGGCTCAGTCCAATGGTTCATCTACACCAGTATCCTGTCTTCCAACGGCAGCCAATGCCAGAGAGGGAATGAACATAACAGAGCAACCATCAAGGGCCCCGTTGCCCATTCTATGCTTCTGGCAAACAGAGGCTAGGGACACCATCCCTGCCCATCCTTGCTAATAACCATTGATGGACGTATCCTCCATGAACTTATCTAGATCTTTTTTGAACCCTGTTATAGTCTTGAAATGAGTCCAGTGCTCTAACTAAATTGTATAAAGAGGGGTGAAACAATGCTTAGGAACCATATGTCGGCTAAAATAAATGCCTTTCATTTGCTAATGATTTAGATATCAACAGAGGCATTTATACTGGTGTCAATAACCATAGTATCCAAGTACCTCCTTCCACTCAAACTAAAATCTCAGCCTCTCTTTCTGACATCTCCTTGTGGACGTCCAGTCATCAGTTTAAACTCAACAAAAGAGCTCCTAAACCCCACCGCCAATCCTCATAGCTTCCTTTCACGATCACAAGGGAGAACACCATTCCGCTTATTACTCAGGCCTGTAACCTGGGCATCATCTTCAACTGAGACCTCTCTCTAGGTGCTTATATCCAGACTATATATAAATCTTGCAAATTCTGCCTGAACAACAGCTCTAAAATATGGCCTTTCCTCTGTACACTCAGCCAAAACTCTCTTTACATATAACTATACATATACAATGATGGAGTCTAAATTAGCTGTTACCATTCAAGAAAGAGATCTTGGAGTCACTGTGGATAGTTCTCTGAAATCATCCACTCAATGTGCAGTGGCAGTCAAAAAAGCAAACAATGTTGGGAATCATTTAGAAAGGGATAGATAATAAGACAGAAAATATCATATTGCTTCTATATAAATCCATGGTACGCCCACATCTTGAATACTGCGTGCAGATGTGGTCGCCCCATCTCAAAAAAGATATATTGGAATTGGAAAAGGTTCAGAAAAGGGCAACAAAAATGCTTAGGGGTATAGAACAGCTTCCATATGAGGAGAGATTAATAAGACTGGGACTTTTCAACTTGGAAAAGGGGTGACTAAGTGGGGATATGATAGAGATCTATAAAATCATGAGTGGTATAGAGAAAGTAAATAAGGAAGTGTTATTTACTCCTTCTCATAATACAAGAACAAGGGGCCACCAAATGAAATTAATAGGTAGCAGGTTTAAAACAAACACAAGAAAGTATTTTTTCACACAACACATCTGTCAACCTCTGGAACTCCTTGCCAGAGGGTGTTGTGAAGGCCAATACTATAAGGAGGTTCAAAAGGAGCTAGATAGATTCATGGAAGATAGGTCCATTAATTGCTATTAGCCAGGATGAGCAGGAATGGTGTCCCTAGCCTCTGTTTGCCAGAAGCTGGGATTGGGTGACAGGGAGTGGATCACTTGATGATAACCTGTCTGTTCATTCCCTTTGGGGCACCTGCCATTGGCCACTGTCAGAGGACAAGATACTGGGCTTGATGGACCTTTGGTCTGACCCAGTCTGGCCGTTATGTGTTTACGTTCTTTCAGGCCTTCACCATTTCACATCCCAACTACTGCACCCACCTCCTCTCCAATCTTGACCAATTCCATCTTGCCCCAATTATACCCATTCAAACCACTGCTGCAAAGATCATTTTCCTGAATGGTCACTTCATCTCCACCACCCCTCTCTCTGCATCCCTCCACTGCATCAAACAAACTATTTGTCTTCCCTTTTAGGACCCTTCCTGGCCTAACATCTGTCACAAACCATGGAGACACTGAGGGCTTGTCTACACTGGCAATTTAATGAGCTGCAACTTTCTCGCTCAGGGGTGTGAAAAAACACCCCCCCTGAGCGCAGCAAGTTGCAGCGCTATAAAGCGCCAATGTAGAGTGTGCACCAGCACTGGGAGCTATGCCCCTCGTGGAGGTGGGTTTTTTAGGCACTTTTTCATTACTTTATATATCAAAAGAAATAAAACACTCATAAAGCATCCTTAGCATATAAACAGTTCTTTCACACACAAAAAGGCTGCACATTGGCTCTCTTGTTCTACTTCACAAAAGAGGTGATAAGACCAAACATACTGAAACAAATGAAATTGTCAGACAAATGAAACCTTCCCTCCTTGAAAAACATCAGCTTCAAAACATTAGGGACAGCTTTCCTTTAAAAAGATAGTATGGATTTCTAAAAACCTAAATAATACGTTATATGGCCTCTGCTTTTGCTCTTTTAGTACAGAGGGAAGTCAGCTACGACAGTTGGTCTGTGGACTGAAAATAAAAACTGTGAATGGACAAAACTTAGTGTTTGATTTTAAACAAACACTAAATTATCTTCAAATTTGCTAACTTAGATAGTACTCAGAGAAAAGATAGGAACAGCTGCTAGACTGGAAGCCACATTCATTATTGTTCTCCTCCCTTGTGTTTCCCATGTTTAAAACTAACCCAGAGGTTAAAACCCAAGACTTTGTTTTGTTTAATTCAGCCATAACGCAATTCAAGCCTGCAGTTAACCATTCAGTCTCGTCTCCAAAGATCAGTCTTTCAGATACATCTGTCACCTACAACTTTAAGATAAAAAAGTTAACTACAATAAATGTCAAAATAACCTTTAAAAAGCTGAAAGCCTCATATTGGCAGGTAGCACTATGGAGACGTTCTTACTAGCACATCTATGAAGCTTTGGGTAGCTCCTGCTGGTGGATCAGACACACGGATATTTGGGTAGGCCAGACTACCACCTTTTCCCCAATAGTTTTAAGTCTTAGACTCTAAGATCAGCAGTTAATGTGACAAGAGGACAACTTTATTTTATTTGGCACTGAGGTCCAGTTTCCATGCAACCTGGTGCTTCATGTCTGGATAAACAACAGGCACAAGATAATGAATCACATGTGTTGTTCAGCTTTTGCAGATTCATTTTTCAGCTACAGAAAAACATCACTTGTCAGTCTTAGAATAGCAGCGTAGATCTAATGTACATTGCTGCTTGCAATTTTTTAAAAACATATACCAAAAAAGAAAAGGTTAAGTGATAAGAGAAGGTATTTTGATTCCATGCTTCAGTGAGTATTAGTGACACAGTTGTTAGGAAAGTGGGGAGGATGAGTTGTCAAGTTTTGTGACTTATGTTCCAGAGAGATTTGTTAAAAACTTAGTGCTTTTCTTTTTAGCGCCCCATCTTTTTAATATTTTTTTAATAGTAATTGAATATACAACTCTGCACATAACAAGGAGGAGGACACATGTACAAGTAGTAATTCGAGATGGGCAAAAGAACCAGCTTTCCCTGCGAAATATTGACTCGGCTCCAGTTCCTTCTTGCACCAACACGGATGTTACTTATAGTATGGCAGCATGTGTAATTTCAAGGGGCAAGTTAATGACTGATTAATAAAAATCTACAGAATCATAAATGCAGTGGTGTCACCCTCTGCCCCTGGCGGAGGGCTCCCTATCCCCTAGGCTCCCAACTCCAGGTCCTGCAGCTCAAGGAAATGTTGTTAATACATTGTCATTGGAAATGGGTCAAGTTGGGTATCATTCGAAAGCCCTTTCTTTCACAAACACAATGGTACCAAACATGACAAGCCTGGGACAATTATACAGATATCTATTTAAGAAAATGTTAAAAATCAGTGTTAACACAGATGTCAAACATGCAAACCTCACAAAGTTAAATAGTGGCCCTCGACTGACAATACTGTGTGATCAGTTACTGCTCAGAACAGAACACCGGATTTTTTTAATGTTACAGATTACTGTAAATGAAAGGAGTGCTGCACGTTGATCTGCCAACATAAGCAAAAACTAAGCCATTCAGTGGCACTGATTATCGGCTTTGTTTATTACGCCAAAAGATTTCTAAAGAGGCACTGGTTCAGATAGCAGAATCCAGCCAGAAATCACTGCAATCCATCCGCAAATGGCACGCCCATTGTTATACAATGGGCATCAAATAACATAATTAACTACAATCCAAAAAGAACAAGGAGTACTTGTGGCACCTTAGAGACTAACAAATTTATTTGAGCATGAAAGCTCATGCTCAAATAAATTTGTTAGTCTCTAAGGTGCCACAAGTACTCCTTGTTCTTTTTGCTGATACAGACTAACACGGCTACCCCTCTGATACAATCCAAAAGTAATTTATTACAAAATCCTTGTTTTTACTTTGGTCTTGATAATGTTTAGGCATCTGTGGCAGGGTGTATCAGGCCCTCTGAGGCCTCACATCCCATAAAGGAGCAGTGGCAGGGAGGCTTCCAAGTGGCCTCAAGAGGCTGCATGGGACACAGCCAGCCAGCTACGGGCTGCAGGGAGCAGCAGGGAGCAGCCAGGAGCCTCAGTGCAGAGCAGAGAGTAGCTGTTGCCTGGAGCCAGAGGAGTGAAGATGAGATATCAAAGGAGCGGAAGGCTGCAGACCTACTTCACAACCTGATAGCAGATGCCTCAATAGTGCAAGATGTTACAGAGATGGTGCATACTTCAAAGCACCTCCCTTCATCCTACTAGGATCATTTCCATCTTATCTGGGTTCAGCATTAGCCGGCTGGCAGCTGAAGCTGGGGAATGATGCTGTTACTGTTTGATGTAAATGAGATGTAGAACTATGTACTACTGGCATTTCAACCCATGTTGTCTCATCAGCTCTCCCAGAGGCATCATCAGATGTGACCAACACAGGGGAGAGGATGGAGTTCGTGGATTTGATCAATGAGGGTTCTGGATGGAAGATGATTTGCCCATAAAACCCCAGGTCTGAGAAGGACCTGAACCATATTAGGGTATTTCTGCTCAACCCTGCTGCATCTTTGAGACAAGAGAGGATAATTACTTGTACCACAGATCACTAAAGGGTCTCAATGAGGGCTGATGGTCCTATAGTGCTAGGTGTTGTCCAAACACATACGAAAACATTGGCCTTAACTTCCAAAGAATTTGCCATATCAATGTACAGGACAGACACTAACAGAGTGAAATGTCAATGGCACACATCTTGCTCTATTTTTATTATTTTGCTATTTGCTGATCAACTGTATCAAACCCCATAGAGAGGTACTGCAGAAGGAGCATGGATGTACAGCCACATATGGACAGGAAGTGGCAATTCACCAGAGAAACTTTCTGTACGGTGCCCTGACAGGTGGCATTGGAGACCTGTTTTTACTGGAGTCTTGATTACCTTGCTTCGAAAAGGAAGATGACACACTTGGTTTGTGTCTAGCAATGATCACCATTCCTTTAGGCTGTTGCATGTTTGAAAGTGAGTGGCAGATTCCACTCATTATGAAGTGTCGACAACCTCAGTTAGCAGGGCCCAAGCATTCTCTGCTCTCTTTTAGCAGACAAAGGGCCAAAATTCACAGTATGCAACCCTGAGGGCCATCAGTGCTTCCATGACTGCTTGTGCGAAAGATAAGATGTATGTTAGCTCTAGCTCCTGGATAACTCATCAAACTGAGGTCCTGTCTGTTTGTGATCACTAAAGATCTGTTTCAGAGTAACAGCTGTGTAGTCTGTATTCGCAAAAAGAAAAGGAGTACTTGTGGCACCTTAGAGACTAACCAATTTATTTGAGCATAAGCTTTCGTGAGCTACAGCTCACTTCATCGGATGTATACCGTGGAAAATACAGAAGATGTTTTTATACACACAGACCATGAAAAAATGGGTGTTTATTTTTAACAGAAGAGTGGGGTTGGGGAGGGGCGGGGGGGGGGGGGGAAGAAAACCTGGATTTGTGCTGGAAATGGCCCACCTTGATTATCATACACATTTGTAAGGAGAGTGATCACTTTAGATAAGCTATTACCAGCAGGAGAGTGGGGTGGGGGGAGAGAAAACCTTTTGTAGTGATAAACACCCATTTTTTCATGGTCTGTGTGTATAAAAACATCTTCTGTATTTTCCACGGTATGCATCCGATGAAGTGAGCTGTAGCTCACGAAAGCTTATGCTCAAATAAATTGGTTAGTCTCTAAGGTGCCACAAGTACTCCTTTTCTTTTTACTAAAGATCTGGTGCACTTTCCCCAAAGGGCAGGATGTTAACTCCAAATATTTGGCCATATTACAATTTGAGTTATTACTGTACTGCCTCCTGAAAAGCTCCCTACAATTTCAACAGGCAGCTGTTAAGCACTGAAAACGTATTTGGTACGTTACAAAACACGGAAAGAGGCTCCCTGCCCCAAGGTACTTGAAATATGAAAGACAAGACACAAAGACAGCAAGCCACAGTAGGTGGTACTCATTTAAACTGTCATACTATGCACTCCCCTTTGGGTTTCAGAGTAGCAGCTGTGTTAGTCTGTATCCGCAAAAAGAAAAGGAGTACTTGTGGCACCTTAGAGACTAACACATTTATTTGAGCATAAGCTTTTGTGAGCTACAGCTCACTCCATCGGATGCATAAAAAGCTTATGCTCAAATAAATTGGTTAGTCTCTAAGGTGCCACAAGTCCTCCTTTTCTTTTTCCCCTTTTAGTGTGTGCAGGACATGAGGGAGAGAGGGAGTCTGTAAGGGCTTGTCCTCACTAGAAAGTTACACTGAACTAGAACATGATCATGAAGAGCTGTGTTGACTAACGCAATACTGACCACGACTTAGTAGTCGTATGACCAGCATTTACCCATGACCATCTGGCACATTGCTGGACTTGACTTGTTCCTGTCTATGTTGTCTGAAAAGTCGTGCTCAGCATGGTGTTAGCAGATGCAACTCTTCAGGGTAGAATTCTAACTCAATGCAGTTTTCTAGAGAAGACTAGCCCAAAGAGAGATCTGAAGTAAGAAAGGGCGGAGTGTGCACTGTTTAACTATCAAACTATGGAGCAATGTTGCTGGATTCTGTAAGAATCTTAAATGAACCAAATTGTACCACAGAATCTTTATGGATAGTAATTCCATGCTTGAATAATAAGAATATAGCAGTAGGGATATCTTACTGACCATCTGATCAGGATGGTAATAGCAACTGTGAAATCTTCAGGGAGATCAGAGAAGCTATAAAAATAAAAAACACAATAATAATGGGGAATTTCAACTATCCCCATATTGAAATGTCACCTCAGGACAGGATGCAGAGATAAAGTTTCTTGACACCTTAAATGACTGCTTCTTGGAGCAGCTAGCCCTGGAACCCACAAGAGGAGAGGCAATTCTTGATTTAGTCCCAAGTGGAGCACAGGATCATGGTCCAAGAGGTGAATATATGAACCAGTTGGTAACAGTGACCATAACATTATAAAATTTAACATCCGCGGGGAGGGCGCAGTGAGAGAAGACACCACAGCAGGCCACCACAGTAGCATTTAATTTCAGAAAGGGGTACTACATAAAAGGGAGGAAATTAGCTAAACAGAAACCAAAGGGTACAGAGCCAAAAGTGAAATCCCTGCAAGCTGCTTGGAAATTTTTTAAAGACACAATAATAGAGGCTCAACTTAAATGTATACCCCAAATTAAAAAACATAGTAAGAGAACCAGAAAAGTGCCACTGAGGCTAAACAACAAAGTAAAAGAAGCAGTGAGAGGCAAAAAGGCATCCTCTAAAAAGTGGAAGTTAAATCCTATTTAGGAAAATAGAAAGGAGCAAAAAACTCTGGCAAGTCAAGTGTAAAAATATAATTAGGAAGGCCAAAGAAGAATCTGAAGAATACCTAGCTAAAGACTCAAAAAGTAACAGCAAAAAAATTAAATACATCAGAAGCAGGAAGCCTGTTAAACAACCAGTGGGGCCACTGGACGATCGAGATGCTAAAGCAGCACTCAAGGACAATTAAGGCCATTGCAGGGAAACAAAATGAATTCTTTGCATCAGTCTTCATGGCTGAGGTCGTGAGGGGAGATTCCCAAACCCGAGCCACTCTTTT
The DNA here is from genome assembly GCF_965152275.1 of Natator depressus. Taxonomy (NCBI): domain Eukaryota; kingdom Metazoa; phylum Chordata; order Testudines; family Cheloniidae; genus Natator; species Natator depressus. The sequence continues at coordinate 105,904,842 of NC_134241.1, forward strand.
AAGATGACAAATCTGAGGAACTATCCCAGTTTGAGTTGGTTTTGGAAAATTGATAAACAGTAATAAGTCACCAGGACCAGGTGGTATTCACCCAAGAGTTCTGAAGGAACTCAAATGTGAAATTGCAGAACTACTAATTCTGGTACGCAACCTATCACTTAGATCAGCTTCTGTACCAGATGACTGAAGGATAAATAATGTGATGCCAATTTTTAAAAAAGGCTCCAGAGGCAGTGCTGCCAATTACAGACCAGGCAAATGGGTTGAAACTATAGTAAAGAACAGAATTATCAGACACCAAGATAAACTTGATTTGTAGGGGAAGAGTCAACATGGTTTTTGTAAAGGGAAATCGTGCCTCACCAATCCACTAGAATTTGATGAGGGGGTCAACAAGTATGTGGACAAGGGTGATCCAGTGGATACAGTGTACAGCAGAACCTCAGAGTTACGAACACCGCAGGAAAGGAGGTTGTTTGTAACTTTGAAAAAACTTTAGGGCTGTTCTTTCAAAAGTTTACAACTGCACAGTGACTTAATACAGCATTGAAACTTTACTATGCAGAAGCTAACCATTTTAATTTAAATGAAACAAGCACAGAAATAGTTTCATTTCCTTGTCAAATCTTTTTTTTTTAGTAGTTTACATTTAACACAGTACTGTGCTGTATAGTATTTGCTTTCTTTTTTGGGGTGGGTGGGAGTGGAGGGGGGTCTCTGCTGCCTGACTGTGTACTTCCAGTTCCAGATGAGGTGTGTAGCTGACCAGTCAGTTCATAACGCTGGGGTTCATAACTCTGAAGTTCTACTGTACTTAGATTTTTATATTGTACTTTGACAAGGTCCCTCGCCAAAGGCTCTTAAGCAAAGTAAGCTAACATGGAATAAGAAGGAAGGTCCTCTTAGTAACTGGCTAAAAGACAGGAAACAAAGGGTAGGAATAAACTGTCAGTTTTCAGAATGGAGAGGGGTAAATAGTGGGGTCCCCAGGGGTCTGTACTGGGCCCAGTCCTATTTAACATATTCATAAATGATCTGGAAAAAAGGGTGAGCAGTGAGGTGGCAAAATTTGCAGAAGACTACTCAAAACTACTCAAGACAGTTAAAAAAAAGCAGACTGTGAAGAGCTACAAAACGATCTCACAAAACTGGGTGACTGGGCAACAAAATGGCAGATGAAATTCAGTGTTGATAAATGCAAAGTAATGCACATTGGAAAACATAATTCCAACTATACCTATAAAATGATGGGATCTAAATTAGCTGTTACCACTCACGAAAGGTGGATAGTTCTCTGAAAACATCCACTCAATGTGCAGTAGCAGTCAAAAAAGCAAACAGAATTTTGGGAATCATTAAGAAAGGGATAGATAATAAGACAGAAAATATCATATTGCCTCTACATAAATCCATGGTACGCCCACATCTTGAATACTGCGTGCAGATGTGGTCGCCCCATCTCAAAGAAGATATATTGGAATTGGAAAAGTTACAGAAAAGGACGACAAAAAATGATATGGGGTATGGAATGGCTGCAATATGATGAGAGATTAATAAGACTGGGACTTTTTAGCTTGGAAAAGAGACAACTAAGGGGGGATATGATAGAGGTCTATAAAATCATGACTGGTGGGGAGAAAGTGAATAAGGAAATGTTATTTACTCCTCCTCATAACACAAGAACTAGGGATCACCTAATGAAATTAACGGGCAGCAGGTTTAAAACAAACAAAAGGAAGTACTACTTCACACAATGCACAGTCAACCTGTGGAACTCGTTGCCGGGGATGTTGTGAGGGCCAAGACTATAACAGTGTTCAAAAAGCACTAGATAAGTTCATGGAGGATAGGTCCCTCAATGGCTATTAGCCAGGATGCGCAGGGATGGTGTCCCTAGCCTCTGTTTGCCAGAAGCTGGGAATGGATGACAGGGGATGGATCACTTGATAATTCCCTGTTCTGTTCATTCCCTCTGGGCACGTGGCATTAGCCATTGTCGGCAGACAGAAGACTGGGCTCGATGGACCACTGTTCTGACCCAATATGGCCATTTGTACGTGAACGGCTGCTTTGACAGTTTGTAAAGTGTTCTGGAATTCTTTGAGACAAAAAGTGCTGCATAATGTGAGTTATCATCATTATGTTATTACCTAAAGCTATGACAATCATTTAAATCTTAATACCCAAGAGTCCAGAAGGTCACCCCTACGAACCTATCACACTTTACATGACTCAGTGCAGGAAAGAAGCCTCTCTCCCCCTACAGGCAAAGACACAGAAGATACGCTGCAGATGAAAATTCAGGTAGCATAGGAAAGGAGTTACAAGCCCCATCATTTTCCTTCCTGCAAGGATAAAGGCTGCACTGACAACCAAATCCCACTGTTTAAAATGTGGAAAAAAGAGACCAAGTAGTATCACAGGAATAAAAAGGCCAGGTCTCTGCCATCTCAGCAAATTACTCGATAATATGAAATGGCACTTGGAATGCACTGAACGGCCAGCTGCAGAGTATTTTTTAAATAATTAACACATTGGGATCACCCAGATGTGCAGTTCAGATTCATCTGCTCATTGTAATTGCTACAGTAGTCACAACTTAATGAATCATCGATTGTGACAGGATCAATGAGCCAAACTGAACAACAAACTAAAGTTCGTAAAATTCATGCCTGGGGCACTCTCTCTCTCTCTCTTTACACTTCCATCACTTTTAGGGTCTGATTGGTAAAGACAAGACTCTTTCTGCACCCTTCTCCTCTCTTGTTTTTGTGAAAGACACACTCTGAAGGTGAAAGTTCAGGCTTACTGCACCGGAGCCTGGGCACTAGTCCTCTGATCAGCTACAAAGCCTTCAACAAGCACACGAAGGAGGGAAGCTGCAATGTAACAATTACGTTGCGTGCTAGAGAATTTTCCATGCGATGTCATTGCTCCTGCAGATAAATTTAAACCAATCGAGTCACTAGGCCCTCTAGTGTGCTACTTTACTGGACACAGTCAGTATAGGAAGACCAGGGTACCCAAGAGCTTTCCTGTGAAGGACAGGATGCAGGAAGTGGCAAATGCACTGTGGATCCTCCCCATAGCCTGTATCCACACAGCCAGCTTGAGAGGGATTTTCCCCTCATTAGCATCTGATGAGTGTTGACAACAAGCTGAGTTGTGAATCTAACTGCCCCTGTAATGCCAGTGAAGACATTCACTTCACATTCACAGGAAGACTCTGCCTGGTGCTACTTTGCCTTGCCCATTGGGAAGAAAGAGACCAATGTATCTTTGAATATGGGTGTGTGAATTAAGAAAGCATCTCCCTTATCTTCTCACTGTCAAAGATGAAGAAACATCTGGTTGAGGCTAACATGAAATCTTCTCAATGTACATGGCATGCTCCAGAGATTCTGGATGGTTACCATGCATTAGCTACAGACAGACTGTGCCACCCTCTTCCTGCACTCCTGGAACAGAGAGCAATCTCTTGGCATTGCCTGGAGTGTTTTCTGGGTGGAGCACTATGTGGTAGGTAAATCCTGTTTGAGATGGTGCAGGCAGAAGATGCTGTGCTGTGCATGTCCAGGCCACGAGAAGTTGTGAATCAGGAAGTGGGAGGATATGAGGCCTGTTTCTTCTCTCTCGCTCTTCAACAGACTCAGCCTTTTCCTCCTTTGCTCTTGTTCTCCATATTGAATATTCTCTGATCCTGGGCTGTGCATCCTCCAGACATATACCTTTCCCCACAACACTATTTAACATCACCAGCTGAAAAGTTGTACCTCAATTTATCATCAACACTTTCACTACCCTTCTCTCCTCTCCAAGGTGGCCAGTGAGATGACAAAGGTACTACTAAAATCAGAGACATGGAAAGATGAATTTTAACCTTGCTTGGCTGGTAAGGGTGATATACAAACTGTGGATTGTGAAGCAAAAAGCAAGGCTTTGGATTCTAAGTTGGAGGGAGTACTCCACAGGTTAAATGCTTCCAGTCATCACCACCGAGCAAGAAAAGTGGTTGAAAGATCATTAGTGTGGGAATATAACTGCATTAAGTTACAACTCTAAATCAGCATTTGCATGTCTCCATTGAACTCTCAGATCTAGCATTTGGAGAGATTTCATTTGGGCTGGATCCATGTGATAAAGGGACTGAAGCAACAGAGCAAAGGATTAGCATGACAGATGAACACACTGCAGTTTTTCCCCCTGGCATCATCCATCCTGGATCAAGGATCTTGAAAAGAGGGCTCTTATAATGCCTCACGCCCACTGGTTTTCTTTGGGAGAAAGGATTTTTAAAGAGCTCTAAGCAGAAGGAAACTGAGCAGGTCAGAGGTACCAATAAGAATGACTGCTGTATTATTAGACTTTGAAATTTCTGAGAAGACAATCAAGAGTTTGCAACTGCTATGGGGAAGAAGCTGCCTGAGTACCATAAGATTAATGTTAGATTAACATTCAGGTGAGCTTCTTAAAGAGCCTATGGAGGGCAAATATTTTAACCCTCAGTGCACCAATTGTGCTAGGTGCAGAAACAGAGTACAATTAATGAATCAACAACAACATGACGACTTTTTGAGGCAATGCTATTTATCCGTAATCTCTAGCACCAACTTCCTGGGAGACAGGGCTCAATGGTTTTTCCCGATCAGTAACTGGTACTGTATTTTAACAGGTGCCTTAACCATAGACTCTCCCCTACTCCAAACAGTATTTACAAAAAAAAAAAGACAAAAGACACAAGATAAAGTAGGAGCTGAGTCTTGTGTCTGAGCTCAATGGATTGAAACCAACTGTTAAAATAATCACGACTGGCAGGTCTTTGTTACAAGCCAACTTCATTTTGCACTGTCAACGCCTCAGGCTTAGATCAAGAGGTGGTCAATCGATAATAATGGTTTGATTATACTTCTTCAAGAGGGGAAGGAAAGGGAAAAGTATAAATGAAATTTTCTCCTCTGCACGTATTGTAGGTGATATATGAACGACAAATTCCTTTATCATACTTCTCCCAGCATGGAGGTCTGGCTTTTGAAGCACTGTGGTTGCTTCAGCTATTTGAGTTCATTAGCACACTGTGTCGTTTCAAACTTACCGTTTGCTGGGTGTCTCATTAGGATTCAGGTTCCCATCTTGAGGACGGTTTATTTGGTGCTGTGATTTTTAGTGGGAATGTAGAGAAGAAAAGGTGGATCTCTAACCAGAGAGGGTTATGTAAGAAGCTTCTCATAAGCGTAAGATTTAATGATGTTTTGTAGGTATTTGCACTGAATTCTCTGCAACTGGATGGGTACTATAATGTTTTGTTCTCTCAATTTTTACTGACTGGAAGTGTGCTTCCCTCATTTCTGTATAGGGAGTTACTGAAGATCACTGTGATCCATGTATATATGGAAGATCCATATATATATGGAAACACTTAGCACCACAGTGATCTTCAGTATATATATATGAGAGACAGCGTGTGTGTACACAAGTTACCTTGTAATAAATGACAATATACATGCCACAATAAATTTAAGCACAAACGAGTTTGTGCTATTACGAGTTAATTCAAAAGTTAATTTCTGCCATAGAAGTTAAGGAATGGAAAAGACCTGTCAGGCCATCTTGTCTGTCCCCATTCTCCTTTCCCTAGGGTCCATTGACATTTTCAGGAGAATTTTCCAGTTTCGTTTCCAAAGATCCATGTGATGCGTTCTTCAAACTCTCTTGGAGGACTATTCTACAGCCTAGCAGACTTCAAAAGCTCTGAACACACAATATGACTAACTTTAGCAGTCAGCAGAAGATATCAGGCAGGGTTGACATATGTACTACAGAGAACACAGCTGTCAGTAATAGGTTGCTACGCTTCTCCATATAAGCTCTCAGAACGGGATATCTTGAAGGAGATCCAGCAGTAAGAAAGAAAGATCCAGTATGTTTGAGCTTGAAACATACGGTAAGTAAGGAGCTGTTATTCTTTAACTTCTGAGGGACACTAGTAGAGCTGAAATGTATGTGATGTTTGTCTTCTTTTCATATGAGTAGCGTGTATGGATGCAACTACTCACGTCTTCCAAAGTTACAAATTAATTAGATCTCTGTGTCTCTCTTCTACTAGAATTAACTCAGTCTCCATCCAAGTGCATCTTATGCTTAGAAACAACAGGGAGTCCGGTGGCACCTTAAAGACTAACAGGTTTGTTTGGGCATAAGCTTTCGTGGATCTGAAGAAGTGGGTTTTTTACCCACGAAAGCTTATGCCCAAATAAATCTGTTCTTTAAGGTGCCACTGGACTCCCTGTTGTTTTTGTGGATACAGACTTCGTTTTTACCCATGAAAAACCCTCTTCTTCAGATCTGAAGAAGTAGGTTTTTTACCCACAAAAGCTTATGCCCAAATAAATCTGTTCAATAAAATAGCAGCTAAAGGAGAACTGGTCAACATAATTTATTTGGACTTTGTCAAAAACCTTCATAAGAGACTATTCATGGGGTGAGGATCATAGGACTAGAAAGGACATTGAGAGGTCATCTAATCCAGTACCCTGCACTCATGGCAGGACTAAGTATTATCTAGACCAGGGGTGGGCAAACTACAGCCAGCGGGCCGAGATGTTTTAAGCCAGCCCGCAAGTTCCTACTGGGGAGCGGGGTCTGGGGCTTGCCCCGCTCCAGTGCTCCAGGCGGGGCGCTGAGTCGGGGGCCGCACCACATGGCTCGGCCCTGCTCCAGCCAGGGTGCTGGTTCGGGGGCCGCTCTGGAACTCCAGCTGGGATGCAAGGTTGGAAGCTGCACCACGTGGCTCCCGGAAGCCGTGGCATGGCCCCGTTCTAGAGCTCCAGCTGGGAAGCAGCGTCGGGGGACACACCATGAGACTCCTGGAAGCCGCAGCATGGCCCCATTCCAGCACTGTAGCCAGGGCGCAGGGTTACGGGCCACTCTGGCTCCTACGTGCTCCAATGGCCCCCTCTGTCACTCCAGTGGGAGCTGCATGGGTGGTGCCTGTGGACGGGGCAGCGTGCAGAGCCGCCTGATTGTGCTTCTGCGAAGGAGCTAGAGAAGGGACATGCCACTGCTTCTGGGAGCTGCTTGAGGTAAGCACCGCTCAGCTCCTGCACCCCTGAGCCTCTCCCCACACTCCAACCCCCTGCCCCAGCCCTGATCCCCCTCCTGCCCTCGGAACCCTTTGGTCGCAGCCCAGAGCTCCCTCCTACACCCCAAACCTCTCATCCCCAGTCCCACCCCAGAGCCCGCCATACAATTTCTATTCCCAGATGTGGCTCTCAGGCCAAAAAGTTTGCCCACCCCTGATCTAGACCATCCCTGACAGGTATTTGTCTAACCTGATCTTAAAAATCTCCAATGATGGAGATTCCACAACCTCCCTAGGCAATTTATTCCCATGCTTAACCACCCTGACAGTTAGGAAGATTTTCCTAATGTTCAGCTTAAATCTCCCTTGCTTCAATTTAAGCCCATTGTTTCTTGTCCTATCCCCAGAGGTTAAGGAGAACAATTCTTCTCCTTCTTCCTTGTAATAACCTTTTATGTACTTGAAAACTGTTATGTCCCCTCTCAGTCTTCTCTTTTCCAGATGAAATAAACCCAATTTTTTCAATCTTCCCACATAGGTCACGTGTTCTAGACCTTTAACCATTTTTGTTGCTGTTCTCTGGACTTTCTCCAATTTGTCCACATCTTTCCTGAAATGTGGCATCCAGAATTGGACATAATACTCCAGCTGAGGCCTAATCAGCGCAGAGTAGAGTGGAAGAATTACTTCTCGTGTCTTACTTACAACACTCCTGCTAATAATCCAAGAATGATGTTTGCTTTTTTTGTGACAGTGTTACACTGTTGACTCATATTTAGCTTGTGGTCCACCATGACCCCCAGATCCCTTTCCGCAGTACTCCTTCCTACGCAGTCATTTCCCAGTTTGTGTATGTGCAACTGATTGTTCTTTCCTAAATGGAGTACTTTGCATTTATCCTTATTTAATTTCATCCTGTTTACTTCAGATCATTTCTCCAGTTTGTCCAGATCATTTTGAATTATAATTCTATCCTCCAAAGCACTTGCAGCCCCTCCCAGCTTGGTATCATCCACAAACTTTATAAGTGTACTCTCTGCCATTATCTAAAGCATTGATGAAAATATTGAACAGAACCAGACCCAGAACTGATCCCTGTGGGACTGCACTCGTTATGCCCTTCCAGCATGACTGTGAACCACTTATAACTACTCTCTGGGAATGGTTTTCCAACCAGTTATGCACCCACCTTATAGTAGGTCCATCTAGGTTGCATTTCCCTAGTTTGTTTATGAGAAGGTCATGTGAGACAGTATCAAAAGCTTTACTAAAGTCAAGATATACCACGTCTATTACTTCCCCCCATCCACAAGGCTTGTTATCCTGTCAAAGAAAGCTATCCGGTTGGTTTGACACGATTTGTTCTTGACAAGAAGTCACAAGAACGCCAGGCAGGATATGACAACTCTCTGGACCAATCCTGACCCAATCTCAGGAGATCTGATTTGGGAAACAAGAAAGAGAACAGTTGTTTCTGAATCAGAAATATACTCAAGTTTAAGAAGTCAGTGTCTTCTCAGACTCCAGGTTTTGACCTCAGGGTACAATTCCCAAGGGTTCCACTGTGTATTGGTTTCAGAGTAGCAGCTGTGTTAGTCTGTATTCACAAAAAGAAAAGGAGTACTTGTGGCACCTTAGAGACTAACCAATTTATTTGAGCATAAGCTTTTGTGAGCTACAGCTCACTTCATCGGATGCATTGTGTATTGGTTATGTGAGATTCCATTCAAAACTTTTCAAAGGATGTATTTCTTGCTTCATAAACTAAGTGGAATGAACCTGACTGATAATGTCAGTACATGGCAGTCTTCTGATGGAGTTGGTCATTGTGGATACATTATATGGTCATGTACCATTAGTTAAACATTTAAACAGAGATGAGAGATGGAAATGATGGTATTTGGGTCAAATGAGTTCTACAGATCTGCTGACTCTCCTGTTTGGAGAAGAGATTGACAACACTAAGCTTTCTAAACTAAACTAACAGCAAAAAATAAATTTAAGTACATTAGAAGCAGGAAGCCTGCCAAAGAATTAATGGGGACACTGAATGATCGAGGTGCTAAAGGAGCACTCAAGAAAGACAAGGCCATTGTAGTGAGGCTAAATGAATTCTTTGCATCGGTCTTCACTGCAGAGTTTGTGAGGAAGATTACCACACCTGTGCCATTCTTTTTAGATGACAAACCTGAGGAACTGTCCCAGATTGCATTGTCAATAGAGGAGGTTTTAGAAGAAATTGATAAACTAAAAAGTAATAATTCAACAGGACTAGATGGCATTCACCCAAGAGTTCTGAAGGAATCAAATACAAAATTGTAGAACTACTAACTGTGGTATGTAACCCATTGTTTATATCAACTTCTGTACCAGATGACTGGAGGATAGCTAATGTAACATTGATTTTTTTTTTACAAAGGCTCCAGAGGCGAGGATCACAATTACAGGCCAGTAAGCCTAACTTCACTACCAGGCAAATTGGTTGAAACTATATTAAAGAACAGAATTATCGGACACATGGATGAACATGATTTGTTGGGGAAGAGTCAACATGGCTTTTGTAAAGGGAAATCATACCTCACCAATTTATCACAATGCTTTAAGGTTGTCAACAAACATGTGGACAAGGGTGATCCAGGGATACAGTGTACACGGACATTCAGAAAGCCTTTTACAAGGTCCCTCACCAAAAGCTCTTAAGCTAAATAAGGAGCCATGGGATAAGGGGAAGGTCCACTCATGGATCAGTAACTGGTTATAAGATAAAAGAAAAGGAGGACTTGTGGCACCTTAAAGACTAACCAATTTATTTGAGCATGAGCTTTCGTGAGCTACAGCTCACTTCATCGGATGCATACTGTGGAAACTGTGGTTATAAGATAGGAAACAAAGGGTAAGAATAAATGGCCAGTTTTCACAATGGAGAGAGGTAGGATCTGCTCTGGGACCAGTGCTGTTCAACATATACATAAATGATCTGGAAAAGGGGGTAAACAGAGAGGTGGCAAAATTTGCAGATGATACAAAATTACTCAAGATAGTTACATCCAAAGCTGACTGCAAAGAATTACCGACATTTCACTAAACGGTGACTGGGCAACAAAATGGCAGATGAAATTCAATGTTGATAAACGCAAAGTAATGCACACTGGAAAACATAATCCTGATTATATATAATATACATAATATACAAATATATAGGGGTCAAAATTAACTGTTACCACTCAAGAAAGAGATCTTGAATAGTGGATAGTTTTCCAAAAACACCTGCTCAATGTGCAGTCAAAAAACGAGAATGTTCGGAATCATTACGAAAGGTACAGGAAAATAAGACCGAAAATATCATATTACTAATATAAATCCACAATACCGCCACACCTTGAATACTGGTCACCTCATCTCAAAAAAGATATTAGAATTGAAAAAAGTACAGAAAATGGCAACAAAAATTATTAGGGCTTTCGAACAGCTTCCATACGAGGAGAGATTTCTAAACTGAAGAGTCCCAGGGTTTTTAAAGAGACAGTTAACGGGGGAATATGACAGAGGTCTATAAAATGTGAATGCTGTGGAGAAAGTGAATATGGAAGTGTTGCATCCCTTCACATAACATGCACGCCCAATAAATTATTAGGCAGCAGCTTAAAAAAGAATTAGGTAAGTTCCTGGAGGACAGATCCATCTATGGCTATTAGCCAGGATGGTCAGAGATGCAACCCCATGCTCTGGGTGTCCCTAGCCTCTGAATGCTAGAAGCTGGGAGTGGATGACTGGGGAGGATCACTCAATAATTGCCCTGCTTGGTTCATTCCCTCTGAAGCACCTGGCATTGGCTGCTGTCGGAAGACCAGATTCTGGGCTAGATGGACCGTTGGTCTGACCGAGTATGGTCATTCCTGTATTCTTTGGCTGACAAAATTACTTCTCAATTGTCTCGTTTGCAGCCAGGAAAGCCACTTTCTTTAACTAAATTAAAAAACATTAAAGTAATGCTACATTTCTCGTTTAATCTGACATAAATAAGGAAATTTAGAAATCTAGACTCTGAGGTGATGGGTGATTTGTAGGTATCAAAGATAGAACAGCTGCACCACAGTCATTTAGGATACCGTGGCATGTCTAGGTATTAGGAGCACACAGGATACAATGCATGTAACAACTGTTATTACTCAGGCAATACAAGGTGAGTTAAACAGTGATTGTGAATGCTCTTGGCCCTAGTTAAAGTTAAGTCCTTAATGCTCACCTCTATCCCTATGATTCCTGGGGTGTCAGAACCTCAAGAAACCTCCTATTTCCCCCCTATCCTCAAGGTCTCATTTTGCAGTCACCACCTTAGCAGCTGAGAAACGAACAAAACTTTGAGCCAGTCAACACGGCTGCCAGAGCAATATAAGGGCACCTGCTGTTGCGCAGTGCAAGGCATTCTTTCCTTACGAGTAGAACGCGCACCTTGCCATCATGGGGCTTGAGTCTGAACAGTGAACGAGGCTCTCCAGCAGGGCAGGGCAGGGCATCACACATAGGTCATCCACAAATGATTGGCTTAATTTTAATTTTGTTAAAAACGTGGTACACCACCAGCTAAGGGGAAAAAAACAGCCTTCTAGGCAGCTCTGTTTCTATGCATGTCACAGTGCTATTTGGAAGTTTCCCAATGCAGGACAACATGCAGAGACTCTCTGTACTGCAGCACTCAGGAATGCAATGTTTACAGAGGGCATTTAACCCAGTATCACACCAGTCTCTTCTATACCGTTAGACCAACTTCAGTGGAAAAGAACAGTGGGATTCGAATTTGTGGCACAGTCTCCCAAGGGAGACTATAGAAGACCTATTACTTAGGCCATATAAAACTAGACTCCTTGAGCATATACAAGGGAGAACAGCCATGTATTGGCCAGGAGAATGGACAAGACATTTCTAATATCTTCTTCTACAGAAAGGGAACATTTCATCACTCTTAAGATGAGCTACAGTGCACATTTGGGGTTGCAGCATTCAACTTTGCATACAGACATACTGCATCTAAACCGAATCAAGCTCTCCTCCCTCATCACTCTAATTTTATAACAGTTACTGAAAGTTTTTTCCTGGCAAGAAGATGTGAAAGAAAACGAGAGACACATTAGCCAAAAGGGGATGTTCCTACTGATCCTTTTGTAACTAACCAAGCATAAATAAGGATTAAACGCAGCTAACTTTTGTTTACCATAGCTATGCTGAAACCGCTGTTAGACGAGTGTTTACAACAGGACATATTGTTTCAGGCCTTTGGAGATCCAGCTCTCTGCAGAAATCATTTGTAACTGTCAAGTGTTTATCATTTGCAGTGTTTCAAACTGGGTAACTCCAGGAACTGGGATGGAGCCAGCAGATGGTGAGAGAAATTAAGCTCATGACATGGTTCAGTAATCAGTGAGCCACAATCTGATGGAGGTGCTTCCCACCCCGATACAATGTACTCTGGAGTTTTACTAGATTCTGGGGCTCCATTAAAATGCACCAGAACTTCCCTGACTTCTGGCAGGGAAAGTCCATCAAGTAAAACTCACCTGGTGGGTTACCTTGAAACTAAAGCGTACAGTGTAAGTAGTCCCTCTGCTGCTATTTTGCTTCTCCTCAACAGGAGTTACTTCATGGCAGGGTCTGGCAGCACACTCAAGATGAATGCACTGGGGCTCAAAACAAGCTCAGTTATGCAGCAGATAATAAGTCTAGGATACAAGGCATGAGGGATTTGTGTAAACGAATGCTGGAAATGGAAATTAGAGATAATATTTTAGCATTCATTAAACTTAAAACCAAGGAGAATTAAGCTCTAAATGTGTTTCTTCAGTGTTGCCTTGATATGACACAACATGCTCTGGGCAGCAGAGGGCTGAAAAGTCTGTTCACAGAGCATCAAGGTTCACCAAGGTTGAGATCATTTCTCACCACTGTTTATTAAGGCTACAAACTGAAGATAACAATGCCTATGTTCCAAACTGTTGGGAGAAAGCACAGTACTTCACAGCTAAGCAAGCTCACTACACTGGCCAGGGCGAAGGTAAACCCTGGTGAAAGATCCTGCACTACTTTTTCCCTATGCCTGCCAATTGGAATTTGCAAATCAATGCTGACAGAATGCAGATTACAAGAGACCAGTGGAGAACATAATTACCTCTGCCTTTCTTAATATAGTGACGAAGCTGAAGACGCAAGGCATTTTGTTAAAGAGCAGTACGTGGAGACTCTTGTAATCAGGTTTGTTCAGGGTAGGAAATATTGCCAAATTCTTGCCACACTGCTCATCCTTCTCTATTTACATTTCATATAATCACCCTACTTAAAAAGCTCTATAATGCTAGACGTAATCCTGCACACTGCAACTGAATAATATATTTATTAATTTGTTACATGGACTGTCCACTAACTGTCCCTGAAGGTTTCCTTGGGAATGTATGTCAATTTATTGATTCTAACCCTCCCCTGTTTGCTTTGCTTTCACCCTGCTGCTAGGCATGCAAGAGTGTACTTGTATGCTGCTTCAGGTCATAATTGAAAAAGACAGAAATGTTCAATATGACTCATACATAATTCAGCTTATCAGCTGCCCAGGAGAAAAAGAGAAGAGGGGGTGTTCACATGTCTACCTCACCCGCTATCAACAGGAGAAATAATTTTCAATTATGTTAAGTATATGCAGCTCTGCTCCCAAACAGGATTTGAAGTTAGACAGAAAAAAACAGGGAGATGCAAGCAGCTGATTAAGGATGTGGCAGGGAATCAAACTCTTAACAGAACATTCACATGTGTTTGAGCTCCTGGCTCCTACAGGAAGAAATGAGACTCCAGCTTGTCTCTTAATATACTGAATAGAGTAAGTTAGCAATCAGAAAAGACAATGTGCCACTGATGCACAAAACACAGCAGAAATCTAAATCAAATAAAGCTCCAGATTAATCTGCAACGAGGACAACAGAGAAGTCAGCTAAACCCTGAGTGTTTGTGAACTTCTGGCTTCAGTGCTAAAGTCTGTGCTCTAAAGATCAAATTGTGAAGAATTCAAAGGGTTGTACTGTAAAATCAATATGTGCTGTGTCTTTAGCAGCATGTACCCCTGAGAATGTCTGTGATGAGCAGAGCTCTGCCGCGCACCTGGGATCTTTGCACTGGTCAGGCTCTTGAAAGACAGCAGGTTTGCACCATTTCAATTTCCACCTGACAGCAATTACAAAAACTATAGGTTTCAGAGTAGCAGCCGCGTTAGTCTGTAATCGCAAAAAGAAAAGGAGGACTTGTGGCACCTTAGAGACTAACAAATTTATTTGAGCATAAGCTTTCGTGAGCTACAGCTCACTTCAATCCGATGAAGTGAGCTGTAGCTCACGAAAGCTTATGCTCAAATAAATTTGTTAGTCTCTAAGGTGCCACAAGTCCTCCTTTTCTTTTTACAAAAATTATGTTAACCACACGATCAGCAAGAAAAGCCAAACCCCACTAAGATCCCTGAGGATTTCACCCTCCTATTTAATTTTCTCATTTGCAAAACATGCCGTTTCCAGACAGCTTGGTGGAATTCTTGTTGGGGAAGAAAATCAAGAGGAAGAGGAGCCTGGGCTAAAATGTATTCCCTGAGTGCCAGAGAGCGCCCTGCAGGATCAGCTGGCCAGGCCTAGTATCCATGCTGGTGTTACCTGAGCAAAGAGAGAAGTGGTTTCAGGTATAGCCACAATGCAGGAGAAGCGTCACAAACCCCCATGCTCATGCATAGCAGACATCAGGTGCAATATGGAAATGGGCACAATAAAGAGGGGCATTGAGAAGAGAAGGCAAAGATTTGGCTAAAAAAATAAGAACTTATCTGTAAAAATCCTCAAAGGAAAAAAAAGGATAAAACATTGCGCTCAAGTCTAATTAGCTCTACACCGTATTTTAACGAATGGAGCTCATCTTCTCCCTCAGCCCCAGGAAATGCGAGTGGGAGATTCCCTGATTCCCGCGCCAGAACAAGTAAGCTCACAACTGCGTGTGTGTGCATGCACCCAACAAACTCACACATATCAGACACCTTCCATTTTAAACCACATTTCCACTCCCTCAGAACTTTCAAAAACATTTTCCTTTTGGGGTGAAATTCCCTGCTTAATCTCAGCCATAGCACACATTTATTATTTTGACACTGTGGTAATGCCCACCATGGACTTGGTGCACCTCTAAAGCAGAGGTAGGGCAGTGCCACTACCCCCACATTACAGATAGGGAACGGAGGCTCTGAGACTGTGAGAGTTACAAAGAGTCCTGTGGCACCTTATAGACTAACGGACATACTGGAGCAGGAGCTTTCGTGGGTGAACACCCACTTCGTCAGATGCATGTAGTGGAAATTTCCAGAGGCAGGTATAAATATGCAAGCAAGAATCAGGCTAGGGATAATGAGGTCAGTCCAATCAGGGAGGATGAGGCCCTCTTCCAGCAGCTGAGGTGTGAACCCCAAGGGAGGAGAAACTGCTTTTGTAGTTGGCGAGCCATTCCCGGTCTTTGCTTAATCCTGAGCTGATGGTATCAAATCTGCAAATGAACTGAAGCTCATCAGTTTCTCTTTGAAGTCTGGTCCTGAAGTTTTTTTGCTGTAGGATGGCTACCTTTAAATCTGCTATTGTGCGTCCAGGGAGGTTGAAGTGTTCTCCTACAGGTTTTTGTATATTGCCATTCCTAATGTGTGATTCGTGTCCATTTATCCTTTTATGTAGGGACCAACCTAAGTCGTGCAGAACGCAATGCCATCCACAGCCTCAGAAACAATCCTGACATTATAATCAAAGAGGCTGATAAAGGAGTTGCTGTTGTCATCATGAAGAGGTCTGACTACCAAAAGGAGGCTGCCAGACAACTCTCCAATATCGAATTCTACAGGCCACTTTCCTCATATCCCACTGAGGAATACACCAAGAAACTGCACCATCTACTCAGGACACTCCCTACACTAACATAGGAACAAATCAACATACCCTGAGCCCCGACCGGGGCTACTCTATCTACTACGCAAGATCCACAAACCCTGAAATCCTGGACGCCCCATCATCTCGGGCATTGGCACTCTCACTGAAGGACTGTCCAGATATGTGGACTCTCTACTCAGACCCTACGCCACCAGCACTCCCAGCTATCTCCGTGACACCACTGATTTCCTGAGAAAACGACAATGCATTGGTGATCTTCCAGAAAACACCATCCTGGCCACCATGGATGTAGAGGCTCTCTACACAAACATCCCACACACAAATGGAATACAAGTGGTCAGGAACAGTATCCCTGATGATGCCACAGCACAACTGGTTGCTGAGCTCTGTGACTTTATCCTCACGCACAATTATTTCAAATTTGGTCACAATATATACCTCCAGACCAGGGGCACCGGTCTGTGCACCCGCTATGCGCATGGCCCCACAGTATGCCGACATTTTTATGGCTGACCTGGAACAACGCTTCCTCAGCTCTCGTCCACTCACGCCTTCTCTACCTATGCTACATTGATGACATCTTCATCATCTGGACCCATGGGAAGGAAACCCTGGAAGAATTCCACCACGATTTCAACAGCTTCCACCCCACCATCAACCATAGCCTGGACCAATATACACGGGAGGTCCACTTCCTAGACACCACGGTGCAAATAAGTGATGGTCACGTTAACACCACCCTATACCGAAAACCCACCAACCACTATACCTACCTTCATACCTCCAGCTTCCATCCCAGATACACCACACAATCCACTGTCTACAGCCAAGTGCTGAGGTACAACCGCATTTGCTCCAACCCCTCAGACACAGACCAACACCTACAAGATCTTCATCAAGCATTCTCAAAACTATGATACCCGCACGAGGAAATAAGGAAACATATCAACAGAGCCAGACATGTACCCAGAAGCCACCTGCTGTGAGACAAGCCCAAGAAAGAAACCAACAGAACTCCACTGGCCATCACATACAGTCCTCAGCTAAAACCTCTCCAACACATCATCAGTGATCTACAACCCATCCTGGACAACGATCACTCACTTTCACAGGCCTTGGGAGGCAGGCCAGTCCTCGCCCACAGACAACCCGCCAACCTGAAGCATATTCTCACCAGCAACTACACACCGCACCACAGTAACTCTAACTCAGGAACCAATCCATGCAACAAACCTCGATGCCAACTCTGCCCACATATCTACACCAGTGACACCATCACAGGACCTAACCAGATCAGCCACACCATCACCGGTTCATTCACGTCCACCAATGTAATATATGCCATGTGCCAGCAATGCCCCTCTGCTATGTACATCGGCCAAACTGGACAGTCCCTACGTAAAAGGATAAATGGACACAAATCAGATATTAGGAATGGCAATATACAAAAACCTGTAGGAGAACACTTCAACCTCCCTGGACGCACAATAGCAGATTTAAAGGTAGCCATCCTACAGCAAAAAAAACTTCAGGACCAGACTTCAAAGAGAAACTGATGAGCTTCAGTTCATTTGCAAATTTGACACCATCAGCTCAGGATTAAGCAAAGACCGGGAATGGCTCGCCAACTACAAAAGCAGTTTCTCCTCCCTTGGGGTTCACACCTCAGCTGCTGGAAGAGGGCCTCATCCTCCCTGATTGGACTAACCTCGTTATCCCTAGCCTGATTCTTGCTTGCATATTTATACCTGCCTCTGGAAATTTCCACTACATGCATCTGACGAAGTCAGCGTTCACTCACGAAAGCTCCTGCTCCAATATGTCTGTTAGTCTATAAGGTGCACTCTTTGCCGCTTTTATATAAACAAATACTCTCATCTCCATGTATATTAAAATAAGTACCTTTATCTTAGTCAAAAGTGGAAAATAATTATTATAATCTATAAAACAATTACATGAAAAAAAGCAATGGTCTCTAAAGACACTATCCCTTTATACAAAATACATACTAAAGCCATTTAGAAGCAGGACCAGCACAAGAACTAAAATAAAGTCATATTATACCGTAGGCAAGTATGAAGATCTTTATATCAAACATAGTGCTTTATGTAGCCACTACAGTCCTCCGTAAAGAGAGGAAACAGAATGGAAAGTTGTTACTATAACAAAAAGTAAATACAGCTAAATTCCACACCAGCTGCAAAAGCTGAAGAGCGACTTGCAAACCCATACACAACAAACTGTAGCAATTTAGTCCAGATGGGGTAGAAATATAGCTTAAGTTTTTCACATTTCAAAGTGCAGGTTCTTAGATACCATGGAGAGGGCCACTGTAGGATGACCGTGACAGACAAGAAAGACCATAAACGTGTATCTCTGGCTAGATCCCAAAAGCTGGTAATGGGCATGGCACACCTCAGTTCCATAATTCATCTGATTCACTTCAAAGCAAAGCTCACAATCTACAACTCCTTCCTGCTCACAAACATTAACGGACAAAGACTTCTGTCATTGAAGGAAACAACGGCAAATAGTACTGGAGGCCTACAGCCTTCCAGAACTAATTCAGAATACCTCAGTATTATCTGGAGTCACTAAGAAAACCTGCAGATATCGAAGCCAAAAAACATACCACCAGCCACTCTGCCAACATGAGAAATTCCCACCTACCTTCTAACACTGTTAATTTGGCACTGGTGTTTATCTCCCCAACACTGTTGGTTGCTGTGCACTCATAGATTGCTTCATCTCGATGAACACGCAGGGGTTGAATCCGGAGAACTGATCCTGACCCATCATCGAACTCAATAACCTTGACAAGAAAAAGAAAAGGGTTTTTTATTGGCTCCTACTGAAATGGAGACTGAAAGTGAGATTGAATTCAGGAACAGAATCCATAAACACAAATATACCACCTGACAAAAGAGATGTTCCTTATCCAGTGAAGCAAGAAAATTCAGGGTTAGGAATATATTTGCCCTTTGTGGAGCCCCAGAACAAAAGGAGATCCAATGCTGTTCTTTATGAAACAATTAAAATTTGAAAAAATATCAACCTGCTAATACAGATGTGGATCCTCTGACTTAAAACATCTGAACCATATCTACACTGGTGATTTTACTGATCACACTGATGGATTTTCGTGTCAACTTTAACCTCGATTCAATATAAAAGAACAGAGCTCTAAGATCCTGTGGGCTATAAGAGAAATATCGTTAAGTGTGGGACAATATGCTGAGCCACTTCAGCAATCGCTAACTTCAATAGGAGCTGAGGATGCTTAGCACCTTCCAGGATCAGGCCCTTCACAACAGTGGCACGATCAACAGTGACGTAATTACAGTTCCTTTCCTAGTATAACAGCCACTCATCGTTCCATCATGCTAAGGTGGGAGAAGTATTACTCGAACTCTTCTACATGGCAGAGAAGAGGGGAATGTGTTACACTACAGGACCATTATAAACGACTCTTTAATGGCAGATTGCAAAGCCACAGCCTCAGGCCACAGCTAACTTTAAACTCATCCTGTTTCATTTCCTGAAAGAAGCAAAACAATGCAAACATGAGAAACTGAACTATGTTAGCGGTACTACAGGAAGCAGGGCTACGCCCTGGGGCACAGACCTCACCTCATCATTTTATCACTCAGGTCATATATGAAGCGGCTCAGCAATACTGAGCACTAGGACGGCCTGCTTCAAGTCCAGACCCTGTGCTACCTCCTCTCCTGCACGTAGTGCCATGTCCCGTGAAACACTGTTAATGCTGCACAGCCAAAGGATAAAGAAGAAATAACTGACAAGAGTGGTCAGCAGAAACCACTGAAGATGAAAGAAGTGGCAGGAAACAAGAGAAACAGGCAGAAGGTGAAAGATAAGTAGGGGCACTGAAACGCCTCTGGTGAGAAGTCTCCTGTGCCCAAGGTAGAAAACTGACACAAGAAAACACACTTCAGGTGCCAGGGTGGGGCAGATGGGTCGGGGAGGCTGCGCCAATAAAAAAAGCAAAAATATCCAAGAGATGGAAACACAGAGGAAGGGTTACATTCCCAAGGGTGGAGCGGAAGAAAAGGGCATAACCCAAACGGAAGATAGGAGGAGAGGTGGGGAGAGGAACTCAAATTGCTTTTCCCATTAAAAATCTTAGAACAATGTAGGTTGGGAAGCCCTGTTTCCCCATCCCTGTTACTCTAAAGAAAAATCAGATTCTCCCTTTGGCATCTCCTCCCTATTCCTATTCTGAATCTCAAATCAGACCGAGAGATGGCAGCAGTTCTGCCTGGAAAGCTTCCTGCTAGAGCTTGAGCACCCCATTTCGGTCTGCTTGGGGCTGGGAGGCTAAGCAGGCTTCCATGCCCACTCCCCTCCCCCACTCTAATACACACAAAACCTACATAAATCGACCGTTTATGACCCAGCTCTGACATCTCAGTTAGTGCTTCTACCGGTTCTGGGGTGACCAAGGCTAGACCAGATTCCTATCAGAACAAGCATTCAGTATATTTAGTCAAATTCTGGCTCACCATTGCAATGTCTGACCTAAGGCAGGGCTCACCGAAGGAAGGAAAAATTTCCCTTGCAGCAGTTCTCAGCCTTTTCTCCTGTAGCAACTGACAGAAATTCAGGCTCTGACCCTGGTTACTGTGCAGCTAAGATTGGCAAGTGACAGATTTGGTTCCAGATCTCTGCAGTTACCTCAAACCGCTGGGAGCTGACCTTCTTCCCTTTCTTCATCCATGTGATGCGAGGCTTGGGCTCTCCTGTCGCCTGGCACACAAACGAGGCCACTCCTCCAGAAATCCCAATCTGATCTTCGGGAGCTTTCATAAAGCTTGGCTTGCCTGGAAGACAACCACACGATCAGTGGTGAGCCACCTCAGGTAAACAAGGGATAGATCAGGATAGACCCTGGGTACCCTGTTATCCCAAGTGAAAGGACCCCCAGCGTCACTACTTTAAAACCCAATGGTAATGACTGTCCTCACACCAGCTCAGTGTAGGCTGCAGCATAACAAGCATGGTTTCAGCTCAGAAACATTTTTTTCTTCTATAAAACAGTTCACCTGATTGCGTGGAAATAACGACAATGCAGACTCCCGCTCACACTGACTCCGGCCAATGACACCGGGACAGGGTTTTTCTGCTCTAATTTAAAACCTCTTCATTTTGTAAACATAAAATTTTGCAGGTGAATAATGCAATCACGTCACTGGAAATTACAGAACAGCTGAGACGTTGAGGTGTATTGAGTGCATGCTGCACGTGGGCACTAATTACCTTTCCTGAGAGCTTTCAGAATCTAGTCCGAACCAATGGGTATTATTATTAATGCACAATTGAGTCTAATTCAAACTTAGGCTCCGATCTACCTAAAGATCCAAGGATCCCTACATCTGTCCAGCCTGGCATGTGACCGGTAAAAGACTATTAACTAAAACTGGGAGTGAGCAGAAAAACTGGAGAGACATTCAGGCCTGAGTGACTCAGCAAAAAAGGAAATTTAGTGACCAATTTAGTGATCAATAGAAGACATTTCATGAAATATGGCCTTGTTTCCTGAACGTATATGACTCTGTTCCAGCTCAATACAATTATTCGGTTTGAATACAGTGTTCATATTTTTCTTAGGCAGAGTCAGTCCCACAGAATACTGCAGCTCTTGGTCAAGTAGGTATTTTTGCAAGATTTATACTGCTTTGCCTGGTTAGGAGCGTGAGGCACACATGCTGTCATTTCTATAAAACAATAAAGCCTCTCTCTCTCCCATCACCCACTCTCAGACACACACAGTTAAAACCAGCTCATGATGACGCCAATCACCTATCACCACTTGTGAGTTAAAAATCACAGGTGGTTAGGGAGGGAGCCATTCTCCTGCAGAGCTCAGGAGCAGCTCTGGGGGATGAGGAAGAAGAGGGAGCCTTCCTCCTGTGAAGCTCAGTAGCTGTGCAAAAAGAAGGGAATAACCATCTCCTTCCCTGCTAACAAACAACATAAAAATCCGGGTGGAGCTCTTCTGGCATTGTAGGAGAAGTCTTCCGTGGAGTGACCTACCGAACAACTTGTGAAGGGCTGGCTAAAACAGTCACAGCACGTCTATCCTGAGTACTGCACTGGCCTCCATATACTTATCGTTAAGAATGAGTCAAATTTTAATACATAAACCCATTTTTCCCCCACATGCCAGAACATCTGAAGAGAAATTTTTCATTGGCTGGGTTGAAAGCTGTGAGACGCTAGCCCCACCTAAAATCAAAATTCTCTTTCTACTTTACCATGTGCTAACTGGTCACATTAAATCCTAGTCTCTCCCCAGACTTAAGCTCAACGAGTTAGCACATGGAAACAACCTGCCCCGGCCTGAGCAGAGTTCTAGTCAGCTCAAACCACCTAGCACCATTTAACAACACAACTTTTAATGCTAGTCTAGACAAAGTCAAAGAGGACCAAACCCTGTTCTCTGCCTCTCCCACCAAGTGCCTAGAGAAGCAGCAGCAGGTTAAGGGCAATGCCACCCACATTCTATTTGCCACACAATGTGCTACTCCCCTTTATTTTGCTTGGGATCAACACAACTTGCTTGTCAGTAACTACAGTGGACTCAGGCAATGCCTGAATACCATGGGTGGGGGAATTGCCCTGGATCTAGAAGGAAAGGATATACAATATTTTCTATAGGCCAATGCCATTAACGAGGACAATGGCAAATAGGAGCATCTGCAATTCAACAAGCATCTGAAAAGCCTTTGCGAGCATGAGACAAGGCCATATTCCAGCCTGATTCAGAAACATGCAATCATCACCTCACCAGACACCTGGATTACCCAGGTACCTGATTCAACAATCTTGTAAAGAATCTGTAAAAGGGATAAGCAGAGGCCTGAGGAATCAAATGGAGTAAAACAAGGGTCAGAGGAGAGGTGACTCATCTTGCCATGCAGTCGGTGGAACCATCAATGCCGAGGGGAGAGAGATGCCCAATCTCGGTAACTAGAGACACAAGGTGGGTGAGGTCAGATCTTTTATTGGACCAATTTCTGTTGGTGAGAGATGTCTCTCTCACCAACAGAAGCTGGTCTTATAAAAGATCTGACCTCACCCACCTTGTGTCTCTAACAGCCTGGAACCGACATGGTTACAACACCACTGCATGTACCAATGGAAGACACTGAATTTTGCTGTCTGAAATGGAAACTCCACAGCAGGCTCTTCCGCCTTGTATTTAGTGGCGACACTCCAGTTAAGTGTCCCAGACGTGAAGAAGAGTTCTGTGTAAACTAAAAACCTGTCTCTCTCACCAACAGAAGTTGGTCCAATAAAAGATATAACCTCACCCACCTTTTCCCTCTAATAGCCTGGGACTGATATCACAACAACACTGTATACAACAGTGGTAACTAGAGACAGTCTTACAACATACGAAGCTGCTGAAACGTGACTATGAAGTTCTGTAGATGACAGAGAACAACAGAGCCTAGTGAGGTGGGGAAGCCTTTCAAGACTGGCAACATCATACGCTCATATGCAGAAAAGGACCTGGGGATTACAGTGGATGAGAAGCTGGATATGAGTCAGCAGTGTGCCCTCACTGCGAAGAAGGCCAACAGCATATTGGTTTGTATTAGTAGGAGCACTGCCAGCAGATCGAGGGACGTGATCGTTCCCCTCTATTCGGCACTGGTGAGGCCACATCTGGAGTACTGTGTCCAGTTTTGGGCCCCCCCACTACAGAAGGGATGTGGACAAATTGGAGAGAGTCCAGCGGAGGGCAACGAAAATGATCAGGGGGCTGGGGCACATGACTTATGACGAGAGGCTTATTTACTCTGCAAAAGAGAAGAACAAGGGGGGGATTTGATAGCAGCCTTCAACTACCTGAAGGGGGAGGTCCCAAAGAGGATGGATCTAGACTATTCTCAGTGGTGGCAGATGACAGAACAAGGAGCAATGGTCTCAAGTTGCAGTGGGGGAGGTCTAGGTTGGATATTAGGAAACACTATTTCACGAGGAGGGTGGTGAAGCACTGGAATGGGTTCCCTAGGGAGGTGGTGGAATCTCCATCCTTAGAGGTTTTTAAGGCCTGGCTTGACAAAGCCCTGGCTGGGATGATTTAGTTGGGGTTGGTCCTGCTTTGAGCAAGGGGTTGGACTAGAGGACCTCCTGAGGTCTCTTCCAACCCTAATATTTTATGATTCTATGACTCAATGAAGCCTGGAAACTTGTGCTATTCAACCCAGTGGCAGAGAGCTGATTGGCCCAACCATACAGGAAACAAGCTGTTACATATTCATGGATCAGTAAGGCACCTCACAAAAGATGAGAGCTTACTAACTGACTAAGGACCAAGTGTGGACCACCATTATTGTTTGCTTGTTCTGCAGCAGCATCCAAAAGGCACAAAGAGAAACAGGTATACGTGGTATACGTGGTCCTTTCCCCATAAAGCATGTGAACCGTAAAAAGCAAGACAAACCTGACCCAACCATAGAAATGAGACAGGGGTAGTCTTCCAGAGAATGGTTTCTAAGGGTTATGTCAGTATAACTTTCGTGGCGCACCCCCTGAGCGATACAAGTGACACTGACCGGTGCGGATAGTGCTATGTTGGCGAGAGAAGCGGTGGTTTTATTATGCCAGCAGGAGAGCTCTCTCCCGTTGGCACAGAGCTTCTTCACCAGCTGCTGCATCAATGCAGCTGCGCCACTGTAGCGCTTCTCGTGTAGACACCTAACACACTGACAGGTTTCAGAGTAACAGCCGTGTTAGTCTGTATTCGCAAAAAGAAAATGATGCTTTGTGTGTATATAATAAGATCTTCTACACTTTCCACAGTATGCATCCGATGAAGTGAGCTGTAGCTCACGAAAGCTTATGCTCAAATAAATTGGTTAGTCTCTAAGGTGCCACAAGTCCTCCTTTTCTTTTTACCTAACACACTGGAACTTGATGGCTCCCTGTCGTGCAGAGTCCTGACACTAAAGACCAGTAATTATTAGTTGTGGTTGCCTGATTTACATTGATTTCACACATTTACTTTTCTGTAATCACATCTCTGTAGAAATAGTTTATATTCACAAATATTTGTATTTATTCCCCTCTACCATTGCTCCCAGTGAAATACTGATTTACTGTTCATGTTGATTGTGGTGTGATTGACTGGTTTGAAACGCAGCGTGTTGAGCTGATATGTCTTGTATTGAATTTCTGCAGTTGATTTTTTCTTTTGATTTTGTTATTTACTTTGTGATGCTAGTAAACTAGTGTAAATTTATTAAATGACAAATACTACAGAATCCAAACCGTCTGTCCTTGAAGAACACAGGTCAAATATAGATCGCGTTATACACCTGTTCCCCAGACTGCGCATGCTGAGAACTTACTGGTTTTTTTTTTTTAAAACACACAAAAATAAAACTTTTTTTAAAAAGGAACAAAGGGAAATTGGGCTTAAACAGGAATAAAACCTGGGAAACTCATAGCCGTGTTCAGCTTACAGTTACACCATTGGAATGAATCTCTTACTCCCTACACATTTCATTAAGCAACACCAATTTCTGGCAACCATCTAAATATACAGGGAGTGTATTAGTTACAAAGGTATATCTGTATATAAAAAAATTCTCAGACAACATGTTTTGAGACAGTAAAAAACATAATTAATTAATTTTGAGTGTCCCAAAGAAGAAGAAAAACCCTGAAGTTTTGAAAGCCAGGAAACTCCGAGTTAAGATTATACAAACAACAAAGACTCAGATTTCATGTCCTGGCCCCCCGACCACATATTGGGATAGGGATATGTGTGACCCACTGTACCTTCAAACAACACCCTGTACCCCCATATTCGCCACTTGCATATGGGTACGATATGTTTTATACAAAGTATGCCTTTACCATTTGAAAAGTTATAATCTGTTGAACATCACTATCCTGTCAAAATGTGTGCATCATCATTGTATGTGAAGTTAAGAAATTTTGCTATGTTTGTTACTGAACCATGTTGATAGTCTGGGTAACGCCCACAGACTAGCTCTTCAGTGTCAACAAAGGAGTGACCAACACCCAGCCAGGTGTTAAGCAACCATCTGGACCATTCACCAGCAGGAAAAATGTAAACAAGAGCGTTACCATTCACATGAGAGAGTGCTGCTTGAGTACCTACACCATGTGCCTGCCTAACCCCCACCACACAACATGGGTCTTTCCAGCTCCTGGAGGCGAGTATCCAATAAGGGACAGTGACAACATCAGACCACCTCTCCTCCCCCCCACAGTGAAGGCAACAAGATCATTTGGAAGACAAAGAAACATTTAAATGGGGAGCGGGGACTAACTGACAAAGCTTTCCAGTTAGCACAGATTGCTGTAGGGTTTTGGTTAAGAGAAAGCTTATTGCTTCAAACTTGACTTAGCCTGACAAAGTTTATTAAATAGCTTGCAGTTTTTATCTTTTATTTCCTTTTGTAACCAATTTTGAACTGCTATGCTTATATCACTTAAAAATATATATCTTTCTGTAGTTAATAAACTTACTTCTATGTTTTATCTAAGCCAGTGTGTTTTTGATTGAAGTTTGGAGAATCTACTCAGGTTACAAAGGCTGGTGCATATTTGTACCCTTTGATGGTCTGACGAACTAATTAATGAGTTTACTCTGATCAAGGGTGTCTTGAGCAGTGTAAGATGCACATTTCCGAGGCTCGGGCCGGGGAAATTTGCAGGTGTCTCCCTGTATACAGTTCATACATGGCTGCGAGAGCCTTCATATAACTTTGGGAGTGCCTCCACCTGCTAATGGCTATGTGAGAGCAAAGCCCAAAGGGGCTACTTCTCACTAGCAGAGCAGTAAGAGAGAGACCCTGAGCTAGCAATTTAAGGGGGCACAGCAATTTCACAGTCCAGGTTGTACCCCAAGGCATGTCACCGTACAAACAACCAAGACTCAGTTCTTATGTCCTGGCCTTCTGGCCACATACAGGGATTAGGGGTATGTCAACAACTCTTGAAACTTATGTTAGTGACGATTAAGGCTAAGATTTTGTCATGGATATTTTTAGTAAAAGTCACGGACAGGTCATGGGCAATAAAGAAAAATTCACAGAAGCCTGTGACCTGTCCCTGACTTTAACTAAAAATATCCGTGATAAAATGGGGAACTCACCTGCAGGGGTCCCCACACCGCTCACAGCGGCTAGGCAGCTGCGGGGGCCCGCTCGGAGGTCCAGGCCGCTGCAGGCTGAAGTCACAGAGGTCGCTGGAAGTCTCAGATTCCATGACATCCGCGAAAAAAATCATAGCCTTAGTGACGATTAATGAACAGGTCATAGTCCACACAGTCCTCAGTCAGGGTATCACGGAATGTGGGACTCTAAGCCACTGTGTAGAATGTGTGTCACATGGACTGCGTAAAAGGTGCCTAGCTGACTTCTTTCCAGAGTAAACAGATTAGAGTTCAACCACTAAAATATGTTATGGGGAGAGGGACAAGAAGCAGGGATGGGCCAGGGAAAGGCCCGAGCAATCCATTTAACCTGTTTCTTAATCCTGTTTTGAATGCTTCTCTCTCCAGTTAGCCACTGGAGACACAGCAAGAAAATTGTATACTGCAAATATTCAACATTCAATTTTTTAAATCACACACAATTCTTCCCTCCCCCACTTTAAATTGGGCAAAGTGACTAGTCCCTATGGAGACGGACGTACATGTCAGCTCAGAAATTCTAAATTCAAGTCACCTGTTTTTTGAACAAATTGCAAATGTAAAAAAATAAAACATTTTTTCAAGGGAACAACATGCACTTTCATGCTCAGGGTCCAGAAATAGTTTTTACAAAATCAAAGCAGATTTTACTCAGAAAGCACATTTCTCAGAAAGATTTAGCTTTGGAATGAGACCAAGCTTGCAAAATTTCAGTCCGAGAGAGAAACTTCTGGGAAAGTTCTCAGTGACTGAAGGGAGTGGTACAGGATGGCTGAATGCCCATCACAGCCTGACCTCACCTGCCACCAGTGCAACACTCTTCAGATCTCTTCAGACCTCTGTTTCCCTCTATGGGCTCATTCTTCAAAGTGGCAGATCCCCAGAATGTGCTCGATCCACACCCTTAAAGAAACTCTTATTCCACTCTTCACCCAAATAATGTTTTCTTGTCTATAGTGGGAGTGGCAGCAACTGCTACAGTTAAAGCTACTTAAATATTTCTATTTACTTACAACTTTATTAAATTTTCCATGCTAGGTCTTTGCCTAAAGGTGAATTATTCCAGAAAACTGAAGGGAAAACAGTTCAGCATGTGAGTACAAAGAGAGTGAAAATGACACTCTTCTCACACAAAAAAACATTGCAACATAAAAAACAAACAAACCAACAAGACTGTGCTCCAGGTGAGGTTGAAGGGTGACACTCTGCAAGGTGACAGCCCTCACTGAACGCAGTGCTCTCTTCTGTTCCAAAGGGATTTTTATTTCACAGTTAATAGTGACTGATAGTTACCCACTGAGCATACTCAGATTTTTGGCTAAGTTTATAAAGTACACAGCCAAGGAAGGATTTGCTGTCAAAGAGGGCTAATTTAGTTTCATTGTCACAGAAGAGTCTACGCCAATATACTGGTACAAATCAGTAGGGACACCCAGAAGCAGTCAGATGGGATCTGGCAGACTTTAAGGGGCTTGGGAAGGGTGCTAAGGTGCCCAGGAGAAGGGATTCCTTCCTCACACTTGATGAGATCTAGAAGAATGACGCTGTCCATAAGTAGTTAACACATATTTCTATGGACCATTCAAGGTGAAGGGGCCCATTAACACTCCTCCAGTCATAGGGAGGAAAGGAAGGGGGAGGGGGATATTTGTGGGTTACAGATTGTTGTAATAAGCCATTAAACCAGTGCCTCTATTCATGCCATAATTTTTAGTGACTAACAAAGTTATGAATTTAAGCTCCCAGGCCCATCTTCTGAATGTGTTGTGCCCGTTTCCTTTCAGAATGAGGACTGATTATAGAGTGATAGCTTTGTGAAAAGTGTTCACCCACAGGTGATATGGAAATGACAAAAGACAAAAACACTCTATCACCTATTACCTGTGTAAACTCGAAAGCTTGTCTCTCTCACCAACAGAAGTTAGTCCAATAAAAGATATTACCTCACCCACCTTGGCTCTCTACAACAGTTCAATGTCACCTGAACTCAACGCATCTTCTGTAGACTCGACAGTTCCTGTCTGAAACCTAGAACATGCTCTGGGGCCTTTCCTACAGCCTCCCTGTGTGAAGGATTCAACCCCTGCTCTCTGAGGGGATCTCCTACCCAACCTTCCCCTGACTTGTGCACAGAGCCCCTCTCACAGGTCCTTTCCCTGACCCCTGGCATCTCCCATTTGACTGAGCAGGATCTCTCTTACAGGAAACACTACCATTGAGCTGTTACTTGTTACCCTTGTCACGAAAGCTTATGCTCAAATAAATTGGTTAGTCTCTAAGGTGCCACAAGTCCTCCTTTTCTTTTTGCGAATACAGACTAACACAGCTGCTACTCTGAAACTTGTTACCCTTGGTCACCTGACTCATCTGGTCAATCAGCCTTCACATTGGGTCTGAGGCATGTGCATACCCCCCCAGGTGCAGACTCCGGTTACAAGTTTACTCTGCACTGGTTATATAAGGAACACTCTCTTCCTATTAACTTTGTAATGTCCAGGGTATGAGAAGGAGCTCTAACTTGACACATGCCTATACAAACAGATCTACAGACTTGCTGGTACAGGCTAATATTTATCCTATGGATTTATGTCAAATCAGACATGGCTAGAAGGTTCCTTTTTATACCTTTTTAGATGAAAATCAAATCCTGATGCTTTTCAACATTTTGTATCTGAATCAAAGTTCAAAGTTGATGTATTCTGAGACTCATACCATTACTTCCATTCTCAGGGATTGTTTTAAGTAGGGGAGACAACCAAGGTCTGTGAAAAAAATTAATTATTAAACACAGCTCTGTAATTAGACAGATGAATATTCATTCACCTGTTAAAAAGAAAAAAATCATTCTATCATAACTCTACAGGTTATGGGGACTGGCCATGTTTCTGAACAAAACAGAAGAGCAGACAATCAACAGACTTCACACAGAGGGAGCTGGCACTTTATATGATGGTTGTCACTGTGACGGAGTAGGGAGTGGGGAGGGGAGTTTTAGTGGGACTGTCTGCATTGGTGATGGGATACCAGGGTGTGACTTCACTTGAGGGACAGTACCTGAGCATGTAACCTGAACCCAGGAGGAGGGTTGGGGCCAGGTGACACCTTTTGCCCAGGAAACTGGACAAAGGCTGGAAGAGGAGCTGGGGGAGGCTGGGTGAGACTGCTAGGGAGAGTTTCAGCTTGGAGCTGGCTGGGGAAATGGAGGGAGGCCCAGATGGGGCTCTGGCTCCCTGCCCCCCAAGACGGACCTGACTGAGGGGTCCTGTTGCCTGTACCTACAAGCTCTGTTTTGGACTGTGTTTCTGTCATCTAATAAACGTTCTGTTTTACTGGCTGGCTGAGAGTCACGGTGAATCGCAGGAAGTGGGGAGTGCAGGGCCCTGACTCCCCCACGCTCCGTGACAGTCACCACTTGGATTAAACAGAGATTCTAATTTACATTCTTTTTGAGAAAAAAAAATGTACTGGATGAGATTAACTAACCCCCTCCAATCTGCAAATATGTATGCACTGGGTAGCATTACTAATGTGAATAGCCTGCCTGAAGTCAATGGGTGCCTGAATGAGACAGGAAGGATGGTTGAGTAGTTAGCTCTCTAGCCTGGGATTTAGAAGACCCCTGTTCAATTCCCTGCTCTACCACAGACTCCAAGTCACTGTGCTGCAGGTCCCTATCTGTAACTCATACTTCCCTTCCTCGCGGGAGTGCTGTGAAGACAAATACCTTAAAGGATGGGGAGGTGCTCAGATACCACAGGAAGGGGGACCATGCAAGTACCTTAGGTAGACAACAGCTTTACTCTGTGCATGGCTGGTCCTAGAACAGCAATGTCCAGAACAGAGGCGCTGTGGTTACTGCACAAAAAGGAAGAATACCACAATTTCTCTTCATCCCTTATCACCTTTGACATAAATATGTATGAAGGATTGGTGTTTTTTCTTCCTCCCCGATTTATTCCACTGTTGAACCATGATTCCTCAATTAGCACATTATCCGCCTTTGTGAGCATTAGCGTAAGTTGGATATTTTGAGTCACCATACTAGGAATACTATCTGACTGAATGTCTTTTGATTCAAAGGTTGTGGTCTCGATTAATTTTAAAGTATGAATGATCCTGTTTAGTCCTTTTAATATAACGGGATGGTGTCCCTAGCCCAGGGGTGGGCAAACTACGGCCCGCGGGCCAGTTCCGGGGCCGCACCATGCAGTCCCCAGAAGCCACGGCATGGCCCCGCTCCAAGGTTCGGGGGCCGCTCCAGGCCTAGGAGCCAGAGAAGGGACATGCCACTGCTTCCAGGAGCCTGCACCCCTGAGCCTCTCCCCACTCCCCGCCCTGATCCCCCTCCTGCTCTCCAGACCCCTCGATCCCAGCACAGAGCACCCTCCTGCACCCCAAACCTCTCATCCCCATCCCAGAGCCTGCACCCCCTTTCCTGCACCCCTGCCCCAGCCCTGATCCCCCTCTGAACCCATAGGTCCTAGCCCAGAGCACCCTCCTACACCCCAACTCCTCATCCTCAGCCCCACTCGAGAACCTGCACCCCCGACCAGAGCTCTCCCACCCCAATTTTGTGAGCCATACAATATCTATTCCCCAATGTGGCCCTCAGGCCAAAAGGTTTGCCCACCCCGCTCTACCCTCAGTTTGTCAGAAGCTGGGAATGGGTGACAGGATGGATCACTTGAGGATTCCCTGTTCTGTTCATTCCCTCTGGGACACCTGGCTCAGGCCACTGTCAGCAGACAGGACACTGGGCTAGAGGGACCTTTGGTCTGACCCAGTATGGCTGTTCTTATGATAATGGGTTACTGATATCAGCTGGTATCAGTGATCGTGCTGTTAGTTCATTTTCTATGTTCTCTGCAGAAAGTTTCTTCGGCTCTGATGAAGACACTTGTGGTGTGTGTGTTCATTCCTTTTTTAATTGAAGGGTCATAGCCCATTCTTTTGTAATGTACACACGCCCCATTTTCACAACATGGTACCCAAAGTGTGCTACAGTCCTCAGCTTGTATTTAAGCATAAAAGGTTACCTAAAGCTACCTCTGGATTACACTATCCTAATTGTAGTCTTAATGTTGCTTAGGCTTTCATGTCTACAACATGCCCAATAGCTAGTATAAACTGTTATGGTATTTCAATTCAATTTTAATGGCAGTGTTTTTTCCAGTTTGAAGTGTACTTGTCCATGGCAATCAATATCTCAAAACAAGATGCATTTCTCTTTACCTGCCATTTCTACTGCTTTTTCTAAAGTTCCCAAGTGTAAATATTTACACAAATTCACATAAAGTGAAGTGAGTAATTGATAAAGAATTCATTTCAGTACCAGACCCTTTAACATGCTCAGGCAAATCTTCAATGATTTTTCAAATGTTCAGAATCATATAATCCTTCACCTGTCTATTTAACAAACAAAAAAAATCAACATTCTGTTCAATGAAAACTGATAAAACTTGGTCAACTTGGTCAGACAGAGGAGGCTGCTGTTTTGTCTATGTACTGACAGGAAACACGATGAACTAAGAACCAGCTCAGTGTGGCTCGAAAGCTTGTCTCTCATCAACAGAATCTGGTCCAATAAAAGATATTACCTCACCCACCTTGTCTCCCTACTGTCCTGGGACCGACACAGCCACAACTACCCTGCAT
Organism: Natator depressus; assembly: GCF_965152275.1. Taxonomy (NCBI): domain Eukaryota; kingdom Metazoa; phylum Chordata; order Testudines; family Cheloniidae; genus Natator; species Natator depressus. Next base: position 105,937,717 of record NC_134241.1, read on the forward strand.
ATAAGATCCAAAGTGTTGATGTCAATGGGAAGAGTGCTGTACTGTGTTCATGTATGTTAGAACACACTTAAGTCAGAGAGTGGGGGCATACCCATTATTAGCGTAGATGTCATTTTACAGGTACACAAATACCTCAAAAGACCCACACTCTTCTGTAATCATTGTCTCCACTCCCACCAAAATGATACGGCTACTTTCTGCCAGTTCTCCTTCCACAGTTCCACTTATCCAATACTGGACCCTTTCACGGGGGCATGGCTGCCTCTAAGAGCTCACAGGCACCCAGTGGCAGAGAAACGGTGAAACTTTCACTGGCATTCCTTGAAGTGGTTTGATTTTTTACTGATTTTATATATGATTTAAAGGTTCGTAGTTTCAAAAGCCAGAAGGGAACACTGTGATCATCTAGTCTGACCTCCTGTATAACAGAGGCCATAGAACGTCCCAAAATAATTCTGAGCATATATTTTCAAAAAACATCCAATCTTGATTTAAAAATTGTGAGTGATGGAGAATCCACTACGATATAAAGTCTGAAAGCACCTAAGATTACTATTTTTAAAATTCCCTCTTTTATTAAAGCATCAATATAATACTGCTGGTATAAATCCATTTCTGATTAGCCACCTGTCTTTGTTTATTTCTATGAAAACCATCACCGTACATTGATGACACTGAGTAAGTAAGAAAAAATAGGTATTTATGTTAAGTACTGATCATGAGAGAAATTCCCTTTTGTTCCATCGAAGTGTAATGTGAATGAGGTTAATGCTTTTAAATGTTAAGGCCATGATTGCTGGGTATTAATAAACGATAGCAATAGCCAGCCATAGTATTTTAGCACTTCAGCAGACTTCTAATACTGTCTCGCTGAATCACAGACATTGCTCACAAGAGATTAAATGCCGAACATTAACTAGCATCATACTGAAATGGAATGGTTTCAACCAATCAGATTGCAGTGATGCTGTACTGTTCGGGTATGTCTACACTAGAGCCCTGCACAGGACTATCTTTTTATCCCTGCTCCTGCCCTGCCCCGCAATACCTGCTCCAGCATCGTTTCTTGCGTTTTTATCCCACTCCCACCCTCAAAAACCTTAGATCCTGCAAACCCCACAAGAGAGAGAGAGACCCCCCCAGGCTGCTAAAACAAAACAAAAACCACCATAGTCGGTTAATATATTTTCATGCCTATAAACGGAATTCAGACACAATTTTTATGTAGTTAACTGAGGAGAGGTTAAGTGGTTTCCCACAAATTCCCAGAGTCTGTTTTTTTTGCCCACCCAATCCCACTCACAACATTTGCCCACTCCTGCTATTATGGCAGCAGGTCCTGCAAGACCCCGGGACGCCAGTCCCGCCGTAGGGCTGTAGTCTACACTACAGTGACACAGCTACAGCGATGGAACGGGTTTTTCTCTTGCTGTAGTAGAGACATGGTAGGTAGGTTGACAGAAGAATTCTTCGTTGACCTAGTGGTGTGTATACCAGGGCTTAGGTCGGCTTAACTATGTGTAACCCCTTTGGGGTTTAGAGAGCATGGCCCCTTTAAATCTTTTTCCTGAGCGGGGAAGTGTTGGCTGTTCCTGGAGGAAGTAATGTGGGGGGAGGAGGAGCAGAGAGAGGGGGGACAGGAGAGCAACAGGGTGTGTGTGTCTGGAGCTCCAGACACAAGGGCTACAGAAAGCAGGCCCACACACAGTGAAGGAGCCAAGAACCTGCCTGAAGCCTGGGAGGAACAGATCGGGGACATCCCAGGACAGGAGTCAGGAGGGGCACTGTGCCAGACAGGAATCACCCAAGAAGGACAAACGAGGGCTGGACCAAGTATCACTGCTGCCCAGAGCTGTATGTGGCTGTGAGTACTGGGGCTTGTGACTTTGCATTGGGAATAAGGAGGGAGGCTGTTAGCGAGTTAAGTGGGGAGGTTGTTCCTCTGTGTGGCTTTGCAAAGACCGGCAGAAGAGGGCATCAGAGGGGTTTGTTAGGAAAGGTTTACTGGCACCAAAGATGACCAGGAGCACCCAAGACTCACCACTGGTCTGGAACTCTGCCCAGGACTCCTGAACTCTGTGTGCAGACACATTCATAATGGCATGGAGAGCGCACTTACAAATGGCATAGAGAGTACACTTATAAAGTTTGTGGACGATACCAAGCTGGGAGGGGTTCAAGTGCTTTGGAGGATAGGATTAAAATTCAAAATGATCTGGACAAACTGGAGAAATGGTTTGAAGTAATGCAAATCCGTTCAGGATCCTGACGCAGGGAAGAAAGGTAAGCAGCAGGATACGGACCCTGGACTTCAGGAAAGCAGACTTCGACTCCCTCAGGGAACAGATGGCCAGGATCCCCTGGGGGACTAACATGAAGGGGAAAGGAGTCCAGGAGAGCTGGCTGTATTTCAAGGAATCCCTGTTGAGGTTACAGGGACAAACCATCCCGATGAGTCGAAAGAATAGTAAATATGGCAGGCGACCAGCTTGGCTTAATGGTGAAATCCTAGCGGATCTTAAACATAAAAAAGAAGCTTACAAGAAGTGGAAGGTTGGACATATGACCAGGGAAGAGTATAAAAATATTGCTCGGGCATGTAGGAAAGATATCAGGAGGGCCAAATCGCACCTGGAGCTGCAGCTAGCAAGAGATGTCAAGAGTAACAAGAAGGGTTTCTTCAGGTATGTTGGCAACAAGAAGAAAGCCAAGGAAAGTGTGGGCCCCTTACTGAATGAGGGAGGCAACCTAGTGACAGAGGATGTGGAAAAAGCTAATGTACTCAATGCTTTTTTTGCCTCTGTTTTCACTAACAAGGTCAGCTCCCAGACTGCTGCGCTGGGCATCACAAAATGGGGAAGAGATGGCCAGCCCTCTGTGGAGATAGAGTTGGTTAGGGACTATTTAGAAAAGCTGGACGTGCACAAGTCCATGGGGCCGGACGAGTTGCATCCGAGAGTGCTGAAGGAATTGGCGGCTGTGATTGCAGAGCCCTTGGCCATTATCTTTGAAAACTCGTGGCGAACGGGGGAAGTCCCGGATGACTGGAAAAAGGCTAATGTAGTGCCAATCTTTAAAAAAGGGAAGAAGGAGGATCCTGGGAACTACAGGCCAGTCAGCCTCACCTCAGTCCCTGGAAAAATCATGGAGCAGGTCCTCAAAGAATCAATCCTGAAGCACTTACATGAGAGGAAAGTGATCAGGAACAGTCAGCATGGATTCACCAAGGGAAGGTCATGCCTGACTAATCTAATCGCCTTTTATGATGAGATTACTGGTTCTGTGGATGAAGGGAAAGCAGTGGATGTATTGTTTCTTGACTTTAGCAAAGCTTTTGACACGGTCTCCCACAGTATTCTTGTCAGCAAGTTAAGGAAGTATGGGCTGGATGAATGCACTATAAGGTGGGTAGAAAGCTGGCTAGATTGTCGGGCTCAACGGGTAGTGATCAATGGCTCCATGTCTAGTTGGCAGCCGGTGTCAAGTGGAGTGCCCCAGGGGTCGGTCCTGGGGCCGGTTTTGTTCAATAGCTTCATAAATGATCTGGAGGATGGTGTGGATTGCACTCTCAGCAAATTTGCGGATGATACTAAACTGGGAGGAGTGGTAGATACGCTGGAGGGGAGGGATAGGATACAGAAGGACCTAGACAAATTGGAGGATTGGGCCAAAAAGAAATCTGATGAGGTTCAATAAGGATAAGTGCAGGGTCCTGCACTTAGGATGGAAGAATCCAATGCACCGCTACAGACTAGGGACCGAATGGCTAGGCAGCAGTTCTGCGGAAAAGGACCTAGGGGTGACAGTGGACGAGAAGCTGGATATGAGTCAGCAGTGTGCCCTTGTTGCCAAGAAGGCCAATGGCATTTTGGGATGTATAAGTAGGGGCATAGCGAGCAGATCGAGGGACGTGATCGTTCCCCTCTATTCAACACTGGTGAGGCCTCATCTGGAGTACTGTGTCCAGTTTTGGGCCCCACACTACAAGAAGGATGTGGATAAATTGGAGAGAGTCCAGCGAAGGGCAACAAAAATGATTAGGGGTCTAGAGCACATGACTTATGAGGAGAGGCTGAGGGAGCTGGGATTGTTTAGTCTGCAGAAGAGAAGAATGAGGGGGGATTTGATAGCTGCTTTCAACTACCTGAAAGGGGGTTCCAAAGAGGATGGCTCTAGACTGTTCTCAATGGTAGCAGATGACAGAACGAGGAGTAATGGTCTCAAGTTGCAATGGGGGAGGTTTAGATTGGATATTAGGAAAAACTTTTTCACTAAGAGGGTGGTGAAACACTGGAATGCGTTACCTAGGGAGGTGGTAGAATCTCCTTCCTTAGAGGTTTTTAAGGTCAGGCTTGACAAAGCCCTGGCTGGGATGATTTAACTGGGAATTGGTCCTGCTTCGAGCAGGGGGTTGGACTAGATGACCTTCTGGGGTCCCTTCCAACCCTGATATTCTATGATTCTATGATTCTATGAAAGTACTCCACTTAGGAAGGAACAATCAGTTGCACACATACAAAATGGGAAATGACTGCCTAGGAAGGAGTACTGAGGAAAGGGATCTGGGGGTCATGGTGGACCAGAAGCTAAATATGAGTCAACAGTGTAATGCTGTTGCAAAAAAAGCAAACATCATTCTGGGATGTATTAGTAGGAGTATTGTAAGCAAGACACAAGAAATAATTCTTCCACTCTACTCCGTGCTGATTAGGCCTCAACTGGAGTATTGTGTCCAGTTCTGGGCGCCACATTTCAGGAAAGATGTGGACAAACTGGAGAAAGTCCAGAGAAGAGCAACAAACAGGATTAAAGGTCTAGAAAACATGACCTATGAGGGAAGACTGAAAAAACTGGGCTTGTTTAGTCTGAAGAAGAGAAGACTGGGAGGGGACATGATACCAGTTTTCAAGTACATAAAAGGTTGTTATACGGAGGAGGGAGAAAAATTGTTCTCCTTAACATCTGAGGACAGGACAAGAAGCAATGGGCTTAAATTGAAGCAAGGGAGGTTTACGTTGGACATTAGTAAAAACTTCCTGTCAGGGTGGTTAAGCACTGGAATAAATTGCCGAGGGAGGCTGTGGAATCTCCATCATTGGGGATTTTTAAGAGCAGGTTGGACAAACACCTGTCAGGGATGGTCTAGATCAGGGGTGGCCAACCTGTGGCTCTAGAGCCACATGCGGCTCTTCAGAAGTTAATATGCGGCTCCTTGTCTAGGCATCGACTCCGGGGCTGGAGCTACAGGCGCAAATTTTCCAATGTGCTGGGGGGTGCTCACTGCTCAACCCCTGGCTCTGCACCCACTCCACGCCTTCCCACCCCCTCCCCTGAGCCTGCAGTGCCCTCACTCCTTCCCCTTCCCCCCCGCCCCTGCCCAGAGCCTCCTGCACGCCACAAAACAGCTGATTGGGAGGTGCGGGGATGGAGGGGGAGCCGCTGACTGGTGGGGCTGCTGGTGGGTGGGAGACACTGGGAGCGGGTACGGGGAGCTGCTGACGTATTACTGGTTTCAGAGTAGCAGCCGTGTTAGTTTGTATTCGCAAAAAGAAAAGGAGTACTTGTGGCACCTTAGAGACTAGCAAATTTATTTGAGCATAAGCTTTCGTGAGCTATAGCTCCCTTCATTGGATGCATCTGATGAAGTGAGCTGTAGTTCACGAAAGCTTATGCTCAGATAAATTTGTTAGTCTCTAAGGTGCCACAAGTACTCCTTTTCTTTTGACGTATTACTGTGGCTCTTTGGCAATGTACATTGGTAAATTCTGACTCCTTCTCAGGTTCAGATTGGCCACCCCTGATCTAGATAATACTTAGACCTGCCTTGAGCGCAGGGGACTGGACTAGATGACCTCTCGAGGTCCCTTCCAGTCCTGTGATTGCTCAGTGTCTGCCCTTTCAGTCTATGGTACCACTGGGCCTGTGGGACCTTGAATTGAATGCAACCCTGCGTTACTGATCCCTCTATTTTTTACCCTGTTGCTTTTCTCCTTTTATCCCTCTGTGAATAAATATTTCTCTTTCCTTTATTCATTGTATTCTTCCCGTGTGTGGGGGCGTGTTTTCACTCTGGGGAGTTCTGAAGAGGTGCCCCCGGGGTTAAAGGGACTTTCCCTGCTGCATTCCTGCGCACACCTTCTCTTGGCTGGAGCTGCCTGCAGAGCAGACTCCATCTTGGCCATGAGGGCACTAAAGTTATCTCTCTCTCAGGAGGGTTGAATTTTTCACACTCCTGAGCAACTTAGCTTGGTCACATCACAACCAAGGGCTTAGTCAGCAACCTTGAAAATTTCCACTTGCCCATTCCCCTGGGGCTAGTGATGATTTTGATAGGCAGCTAAAATTTCAGGGGGGTGGGGTTCAGTCTGATCCTCCTCAGCCTGAGGAGAGTGGATGAGCAGATTTAATGGGAAGGGTGCTAACCTGTCATCACAATTTCGCAAGGCTGATGAAATTGCAGCTTGTCTCCTATGCAATTCCATGCACGCTGGTTGGCTGTGGGTGCAGAGGTGCATATTCACTGTGTGGATACTCCTCAACATCTACTGTGAACATGGCATTCTCTCTATTCCGAAAACATGTCAAAAGGTAAGAAAATGGGGCTCAAGCTGCTCAATGGGGACATTTTTAAAAAGAAAGACTTATAGAAACTGAAAAAAATTCTTCACTCCCACCCAACTTCCATTTGCGCTCCTTCAACCCCAGCAAGGCTCTTGCACCCAGGAAACAACTGTGATCTTTGTGTTCCCATTGCTGGCTACACTGCAAGAGTCCAGGACTGCCAACTGGAGTCAGTCCTGAAGCACAATTGAATACGAGCTGTACTGCACTTATTCTGGGGAGACATGAAAGGGTGTGCATGTGCACAAAGCAAGAGGTAAGGGGAGGAAGAAAAGGAGAAGGTGGCAGAAAGAAGCAACAGTTTGCTGTTTCCAAACCATGCACCTCTCAGCACCTTACCGCAACCCAGGCTGCAGCTTTCCAGTTTTAGTTTAGCTTAAAATTTGAAAATTGACCCAAAACTTCCATGTATTTATAGCTTAGGGGCACTTCCTGTTATCTTAGTAATATATATCCCCTTGGCTAATAAACTCTTATTTATTAAACTCTGTGTTTATAAGCCCATTTAGACCCGGACTTTATTCATCTCAGGATAGGATTAGGAGGTTGCTTCCTATTTATTATCATGTAAACAACATTCTTTTGAGAGCTTTCAGCTGTTTACCTAAATAACTTTACCTTAATGTCTAAATATGGCCTTTTTCATCTTCATAGATTACATACAATGGGCTGGAGATTAGCAGTGCTGGTTGCTGGGCATTAAACAACTCAGTAATTATAGCACTGCCTCAAACAGTCTGCACAGCTGTGGCTGCTCCTAGTCACATTTGTGATTTTTCTCCTAATCTACAGTTTATTATTTGCAACTTTCTCCAAAACTTCAAAGTTTTACTTTGTACTGGAAAGTGCAAAGGGCCCCTAGCACATGCAGAGGTAGGAAACAAAGGCAGAGCAAGAACAAGCAGGACTGGAATCTCGTGCTTGAAAATTAATTTAGTGAGCATGCCTGCCACATTAAACACAATATTCTTTTGCACAAAGGGATTAAAAGGTTTTAATCCCTTTTTGCAAGCAGCTAATTCTTGAATTGGTAGTTCAAAGGGCCTTGCCAGGCTCAGGTTTTTCCTGGTTTTAAGGCTTAAAAGTGAATGTTGCCTTATTTTGTAAATATAGGACCTTTACTCTGACTCCCAGCTCCATTAAAATCCATTGTAAGCAATCATAGAATAGCGAACAAATTCCTTAGCTCCTAAAAAGGCCTTTTGCTAGGGAAACTGCATTTCATTTTAATTATACTGTATATTGTTCTGTCCTTCCCCTAGCAGTGAATTGGACCTTTGCCTCATCTACCTGGTGAGGAAGAAAGCATCCTGCTTAATGATGAATTCACTCTGGCATTCCCATTATACAAGCCATTTCTCCCCATTTGTAGAAACTACTTTCACATTCATTCAGAGTCCACAAACAGTGCGTGCAGGCAAACAAAAATTCATGTATACGTTTAAATGGTTACTACAATATAAAGTTTCAGAATGTGACTAGGCACCTCACAAAAATTCTCTAACACTCTCTCACACACAGAGACTCTTGGATTTGCCTCAAGAAAGGGGGGTTTCAAAGAACTTTAAGAACTTTCCTCCAGCTCAGGTTCTGAAAGAGAATCTATGAGACGGAGAGATTCCTCAGTGTTCTCAGAGATACTGAAGAATGGCCATTCCCCCAACTGTATGTTTCGTGGATTTATAGGTTTTTAAGAGCAAAGGGAACATGGAGGAGCCCAGTAAATTATCCTCACATGCTTCTGACTGGTGAATCCTAATCTTCATAGGCAATCTTGGTCTTTGATATACTCAAAATGTGCATCAAAGGGAAGGGAGCGGAACGTGTCTGGATGAACAGGCTCAAGAGCTGTAAGGAATCACCAGCACAGATGTTATGGGTAGTAGTGATGCTGGCACTGAGGAGAGTAATGACGCCATGCACCCACTGCATGCGTTAGTGTCACACTCCATGACAAAGCCTCCCTGAAGACAGGGGTGCTGGAACAATTTGTATAGTGGGGGTGCTGAGAGCCTCTGAACCAAACTGTAAACACTATATGTGATGGAAACCACTTCAAGCCTGGGGGTGCAGCAGCACGACCAGCATCCCTCGTTCCAACACCTATGCCTGAAGGGACTGAGCCTGTCCAAGAGAGGCCCTTCTTCAATGTCAAGGGTTATTTTTTTTCCAACTCCTCTAACAATATCTGTATCACTACGTGAGACTATCCAGGCATGGTAACAACTGAAGCAGACATCACGGAGGTGGTAAGGCCAAAAGACTGCACTTAAGCGCTACCAAGTAGGAGGTGTTTGAGCTAATGCTTTCTAACCTAGCGCAAGAACTGAACGAGGAGTAGAGCCTATTAGCCAAGGAATAAGCATCCCAGTCCCAAACACAGAAGGCCCAAATCAGTCTAGGTCTGGGAGGGTGGGAGAAGGGTTCCCATACAATTTACATCCTGATGTTAAGTCAGTATCATCCACTTCAGCAAACATTTCAGAAGTCTGTAGAGGATGAAATTAAAACAGCCTTTACATCAACATGGAAAACCTCAGTTGAAAGAAAAGCTTGCTGTGGTACATGGGGAGGCGTAAGCAGCTCTAGGTTCAACAGCCAGTGGAAAAAAATAAGTCATCTCCCCTTTCACAGAAACCATCTCAGCCCCCTAGACCAGGGGTCAGCAACCTTTCAGAAGTGGTGTGCTGAGTCTTCATTTAGTCATTTTAATTTAAGGTTTCGCGTGCCAGCCATACATTTTAATGTTTTTTAGAAGGTCTCTTTCTATAAGTCTATATATTATATAACTAAACTATTGTCATATGTAAAGCAAACAAGGTTTTCAAAATGTTTAAGAAGCTTCATTTAAAATTAAATTAAAATGCTGATCTGACACCGCCGGCCCACTCAGCCCGCTGCCAGCCTGGGGTTCGTTCACCTAGGGCGGCAGCAGGCTGAGCGGGGCCTGCGGCCGGGACCCCGGCTGGCAAGGGGCCGGCAGCCAGAACCCAAGACCGGCAGTGGGCTGAGCGGCTCAGCCCGCTGCCGGTCCGGGGTTCCATCCGCTGGCTCCTGCCAGCCAGGGTCCCGGCTGCCGGCCCCTCTCAGCCCGCTGCCAGTCTGGGATCCCAGCCCTGCCCACACAGAGTGGGTACCTACCTTCTCCCCGGTTCTAGCCCATTCTCTGCCTCTCTCTCTGCACTGAGCTGAGGGTGGGAGTGCACTGAGCACAGGGCTGGGGGTGAAGGTGCAGGGTCTGGCCAGGAGCTAGAATGAGGGAGGGGGCTCAGGGTTGGGGCAGGAGGTTTGGGTGTGGAGTGCTTACCTGGGCAGCTCCCATTTGGTGCAAGAGGTGCAGGTGGGAATGTGTGTGTGGGGGGGGATGCAGGAGCTCCCGTTTGGAGCTCAGGGTGGGGGTGGGAATGTGGGTGGTGCAAGAGTCAGGGCATGGGGTGTGGGGGGTGCAGGAGTCAGGGCAGGGGGCTGCGGGTGTGTGAGGAGGGTGCAGGAGTCAGGGCAGAGGGCTGGGGGCATGTGAGGAGGGTGCAGGAGTCAGGGCAGAGGGCTGGGGGCATGTGAGGGGGGTGCAGGAGTCAGGCATGGGGTGTGGGGGGGCTGGGTATTTGTAGGGGGTGCTGGAGTCAGGGCTGGAGTGGGGGGGTGCAGGAGTCAGGGCAGAGGGCTGGGAGTGTGTGTGGGGGGGGTGCAGGGGTCAGCGCAAGGGGCTGGGGTGTGTGTGGGGGAGTGTAGGGGTCAGGGCAGAGGGCTGGGGATGTGGGCTAGGGTTGTGGGGGTACTCCCAGCCCCCTCTGAGCAGGGGGCTGGAGGGGATATGCCCTGATTCCAGCCCCCTTCCCCAAGACCCCGTCCCCACCTCTTCTCCGCCTCCTCCCTGGAGCAGTCAGCCTGCTGTGGCTCCGCTTCTTCCCCTCCCTCGCAAGGGCCATCAGCTGATCGGGGGCAGGGAGGGAGAGGAGGGGCAGGAACCCCGCATGCTGGGGGAAGAGGAGGGGGAGGGGGAGTTCGCCTGCCCTGCAGCAGCAGCCCTTAACCCTGCCCCCGGGGCGGGGGGGGGGGGAGGGGGGGAGAAGAGCAGGCCAGGGCAGGCAGGATTTTTAATGGCACGCAGCTGCCTGCCGGGGTCCCGGCCTGGGTTCGGCAGTGGGCTGAGTGGGACCGGCGGCTGGGGCCTGGCAGGCAGCACACCCCTGAGGGCTGCAAGTTTCAGCGCTGTAAAGTGCGAGTGTAGACAGTGCACCAGTGCTGGGAGCCGCGCTCACAGCCCAGTACACTTCATTAAGGACCTAAACTAGAATTTTGAATCTGATTTTCCATGTGGTGAAAAGCTGAGATTTAACAGTGGGAACCTTCCTGATCTAATTCAAGTCAATACACATACACACTGGCTGTGTAAACCATCACATAATCTGGCATAAGGAGGAGAAAGCGGCAAGACACCTTGCTCAATTAAGCCTGACTCAAGCAAATGTTAGTCCCTCAATTCACTCATATTAGTAACTTGGCAACTGGGTCTTGTTTGAGAATGATCAATGCAAGAACTCCCTGTCTACCAGAAAGCCTGGCTATTTAAACTGGCTGAGAAGTAGATGGCTGCCAACTGCAGTTACACCCCCCAGGAACAAACACCTACCAAAAGAAACTCTTTGTCCTTTGCTGAGCAGGAACTGATTACATAAGCATGATGCTGATTGGATTGTTGAGTCTAGGTTTTCTGTACCAAGCAGCAGTGGGGGCAGCAGTATTTCTAAAAGCAGAAATTTTGCATAGTAATAACTGAACACCAGGAGAACCCTGGAGTTTGTCAAAGAGAAAAGAGATGGGGCACTCGAAACAGTTTAAAAAAACTTTCACTTGTGCTTTATAACAAGTCTCCATTTTCACTGAGACTGTGGAGCATGTCTGTTGACCAGCCAGAGGTCTCAGAAGGGACATGCATTTTGTGACCGTGTCAGGATGATGTACAGTTAATGGACAAACATGCACACTTCAGCTGGCATAATAGTATTTCAACATGCATTTTCTCAGTCTTTTAAAAAATGATCATAACGTAACAAAACACAAATTTAAACTGGGGAAACAAGCCTTATTTACAGCAAAGAAACGGCTTCCTAAGCTCCCAATACTTCCAGTTTAAAATGATGGCCCACAAAATGATTTGTCATGTGCTGGCATTCACTCACTGGACCACTCATCATTTTAGATACAAATTTATTTCAGCCAGGCATTCTCCTGCTATTTATTATTGATCACACAGGCTGGTGCATGATTTTAAGGTTAGAGAAAATACGTTACAGACTTCAGTCCCACATTATTTCAAAGGTCCCACCTCTTTCCTTTTTGTGTTATGCATGTCTCATTATGAGACCATCCAACTTTTACGTATTGGAGGATGAAGAGACTCTAAGCCATTAACTAGTGAAATGCAGCCTCTGCACAAGTGACAGAGTTTTAAAAATTCTTGTATTCACATAGTAGCATCAACCCATATTTAAGGAGACAGTATTTAAGATTCTAGCTGAGAGACATCCTCATCCAGTGTACTATGAATTCAAAGGCCACCCTGCAGCAGCAGGCAGGGATTTATCTTTCAGACTGCTGCAATCATTAACAACAACATTACCAGCCACTTCGGTTTTGCTGATTTGGTGCTTCACCTGTGAGTAAGTGAACTTCACAAAATAAATTACATACAGCACTATTAGTGATACCTGTACTATATTTACAGGCATCCATGTAGGTTATTTGCCCACTGCGGTTTCTGAGTATATCTACATTGCACATAATTCCATTAGACATTGATGGGTTGGCTTGCAACCAAGCACACTGTTAATGGACTCCTCCTGGGCAGGAGGGTAGTGGAGCTCACTCAGACACTTAGTGCATAAAGACTGCTGTTCTCAAATACAGACCCAAGAACGCTACAGCATGGCAACTATAAGGCATAATGCTTTTGATAATCTCATGTCTTTTTTTGTGTTTGGGTCAAAAATCTTTAACAGGAGAGCTGGAAAATTAATTACTAAAATATTAAAGTTAAAATCATATCTTCTTTAACTTGAATTCCGGACTCTGTGGTTCCCCTTAAACGGGTCATAATGTCAAGCACCCTAAAGAGAGCAGAGTGTGTCTTCTTCTTAGTTTCAGAGTAGCAGCCGTGTTAGTCTGTATCCGCAAAAAGAAAAGGAGGACTTGTGGCACCTTAGAGACTAACACATTTATCTGAGCATAAGCTTTCGCGAGCTACAGCTCACTAAAGCTTATGCTCAAATAAATTTGTTAGTCTGTAAGGTGCCACAAGTCCTCCTGTTCTTCTTCTTAGCGTATGTGCAAGTGCCTCAAGTGGCATGTGACCAGGATTCATCACTGAATTTGGTCTTCTGGTTAGATGAGTAACTTCCCCAGCCCAGGCTGGGCCCTGATGGGGAGTGCGACATGAACGTTGATCCATGTCCCACAGAAGAGTGTGCAGAAAAATGCTTCCTGCCCTATTTGAGTTTGAGTGAGTTTATTTGCTGTGGCTGGAGGAAAAAAACCTGAACTCTGGCGTTGGAGTGTAGGAGGAGCGAGAACTTATTTTTTAATTTCATTCTGCAAATACTGTGCTCATGATTTCACTGGGAGTTGGTGGGTACGTATGTTTGTGTGAGAATTTCTTTTACAGAACCTTGAACTTAGCTTTAAAATCCAAAACTACTGCCACCTTGGCAGAATTTAAATAGTATCCAAGCGACTCAGCAGCACCATTCACATTTAGTTGTGCAAGACCTTATAGCTTTTGGCATCAAGAAACCCATCATGTTTATCAGGTGAATAAGGAAAAAACTGCATTATGAAGTTTTAAAAGGATCGTTACCTGTAGGAAGTCATATCAAAGTAGTAAAGTAAAATAAAGTAAAGTAAAGTAGCAATAATTGCTCCCTAAAACCTGTTCTCCTCCTCTTATTAACCTTAAATAAATCTTAAATCAGAGAAAAGTATCACTAACTTCTCAGCCAGTGAACTCCAAGTAAGGATCTTGTTTGTACATTTACTGTTAGCTCTAAAAAGTCTTAACTCTTTGAATCTTCTTCGGAATTTAAGAGGAGGAAACACTGATTTCTGTGTGTTTTGGTTTTTAAGTCTCCTGTTAATTACTGGAGACTTGAGTCAGCCACATCCATTCAGCTGAGAGACTAGTTCTCTGATGCCTGGTCTACATGGGGGTGGTGGTGGGGATCAACCTGAGATATGACAATAACATAGCTGAAGTCAACATATCTTAGGTCGATTTACCTCATGTCCTCATGGCGCAGAGTCGACGGCCATCGCTCCCCCGTCGACTCCGCTTCTGCCTCTCGTTGCGGTGGAGTACAGGCATCGACGGCAGAGCGATCGGGGATCGATTTATCACATCTACACTAGACGCGATAAATCAATCCCTGATAGATCGATCACTACCCGCCATACCCTGAAGCATACGTTAAGATGTCCACTGCTCCAAAGGCCATATAAACTTGCCTTTCACACACTGAATGACCATAATGTGTTCACCTTGCCATCTGGAGATACTGAAATCTGATCTCCAGTGGTACAGGCCAAACTGAAAAGTACAACAGACACTAGCAACAAGTTAGATCAGATCTCTTCTAATCTTGCCACACTAAACAGTCAGTTCTCTAAAGTACCCTTACCCTGAGGATTTAAGGAAAACAAAGAATTTTCAGAAGATTTCTGACTAAAGCATGCAAAAACAAGGGATACCATTAGAACCTTATACTGGTGTTACAGAAGTGTCATCATGGGCCCAAGCGTTACATCTGCTATATAGTACATCAGAAAAGAGGGAGGAAACTATGTTCCTTTCAATTTTATGAAAAGGATTTCACTTGATAGTGCTGGAGCTCAGTGAGGCCATCCCATTTCTGCCTTCTAATACCTCCAGAAAACCCACATCTACCGTGACGTATACGAGAAAGTGGATAACTAATGATGGCAGAGTCTACACACATTTTATATACGCATATAACACACACACCGTGTGTGTATGTTACAGAAAAGCAACTATTTTCAAGACATGGCCAATCATGACATCGACCAACTAATAAATGACAAGTTAAAGGGAAGTTGAATATAGAAGATATTTCTATTTTTTTAAAATCAACAATTTACATAAAGAGGCATTAAATGGCTATGAAAATTGTACATATTCAGACTGTATCCTTCTCCTTCAGCATTTTCAAGTTGTTCGTCCTCTTTGAGCCCAAGTTCTTCTGGGCAGGGATCATCTTAACAGGTGTTTGTGTCGCATCCAATGTGCCTGGGCCCTGGTTCTAATTGAGAGCTCTTGGCATTAGCCAAACAGAAACAATAGTCACTGTCCACTTCATTGTGCACCATATTCCTCTTCTCTGCCCTTTAGATGCAACTTGATTTTTCATACTGAGCTCTTCAGGGCAGGGAGCATGTCTCCCTGTATATTTGTACAGTGCCTAGCACATGGTAGACTCTACCAGAAACAATATAAAATAAAAATATCTTGTTGTATTAAGTAGATCTAGATTCTGTGTTACGTTCACTTTTCCCTCTAAGTCCATCCTGAGCTAGCATCCCAACATGGCGGTGCACTATGCTATGAGAGATGCACTCTTTCTATCTTCGGCGGGCACATGTTAAAAGTTCATTCTAGTTTTAGAAGCATTTCTAGTTCAAATGATATTCCTTATACTTAAGGTGGAGAATGCTGCTGGAAGAGGTAATACCTCTACAGCTGTAACCACCTTTTTAAGCACACTCAACCATAGGTGCCTATAGACCCCAATCACTGCAGCATCTGGGCGTCTTACACTCTTTAATTCATACATTCCAAGGCCAGAACAGATCATTGTGAACATCTAGTCTGATCTCTGGAATAACACAGGTCAGAAAACTGCCCCAAAATAATTCCTAGAGCAGAGCTTTCAGAAAAATATCCAATCTTGAGTAAAAATTTTCAGTTATGGAGAATCCACCATGACCCTTGGTAAATTGTTCCAATGGTTAATTACACTCACTCAAAAAATTATGCCTTATTTTCAATCTGAATTTGTCTATCTTCAACTTAGAATCATAGAGTTGGAAGGGACCTCTGGAGGTCATCTAGTCCAACCCCCTGACCAGAGCAGGACCAATCCCAACTAAATCATCCCAGCCAGGGCTTTGTCAAGCCTGACCTTAAAAACTTCTAAGGAAGGGGATTCCACCACCTCCCTAGGTAACGCATTCCAGTGTTTCATCACCCTCCTAGTGAAAAAGTTTTTCCTAATATCCAACCGAAATCTCCCCCACTGCAACTTGAGACCATTACTCCTTGTCCTATCATCTGCTATCACTGAGAATAGTCTAGATCCATCCTCTTTGGATCCACCTTTCAGGTAGTTAAAAGCAGCTATCAAATCCCCCCTCATTCTTCTCTTCCGTAGACTAAACAATCCCAGTTCCCTCAGCCTCTCCTCATAAGTCATGTGTTCCAGACCCCTAATCATTTTTGTTGCCCTTCGCTGGACCCTCTCCAATTTCTCCACATCCTTCTTGTAGTGTGGGGCCCAAAACTGGACACAGTACTCCAGATGAGGCCTCACCAGTGTCGAATAGAGGGGAACGATCACGTCCCTCGATCTGCTGGCAATGCCCCTACTTATACATCCCAAAATGCCATTGGCCTTCTTGGCAACAAGGGCACATTGTTGACTCATATCCAGCTTTTCGTCCACTGTCACCCATAGGTCCTTCTCTGCAGAACTGCTGCCTAGCCATTCGGTCCCTAGTCTGTAGCGGTGCATTGGATTCTTCCGTCCTAAGTGCAGGACTCTCCACTTGTCCTTGTTGAACCTCATCAGATTTCTTTTGGCCCAATCCTCCAATTTGTCTAGGTCCCTCTGTATCCTATCCCTACCCTCCAGCGTATCTACCACTCCTCCCAGTTTAGTGTCATCCGCAAACTTGCCGAGGGTGCAATCCACACCATCCTCCAGATCATTAATGATCTTCCGCCCATTGGATTGTACTGAACCTTTCTCTGCTACATTAAAGAGCCCACTATTAAACATTTGTTCCCTGTGTAGATACTTCTACACTGTAAACAAGTGACCCCTTAACCTCTTTGTTAAGCTAAACAGATAGACTCAGAGCTCAATCAATATACGGCAGGTTTTCTAATCCTTTCATCATTCTCATGGCTCTACTCTGAACCCTCTCCACTTTATCAACCTCCTTCTTGAATTGTGGGCACCAGCCCTGGACACGGGATTCCAGCTGCGGTCGCACCAGTCTCCGGTAAGGAGGTAAAATAGCCTCTCTGCTCCTACTCCGGATTTTCCTGTTCATGCCTCCCAGGATCCCATTAGTTCTTTCTGGCCACAGCCTCACCCTGGGAGCTCATGTTCAGCTGATTATCCACCCTGACTCCCAAAGCTTTTTCAGAGTCACTGCTTCCCAGGATAAAGACCCCCATTCTGTAGGTATGGCCTACGTTCCTAGATGTAAACATTTACATTTAGCCATATTAAAATGCATATTGTCTTCCTGAGCCCAATTTACCATGAGATCCAGATTGCTCTGAATCAGTGACCTGTTCTCTTCATCAGTTATGTATTAATGCATTTCTCCTGACACATCCTGGTGAGACAGGGCAGAGCTGCTGTCCACACTTTACAGAGAGGAAACTGAGGCAGAGAGACTGACTTGCCTATGTTCACACAGGAAATCTGCAGCAAAGCAAGAACTGAAACCAGATCTCTCCTGAGCCCCCGGCCAGTGCCTTTACCACAAGACCATCTTTCCTTTTGGAAGATCTAAACCCAAATCCTGACCAATTGTGGTGATTTTTAGTAAGTGAATAGAAAGAAGTGTAAAATCTCATGTCCTGGCCACATCCCAGCATATGACCCTGCACTCTGTTCCCTATATACCTGGATGCATTGTTCTTCACTTCCTGCCCTGAGCTGCCGTGCAGAGTTGTTTTTAAACAGCTGTTGTGACCCATCTCAGTGGTAGCTGCATTTCAGCTGTCAGGAGAGAGATCTCTGTATAGCTCCCTTAACTACTTCACGAGTGTGTTTGTAAGGCACTTTGAGATCTTCGCTGAAAGTGCAAAATGTTATTACTGTTAAAAGCTGCTTCTTACACTATATCCCTTTGAGACCACATGAGCTGCGCAGGAAATTATCCTACAAATTTTTGATGTCTTTTGCAGCAATGTCACTTGACTGGCACCCACATCTCATTCACATTAACATCCTTGTTATGAAATTTCATATTCTGTGACACTCACATCTGGGATGGCAGGGGGCCCTTAATGCCAATATTTAAGGTTACTTGGTGTTTGTTACCTGCCCTACTGGTTAGTCCAACCAAGTCAGACCACTTCATGCCAACATGAAATGGCCCCTGCTCCTACTAAGTGCATCTTCACGAGATTTCTACTTTAATTTTCTCAGGAAAAAACAAGCAACTCCTCTTCTACACTAACGTCCCCTTTCTGGACCACATTATGAAACCAGGACACACCAGTATTATCCAAGAATCCTAACACAGATTAGGAAAAGCTCCTGCTACACAGGCCCATTGCTTACATAAAAACAGCTTAAGAGAATGATTTCTGACACGTCTTTCAACAGGCTGTCTCCATTTAAGTTTATCTCCTATACAAGTCTACGTACCAAACTGATATTCCAGTTGAAAGCTGTAGCTAAATTACAAAGCCACTGATCACTGCAGAGCCACACACAAAGAATTTTGCCTTTTCTGGCTGTCCTAGAAGCTCTGCAGTTGCCCTTTCCACTCTAGAAAGAGACAGTCTTGACACATGTGAGATGTGAAATGCTCAGAAGAAGGTTGCTTCAAGTTTACCAAAAGACAGTGATGATCACAAGGCAAAAGCAAGTGTCAAGTGTCATCAGTTCTGATATGGCACAATCAGGTGGAGACCATCACCTACCTACAGAATCAACACTTTGTGAACTCCTTCTAGTCTTAACCCTTTCCCATCTGGTTTTCGGTTGCCTTCAGGCTGCTGACAGCGATAAAGCTGTACAGGGAAAATAGGCAGAGTCCCCTGGCTGTAACCCACTGCAGAGAAATCAAAGCTATTAACGACCCCAGAGTCAACCTAAAGGGCTGCAGAATTAGGGGGAACAGATTCCCCTGCCAGTGACCATAAAAAAAGTGATAAGATGCTCTTCTCTTTAGAATTATAGCAATCCTGTCTGTAAGAAATGAAATACCGTTGCTATTTAGTCACAAAAAGAAAAGGAGTACTTGTGGCACCTTAGAGACTAACCAATTTAGTCACAGGCAGCATTGCAAGAACTTTCCCACATCAGCGCGAAGGAGGCAAACAGCATTCCAAAAACGGATCTCTTGGCTAGTCTCCTCGTAGCATGCGGTTCTATGGATGTTCCTGTTTCACATTCATGTGTGCGCTCACGAATGCATGGACACACTGGGCTGATCAATTGCTGAGGCCCTCGTTGCTGCCAGATCATTTGGCATCAACACAGGA
Organism: Natator depressus; assembly: GCF_965152275.1. Classification (NCBI taxonomy): domain Eukaryota; kingdom Metazoa; phylum Chordata; order Testudines; family Cheloniidae; genus Natator; species Natator depressus. Next base: position 105,956,858 of record NC_134241.1, read on the forward strand.
GACCAGAATTGAGAATCAGCTTCTGGTTGCTCACTCAATATATATTATGTGTGTGATTTGCTTGCATCCCTATGGGTTGGTCCATGGAGTAGCGCTGTCCTTGGCCTCAGCAGGACGGGGCTCTTGGTCAAGGGGTTAGGAGAGAGAAACTATGTTCTCACGGAGGCACCATGAAAGTAGTAACAACCTCCTACAATACTCAGATAAGAAACCAAAACGCATCAGACATACTGATCAGAAACTTGCACCATTGCAATTCTTCCCTTTTGCAATTCACCCCTCAATCAAAGAAATTGCATGTAACGTTTAATGCCATACATCTAGGTATTAATGCTAGCTCTCTCCCGTCTAGTTACAAACAAGCTGTGTCACACATGGCAACCCTAAAAAAACCAAAATCATCTTTAACCTCACCTGCCTCACCAACTACTACCCATCCCCCCTTCCTCCTTACACCTTTAGGTTGATTGACTGTGTTGTTTATAACTTATGCTCCAGCTCAGCCAGAAGTTACAGCCTTGACGCAGGAATCATTGGGTGAAGTTCTCTGGCCTCTGGTATGCAGGAAGTCAGACAGGATGATCTTAATGGTTCTTTCTGGTCTCAACATCCATCAGTCTATGAACATCACTTCAAGTGCCTTTTCTCCAATTCCATCCTTGAATTCCTCCAATACAGCCTCCATCCCTTGTGCTCTGCTGGATCTGCTTTCACCAAAATCTCCAACCACCTCTTCCTAGCAAAATCTTGAGGTCTCTACTCTATCCTTATCCTTGCCCCATCTTTCCTTTTGACACTGGGTAAAATTGCCTAAGTGACTTAGAACCCTAAATCCCCCCCCCTTTTTTTTTTGTAAGTAACCTTCTCCATCGGCCACTCGCCCATGGCTCTCACCACACCCCTCCTCTACATCATAGCTTCCATCCTCCTTCCTTTGCCCTTCCCCACACTGGGTCCCCATCTTGTTACAATCACCCCTTTACAGTTCCCACCAGCACTACCAGTTCCTCTTCCCATCTCCATTCCAATCTCCGCCTCCCCTCCCCAACACAAATCCAGATCCCACAGGCACACCATTCTCTTCCACCTCCTCCTCCTCCTCAACTCTAGTAATATTTGCCCCAACCCTCCCACTCCACCAAAACTCTCCCCACCTCCCAGACCCATCCCTGCCATCACCTTCACCCCTCTCTCTCTCTCTTCCACCAGCTCCTGGTTCTCCCAGAGACCTTTGTCTGACACGGCCTCTGAAGCTGCCCTCTCTTATTGAGGCCTCTCCTTCTATCACACCCTCCACCCTCGATCAGACCATGGTGGCAGAGCTGGACTTTCTCCCATTCTGCCACTTCCAATCCCTCCCACTTCCCCTTCTTTTGAACAGCACTGCATCCTCCATCCACTCAACTCCTCCACATCAGGGGCCAGGGGAAGTAGTGGGTGTGTTAAATGCAGGGTGAATAAGCAAGAGAGCTAGGGGGTGTTGGATGGGTAACATGGGGATGGGCAGGGGGGCAAAAAGGCGGGCAGGGGTGTAAAGGGTCGTGGCAGGCAGAAGGGATGCTGTGGTGAGCATACGGGGAAGGAGGCAGGGTGTAATGGTGAGGGGAGGAGGGGGCACATGGGGTGGGAGAGGAGGTAGGGCAGAAAGTGGGAATAATGAGCAGTTAAGGGTGGGGGAGGAGGCAAAGGAAAAGATGCAGCGGGGTTAGGGCAGAGGGAACTAGGCAGTCTGCTGCAACATGGCTCAGCAGCACTGTGGATGCCAGCACAGGAGCTGGCCAAGGGGTACTCTGTCACCTTGCTACATGCCGACTCTAGGGCCATCTGCATTCATTAAGGGCCCCCACTATTTTCTTTGCTTATAATCCAAGCACTAAGATACCTCCCCTCTGTGTTCCGCAGTGGAGGAAGAAAATGAGCACTCCTCCTTTAAAGGTGGGGCTACCCCTCTATGGAGTGTCAAGGCGGAGTGTCCCTCACTGCTGCAGCTGAAGAGCCAACAGATACTGCAGCAGTGCTGGTAATCAGTACCAAGGTAAAGGGTACTCTCCTAGCTGAGGACAATAATGGTGACTCAGGCTGTACAATCACCACAAGATCACTTGGTGCTGAGAATAATGTCAGTGCTGAGAAAGTTGTGCTGGAAGCATCTGTACCACAGCGGCCATCCCCAGCGTCATGGCGCCAGGCTCGCTGCCACGACGTGTGCTGATGTCAGCACAGAGAGGTGGTCACCGGATGAAGTGCAGCCTGCTCTCTCAGACGACACCATGTGTATTCGGAGACTGGATTTTGTCAAGGTGTCAGAGGGACCCAGTTTGGGCTCTGAACGGTCTTTTGCAGAACAATCTGAGCTGACCTAGGTCTGCACTCACGGTGGGAATGACATTCCTTCTCACCTCTTTCTAACTGCTGGGTAGAGAAGGACTTAGCTGCTCTGCTGGTCTCAGTTGATGAAGGTTTTGGTTCTTCTTGGATTAGAGCCCCAGCTCAGAGGAGCACTATGGAAGAAGCCTGTTCACACCGGTAGCCCCGTTTGTCTACAGTTCTGGGGTGGCTCTCATTAAGAGCTCCAGTAAAAAGTTTAAGATTAGCATCTCTCTCACCTTCTGCATCCTCTTAAGACACTGTTGGCCAAAAGAATCCAATCACACATGCATGAGGAACATGTAGGAAGAAGTGGAATCCATGTGGACAACTGCTTGAAAAATAATCATCTTTTTTCCCCGCACAGGCAAGCTTCCCTATCAGGTTATGCTCTGAGATCTACATCAAGGAGAGGGCACTAGATCTCAGATAGTAGATAACAATGGTTTTACTTCTCTTTTTTCCTCCACAAAGTGGCAGAAAAACATCAGCAGACTTTTGGAACAGCATTCAAGACCTCTCTCTAGATCACCATTCAAGAACTCCTGGACGGTTCACTTCAAAATTGCAGAAACATTTGACCACGGCCTCAGTTGTAACTGCTGTGCTCCATAATGAATCCAAAATCTTGTGGGGAAAAAAGAAAAAACAAGGATCTCAGGGTTCCTGCATTGTAACCTTCTCAGGAAGCCTCATATTCTGTGCGCTGTATGTATATGAAAGTACCAAAGACTAAGATCCATCCTATTGCAAAATTTTCTTTTAACGTATACACCTTCGGTATCTGCTCTGAGAATTTTTGAAGGATAACAGTCCACAAGAGAGTGAGAGCATGAAGACAGCTGCAGAAAGCACACAAAGCTGACCGGTGCATGCATGCCACCGCATGTTGCAAGCCCTTGTTTATTGAACTGCAAAGAATGCTGTGCCCCTCCTTGCAGAATCTACCTGCTGACATGGACACAATATTGCATATTTAAGGAGCTATGCCAATTATTCAGTGTGCTCAACAGCTGCAGCGTCACACAACAAAACTATAGGAACAGTGTATGAATTCACAGCATCACACTGCTAAAACCTGTAAGCTATGCAGGTAAAAATTCTGATGTACAGAAGAGATTATTTTGCTAGAGGAAAAAATTAATCTTTAATACAAGAAATCATGTTATGGCTTCCTGGTATTTACAATACAGTTTTAAATCCACATATTTAAATGTTCAGTACTAACTCAATTCTTTACCTGGGATCTTAATTCTAAAGCATTTATCATCCTTTCTTAAAACAGCATTAGCTTAACCCTTCCATATCTGGAGTGCGGAATTTCCTCAAGATTACCACTACTATTTTGTGATTACTCCTCATATACTGAGCAGAGTACAAACAAAGAAGGACACAATCCCTGATTTCAAGAAGTTTACAATCTAATTCAGGCAAAGGCAGGGTGGTTCAGGTGCCAATTACGTATATTGAGGTACTCTTACTGGTACAGGTATTTGAGGTTTTTTGTTTGTTTGTTAAATACTATCTGGATTAGATATCAAACCAGCAGACCAAGGGGATGCCATCATAGCGCTCAACTATGATGATTACATTAATGAGGCCAACTGACAACTCTCTGTCACCATCTACTATAAAGAACTCAAAGAAAACCCCACACCACAATTTACCTGGGAGTTTAAACAGCTCCGAGAGAAACTCTATCACCTCATCCCCCATGCCAGGGACCTTCTACATGCTTCCCAAAACATATAAACAAGGGAACTCAGGCAGACCCATCATATCTGGCCACATGCTGAAGGAATATCGGGACCCACAGAAACCATCCTCAAATCACTCAGCACCCAAACAATACTACTGACTTCAGGATACTACTGACTTCCTCGAGAAACTCTGCATCACCAACAACTTCCCTCAAAACACCGTCCTTGCCACCACTGATGTCAACTCCCAGTACACCATTGTCCCTCACAATGACGGCATTGCTGCCTATTCCAATATTTATAAGATAACGGACAGCTCTCAGATATCCACCCCAAACACATCGCCAAACTCATCCATTTCACCCTTAACCACAACAAATTACATTCAACAACAAACACTTTCTCCAAACCATGCGAACAGCCATGGGTACTAAGATAGTTCCCCAATATACCAACCTCTTATTGGGACATTTTGAAGAACAATTCCTAGACAAATGTACCACAAAACCAATGATATACCTGAGATACACCGATGATATTTTCATCCTCCAGACAGACCACCTAAACGCCCTCATAGAGAGCCACCACAACTTCCACCAGCATCACCTATCCATCAAACTCTCTCTAGAACACACTCATACTAGCATCGATTTCCTGAACACCTCCATCAGCTTCAACAATGGAACCCTAAAGACAACTATATAAAAAAAAAAAAAAAACCCAGATCACCACGTTTACTGTCAAAGATCATGAAGCTACCCCAAACACACCAAGAAATCTGTTATCTACAGCCGGGCATTCAGATATCACAGAGTATGCTCCAAGGAGACAGTCCATGATATACACCTTAACACACTTAAAACCGCCTTCACTGAACAAGGACACTCCCCCAGAGAAGTAGATTGCATCATAGAATAGGCCACCCAAATATCCCAAGATAACCTGCTTCAATACAGAAATAAACCCCTCTCCAACAACACTCGCCTAACCGTCATTTACCACCACGCACTGGAACACATACAGGGTTACAACCTATAATATTTGGGGGCCATGTCCTGAAAGAAATATTTCCCCTCTTCCAGCCTTCAAATAATCCCCCAACCTCACCAAGCGCATTATAGGAAGCAAGCTCCTCACAGACCAGGACACATCAACTCAAAGTAGCACCAGACCTGCCAGAACACAGATGAAAAACCTGTAGACATCTCTCCACTGCTACAATGATCAACACCCCCCACAACACACTTTTCAAGATCCATGCCTATCACAACATGTGGTATACTTCATTTCAATGTTCCAATAACAACTATGTGAATGAAATGAGACAATCACTACACACTCTACACTCTGAACTCACGCAGAAAAATGGTAACAAATAAAAACACCATAACATTGTGGGTGAACACTTTTCACAAAGCAATTTCTCCATATCTGACCTCTCAGTCCTCTTCCTCAAAGGGAACCTGCACAAAACCTTCCTAAAATGAGCTTGGGAGCTTAAATTCATAACTTTGTTAGACCTAAAAATCATGGACTGAATAGATACACTAGATTTATGACTTATTACGAAGGCTGTGAATCTGTCACAGATTCCGTGACTTTCCATGACCTCTGTGACTTCTGCAGCAGCTGGTACAGGTTCAGGGGCTGCCCGAGCCGGGCAGCCCCTAGGCCAGCAGCAGCAGTTTGGGTGTGTGGGAGGGGGCTCAGGGCTGGAGGATGTAGGGGGCTCCCTGGCTCCCATGGGCATGGCCCTGCAGCTCCTAGGCAGCAGAGGGGCCGGGAGGGGGTCTCCACGCAGTACGCTGCCTGCAGACCCCATCCCCACATCTCCCATTGGCTGCGGTTCCCAGCCAATGAGGGCTGTGGCAGCTGGCACTTCTAGTGGAGCCCCTGCCCTGGCCCCTCCGCCGCCCAGGAGCTGCTAGTTCCTGCCTTTCTCTGCTAGATTAAAGGGATTTTTAGTACCCAGTATATTCTCCTTATCTCATCCATGTCGTCTCTCTAAGATCCTGGGACTGACACAGCTACAGAAACACTACATATGAGCAGTTACATTGGGCAAGAATGAGTGTAGGGAGTCAGAGACCACCCTTACTCACAAGCTTCTATTTTTCACTACAATGAAAAACGCAGAATTAAATTAAATTACAAGAAAAGGCAGTAAAGAAGATTCTGGGCCTCAGTGAAACCCAGAAAAAGCAAGAAACCATTTGCTCTCCCAACCACCTTCTGTGCCTGCTGAGGATTGTGGTGCTTTCTAAGCAGTGTCAGTGAAAACCTGGGTGTGTTTTCCACCAATCACCTGAATCTCAGATTTTCCCCAAGGGGTTCTGATGAGCTGGTTTGGTACAAGACTTGTAATGAGAGATCTGAGGACTGTTATGTGGATGCATGAGTCTCCTTTTAAGGATTCATTCATCTCCGACACGTCCCCCAAAGTGGAGTGCATGTTCTGCATATGGCTGCACGTTTATTTCACAATTCCAGTTATTTTACCATTTAGTTTTCACAGGAACTCCATGGTGCAGGTGCACTAATGTTTGTTCCATTATCTCTCAGTATTGGCACCTTTAGCACGTCACTACTGTATAGCTGTCACTCTTGGACCTGGTGGTCTGATCTGTGCGTTTCTGAACTTCTGTGGATTTGGGTCAGATTTTTTGTGTTGGTTATAAACCTGTTTCCAGTGATGATCTTATGCTCCTGTGCTGGCTACATATGCAGCAGCCCTTCCCTGAGAAACCTGTTTAATGACCTGGAGAGGTAGTTCAGAAAAAATGGTGTGTGTGTTGGAAAGGCGTTTTCTCTGTGCTCCTTCCCTGCACCCTAATCAACTGCATCCAGTGACTAAAGGTTGCCATCGGTTAGAGAGCTTGCATGTGATTTTTTCCAGGCAGGCTGCTGTGGGATTGCAATTTATCTATACTTTCTGTGAAATTTAGCCTTTTAATTCCCAGGATTATTGCTTAGGGTAACAGATGCTCGGAGTGCAGAAATACCATAGCCTGTTCAGTTCCATAGACTAGTCATTAAGTAGTTTTACTGGACTCGTGTCCTCCTGCCTGTATAAAACAGGTATTCTCTTAGGCGGAGAGAATGGCAGCTAAGCCTATAGATCTGGTGCCAGATGGAAGCTAACATTTCAACCACCATACCATTTTTCTTTTGACATTTACCTGTCAACTGCATAGTTATTATCTAAGGACAAAGGTTTTGCTGCCTTAGCTATAATTCTGTTCCAGGCAGGGACTGCATTTTATCTATGCACGTGGGAGATGCTACCAGTTCTGGGTAAAAGTGCTAGATTTCCATATAGACATTTACAGCCCCTCATTCTCTTTTGTGCTGTGCATGAGGGTAAAGGTGAATATGCAGAGCCAAGACTTTCCACAACATATCACATCTTGATACAAAGAGTATTCACACTCTCTCCTGAGTATATAGGAAAGTTCTTAGATTGAACTGAGTTAGGATTTCTTGAACAGTGCCGCGCATATAGGGATCAATTTAGATGGAGAGCTTTAATTTAAATTGCACACTGTTCAGGGCAGGGATCATAGATTTCTGTTTGTTTCTGTAAAGCACTTTGTGTGCTGTAAGAATAGTAATAAAGTAGCAAAATATGCACTGTTTCAGCCCCTGATCTTACAAAAGGGTCCTCTGGTGTGGCACTTACTGCCTGCACGAAGCCCCTTTCAAGTCATTCCATGCAGGTTTATGGCCATATTTCTTAAAAGATGAAGTTCTCAGCTTCTTCCTGAAAGGTCATGGAGGAATAGGAGCAGCTGTGTGTGTCTTTATGTTGCTTTGGCAAGGGGGGTGTGTGTGTGTGTGTGTGTAAAAAAATAAGCTGGGATTAAACAGAAATGCCTTTATTAAATTTTTTATCAGGATGTGTAAAACCAGACTTTAGTTTTAACATACATACCCCATTCCAATAGCAACCCTAAGCACAGAACAGTGTTTGGTAAAGAAATGGACTGGACATGTTAGTGTCTCTGCCGTACAAAAAGTGGTCAGCTGGAAATGAATGTATTTATAGTGCCTGATATGGGGGGGGGGGGGGGGGGAGAGATGATCTTGTCATTAAAGAACAGGACTGGGAATCCGGAGATCTGGCTTCATCCCCTTCTGCGGCTTTCTTTCATCATCTGTAACATGTACATATTACTGACCTACATCACAAGGAGTTATGAGGCTTAGTTCATGTGTAGCTTTTTGAAATTGCTTTTAGATCCTCAAATGGGTGGTCTAGAGAAGGCACAATACAAAGTATAGGACTGAGAAATATCCTCTTTGACCCACTTTTTCTCTTTTTTTTTTTTTGATTCTTTGACAATCTTTCAGTATATTTTATTGCCAACTCTAGTATCCCAATTTATATGATGCATCCGATGAAGTGGGTTTTAGCCCACGAAAGCTTATGCCCAAATAAATTTCTTAGTCTCTAAGAAAAGGAGTACTTGTGGCACCTTAGAGATTAACCAATTTATCTGAGCATAAGCTTTCGTGAGCTACAGCTCACTTCAATCCGTTGAAGTGAGCTGTAGCTCACGAAACCTTATGCTCAAATAAATTGGTTAGTCTCTAAGGTGCCACAAGTACTCCTTTTCTTTTTGCGAATACAGACTAACACGGCTGCTACTCTGAAACCTGTCATTAGTCTCTAAGGTGCCACAAGGACTCCTCGTTGTTTTTGCCAATTTATACGGTTATCCCCAATTCATGGTAATAAAACATTTACACCATCATATTCCCTATATTATGGTGTATAAAGATCTTCACAATATCTTTTATTAGACCAGCTTCTGTAGGTGAGAGAGAGAAACTTTCCAGCTACATAGAGGTCTTCCTCTGGTCTGGGGAAGGTGCTAAGAGCATCACAGCTAAACACAAGATGGAACAGATAGCTTAGAACTTTAGCATAAGCAATTAGCACATGTTCTAAGGGACCATTCAAGGTGAAGTGGCCCATTAACCCCCCTGCAGTCATTGAGACCATGATTTTAAATGTTTAGCAAAGTGTGATAAGCATATGTAGAATCCATGAATCTGGTGGTCTGACAGGGTCCAGTGCCGCAAAACCTCCAGACACATCTCCACTGCTACAATGATCTACACCCCCACGACACACCTTTCAAGATCCACAGGTCCTGCCCATGCCTATCACAACATGTGGTGTACCGCATCCAGTGCACTAAGTGCCCCGATAACAAGGATGTGGGTGAAACCAGACAATCACTGTGCTCTCAAATGAACTCATACAGAAAAATGATAAAAGACAAAAACACCTTATCACTTGTGGGTGAACACTTTTCATAAAGCAATCACTCTATATCTGACCTCTCAGTCCTCATCCTTCAAGGAAATCTGCACAGCACTTTCAAAAGACGAACCTGGGAGCTTAAGTTCATAACTCTGCTAGACACTAAGGCTGTGTCTACACTGCCACTTTCAGCACTAAAACTTTTGTTATTCACGGGGAGTGGAAAAAACACACCCCTGAGCGACAAAAGTTTTAGTGCTGAAAAGCGCCAGTATAGACACTGCTTTATCGCCGGGAGCCACGTGCCAGCGATAAAGCTATCACCACTCGTTCGGGGTGGGGTTTTTTTTTTTAATCACCGGGAGAGGTCTCCCCCGGCCATAAAGCGTGACTACACTGCCCATGTCACAGCGCTGCTGCGACTGCGCTGTAATGTGGGTAGTGTAGACATACCCTAAAAATCATGCTCTCAATAGAGACACTGGATTCATGGTTTATTACAACAATCTGTAACCCACTAACCTCTCTTTTTTTCTATGACTACAGAGGTGTTAATGGGCCACTTCACCTTGAATGGTCCTTTAGAATAGGTGCTAACTACTTATGCTAAACTATCTTGTACTTAGCTGTGACAGGATGAGTCCCTTTCCCAGACCTGAGGAAGAGCCCTGTGTACCTCGAAAGAGCCTCTCCCTCGCCAACAGAAATTGGTCCACCCAAAGATATCGTCTCACCCGCCTTGTCTCTCGTCTCTCTCTCTCTCTAATAACTTCTCCTCTATGCAAACACCAAGGGAACTGGCATCTTCTCAGCTGAGACAGGGATGGAGAAAAATTGTTCTTGTTAACCACTGAGGATAGGACAAGAAGCAATGGGCTTAAATTGCAGCAAGGGAGGTTTAGATTGGACATTAGGAAAAAAATTCCTAACTATGAGGGTGGTTAAGCACTGGAATAAATTGCCTAGGGACATTGTGGAATCTCCATCATTGGAGGTTTTCAAGAGTAGGTAAGAATTAGACAAATATCTGTCAGGGATGGTCTACTCCCTAGATAATATGTTGTCCTTCCTTGAGTGCAAGGACTAGACTAGAAGACCTCTAGAGGTCCCTTCCAGACCTATGCCTCTAAGATTAGGTGTGGCTCCCTCATCAACATTGCTTCTGAATGGGGTGCTACAAAGCAAGAGAAGACATGAGCTACCCCCAAAGGGTTGTTAATGCTGCCTTGGTGCAAGCGCTGCTCCCAAAGGATACAGTATGAGTCTGAAACTTGGTTCTGCACAGGAGTCCAGCTAAACACCACACAAGCACAGGAATCCCTCCTTCGGGTGGACGACATGTTTTAGATTCTGCCTATTGAACTACTGCAGCTATATTGTAAAATGAAGCTCTGCTGACACTGAATAATCCCCAGTGGGTGCTAACGTTTTAGGGTTCTAGCTGCAAATTTAGATATGTGAACCCACACTTCTACTGTGATGAATACATCTAAAGAACTCTAAGGCACCATTGAAATGAAGGGCCTATTTGAACACTTAGAATCAACGTGAGATTGGCAGCATTTTAGCCAGATAAGAAGGGGCGGGAAGCTTGTTTCCACAGCCTACGGGAGGAAAATACCCATGGTTTATGTGAATCAGAGTCAGAGTTCAAGGTAAGAAGGGACCACCAGGTGATCTAGTGTGACCTGTATATCACAGGCCATCAACACCACCCAGCCCCCACACACTAAACCCAACAACCGAAATGACACTAAAGTATTACACCTTACATGAGACTAAACTAGGATATGCCACAGGCAGAGAATTGGCGGGGGGGGGGGCGGCGCGCGCGGAGAGGTGCACCAGTGTCCGAGGTCCCCGCAATGGCAGGGAAATGATTAAAAGGCAGGTCGTGTGCAGTAGCCACTTTTCTACACCCCAACAGCCCACTTTCTTTATGTTACCCATGTATTTCTAACATACATCTCTACCCCGATATAACGCAACCGGATAAAACACGAATTCAGATATAACGCGGTAAAGCAGCGCTCCGGGGGGGCAGGGCTGCGCGCTCCGGTGGATCAAAGCAAGTTCGATATAACGCGGTTTCACCTACAACACAGTAAGATTTTTTGGCTCCCAAGAACCATGTTATATCGGGGTAGAGGTATACTTAGCACTGTGCTAGATACACAGAGCATTTACAAAAGGCAGGCAGGACACAAGTAAGGGCCATCAAACGTAGGAAACAATAGGCTGCCTCCTTCGTTCTTGCAATGGTTCAGTGCTTCTCACATACGACAGCATTTTCTGGGAGTGCCCAGTGTGGCAAGTCTCATGAGATGGTTGCACCATGGCATTGAGGGACTCCTTAGACAGTATGACGACATGCTGAACCCTTGCATCTGCAATTCGTGCAAGCTGGCATCCACAGAGGGGAGAAACCGCTGCAGAACTGACTGACTGAGCCAGACCATCAATAAAACACTCACCCCAAGCAGTACTACCAATACTTCAATAGCTAGTGGTTTATTGGACAGAGCTTTGTGTACGGTTGTTGGAACTTTCGAAAACTGTGTATATTCAACTGTTGCAGCCCTAGATCTCCTGTAATAATGTTTCACCTAGTATAGATGCGATGGACACTTGCCTACATTAAAATTAATAGCATGGAATATTTTAGTTTAAAAAATCCAAATATCTTTAAGTAACATATATCTAGAAAATACATTTACAAACATTAATCACATTGTGTTCTTAAACACTTTAAAGTTAAAAATCCTGCCAAACTGACTTTCATAAGTTACTAAATAATTTGACCCCAGGCTTAGGTATTTTATGCCAAGTTGAAACCCAGAGGAGAATTTTTACAGGCAAGTTATAAACTCTCTGAAGTCAGACTTATACAGGAAAACACCAACAGTCTTATTTTCCTACGCTTTCCAAACTTTCTCCCTCACCCTCAAACTTACTCTCCTTTCACCTTGTCTCCATGACTAATGATCTATAGGCTCTATGTCGGGGTAGGCAAACTTTTTGGCCCAAGGGCCACATCTGGGTGGGGAAATTGCATGCAGGGCCATGAATGTAGGGCTGGGGTGCAGGAGGGAGTGGGGGTGTGTGGGAGGGGGTGTGATGCACAGGAAGGGGCTCAGGGCAAGGGGTTGGGGCGCAAGAGGGGTGCAGGGTGTACGAGGGGGCTCAGGGCAGGGGGTTGGGGTGCAGAGAGGGGTGCAGCATGGGCTGGGGTGCAGCAGAGGCTCAAGGCAAGGGGTTGGGGTGTAGGAGGTGTGTGGCAGGGGGCTCAGGGCAGGGGGTTGGGGTGCAGGCTTTGGCCTGGCGCTGCTTACCTTGAGTGGCTCCAGCGTGACAGTGGCGCACAGCGGGGCTAAGGCAGGCTCCCTGTCTGCCTTGGCCCTGTGCTGCTCCCGGAAGCGGCCAGCACACGTCCCTGCGGCCCTTGGGCAGGGGTGGGGTGGGGGGCGCAGAGGGTTCCACGCACTGCCCTCGCCTGCGGGTACCTCCCCTGAAGTTTCCATTGGCCGCGGTTCCCCAAGGGGCAGCAGGGACATGGTGCCGGCTGCTTCCGGGAGCGGCACGTGACCAGGGCAGGCAGGGAGCCTGCCTTAGCACTGCGGCACCACGGGGGTGGCAATCCCGTGGGCTGGATCCAAAGCCCTGACAGGCTGGAGCCAGCCCACGGGCCGTAGTTTGCCTACCCCTGCTCTATATGCCTCCGCTCTCACGCCTCCTCCTCTGGATGTATGTATCTGGTGTCTATACAATTTGTATGGCAAGAATCATAAGCACAATACTTGTGTTCTGAAAAGGAAAGAGCGTACCTTTGATGCTATAAAAGTAACTAAATCCATTCTAGTGGGCACTACCATAATTTCTCTATGACAAAGGATGGTGGCAGTGCTGTAACCTACATGATCAACTCCTGAACCACCCACAGTTTCACAATTAAACAACAGTGACTTGGGTTGAAGAAAAGATAGTGCAAGGATTTAAAAAGTGGAGGTAACTCCTCTAGAGAAACATGTAATAGAGACCATGATATGAACTGTAATTCCTTTTAACTGACATTAACTTATCCTCAAGCTTTTCACGGATTCAGGTAGGACATATAAAAGTCATAGTAGAAAGTTGCAATGACTAGGTTACAACTCTGAATTTAGCCTATGACTCGGGATTCCCCTGAGGCAACAGTGGCCATTTCTCAGTGATCTCACTAACATCCCACGTTTTAGCAATGATAAAGACTAGAAAAGCCCACGCCCCCTGGACTCAGAGGGGAATCCAATCTTTAGCAAGATAATGCTATCTTCTAATCTGATTAGCCCCAGAGACTGCAGATAAACATAACAAAGAACAGCCGGACACCAGCTGTAAAACCAATCCAGTCAAGTAAATAATGCAGCTGGCCCAGAGAAGCTCAGCATCTGGGACCTGTCGCTTGCAATGCTTTTAGGGAAATGACAGACTCAGTTCTCACGTCAGACATGGGAAAACGTGTTAATCTGTTTACTTTAAATGGATTTACCTCAATCTCAGTTAGAGAGGATTGATATAGAAAAGCACAGCCAAGACGACCAGGCAGACAAAGCACCACTCATGGAAGACAGCATTTCATGACACCAATCACATAGGCTCCAAGGATCAGACATGGCACAGGTCAAATAGGAAACATTACGAGATTAAACAAATGCATTTACAATTAGGTGCAATGTGCATCAGCCTGAGCGTCAGCTGCTAGACTCCACAGTGACTATGGCTAACACCTCTCCAGCAGAGGGAAAAAACAGTTACTTACTGTCATGGAGTCACTGGGCCAATGCTCTGGAACTACTCCATACAAAGCCAGCTAGGACTCTGGGGAGCCTCCTCTCTCTGAGCATATTGTCACCAGGGCAAGAAGTTTACACAGCTTCGACCTTCCTGGGTCTGACCTTGGAGCATTCAGCATCCCTTTCCTCCCCGTATGCTTCCCGCAGCGGGTCTGCCCAGGCGGGAAGCCAGAGGGCCCTGTACCCCAACTCTGCAGTCAGACATGACTCTCAGCCAGCCAGAAGGTTTATTAGTTGACAGGTACACAGCATAGAACAGAGCTTGCTATTACAGAAATCAATGACTTTCAGCCAAGTCCACCTTGGGAAGTCCTGGGCCAGACGGCCTGGACTCCCCCCTCTTCCAGTCCGCCAAACAGACTGCCCAGCCTCCAGCAACCAGACCTCCAACACCCACCATTGCTCCTCCTCTTCCTCCTCCTCTTTGTCCTGCTTCCTGGGCAAAAGGTGTCACCTGGTCACATCCCCCTCCTGGGTCTCAGGTTACATAGGTGCAGATAGCTGGGCAGCCTCCCCTGCCCCGAGGGCCTCAGCAAAAATCACACACCCAATTCCCACCACCAAAATATTGGTGCAGCACACAGGGAAACGGAGGTACACACAGTATTAGTACAGGACAGCAAGACATAAGAATCGGGGGCGGGAGGGTAACGAGTCTGTCCCGAGGGTCCCGGCTGGGTCCGTATACCTTCACCAACCAAGCCTGGAGGGGACAAAGGCGCAATCTGGCGTGTTTTACTACATACATGCAGGCCGCCATGTACCCCAGACGCTTCATGAAGTTTCTGGCCGTAGTTGTAGGAAACCGGCGGAGGCGCTTGATGATGCCCTGATGCTTTGGAACCGGGACTTGGGCAGGGAAGCTCTGGCTCAAGTGGAGTCCAGGAGAGCCCCAATACATTTTTGGGTTGGGCTTGGGCCCATTCAGAATGAGCCCCAGCCTGCAAGTGGCACGTGCCAACGCCACATGCTCTTGCACTTGTACTCGAGAATCGCCCTTGATGAGCCAGTCGTCCAAGTACAGGAAAACCTGTACCCTGCTTTTATGGAGGAAGGCTGCCATAACTGCCATGCACGTTGTGAACATATGATGGGCCGCTGAAAGCCCAAACGGGAGTACAGTGAACTGGTAGTGTCAGCTGCTAACCATGAATCTCAGGAATCATCTGTGCGCCAGAATATTCAATATATAGAAGTATGCTTCCTTCAAGTCGAAGGTGGCGTACCAGTCCCCCGGATCCAGGGAAGGAACAATACTGGCCAGAAAGACCATACGAAACTTTAGTTTTCTTATAAGCGTGTTGAGGTTTCGCAAATCCAGAATAGGCCTGAGCCCCCCTTTGGCCTTGGAGATGAGGAAATATTGGGAGTAAAATCCCCTGCCCCTGAACTCCTGAGGAACCTTCTCTATTGTCCCTAGAGCGAGGAGTGATTGCACCTCCTGTAGAAGGAGTTGCTCGTGAGGGGGGTCCCTGAAGAGGGACGGGGAAGGTGGGTGGGAGGGCACAGAACTGGATAGAATATCCCACCCCCACCATGCTCAGGACTCAACGATCTGAAGTAATCTGGCACAGGCACGGTAGAAGTTGGACAGATGATTCAAAAAGGGAGGAAAAGGATCTGAGACTTGGGCTGGTGCTCCATCCTCGGGCGCTGTCAAGGTTCCTCCCCACTCTGAACTCTAGGGTACAGATGTGGGGACCTGCATGAAAACCTCCTAAGCTTACTTTTACCAGCTTAGGTTAAAACTTCCCCAAGATACAAATTAATTTTATCCTTTGTCCTTGGAATAACCACTGACACCACCAAACTCTAACTGGGTTTACTGGGAAATGCAGTTTGGACACTTCTTTCCCCCCAAAATCCTCCCAACCCTTGCACCCCACTTCCTGGGAAAGGTTTGGTACAAATCCTCACCAATTTGCATAGGTGACCACAGACCCAAACCCTTGGATCTGAGAACAATGAAAAAGCATTCAGTTTTCTTACAAGAAGACTTTTAATAGAAACAGAAGTAGATAGAAGTAAAGGAATCACCCCTGTAAAATCAGGATGGTAGATACCTTACAGGGTAATTAGATTCAAAACATAGAGAATCCCTCTAGGCAAAACCTTAAGTTACAAAAAAGACACACAGACAGAAATAGTCATTCTATTCAGCACAATTCTTTTCTCAGCCATTTAAAGAA
The DNA here is from genome assembly GCF_965152275.1 of Natator depressus. NCBI lineage: Eukaryota > Metazoa > Chordata > Testudines > Cheloniidae > Natator > Natator depressus. The sequence continues at coordinate 105,973,215 of NC_134241.1, forward strand.
ATCATAATCTAACGCATACCTAGCTAGATTACTTACGAAAACTTCTAAGACTCCATTCCTGTTCTATCCCCGGCAAAAGCAGCATACCGACAGAGAGACACAGACCCTTTGTTTCTCTCCCTCCTCCCAGGGAAAGTATCTCGTCTCCTCATTGGTCATTTTGGTCAGGTGCCAGCGAAGTTACCTTTAGCTTCTTAACCCTTTACAGGTGAGAGGATTTTTCCTCTGGCCAGGAGGGATTTTAAAGGGGTTTACCCTTCCCTTTATATTTATGACAGGCGCACTTTCAAAAGTTCGGCTTCGAGCTGGGAGACTGCTTGGAAGAGCCCTGCCCCTGGCCAGAGGACGGCGGAGGACGCCTCCTGTTGTTTCTGTTCCTCTGTCGACTATAGTCGTGCCTAGGGGGCCCTGGATAGAAGCGTGAGGGGGGCTGGGGCATGAAGGGCTTTCTCTGGGTGCTGGCGTGTGCATTCCCTGAGATTTGAGGATTGCTTTAGAGTCCTTGAGACCATGCAGTCTCGAGTCCATCTTGTCAGCGAACAGCCCTGCAGCGTCAAGTAGAAGGTCCTGTATTGTATTCTGGACCTCCGCCAGGAGTCCCGAGACTTGTAGCCATGAGCTACACCTCATTGTAATGGCGTAGCCATAGTCCGCACTGCCGAGTCAGCAGAGTCCAAAGCAGGTTGGAGGGAGGTTCTAGCCACCACTCTGCCCTCCTCTAGGACTGCAGCAAATTCCTGTCATGACTCCAATGGGAGCAGTTGCTGAAACTTGGAGAGGGCATTCCAAGAACTGTATGTGTAGTGGCTAAGTACCACCTGCTGGTTGGAAATTTGAAGCTGGAGACCCTCCGGTCAAGTATACCTTTTGATCGAAGAGGTCCAGCTTCTTGGCGTCCTTGTTTTTTGGGGTAGGCCCCGGTTGCCCCTGCTGCTTCCCCATGGTTTGCTGCATCTACCACCAGGGTCTCCAGTGGGGGATGGGTGAAGAGATGCTCATACCCCTTTTGTGGGATGAAGTAACTCCTCTCTACAACCCCTAGCTGTAGGTGGTATAGAGGCCGGGATCTGCCAGAGCACCTTTGTGGTGTTTTGTATAATTTTTATAAGTGGCAGTGCCACCCTGGACGGACCCTCCGGGGAGAGTATGTCGACCATCAGGTCCGAGTCCTCCACAATCACCTCAGTTTGCACATTGAGGTTCTGGGCCACCCTCTTAAGGAGGTCCTGGTGGGCTTTCGTGTCCATCACTGGAAGGGACATGGTTGTGACCGCTACTGCCTCGTCCAGCAAGGAAGAAGAGGAGGCTCAAGGTGGGACAGGGTCTTCCTGCCCCTCTGGTTCTCTGGTGATGTGCTCATGGACATCCACCGCCGCTACGACTGGTGGTGTGGGAGCCACGGATATTGATGGCTCTGACAACGCACCCGATCTGGGAGGCCCAGGATCTGAACCCCGTTGTGGGTCCTCGGGAGCCCCGGACACGTCGGTGGTGACCGACGTTGCATAGGGCAGGGCACGGGCAGCGGAAACTACTGATGCTGCCCTGGAACTATGCCCTTGGGCCTGATGATAGGCCCAAGACATCAAAAAGGGCAATTGTGCTGGGCCCTGATACTGGGGTGGCCAGGATACCATTGGTACCGAGGAGTTCTCCATTCTACAGTGCTGAGAACGATGCTGGGATGTTGAGGGGTACTGGCTGTGTTGGGACACGAACAACTCCACCTCTGACGCAGAGGAATAGTCCAAGCCTGATCAGGGTTCCAGGGAGTGCTGCATCATGGTGGGATTGCCCCGGTGCTAGATAGCTGGTGCAGCAGACGGTGCCTGAAGTGGTGTCTGCACCCGAACCGGTGCCTGGGAATGTGAGGTGCGGGACTTGCCGTCATGGCAATCAAGTCCCACATGGCCAAGAAAGATTCTAGCGTGGAGGGAAGGTCAAAGTCCTCCTTCAACACCTCCCGGACCAGGGAGTCCACCGACACCGGGCTCCACAGACCTCCTCTCGAGGCCGGAGTCAACAGTGTCAGGACCAATGGATCTGCCTTCAGGTGTCCCGGCATGGGAAGCACCACACTGGTGTTCTGTGTGCTCTTCTTGACGGGGGAAGAGCCCTTCTCCGCCTTTTTCTTCTTATGTGGCACCGGGGACTATGATTGGTGTCACACTGATGAGCCGGCCTTCCACGCCGGAGAGTGGTGCTGATGCTCCGTATGCGAGTCCTTCCTCAGTGCCGAGGTGTCCTGCACCAGGGCCGGTGCGCTGTGCACTGAGGGGGCTGGTGCCACCTCGTGTGTCAGTTGAGGCTGGAGAGTGGACTCCATTAAAAGGAGTTTCAGCCGACAGTCTCCCTCTCTTTTGGTTCTGGGCTTGAAGCCTCTGCAAATACTTCACTTGTCCTGAAAATGTCCCTCTCCCAAGCCCCTTAGACAAGCAGCGTGCGGATCCCCTCTGGGTGTAGGCTTACTACACCTATCACACAGCTTGAACCTCTGGGGCCACGGCATGCCCTGGCAACAGGAAAAACTTAGTGGGGGGGGGGACCCCAACTTAAACTTACTCATTAACTAACTAAGAAACTCACTAACTACTTATGATAACAATTAACAACTATGTGCGGGGGAAAAAAACACTAGGAAAGTACTTGCTAAAGCAAGAGACAAGTTGCTCCAACAACCGTCACTGGCGGTAAGAAAGAACTGAGCAGGCGGCGGGTCTATATACACCGCGATGAAGGCGCCACTCTAAGGGGTTCCACAGCCAACCCAATGGGTACTGCTAGGGTAAAACCTTCTGACTATCGTGCACGTGGCGCACGCACATCTATTGGAATGGACATGAGTAAGCACTCGAAGAAAAACACATAGTTTTGTTTCAGAGTAGCAGCCGTGTTAATCTGTATCCACAAAAAGAAAAGGAGTACTTCTGGCACCTTAGAGACTAACAAATAAATTTGTTAGTCTCTAAGGTGCCACAAGTACACTCTTTCTTTTTACATAGTTTTGTGTTGGGGATATTTGGCTGGGGGGAAATTTAAAAAATCTAAATGAAGATAGCTGCCCTGCCATTTCTATTTCACAGGAATTGGGATGCTAAAATGCAAGTAAGATGAATTACACCAGAACCATAGTAACCAGAAACAGGTTGTTACTTTTGCCTGAATTTACCAGAAAGTAATAGATATGAGTGATAAATACCTTCTTTATTTTATAAATTTAGAGGGTGACGTGGGGAGTACTTTTGTTGGTTACAAAAATAAAAAGCGGTGCCTATCCAAAACTCTAGGCATCCCTGCCATTAACTTCAAAAACAATAAAATTAAACACAAAATCCCTCTCCATGCCAAGTCTGATTGCCCTCAAAAGCCCACCTCTGCAGCAGCCCTCACAAACAGAGCTGTCTTGAAGCATGCCCTGAAAGTCAACAGATTTCATAAACACCTAAGACAGATATACCTTTTATTGGACCAACTTCTGTTGGTGAGAAAGAAAAGCTTTTGAGCTACACAGAGCTCTGTCCAATAAAACATATGACCTCACCCACCACGTCTCTCCAATATCCTGGGACCGACATGGCTACAACATTGCATAAGACAGATATATATACACAGACTGGTCCGGTTTACAAAAAAGTACTCCGTTTTTCCTACCAACAAAGTACAATATTGCACCCCAACAGCACAACCACCACCTCCACTGGTACTTTCTCAGTTGCATAAGCGTATGACAAATATGTCACAAAATAACTTCTTTTAAAAATTCCCCTCTAAGACTTTCTAACTTGAAGGTGCGTGTATATCATGCCTACACTAAACCGTGGTGAGGAGCTCCTTTGTCTCTGCTGGCTGATTAAGAATGAACTTATGAAGCCTTTACATTAGGGTGACCCCAGGATAGCACAGCAATAGTTGAGCCAAGCAATTCCATGGGTAGCCACTCTAAAATTAAACATATGAAGAGTCCAATCAGTGTTATATACCACCTGTCCCCTGGCATTCCTATAGGAATGCCTATGGTATGTGTATATGAGGCCCTCAGGAACGCAAATGAATGAGCCTCCCAGGCACAATGAGAATATGAAGTGATTAGGAGAACCCAAAGCGTTATACAAGAAACACCAGATAAGAACAACTGAAATAGATAATGCTGTGCTATCTGTCTTTAAAAAATACAAACTTTCTATTTTTATGGAAACCATGACTAGTTATAGTTGTAGTTATATTGCTACAAATAATGCAGACCCCAAACAGGACAAATCGGTTCCTTATTACAGCACGTTACATGATCTAGTAAATAACCTTATGTACCAAGCTCCAGCACTTTCTAAAAACAAAAGCCACAATACGGACACCAAAAAAGGAAAACAGTACAAAAGCAGAGAAGGGAAAAGAAATCAAACATAGAGGCAAGACAACTAAAACAGTAGAAGAGATAAGACAGCTATCTGCAAAGGAGATACAGACCAAAATGCACCAGCTCTCCACTTGCTAGCCTTCTTGCATTCTTCAAATGCATCTGTTTCCTGAAGCTGCTTATGAGATGCCAGGAAAGCATATCTTTCATCATCAGTCTATTATCCTTCAGCCCAATGTACTCTGTGAACAGATGTCATATCGAGGCATATTGACCTGGGTTATGTAATCAACAAAATGCTATTTTCTCAAACTGCCCTGCTTCTGAAAGCTCTTAGTCCAGTGAACAATGATACAAATGCCAACCATTTCCCACAGTACTGTTACTAACTTCTTGATTGTAACTACTGTATTCTAAGATCATTTTTGTAATTTAAAAAAATAGTAATATATTAATCTAAAATCCTTACAGTGCCTGCAGCCTCCCACACAACCTCTTTGTGCAATCAGATTTGTGCCATTTACATTGAAAATTAAGATGTTTTTCCTTGCTTCTAGCTCAGTTACCTTTGTCACAATGTAGCTTGGAAAATTACATTAACAGAGGGGAACAGGGATTGTTTTCATTAGTATGTTGGCTTCTGGATGGGGAAAATAAGGAGAGAAATAATGATAAAATTAATATGTTATAATTTAATAGCACAAGAAGCTTGTCTATAATTTAACAACATTTATCTTTTATTGAACATGTGACGCTGAAAAACCAAATGCCAGTTCTGGCCAAGGCAATAGAAACTAGCTAAAAATTGAGGAACTCATAGCTGGAAACCAAACCAGCTCACCTGTATGTTAGTTTTGTTTAAAATGGGGGTTAGTCTTATAAGAATGTATTCAGTGTTTAAACTCTGTAAAATGCTTGTAAATTCCTGCATGCATTAATCTCACTTGTAATGTCTGTATTCCACGCTATAGGGAAATATGTAAGTTTTGCTTTATAACTTTGAAAATGCTTGTTCTGAACTTGTGAACCCAAGCAAGGCCTGTATCTGTACTTTTCAGTCCATGCATCTGAAGAAGTGGGGGTTTTTTACCCATGAAAGCTTATGCCCAAATAAATCTGTTAGGGCATGGCTACCCTGGAAACTTCACAGCGCTGTCGCAGGAGCGCTCCCACAGCAGCGCTTTGAAGTGCGAGTGTGGTTGCGCGCGAGCGCTGGGAGACAGGTCTCCCAGCACTCCTGGTAATCCACCTCCATGAGGGGATTAGCTCCCTGTTTACACTAGCGCTTTAAAGTGCTCTGACTTGCTGCGCTCAGGGGGGTGATTTTTCACACTTCTGAGCCAGCAAGGTAGAGCGTTATAAAATGTAAGTGTAGCCAAGCCCTTAGTCTTTAAGGTGCCACCAGACTCCAGGCAAAGGAATCATTCTCCTCTCTTCCCCCTCTCACCCCGCCCATCCAGGAGGACTATCAACAATTAATAAATTTGTTAGTCTCTAAGGTGCCACAAGTCCTCCTTTTCTTTTTGAGGATACAGACTAACAGGGTTGCTACTCTGAAACCTATCAACAATTAAGTGGCCCATTATAAGACAAAAGCTCTGTTAATTGCCCGATCCATCTTTGAAGAAGTTCGTGCAGAAGGCCTCCTCCCATCAGTCTCAATGCTGGAAGAGGGAAATAAAAACAGCTGACATGAAGATTTTTCATCTCTTTGCTGTTTAATGTCTCTGGCCCTGTGAGAGTTCAAAATCAGGCAGAGATCCCTAAGGGTGACCCCCAGGTCTACTTGGACACACTAGCTCAAAGTAGCACCTTGGAACCCTCATATTCACCAAGTTCAAACTGTGTTCCAGATTAGAAAATTCTAGTGCATTATTAAGTATGCAAACTTTATGATATAAAGCATCAGAGCTGAGAAAAGAACAGTGATTGCCTGTATAGGACCCTGGCTTGACTCAATACATTTCCATTTGCTGTAGGGGTGAAAGAATTGCTAGGACTGAAATCTCAGACTCTTTCTGGGTTCAAGAGAGCTTTAATCTGGATCACCTATCACAGTAACAGCAAAACAATCTCACTTTAAAGTTTGATGGAAATACAGTACATGGAATCACAATTCATCTGCCAGATAATGAGGTAGTATTAGTGAGCTGTATCTCGTTACAAAGTATTAACACAGCAGTGGTACTTAAAGTTTACCTTTGCAAAGACATCCACAAATACGCAACAGCAAAATTGATAAGTCTTAAAGAACATACTGCTAGACTTTTCACAGGAACCATCTGAGGAGAGGATTACATTTTCTTCTTCTCTAAGAGGCTTCTGTACTTACAAGTTTGTTTTATTTCTGCAAGAGTTTTCTATGGGGACTGAAAAAACATCTGTGAGATTAGATTTAACAAATCAATACATTTAAACAGAAGTTTTCCCAGGAAAGTACTCTGATCCAAGTTCATTTGTGGAGTTTGAACAAGAACATCACCAGTCAAACTGAAAACACAGAGCTCAGTAATGGGCAGTGATTGTTGGGACTTTGAAGCACTAGGCTCAGGTCATACCAAGAGACTGAGAATCTGGTTTCATAGGTTCTGTGTGGGGCAGCTCACAGAAATATCTTGGGTAATTCACTAAAATGCACTGCTATGAAAGTCCTTCATTATACTTTGTAAAATAGGCTCTTATTGTCCTTTAATCATTTAAAGAAAGATGAGATTCCCTGACTGATCGTCAGCATTTTAGGCTCGCATACAGCAGACAAAATATAATGTGTCAAAAGGGACTAAAATCAAGTTTGTATACATCAAGACTGTAGTAATCTAGTAACAAAATTCACAGTTTGGACCATATGATATAATGAAATAGGCCCTATGCATAAAACTAGCACCAATGCAAAGCTAATGGTGAGAGAACTCAAGCATTCAAAAGTCAGGAAAGGCAGAGGTAAAAGATCTGAAGCTTAACTTTTAAACACTGCTTCCTTGGTCTGTTGTTCTAAAATAGGGCTTCTCTTTGTACCATAATTATTCGTCAGTTAATACAATATACAGTATAGTACAACTAGAATTTCTTTTACATCTTTATCTACAGAAAGTTAACTATAGTGTTCAGAGTCTTGGTTTGGTTTTAAAGTGTCAAGTGAGATCTTTAAAAAAGCCAATTCTGAAGAAAATCAATTCAGTAGTTTTAATGTTCCAAATTTTTAAATATCAGCTAGTTAAAACTTTTTCATATATTTTTATGATCAACTCAAACCTAGAGTGGGCTAGAACATGTGAGGGTTCTGATGCCCTTTAGCTCTGTTTGGATTCCACCTGGAGATGCTGCAGAACTTTATCTCAGATTTAAAGGGGATAAAATCTGGTTATAAATACCTCCAAATGGTGTTTCCATAAATTTTACTATGTTTGCCTTTTCTTACGTTTCCTCCCATTCTCTTCTAGTTATGGCCCCTTGAATTATTCCTTGCCCTCCTTGGATTTTAACATCTTTTCATCAGACCAACAGTACTTGTAGGTTTTTGATCCACCTAGCCTTTTAGGGCCCAATTCTGCCACCCATATTAATGATGAGTAGCCCCTTACTGAGTTACTCCACTGAAACCAATGAGATAATTCATGAAGTTAAATGCTACTACACATTAGCAGGTTGGCAGAATAGGGCTTTCAATCATTCCTTGGCCAAGACAGACTATGCTCATAATCTTTTGTTTCTCCAATACACTGATCATTTTCACCGTACTCCCTCAAAATTGTAAACACCTCCCTAGTAACATGGTACCCAAAATTAGTGCACAAGGATCTTCTTATGGACTGAAAAAACTCATAGTTCACACCACTCTAATCCCATGTGCTCATCACCATCGAGGAAATGCAGCTGCTCAGCCCAGACTGAAAACACAAAAACTTTACACTAAATTTTAAATTTTCACAGCACACACATGAAGTTCGACCCAAAATTTTGAATATATTTTAAAAATATTTTATTTAAACAGCTCACACTCATTCGCATGGCAACATTTGTTTTATCGGAGCACCCTGCTTGTACTGTTCCCTCTGTAGCCATCTGTCAGCTTTCGCCACTGAAGCTGCTTCTACAGAAAACATCACTGCAATATCGGAACAGCATGAATTTAGGCAGACAGCCACCTCCTTAAAAGGGTAGTGTTTGCATTATTTTAAAGCACTTTTTGCTCTAAAAGTCTTTGCTATTCTGGACAAATACAGATACTGAAATCAGCATTATCTAGGCCCAGATGGTGCCAGCACTTCAATACCACATTTTATTATTCCCCTCCAAATAATCAATGACCTGCTCATTTTCACTTGCCGCCAGCTGTCAGCCCAGAATTATTGAGCTAAAGCAAGAACGTGCAACTCACCCTATAAGATCAGCTAGATTAGCCACATGTTAAAAATGGAGCCCCCTCAGTATTCACGTACAGCTTCTAAAATGATCCCTGCCTCTCACTTATTTCACACACATGTTAAAACTTTACCAAACTTTGCCACGCACTTCCTGGGCTGGTTGAATTTCTGTTCAATACCGAAAGTTTGAATCTTTGTTTGATTAACTTGATTTCATTTTCATATTGAGTTTAGTGTTACAAAGACTAATTTAAAACAAAGTAATCAAAGTGGCTACAAATTTTAATAGATGACACATTAAAACAGGCTCTCAGCACTTCCTGTCTTTTAGAATGGAAGCTTTTGGGGGACACATGTGGTCTCCATTTTGCGATCTGTACAGTGCTTAGCACTTCGTTGGTGCATAATGAATCAAGCAATACCAAAAGAAACACCTTGTCATAATCAAGCAATGAAGAAAATTAAACATAAATATCCTAACCAAAGAATATATTGGGAGTGGAATATAGAGCATGCAAGGTCCACGCCCCAGAAGAGCTGTTTATCCATAGTTTTAATTTTAAAACAAGATTTGAGGATGAGTGCATAAAGCCCAAAAGAACTGAAATAATACTGAAGAGCATTGACTGTTAATGGCTGGGGGGCAGGAAGGAGGAAGGGAAAAGATGTAAAGGTTTTGAGAAAAGACATTTAAAGTCTTCTCGTATAGATTTGCCTATTTCCTCCCATTCATGGTTTTCCAGCCTGTTTATCCTAGACCTCTGAGCATTTTCACCAAGTCTCAAAGCAGTCAGTGACTTCATTATGTTTCTGTTAAAAGGGATTTGCAATACAAGCCTGACCACTAACATTCCCAAAATGTTACACACAGGAAATAATTTGAGACTTCCTATAGGCTGAGAAAATGTGTAGTTTTGTCTGGGTGATAAATTCTGCCATGACATTATAGGGGGAGCGGCAAAGACTCATATTTAGGTTGCCTAACACTGTCCCTTATAAAAATTCTTCCAACTTTATTTTATCCCCTTTAAAAGATCACTAGTACCTCCTCCATTGTTAGCAGAACCCTGTTCTCCTAGGTAATATTCAACTGCCTTTATCATGAGATCATGCTTTCGCTACCTGCAATCCCCTGTCTTGTTCACTACATAAATTCCAACTTCTGCAACAAATGAAGCAGGGGTCCTACAAAAAAAACACTTAATTCACTACATGACCCTGATCAGGTCTGAAAGCAGGACCATCCTGTGCACCAAATGAGGCAGGGGTCCTGTGGGAAAAATAGTGTGTGATCGATCACATAACTAAAGATTGTATCATAATACGTACACACATGGATGCAGAACTAAGGTTGCATGGAGCCACCTTAAGTCTGGTATTTTCTAATTTTTGAGTGTTTGACTTTGCACCTTCATAACATTCTTAATGTAATTTAAAAAAATATAATTATATTAATAGGGCTATTTCAGAAAACAAGCAACAAATGGCAAACAAATGGATGGCTCAACTCCATATCACAGACAGGTTTCAGAGTAACAGCCGTGTTAGTCTGTATTTGCAAAAAGAAAAGGAGTACTTGTGGCACCTTAGAGACTAACCAATTTATTTGAGCATAAGCTTTCGTGAGCTACAGCTGGTAGGAGGAGAGTGGGGTGGGAGGAGGTATTGTTTCATGGTCTCTGTGTATATAATGTCCTCTGCAGTTTCCACAGTATGCATCCGATGAAGTGAGCTGTAGCTCACGAAAGCTTATGCTCAAATAAATTGGTTAGTCTCTAAGGTGCCACAAATACTCCTTTTCTTTTTGCATATCACAGACAGTGAGTCTCCAGCAAATACTGAAGTGATTGAAACATGTCTCTTCTATGGTGCAGATACATAAACTGAAAAGGGTTCAAGAACTTTTATTAGTCACAATTAAGGCTATGTTTTAGTCACAGGTATTCTTAGTAAACGTCATGGACCGGTCACAGGTAGTAAACAAAAATTCATGGCCCGTGACCTGTCCATGACTTCTACTATATACCCCTGACTAAATTTTGGGGAGGGAGGAGGGGTGCCGTGGGTGCTGGCAGGGGCGGCCCAGGGCCCAGGACCCCCGCTGGTGTTTGGGGGGAAGGGGGTTGGCGGGGCTGACATGCTTCCTACCTGGCTCCACGCCTCCCCAGAAGCAGGGACACCCCCCTCGCTCAGCTCCTCAGCGGAGGCGCTGCCCCTGCCCCAAGCACCAGCTTCGCAGCTCACATTGGTCAGGAACCATGGCCAATGGGAGCTGTGGAGGCAGCGTGCAGAGCTGCCTGGCCATTTCTCTGCCTAGAAGTTAAGCGAGGGGATGTCGCCGCTTCTGGGGAGCGCCACCCAGAGCCTGCCTCACCATGTCCCATACCCAAACTCCTGCTGCTGTTGCAGGAAAGGAGGCGCAGTAGCCCGAGACTGCCCCAGCAGCAGCCCGTGTGATTGGCACCTGAGCTGTCCTTGGGCCAGGTGCACCGGCTGCTGCAGACGTCACAGAATCCTTGACTTCTGTGACAAACTCGCAGCCTTATTCATAATCTTCCAAATAAGTGACAAAATAGCCTCATGCAATGTCCATGATGGGAATTGATGAAATTATCCAGTTGCAATTTATACCAGCTGATGAGTTTGCTAAATGTGAGAGAGAGTAAGGAAAAATATGCTATAATTTCACATCTTTGTCATTTCTCCATAATTCTTACAGGTACTGCATCTTCTCAGTATATGAAAGGAATTGTACAAAAAAGGGATCTTACAACTGAAGTGCACACAACTATAAAGCATTCAGAAACAGTTTGGTTTCATTAAAATCTGCTACTCTATATACATGTATCTCCATATCACCCAACCATTGCCAATCCCACAAAATCTAATCAATTGGTTCTCAAACCACTTATCTTTCTAATTACTCTTGTCAAAGTGAACATAATTACATGAAAAAGGCCTTGCCTATACTCTTCTCTAGTAAACAATTTTTGTTATTGCCACTGAGCAGAGATGCAATACAAACCCCCAGAAACAGCAGTAGACAAAACCAAGGAAGAAATCTGCTACCATGAAGGAAGATATTCCAACAGGTAACACATGCTAGCGAGATTTCATTGTTTTTCAAAAATGGATATGCACAGTAGTAAAGGAAAAGGCTGACCAAATTAAAACTATCACATGCTAAATGCAACGTTAGTTATCCGGACACCGATATTACCCTCTGACCTGAAGGTCCTCCTATTCTTTGTACAGGTGAGGAAAACACCATCTGCATTCAGGGCTGAGTGTTTTATGGTAAAAGCCAACTACTCAGCCTCCCTGCTAAGGGAGGGCATAGCAAGGGAAAGGATATAGCAAAGTTTCTTCTGTAGGCTGTATAAGAGCCTGATTAGTGTTCATTCCGTGACCTATATCTCAACTCCTTGGGCAAAATTATCTCTCTCAACAGTTTCTCACTAAACTAATCCAGGCATTTAAAAATAAACAAACGAGGCACCATCTACACAGAATTCACATCTAGCAAAGTGGAGCAGTTGGAATCTGATGAATGAATCTCATTTAACAACCACACATACATTTATGACTCCCCTCAAGGAAGTATCATCCAAGAGGGTCATTGTCAAACAACTCCACCCGTTTTGCTATTTCACAAAGTCCATTAAGTTCCCACTGGAAGGCAGTGCAGGGGATTGGTAATGTGATATGGAACTTATCACATCATCCATCAATCACTGGAACCAGTGCAACTTAGGCAGCCGTGACCAAAAATTACAGCCACATGATAGATGTTTACTGCTCTGCTGCTCGTGAAATGAGTTGATGTCCTCAGTTCTATGCCTAAGGAAGAGCTCTGTGTAGCTCAAAAGCTTGTCTCTCTCACCAACAGAAGCTGGTCCAATCAAAGATATTACCTCACCCACTTATCTCTCTTAATGTCCTCAATTCAGTTACAAGCTGACTGGGGTTTATACATCACCACTGGCCATCTCAGTAGTCGCAACATGAAGGCCAAAGATTTAGTGGGCCATGGAAAATGAACTCTCCTCCATTCCTATTGTTCCATGTCAGGAACTGAGGCATACTGGCAGAAGTCCATGTGAAGGAAAGCTTGCACTGCTATGATCCATGATGTAGCTATTGCTCAGTGCTATAAATTATCGATTTTCACCAGAATAACCTTTACTTTGGAATTAAAGAAGTAGAGTTTGTACAGTTTAAATTTACTGTTATGTTTTAAAGGATGGGTTGATAGAAAGATCCTATACCAGCTACTGAGAAAATTCCGTCATCAGAAAAACAATATCAATGTTTTAGACTAGCTACTCATCAATTTTTTCTATTCTGTTTTCCTAGATTTGGAAATGTCTGAAGCAGAGACTCTGGGACTCATAATTTTAATGTAGTTATTTCTTGTATCAGTACAGGGTTTTGGAGTCACTTCAAACAAATCTTTATTTGTAGCCAGGTTTTAAAACTACATATAACATGATACTTGAAGATAATTTTTAACATTAGTCGGGGGGGGGGGAGGAGGAGAGAATACTCGTTTGCTCAAACACGCCTAAACCATTTATTCAGCTGCCTCTTAGCACCAAGTGCATCTGATTTATGCAACTAGAAAAATAAACCACTTATTTAGGGCAATGAATAACAAGGAAAATTTCTCCAAGATTAAAATATCTTTACAAGGCTCAGTCCAGGACCACACACAGAGAAAAATTTTCTTTACTTCAATAGAAGATTGGTGCCAATCCCAACAGACCTTTTCTAATCTTGCAACCAAGAGAAGAGCAAAGGGCTTAGAAGTCAAAGAAATCTTTTTAATGCCTCTGGAAGAGTCAGCAGGTTGACTTTTGACTTTCGGAGTTAATAGCTTGGGGCAGCAGAATGAGGTGTAAGATATTATTCCCGACCATATGTAGCATATGGCCTGGATGGAGATATAGTCCAGGGATAGTCATACTGAAATGACCATCTTACTTATAGAACTGGAAGCCTGAGGTTATGTACTAATTGGAGTTGGCATGTTTACCAACTCTCTTAGACGGAGTGAAATAGTTCCACTGTGATGAGGACTGGGGGAAAATAAGGACAGAAAATGTTTGCAGAAAGCCACCTTCTTCCCCTTTACTTTTACTCAGAAGCACAGAATGTACAACTGAAAATTGGCAATCAAATCTATAGGGCATAAAGTTAAGAGAACCTTGAAACTATTGCAAGTGAGAAACCTCATCTAACACAGGAAGGATGAAAGTATAGTCATGCAGAAGACTGATCTTCCAATGACACCCAAGGACCAAACAGGTTTCAACACTTTTGGAACTCAAGGTTGCCTGATTCCTTGTCAGCAAATCCCTACAGATACAGGTCATTCATAGGCAGAGGTGATGAGGATGTGTCCTGTCCTATCTTATACACCGCAGTCAGTGATAGCAAATAAGAAAAGTTTAAAGGGTGGAACTGTATGTGTGACCATACTGGTACAATAGCTAGTGACAAAACTAAGTGTAAATATCTTGCACTAGGATGCTGCATTTGGCCCAGAGCCTCAAGAAACTGCTGCTGTGTTTGGCACAGTAATTCCACAGGTGACCTAACCTAATTCTGCATATTAAACACCAGGTATTTTAAAGATAGCTGAAGGTGTACATAAGCAGCAGGAAAAAGTTTGTTTATACAAAGTTGTCTGCTGAAGGTGACAACATAAGGGGTTTTCACATTCACAAATGTGATCATTTAAATGACAAATTTAACAAATGAAACGCCACTTGTAAGCTATTAATTACATGCAATGAGTTCCATGCTGAAGGACCTGGAAATTTTAACCAATTACTTTCTGACATCTCTCCGACATCTCAGTAGCACCATTCTGCATCTCCTTCCGCCTCGCCTTGTTTATAGCTCTACTCAGTAACAGTTTTTACTTGTTTCCTTGATGTCTTAATTTCCTGCAATAATACATCTGCCATGAATAATTAAGCAATGCATTTGCTGCTTGCTGAAAGCTGAGTAAGTGCTATAAATCAGCTCTGGGACCCACTGCCAGTACAGAAACAATCAGTGAACTGCTAACATTTGTCTCTCTTTTTGCAGGTTAGAGAGGGGGAACCAGCAAGCAGCACTTCAACACTGACCAACTGTATCTGGTTTCCTGCACCCCAGCATCTCTAGTTAGCTCTGTTACCTGTTTCTAGCATTTAACAGCAAGATTCTGTCATCAACTCTTGCATTTCCTATGATGATGAAGGGAAACTTCCTGGGTGTATTATGATTTTCATATTTATTTCTTCAAGAAAGCTCAGCTCACTGTCATTTCCACAGAGGTTTCTGCTGATTTCCTTGCTCTACAGGTGGGATAAGGGAGGCAATGGTACATCAGTTCACTAGCCTGAGGGCATGAGTCTGTCTCCCTATCAGGATTAGATCCAGAGGTGATCCTAGATTCTTTACTCCCACCCTTGAGCGTTTTTTTTTTTTCCATAGTCGAAACAAGATTCAATATATCAGTCAGGTTACAGAGTAGCTAATAAAACCCTTTAGGAGCAGAAAAGCACCTTCTGCACCCCAGCTGTGCCCTTTGTAAGGCCATGTTTGCACCACCACTTATGTCAGTAAAACTTGTGTCACCCAAGCAGTGTTCCCTCCAATTTTTTATGTCCATGTGCGGAATGAATTTTGTTATGTGCACCAATATGGAGGTGATGTGTGGTGTGGGGCTGAGGAATGGGGCAGAGGGTTGGGCTGTGGGGGAGGTGGGGGGTGAGGGCTCTGGCTGGAGGTGCCAGTTCAAGGGTGGGGCCAGAGATGAAGGGCTCAGAGTGCAGGAGGGGGCTCAGGGCTAGGGCACAGAGTTGGGGTGCAGGGGGGTGAAAGCTCTGAGGTGGGGCCAGGGATGAGGGGTTTGGTGTGCAGGCTGCCCCATGGCTGTGGTGGGGAGAGAGAATTCCCCCCAGCCCTCTCTCGCTGCAGCAGCTCGGGGCCAGGGGAGAGATTCCTCTCCCCAGTCGAGGCACCTCCAGATGGGCTGGGCCAAGGGAGGGGCCCCTCTCCATGGCCAGGGCAGCTCCAGCAGGTCTGGGCTGGGCTGGGGGAGGGGGGTGTCTCCCCGGCTTCAGCAGTTCCAGCAGGGTGGGTGGGACTGAGGGAGGGGTGCCTATCCCCACCTGCACAGCCCTTGATAGTCTGCTGCGCGGCCATGCAACGCAGAGGGAACTTAGCTCAGGGGTGTGGAAAAAAACACACCCCTTAACGACATAAGTTACACTGAAAAAAGCACCAGTGTGCACAATGCTATGTCAGCAGAAGAGCTTCTCCTACCGACAGCTCCCACTACTCACCGAGGTGCTTTTATTAGGTTGCCAGGAGAGCTCTCTCCCATCAGCACAGAGCAGCTACCTGAGCGATCTTACAACAGCGCATCGGTACAGTTGTGCCACTTTAAGCTCACTAGTGTAGACATGGCCTAAGTGTCACCTTATCCATATTCACCGTCAGCCAGCCAGCCACACAGATTTTTTACTTTTCTGTATATAGAGATCTGCAGTAGAGAACAAAGAACTACAAAAAACCCAGCGATAACACTTTCCTACAGTCTTTCTACTTGCATGCATATCAGGGGACAGGAAAAATAAAGCAACTTTCCATTACCAGAATAGCATCACCTTTCAACTGGAAAGAGGTTTACAGTGCAACCACTTTGAAGGAAACTAAACTAAACAGAATGCAAGTGTCTCAGGCTTGGCGGAGCAAACACATTAGAAAACTAATCAAGCACAGGTATCCAGCCAGGTCTAGCAAAATGTCAGAATAACCATTAAGATTCTGCACGTCTAAATTTCAAAATCTCACCAATTCACTGGAAGATGCAAGAGCTCAGAAAATTTAAAAAGGTCAAAATGCAGAACAGTTTATCATTAAATTTCCTTACAAAATACCCTCATGCAGAAACAAACCATGTAACGTTCCTGTTTTTAATTCTGTTGACAAAAGATTGTACATATTTTAAAAAACACTTAGCGGCTGTGCTGTCAGCCTGCAGAGTTTCTGTGTATGTTGCTGTAATATTCCCATATTCTATTATTCATAACAGGCTGCAGATTTGATTCTCACTGTTTTAAAAAAAATTTAACTATTTAAAACCACGGAAAGACTGGAGAGAACATCCTGACAGAACAGTTGGAGTTTGCAGGACTCTGCAACTCACTGAGCAGACAATATCTTTATTTGCTTTTCACAAGTGTTTTCTTCCTATTAAAAGGAAATACAAGTGCATTTTTATGTGAACTGGCTAGTTAAGAGAGCTTTCAGAATAGCATGTGAGAATATAGGATACGCATACAGTAAGCCCTGATTCATACTACAAACTTATGTCAGTATCACTATTTCGCTCAGGGGCATGGACAATCCACACTTGTAAGCAACGTCGTTAGACCAAACTAATCCCTAGCGTAGACAGGGTCTGTCGATGGGAGGATTGCTCCCATCGACATAGGTACCGAATGGCTCGGCAGCAGTTCTGCAGAAAAGGACCTAGGGGTTACAGTGGATGAGAAGCTGGATACGAGTCAACAGTGTGCCCTTGCTGCCAAGAAGGCCAATGGCATTTTGGAATGTATATGTAGGGGCATGGCCAGCAGATCGAGGGACGTGATCTTTCCCCTCTAGTCAACATTGGTGAGGCCTCATCTGGAGTACTGTGTCCAGTTTTGGGCCCCACACTACAAGAAGGATGCGGAAAAATTGGAAAGAGTCCAGCGGAGGGCAACAAAAACGATTAGGGGACTGGAACACATGACTTATGAGGAGAGGCTGAGGGAACTGGGAATGTTTAGTCTGCAGAAGAGAAGAATGAGGGGGGATTTGATAGCTGCTTTCAACTACCTGAAACGGGGTTCTAAAGAGGATGGCTCTAGACTGTTCTCAGTGATAGCTGATGACAGAACAAGGAGTAATGGTCTCAAGTTGCAGCGGGGGAGGTTTAGGTTGGATATTAGGAAAAACCTTTTCACGAGGAGGGTGGTGAAACACTGGAATGCGTTACCTAGGGAGGTGGTGGAATCTCCTTCCTTAGATATTTTTAAGGTCAGGCTTGACAAAGGCCTGGCTGGGATGATTTAGTTGGGGATCGGTCCTGCTTGGAGCAGGGGGTTGGACTAGATGACCTTCTGAGGTCCCTTCCAACCCTGATATTCTATGATTCCACTTCCCCAAGAGGTGGTGGCTATCACAGGTGCAGACTTTCTCATTTCCTTGGGGGTGCTTGAGCCTGGCTCCGCCCCAGGCCCAGCCCCGACTCCACCCCTTCCCCCAAGGCCCCACCCCATTCCGCCAAGCGCACCCTGCCCTTGCTCCTCCCTCTCTCCCGCCCCCCAGCGACTGTTGCCCACTGATCAGTGGCAGATAGGAGGCGCTGGGGAGGAGGGTGCCGGTGGGTGCTGAGAACCCATTATTTCTCCCCCCCTGTGAGTGCTCCAGCCCTGGAGCACCCACGGAGTCAGGGCCCGATACCTATTCCAAAGGGAGATGCTCTCCCATCAGTGTAGGTAGTGTCTTCTTTAAGTCCTACAGCAGTGCAGCAGCACCGCTGTGTCACTATCAGTGTAGACAAGCCCTAAGACTTTAAATAGTAAACAGTTTCTTACATGAAACAAAGAGGAAAGGAACCTTGTGTAGATTGGAATGGCACTGTCATTCTTAGCCAATGAGTGAAATCTGACACAAAACGGAAACAGGATGACTACACCCCATGGCTACTCTTCCAAAACAGGTACAACTTCAAGCAAATGGTTGGTTGGGCTTTTTCAATATCAACCATGCAGCAGCTTCCAACAGAGTAGACCGGGGACCATCTCACCAAACAACAATTCATGCAGCCATGATGCTGAATGGGTGAAGGGCAAAATTAATATAAGGAAAAGAAAAATACTTATCTTATTGACTTTCTTTCCAATATTTCTTGACTTTTTAAATCAATATAGCTTTTGGCTACAAAGGCATCCAAAGTGAATAATCCCCTTTTCCTCCCACCATAGGTAGATAGGGACTTTAAGTTAAAAAATGGGAAATTCAAAACCAATTCTAGGAAATACTTTTTCACAAAACATGTCATTACATTATGGAACTCTCTGCCACAGGAAGTCAGAGACCAACAAGATTAAAAAAGGGACTGTACATTTTAACAGAATATCCAAAGTTATCAATATTAATTATACATTTTGTGGATGAGATATTAAACCTCCTGTTTTAGGGCTTACCCCAACCTCTAATTATTAGAGATCAAAAGGAGACCTAATATAGGAGCAAGTTATCCCACATCTGCTACTGCACCTTCTTCTACAGCATCTGGCACTGCCACTGTCAGAGACAGGAGCCTGGATGAAATGGACCTTGGGTCTGATGTAGTCTGGAATCTCTTATCATCCTACTACAATATCATAGAATCATAGGGTTTGAAGGGACTGCAAGGGTCATCTAGTCTAACCCTCTGCCAAGATGCAAGATTTGTTGTATCTAAACTATCTAAGAAAGATGGCTATCCAGCCTCCTTTTGAAAACCTCCAGTGAAGAAGCTTCCACAGCCTCCCGTGGCAGTCTGTTCCACTGTCCTACTGTTCTTACAGTTTAGGAAGTTTTTCCTGAGATTTAATCTGAATTGGCTATGCTGTAGTTTGAACCCTTTGCTTCTTGTCCTGTCCGCTGTGGCAAAAAACAACTTTTCTCCATCTTTTTTGTGGCAGCCTTTCAAGTATCTGAAGACCGCTATCAGATCGCCTTAATCTACTCTCTTCCCAACATACCCAGTTTCTTCAGCCTTTATCCATATGGCTTGCATTCCATTCCTTTGATCATCTTTGTCCCCCACCTCTGGATACTTTTAAGTTTTTTCCCATTCTATATTTGTGCATTTGGTTTTTCTTCCCTAAGGATAGCATCTTACATTTATCTTTGTTGAATTTCCATTGTGTTGTCTATAGCCCAGTTCTCCAGTTTATCAAGATCCCTTTGAATTTTAGCTCTATTCTCCAGAGCTTTGTGCCACCTGCAAACTTGGTCAAAAAGCTCCATATCTACATTCAGGTCATTAATAAAGATGTTAAACAACACTGGACCCAGAACAGATCCCTGTGGAACGCCACTCAAGACCTCCTTCCAATCCGACATCATTCCACTAATAGTTACTCTTTGTTTGTAGATGTTTAGCCAATTATGTATCCACTTCATGGTAGTTCCACCCAACCTGCATTTCTCCAGCTTGTTTATTAGAATGTCACGTGAGACTGTCAAAAGCCTTGCTCAAGTCCAGGTATATTATGTTCACCGCATTCGCCCCATCCACCAAATCAGTTACCCTGTCAAAGAAGGAAATCAAGCTGGTTTGGCCTGATTTGTTCTTGGTAAATCCATGCTGGCTGC
Source organism: Natator depressus (assembly GCF_965152275.1). NCBI lineage: Eukaryota > Metazoa > Chordata > Testudines > Cheloniidae > Natator > Natator depressus. The sequence goes on from NC_134241.1 coordinate 105,993,348, forward strand.
TAGTGATCACTTCTACATCCTTCAGATACTCTCAAATTGAATGTTTTATACATCGCTCTGGTAGCTTCCCAGTCAGGCTGACTGGTCTACAGTTTCCCAGTTCCTGCTTTTCCTCCTTTTTAAAGATGGGCACCACGTTAGTTCTTCCCCAGTCTTTTGGGACCTCTTCTGTCATCCATGAAAAGAAAAGGAGTACTTGTGGCACCTTAGAGACTAACCAATTTATTTGAGCATGCTCGGGGGTCGCATAACTAGCATGCTCAAATAAATTGGTTAGTCTCTAAGGTGCCACAAGTACTCCTTTTCTTTTTGCGAATACAGACTAACACGGCTGTTACTCTGAAACCTGTCATCCATGAGTTTATCAATACGGTTGCCAGTGGCTCCGAGATTTCTTCAGCTAATTCCTTCATTACCCTTGAGTGAATAGCATCTTGCCCCGCTGATCTTAACTCATTCAAATTGGTCAGAAGATCTCTGATGCGTTCTTTACTTATCCCAATCTGCATCCTTTCCCCTTTTATTGTCTATAGTAACATCGCTAGTCATCCAGTCACATTATTTTTTGTGAGAAGATTGACACAAAACAGGCATTGAGCAGCGATGCCTTCCGATAATCTACCATTACAAGCTCACCTTCTCCACTTAGCAGCAGACCTACACCATCCTTGATCTTTCTGTCTGACATATTTGAAGAACCCCTTCCTGTTGTCTCTAATATTCCTTGCCAGATGTAACTCATTCCTTGTCTTGGCTTTCCTGATTTTGCCCCTACATGCTCATGCTAGTCCCATGTATGCTTCCTTGGTGACGTTCCCCTCCTTCCATAAGAATTAATGTAAATGGGGGGGGGGGGGCGGCGCGCGGGAGTTAGGTTCCAGGGATTTTTTTTTCTTTTTGCCAGACAAAAGGCACTATATACATTTTAAATAATTTTAAACAAGCAATTTAATACAGGTATAAGTTTTAAACAATTTTAAAGAAACAATTTAATACTACAATCATCATTGCTGAGTATGAAGCTTGGTTGAGGTGGTGGAGTCAAAGAGTGGAAGAGGATGGATTGTCCGGCTGCTCCTCTTGCTGTTCTTGCAAGCAACAGGCACTGACTTTGCCGGGGGCTCAACCCTTGGCCCATCCAGTCCACCCCTTCCCCCAAGCCCCCACCCTTGCCCTGCCTCTTCTCCCCCCTCACCTCCTCCCCCTTTACTTCACATGCTGCGTCCTCACTCCTCCCCCTCCCTTCTGAATGCTGCAAGCCAGCTGATTACCATGGGCAGGAGGCAGGGGAAGGAGCGGGGAGGCACGCCGAGTCCTCGCTCCCACCCCCCCACCCCGCCCGGGGCAATCAGCTGGCTTGCGGGGCAGGAGGGAGGGGGGAGGAGTGAGGACTTGGCACACAGGCTCCCCCTCCCTCCCCTGCCTCCTGCCCAGGGCAATCAGTTTGTTTGCGTTGTTCAGGAGGCAGGGGATGGAGGAGGAGCCTGCGCGCCGAGTCCTCGCTCCTCCCCCATCCCTCCTAAACACCGCAAGCCAGCTGATTGCCGCGGGCAGGAGGTGGGGGGGGAGTGGGGGGGAAGGCGCTGATCCGCGGGGTCTGCTGGGGGGCAGGAGGCACTGTGGGGATGGGGGGGGCGTAGGGAGGCTGCCAGCTGTGGAGAAAGCAGGCAGCCAAACAACATAAGAGTGGAGCATTGCACGACTTTAAATGAGCATGTTCCCTAATTGATCAGCAATGAAACAACGTTAACCGGGATGACTTTAAGTGAGGAGTTACTGTATGTAACCCTTTTGGTTTATAGAGAGCTAAAAAGATCCTTGTGCAGCCACATTGGCTTCCTATGGCTCTTCTTATCTTTCCTCAGAATAGCTTGATGTTGAGTCTCTACTATTACGTCTTTTAAGAACTGCCAGTGCCCTTTGATTCCTTTTCTTCCTAACTGGTCTTTCCATGGGACCTTGCCTACTATTTATCAGAGTTGGTTGAAATTCACCTTTCTGAAGTCCAGTGTCCTGGTTTTGCTGTTCTCATGTCCTCCTTTCCATAGGATCTTGAAGTCTATTAGATCATGATCACTTCCTCCCAAGTTCCCAACCATCTTCACGTTCACAACTAATTCATCCATGTCGGTCAAAATCAGATCCAAAATGGACGCTCCCCTAATTGTTTCCTCAATTTTCTGAATCAGACAGCTGTCCCCTACACATGCTAAGAATTTGCAGGATGTATTATGTTTTGCTGCAATAGTTTTCCAACAGATATCAGGGAAGTTAAAATCCCCCATTAATACTAGCTCGTGTGCTGGCTAATTTTGTTACCTGCTTATGGAATGACTCATCCACTTCCTCTTCTTGATTTGGTGGTCTATAATAGACCACCACTCTAACATTGCTCCTGTTCTTTTCCCTTGTTATCCTCACCCAGAGACTCTCAGTAGGTCTGTCACTCACTTCCTCTTGGACCTCGGAGCAAGTATATATATTCTTGACGTACAGTGCAACACCTCCCCCTTTTTTAATACCTATCCTTTTGGAACAAAGTATATCACTTAATGCTGGTACTCCAATCATGGAAGCTGTCCCACCAAATCTCTGTGATGCCAGTTAAGTTAATTTTCTTCATATACCATGACTTCCAGTTCATCCTCATATTCCTTGCATTTATATACAGGCATAGAAGATATTTTGCAGACTGCCCTGTTGCTTTTCTTTTTGCCTTTTTAATCCAGTTGTGATTTCTAGGCCCTTTCCCAGAAATTAGTCCTTCCCCTTGTCTTCGTTACTTGAGTCCAGATGCATATTGGCTAGATTTTGTTCAGCATGCCCCACAGGACCTAGATTAAAGCTCTCTATCAGGTTAGCCGGGTGATGTTCAAAGATGCTCTTGCCAGTATTTGATAGATGGAACCCATCCCAGCACAGTAATCCTCTTTATATAATGTCATATAGATTTTTCTATAGCGTTACGCACATAGGAAATATATTATGATATACTGCTCTATGTTTGCCAAGTAAATAGAGTTCCTCGTGTCTTCAAAAGTACAGTAAGCTGTTCTAACACAACATATTACAGAGTAAGTTAAATGCCACAAATTTAAACTAAATTAGCTTCACAGTAAATGCCTGACCCCCTACAGAAGGCTGTGCTGCTGGCTGAAAAGAAATTCAATAGCACATGTTCGTTGACTAAATCAAATACAAAAAAAGAACTTATCATAAAAACGTCCAAGCCAATAAACACATTCTGGACCCCTATAACAATGAAAAAGATATTGCAAGATGCTATGCATATAACTCTAGGGTTATAGAAAAAGTATGAGATTATATAGTATTTGAGAAATGATGTACTCACATTATTAGAGGCCATGTTGTGATCCTATATACCCACAAAGGGACAGAGTTAAGGTTGAGCAGACAGCCTCAGGGGAGACATTTTGTTACTTGTGTGTCCTGTGGCGTAACCATAATGTTCCTTTAACAATGGGAATTATATACATATTCACACGATTAAGAAATAGAGAGGGAAATATTTCATAACACGGAACCATTTGAGTAGACACCACCTGAATGCCCTACACAATGCAGATAATAAGATGTAGAGTGGTGAATTCCTTCTGCAACTTTTACCTTATAGAGACCTTTGTTTCATTCACTGCACAGTTTACCTAAATTTTCAAGTATACAGCTAATTCAATCGTGCACAAGCTAAGGATGGCATCCTTTGGTTAGCGAGTTGGATGATTTCACAAGAAAACTTAGTGCAAAATATACCATGCATCTATCTATCTATATGGTATATTTTTCAGCGTGTTATATCTTGGTCAAGTCAAACTCCATTTTCACTGGACCACTGAAAGGCATTTCCAGTGAGGGCTATTCCACGTCAAATTTACAACTTTCTAACCTCAGCCATTTCAGCAGTAGAGTATTTTTAATAATGTTGCATGATTTTTTTTAAAATTTAATCTATAAACATGCAAAGTGTTTTTCCCCACTCTCCTCATTCTCAAAAATGGTCAAAACCATTTTTGCTCAAACTTTCAAAAACAAACAAACAAAACCTTTTACCTTTAGCCAAAGGCCAAGATGGGAAATTTTCACCCAAAAGTGTAAGCTTCAAAAAGTTACAAGTAACTGAAACAATGAGTGGAAACATTTGTGCAAAACTTGTACCATGCCTGCTGCAATACATATTATACCGTGTTGGAAGCGTGTTGAGATCAACATAAAGCACAAGCAAATGACAGACAACAAGCAGGACCTCTCACTGATGAGAAGATAAGAAATAATTTTTTGTAGCTCAGCACTTCTTATGTAAAACACTGTATTGGAACATAGTAATTGCCATACCCAAGACTGGATACCTTTCTGGAAGATGCTTATAGTCAAACAAGTTAATGGGGCTCAATACAGGAGTAACAGAATGAAATTCTATGACCTGTGTGATAGGTCAGACACGATGATCTAATGATTCCTTCTGGACTTAAAATCTATGGATGACAGATCAGACCAGTGGTCCATCCTGACTAGTAAACCCTGTCTAATTACCATCGGTACCAGATGCTTCCAAGAAAGGTGCAAAAAAGCTGACACTAATGGACCATTACTGAATAACCTTCCCACAGGGAATCCCAGTTTCTTCCTGTCCCCAGACAGTGAGTAACTGGGCCTGTGCCTCAGCACATGGGGATACATAGATCTTTCATCCTATCTAGTGTAGCCAGAATATTCTCACCATACACATAAATACCTTAGGGCAACAAGTTCACTACGTAGGTATTCTGTTTTTCTGGGATTATTAATATCATAGAATCATAGAATATCAGGGTTGGAAGGGACCTCAGGAGGTCATCTAGTCCAACCCCCTGCTCAAAGCAGGACCAATCCCCAATCAAATCATCCCAGCCAGGGCTTTGTCAAGCCTGACCTTAAAAACTTCTAAGGAAGGAGATTCTACCACCTCCCTAGGTAACGCATTCCAGTGTTTCACCACCCTCCTAGTGAAAAAGTTTTTCCTAATATCCAACCTAAACCTCCCCCACTGCAACTTGAGACCATTACTCCTTGTCCTGTTCTCTTCTACCACTGAGAATAGTCTAGAACCATCCTCTCTGGAACCACCTCTCAGGTAGTTGAAAGCAGCTATCAAATCCCCCCTCATTCTTCTCTTCTGCAGACTAAACATTCCCAGTTCCCTCAGCCTCTCCTCATAAGTCATGTGTTCCAGACCCCTAATCATTTTTGTTGCCCTTCGCTGGACTCTCTCCAATTTTTCCACATCCTTCTTGTAGTGTGGGGCCCAAAACTGGACACAGTACTCCAGATGAGGCCTCACCAATGTCGAATAGAGGGGAACGATCACGTCCCTCGATCTGCTCGCTATGCCCCTACTTATACATCCCAAAATGCCATTGGCCTTCTTGGCAACAAGGGCACACTGCTGACTCATATCCACCATTTGGGGGGTTTACTTGTAGCCATTTTTATTCAAAAATGGGGGAGAGGGTTCAAGTATTTGTCTTTGCATATATGGTAATGAGCAATGCATATTATCACAACCCTGTAAGCGCACATTATAGCACTGTGTAGACAAGCCCTTCGATACGCATAACCATTTCCAGTGTTTTCCCAGTGTTTATTGGATAAACACGGATTTCTTTTTCTTTTCTTTTTTTTTTGTAACAAAGTAGTTTTATTTGTGCTTATCAGTTAAAATGTAAAATCAGAAGCCCTGCCAAAGCATAATTGTGTGTGTGTGTATGTGTGTGTAAAAAAAGTACTTTTTAATCAGAAGTGTCTATTCCAGACCATTCATTATTTTGTATACCTCTATCTTCTCCCTCTCTAAACTAATCAATCCCAATCTTTTCAAATTCTCTTTGCAAGGAAGGCTTTCCAACCTCTAATAATTGTCACCACACTCCTGAAACCCTCTCTATTTCTACTAAATCCTTTTTGAGAAAGCATGAATGCAGTATTTCAGGTAGGGGCATCCTGTTGCTTCATATAATTGCATTTGAATATTTTCATATTATTTCTAACCTATTCTTCATGCATTCAAACCTTTCTTTGTTTTCTGACCACCACTGGCCAAGACACACTAACCCCATCTGTGATTACCATATTATAAAGTTCACTTTGCTTTACAAGTGATCTGTCAATCTGACATTACAGAAAGACACACTGTTCCACATTAAATAATTAGATACTGAAACATATACCCAGTTGTTTACATCAATATTTTGATTAAGTATCTTTCTCAGCCTCATAATCCTTGGCAACATCCGACTTTCACCGTCCACAGTTCACTCTTTCTGATGCATCTTTCTTCAGACAGAAAGCAGGCTCCTGGCCAGTAGACAAAGACCATAGCCTTCTCATTTCTAAAACAAATTTTTTCAAACACATCAGAGGCACAAGTCCTTGATGAAACTCAGGTTTATGCCAACTTGTGAAGCATGCTCTCACTCTCTTTAAAATCCGTTTAATTCGCCAAGCAAAACAAAAGCATTTGAAAAATTCCATGACACATTAAAACATTTTGCATGCTTTCAGAACTCAGAAAACTTCTCTGCTCTCTCTCGCTGTCCCCTAATATATTTCCTTTAGAGCTGAGACCTGTAAGAATTTCCAAAAGCCCAAAACGTAGTATACGCAGAAAGCCAGAATTTGAAAACAGAGCCTTCAGTACAGCCATAAGTACAATTCTACCGTGAAGCAACAGTTTAGCAACAAATTACTCACAAGCCGGTTTTATTTCTACTATGGTCCACTTCAATGGCCTAGTAAAAGCAGGTGGTATGTCATTAACACAGAGCCTGAGTTTCATGAACAAAAACTGCCAAATTCGGCTAATAGAGGATTTTTTTAGTATTTCCTTCTCAAAAAATTTCAACTGCCTGTACATTTACAAACATACTTATTACTTTTTTAGCTGGATGAGATGTGGACAAACAAATGAAACTGGCCTACAGCTAGTTCTGGAAATGAGAAAAGAATCCTGTAAGAGCAATGGGTTTATTGCTGATAAAGTCTTCAGGTGACACAAACATCTGTGGGATGGTAAATAATTACATGGACAGATCACTGACACAGAGAGATCTGAATCAGTTGGTGAGTTGGGCACAAACAAAACGTATTTTAATAGAAATAATTGCAAGATCATACATCTAGGAACAAAGAATGTAGGTCACACTCCAAGTATTAGAGGCTGCATACTGGAAAGCAGTGACTCAGAAAAGGACTTAAGGGTCATTATAGATAATCAGCTGAACATGGGCCCTTAGTGTGATCCTGTGGCAAAAAAAGCTTAACATAATACCTAGATGTGCTAACAGAGAATAGCAAATAAGTGTAAGATGGTGGTGGTATTATCTCTCTAAATGGCATTTGTGAGACCACCACTGAATAGTGTGTCCCGTTCCGGTGTCCACACTTCAGAAAATGTATGTTGGGAAATTTGACAGGTTCAGACGAGCCACAAGAATGATCTGTAGTCTGAAAAACATGCCTTAAAATGAGAAAGGTAAGGAGCTCGATCTATTTTATAGAAAAGAAAAGAAGGTTAAAGAGATGATTTGAAAAGTCTATAAAGTACCTTGTATGCAGTGTTGCTGTAGCCATGTTGGTCCCAGGACATTATACACTGGATTTATGGCTTATTACAACAATCTATAACCACTAACAAGCCCCCCAACTGCCACACATACACACACACCCCGGCTTCCAAAAGCTTGATATCTCTCTCACCTCCAGAAGTTGGTCCAATAAGAGATAATACCTCCCCCACCTTGTCTCTATAAAGTACCTTCACAGGAAGAAGATATCCAATACTAGATACTGATACAATCTGGCAGACAAACGAGTTACAAGACCCAACAGCTAAAAGCTGAAAATCAGCAATGATCAAATTGGAAATAAGATGAAAATTTTTAATAGTAAGGATGGTAATCAACCATTGTAACAGACCACCAAGAGATGTAGGTAAGATATCCATCACTTGAAGCCTTTAAATCAACACCAGACATCTTTCTAAAAGATATGCTCTAGCTCAGCAGTTCTCAAACTCACTAACCCATTGTAATGGAGTTGCCAGGGCTGGCTTAGACTTGCTGAGGCCCAGTGCTGAAGCCAAAGCCCAAGCTCCACCATCTGAAGCTGAAGGCAAAGCCTGAGGGTTTCAGCCCTGTGTTTTGGGACTCAGGTTACAGCCCCCGCCACCGCCCACAGCCAGGGCAGTTGGGCTTTGGCGGGCTCAGGCTTCAGTCCCAGCTCCTGGGGTCATGTAGTAATTTTTATTGTAAGAAAAGGGTGGCAGTGTAACAAAATTTGAGAACCCCTGCATCTAACTCAACCCCAAATTGTTAAACTAGATGCAGAAATTATTGGGTGAAATTATACAGCCTGTGTTATGCAGGAGGTCAGGCTTAGAAGATTATAATGGTCCCTTTGGGGCTTAAAATGTAGGACTCTATGCTGAAGATAAAATTTTAAAGAGAAGCTTTACCGATCTCTTTCAAAAGCAGCCCAGTCAAGAAGGACACAACTGACCCTCTCAAAAAATATAAAACATTAACTCTGGCTCAGCACGTCTCCATATGCTGGGTGATCAATACCAGAATTTCAGTACAGCAACTTCCTTGCAAAGGCAGGACGCAATTCTGGCTACACAAATTAGTCCCAGTTTTCATGTCATCATAAACTGACACTGACAGAAAATGAGAGAATCCTGCACATTTCAGCAGCAATGCCTGGGTTAATGAGGACTTTAAGCCTCCACTCCTTTTCCTGAAAAGGCAAGGTAGAGACAGGTCCCATACCACATTCATCACTGAAATCACTGTACCCCTGTTATTATTTATTAATTGCTGCTGATATGCTCAGAGTTGTATGGGACACAAAATACAGAGTCCCTGTACAAGGAGCTTCGCGTCTCAGTCAGAAACTGAGAAGACAGATGCACTGGGAAGCCCAGAGGAAGGAACAGCTTATGACTTGGTTTTGGTATTTTTTTTTAATGTTTGGGTTGGCTCTCCTGTGAACATTAGTAAACATGCGTGTCTATAGGAGGACCCTGAACACTTGGAGGTTGGCGGTTTGACAAACCAGGATGAAAAGGGTTTGACACAAAATACAGTGAATGATGTTGTAAATGGGTTTATGAGAAAAAAACAAAGGAAAGATTAATTGAACTGTGGACTGCTGCTTTAGAAGCCACAGTAGCTACCCAAACAAGCTGTCACAGGAGACTGTGTACATGACAGAGCAATAAGAGGCTTGGTTATCAATGGCTGTCCAGTCTCCAGGTAGTGTCCATCTTCTTAGGGCAACCCAAGGATATCATGGGTCACTGGAATTGAAGGGACAAATGTGGGAGGTTTAATGTTTTAATTGTGCTAGCCCCAAATGATCCAGGTCACATTGCATTTGGTGTAACTCAAAGACAGTTTATTCCCCTAAAGAATATTTTAAAGTTTTGCTTCCGACCTTTATTGGTGAAGATGGTTAACCTACCCAAACATAACACAGTTAATAGCTGTAGAAAAGTACCTGAACATTTACTTAACTACTTGCAAGACAAAACACACTGGTATCTGGATCATACCTTATAAAACCCACACAAAACAGTCACACACATCATTTTAGGGACATCATAAAAAAACAAAGAATAAGGAAACAGGAAGAGGTAAAGGATAAGTCTCGGGTTCAGAACTTCATCTTTGGGTCTCTCCACTTGGCTCTGCAAGTGCCTTTCTTTCATAGACTTTAAAGACTTTAAGGTCTGAAGCGACCATTATGATTGTCTAGTCTGACCTCCTGCACAACGCAGGCCACAGAATCTCACACACCCGCTCCTGTAACAAACCCCTGACCTATGTCTGAGCGATTGAAGTCCTCAACATGTGGTTTAAAGACTTCAAGGCACAGAGAATCCTCCAGCAAGTGACCCATGCCCCATGCTGCAGAGGAAAGTGAAAAACTACCAGGGCCTCTGCCATTCTGCCCTGGAGGAAAATTCCTTCCTGACCTCAAATATAGCAATCAGCTAAACCCCTGAGCGTGTGGGCAAGACTCACCAGCCAGACACCCAGGAAAGAATTCTCTGTAGTAACTCAGATCCCACCCTATCCAGCGTCCCATCACAGGCCATTGGGCATATTTACCGCTAATAGTCAAAGATCAATTAATTGCCAAAATTAGGCTATCCCATCATATCATATCCTCCATAAACTTATCAAGCTTAGTCTTGAAGCCAGATATGTCTTTTGCCTCCACTGCTCCCCTTGGAAGGCTATTCCAGAAATTCACTCCTCTGATGGTTACAAACCTTCATCTAATTTCAAGTCTAAACTTCCCGATGGCCAGTTTATATCCATTTGTTCTTGTGTCCACATTGGTACTGAGCTTAAATAATTCCTCCCCCTCCCTGGTATTTATCCCTCTGATATATTTATAGAGAGCAATCAGATCTCCCCTCAGCCTTCTTTTGAGTCAAGCCAAGCTCTTTGAGTCTCTTTTCATAAGACAGGTTTTCCATTCCTCGGATCATCCTAGTAGCCCTTCTCTGTACCTGTTCCAGTTTGAATTCATCCTTCTTAAACATGGGAGACCAGAACTGCACACAATATTCCAGGTGAGGTCTCACCAGTGTCTTGTATAACGGTACTAACACCTCCTTATCTCTATTGGAAATACCTCGCCTGATGCATCCCAAGACAGCATTAGCTTTTTTCACAGCCATATCACATTGGCGGCTCGTAGTCATCCTGTGATCAACCAATATTCCGAGGTCCTTCTCCTCCTCTGTTACTTCCAAGTGATGAGTCCCCAGTTTATAACAGAAATTCTTGTTATTAATCCCTAAATGGATGACCTTGCACTTTTCACTATTAAAAATTGCATCCTATTACTATTACTCCAATTTACAAGGTCATCCAGATCTTCCTATATGATATCCCGGTCCCTCTCTGTATTGGCAATACCTCCGAGCTTCGTGTCATCCACAAACTTTATTAGCACATTCCCACTTTTTGTGCCAAGGTCAGTAACAAAAAGATTAAATAAGACTGGACCCAAAACCGATCCCTGAGGAACTCCACTAGTAACCTCCTTCCAGTCTAACAGTTCACCTTTCAGTATGACCCTTTAACCAGTTCCTTATTCGCCTTTCAATTTTCATATTGATCCCCATCTTTTCCGATTTAGCTAATAATTCTCCATGGAGAACCATATCAAATGCCTTACTGAAATCAAGGTAAATTAGATCCACTGCGTTCCCTTTGTCTAAAAAATCTGTTACCTTCTCGAAGAAGGAGATCAGGTTGGTTTGATATGATCTACTTTTTGTAAAACCATGTTGTATTTTGTCCCAATTACCATTTACCTCAATGTCCTTAACTACTTTCTCCTTTAAAATTTTTTCCAAGACCTTGCATACTACAGATGGTAACTACAGGCCTGTAGTTACTCAGATCACTTTTTTTTTCCTTTCTTAAAAATAGGAACTATGTTAGCAATTCACCAGTCATACGGTACAACACGAGTTTACAGACTCATTAAAAATTCTTGCTAATGGGCTTGCAATTTCATGTGCCAGTTCCCTTAATATTCTTGGATGAAGGTTATCTGGGCCTCCCGATTTAGTCCCATTAAGCTGTTCGAGTTTGGCTTCTACCTCGGATGTGGTAATATCTACCTCCATATCCTCATTCCCATTTGTCATCCTACCATTATCCCTCAGCTCCTCATTCGCCTCATTAAAGACTGAGGCAAAATATAGATATTGGGCCATGCCTAAATTATCCTTAACCTCCACTCCATCCTCAGTCTTTAGCGGTCCCACTTCTTTCTTTGTTTTCTTCTTGTTTATATGGCTACAGAACCTTTTACTATTGGTTTTAATTCCCTTTGCAAGGTCCAACTCTACATGGCTTTTGGCCTTTCTCACTTTATCCCTACGTGTTCTGACCTCAATAAGGTAGCTTTCCTTGATGATCCCTCCCATCTTCCACTCCTTGTAGGCTTTCTGCTTTTTCTTATTCACCTCTGAGATGCTTACTCATCCAGCTTGGTCTACAACTCCTGCCGATGAGCTTTTTCCCCTTTCTTGGGATGCAGGCTTCTGCACCTTGACTTGAAGTAATTCCAGGCCTCCTCTGCCTTTAGATCCACAAGTTCTTCAGTCCAACCCACTTCCCTAACTAATTTCCTTAATTTTTTAAAGTTAGCTTTTTTGAAATCAAAAACCCTACTCACAGATCTATTTTTGTTTATCCTTCCAGTTAGTGTGAACGGAATTAGCTCATGATCGCTCGAACCAAGGTTGTTCCCCTACAGCTGTCCCTCACAGGTGGCCTGCACCGGTTATCTCTGTGGCTGATCAGTTCATAGAATCATAGAATATCAGGGTTGGAAGGGACCCCAGAAGGTCATCTAGTCCAACCCCCTGCTCGAAGCAGGACCAATTCCCAGTTGCAGAGTCACCACCAGTCAAGCAGGTTGAAAGTCTAAGAAGGCCCAGTTGAATCAAGGAGTCAAGATCAGTCAGGTTCAATTGTTGGGTCCCAGGAAGTTAGAGCAAGGAGGGCAAAAAGGCAGCACTCAAGTGAAAGTTTAAGGGGATACAGTACTAAGATTCCAGTTTTCTTCCCTGCCAAAGCTTCCTGACATGGTATTTAAAATCCCAATGTAAAATCTCCTCAGCAAAACAGAGCTCACTTTGTGTCAAATGTCTACAAATGGCAGCAGTACTTTTTCATTTCTCAGGCTTTAGCAATACTAACAATTCTTTATCATCTTCCCATAATCTTTGGTTTCCTGTTCTTGACCCAAGTTAGGATCCAAATAACGTGGCCACTGGTAAAAGCCCACATTTGATATGTGTGTCCGTCCATTGCTGTATAGACAGATCCTCACAGGGACAGAGGCCTGTTGACATAAGAAGTCAGCACCTATTTTCACAGTCCATTCTCAGATTTCACTGCTGCGATGCCGAACGCTATGCCATTATTAGCACAAGCTCACAATCGGCCAATTACTTACCCTGTCCTCCCCATAAATAAATAAAGTTGAAGTTCATCCAAAATCTTTAGAAATCAAAATAGTTAATTGGATATTTGCCACATATCACATTCACACCTCAGTTGACATATGCCCTGCTGTAGCTCTTCCACCCTACAAGGTCACTTTGGAAGAAGCTTTCTTCTTTAAATCCTTTGAAATTCTGCCTGAGATAATCCAAGACACACATGGTTAGAAAAGACCTCTGCTGGGTCACTTCGTCCGCCCCTCGGTTAATGGAAGCCATGCCCAGGATGTCAAACACAAAGCCTAATTTAAAGAAAGAGTGATGATGGCCTCCGCCTAAAGTATTGATTTCTTTTCCTGAGACTCCACATATTTTGGTTGAAAAGATTTTTTTTTATTAAAGCAAGAAGCATATTCCAAAGGCCTGAAAAGAGCATCTTTTCCTTGACAATTGAACTGAACATTAAATGAAATCTGCAAAGCCATTTTCCCGTGGTATAGTTGAGAGCTAGCAGAAGGGGAAGCAGAGAGCGTGCATAAAAGAAAAACATGAGCAAGCTGAGGAAGAAAGTGTAAAACAATCACCCTGAATCAGCTCCAAGCTGCTCTAATGGAATTAGGGTCACCCTGACAGAAACACAGTCAGATCACAGATAAAATTTCATAATTTCTCCACAGCAGTCTGCAAAAGCAATAGGAGGGTTTTGAAAGTACTATCTGCCAAACTAGCACTATAGATATGTATATATAAAATACATATATCTAATATCCACCCACCCACCCTTATGCTCACCTATCCCTGGTGGTAACTCACCAGAAAGGTTTGTGATGCTGTTGACTCTGTTCCCTTACAGTGTGGAACCCACAATCTAACCCAGGGTGGGCAAACTACGGCCAGCGGGCTGGATCTGGCCCCTCAGGGCTTTGGATCCGGCCCGTGGGATTGCCACCCCGCGCTGGTCCTGGAAGCAGATGGCACCACGTCCCTGCAGCCCCTAGGGGACAGGGAGGCAGACACCTCCGTGCGCTGACCTCATCTGCAGGCACCGCCTTCCGCAGCTCCCATTGGCCACGAACGGGGAACCGCGGCCAATGGGAGCTTCAGGGGAGGTACCCACAGGCGAGGGCAGCGCATTGAGTCCTCTGCCCCCGCAGGGGCCACAGGGACATGTGCTGGCCACTTCTCGGACCGGCGCTGGGCCAGGGCAGGCAGGGAGCCTATCTTAGCCCTTATGTGCGCCCCTGCCATCCCGGAGCTGCTCCAGGTAAGTGACGCTGGGCCGGAGCCCGGAGCCCAAACTCCTTCTCCACCCTGCACCCCAACCCCCTGCCCGTAGCCCCCTTGTACATCCCACAGCCCTCCTGCACCCCAACCCCTTGCCCATAACCCCTTCCTGCACACCACCCCCCCACCCCCTCCCACACCCCAACCTCCTGCCCCAGCCCTACATTCATGCATGCAATTTCCCCAACCTGATGTGGCCCTCGGGCCAAAAAGTTTGCCCACCCTGATCTAACCTCTTTTCTGAAACAGTGACATATGGTCAACCTTTGTATTACCCTCCAATTCTTCAGCACTACCATTATTTGCAGCTTCTGTGAACTCAATTCCAAGCAAGTCAATGTAGTAAATTCCCTGCACTACGATGTACTACATATTCAATCTGTTTTATCTCACCCTTCCACGTCTCGCTATATGACAGTTGCCTAACTGTCAAAAAGCTACACCAGCAGCACTAAAATCTGTTGTGACAACAACAACAGACTTAGCAAGTAGGGAAACCCAGGTTATGTGTGGGCTCCTGAGCACAAAGCAGGGCAACAGCCTATTGTTAGATACACAACACAGCTGATCCACACATACTGCCCCCTTTACCCTCAATTATTTACCAGGTCTAGGGGATCTAGAAACAATGAGAGTCATATTTTCCCTGTTCTGTCACCTTTTATCAGAGGAACTTAGAGCACTCAACAGATATTAAATTGATCCTGACACCTCTGTAGCACCCTCCAAAATGGCTTTCCAACAGGGAGAATGAACAGCCACAGTGATCTAGAGGTCACTTCTCACTATGTATCAGCCCAGCTCCAAATCCTATGGCAGGCGTTCTCATTCTTTACCTCAAGCTCCAGCTGTCTCCTTTGGAACAAGGATATCACAAGGTTATACACACCAATGTATTCTGCCTTGGCTGCAATGTCCTTTTCTACAAAACACAATTTCCATCTCCAGATAAGTCATCCCTTAATTGGAAGTCTAATTGCTCCCAACCTGCCTGTCCCTCGGACAGAAAGGAAAAATGAAATTGTCACTTTTTTTTTCTCCTGCCACTGGCAGCTGAGGCACTTCCTTCCTTTCTGTTTCTCAGATGCTGCGATCCAGACCAATTTGTTTTGAACAGTTTCACCCTGTTATTCAAAAGAGAGTCAGTGGGGAAGGATAAAGGAAGAATAGGAATTTAGAGCCACTACTGGGGTCAAACTGCACCTCCACAGAAGCTCTTGGTTAATCTGTGCCAATTGTGGAGGGTGCAGGATCATCCAGGTCACAGCTCTACATATTTGCCTTCCATGTCAGGAAGAAGCAATTCAATCACTCAGAGCCTGAGAAAAAGACTTGCCTGCCTCCTAAGAGGCAGCGCTTCACACCCCAAACATCAATATTTGGAACTGGGGCTGTGAAGCAAGGCCAATTTTGGTAAATTTAAACATGGGGAAGTGTAACATTCCATGGAATTAGCAACATGTAAACAACACAGAGTATCACTAGAATCAGAAAAGTCCTGAGATACCTTGGACGACTCCTGCTTTTGTATCTGATGGAGCAAAGCTCTTTCTAGGAGAAGAGCAGGGATAATTATCCATTAGGAACCTTCATACCTTAGAGCATAAAGCTTGCACCCTCTTGTTCTCTCCTGACTCCAAAACAGGCTAGGAACTATTTATATCAGGTGAGGTGAATTAAAAGTTTACAGTCAACACCACTCAGGAGAACATGAGGAAAGGGATAGCTGTGGCATAATGACCATTCTTTCCCCCAGCTGTAGTCGTGACCCACTCAGAGAGGCTCTGAAAGAGATTCCATTAACCCACCAGCTGTGCAGAAGTGCTATTGCTGGTAAATATTAATTACTCATCTTTCCTCCTATTCCCCCACGTCCCTCATCTTACTTCCATCACCTCGGAGCCCACTGTCTCCCCTTCACTCAAGCTTAAAAGCTTTTGATCCCTTCCCTTCCTCCTCACAATCAGGCTCTCATCAAGATCCACAGTGACTTTCTCTAGTGTTTGTAAAATTGTAGCTTAACTACAAATCTGATGACAAAGTAAACATTGTGTGAGAAGCAGCTAACTGTTATAACAAGCTGCACTGGAAGCACATCTCAGCCATCTACTGCCAAACTTGACTTTCTAATTTCCAAGAAAAACTGAGAATCCGCCTGATTTTCAAAAAGTACTAATCACCTGCGGCTCCCATGGACTTCAGTGAGATTTCTGGTTGCTGAGCCTTTCTGAAAAAAATCAACCCTCTGACAGGTATCAGTGGCAGCCAGGAGCTACGTGGAGAGACAGGATCCCACTCATGTCATGCACACACATACAGCTGCCAGCCAGAGTACTACTCCTATTCCCCATCAGCTATCCCATCCAAGGCTGGTGCCAGACAGCTGTATCAGAGACTGAACACCAATTATCCATATCTCCCCTGCTCAGAAACCTGTGTTCTGACTTCTCCTTTCTGCTTCATGTGCAGGATAATATCAGCAGTCTTGAAGTTTCACCACAAAAATGTGTGAGAGGGAAAGTCACACCAGTCCAGAAAAAGCAGCAGACAGGAAGGTGGTGACTTGGCACCTGCCATGCGTACAGGGAGATGAGGGGGAAGGGAACCTGTGTCATAGGTACAGAGGGAGCTGTCTTACCTTAGACATGGCCCCACAAATACCTAAGGATAGGCCTAGCTAGTACAGATGGCTGCCCATGCTGAGGAATGAAAAGCAAGGCTGAAAAACGAGCCTGAGGAGCTTTCTGCATTATGTGTAACGCGTTCACTAGAGCACTCCTGGAACGCATTTTCAGCAGCTCAGTTAGCTAAGTTTCTCCTCTCCTCTCCCTCCGCTCCACAAACTCTCTTTTCATAGCTTTTTTCTAGGGGTGTCAAGCGATTCAAAAAATTAATTGCAATTAATTGTGTGATGAATCACACTATTATTAATAGAATAGTATTTATTTAAATATTTTGGATGTTTTCTACATTTTCAAATATATTAATTTCAATTACAACCCACAATACAAAGTGTACAGTGCTCACTTTGTATTTATTTTTATTACAAATATTTGTGCTGTAAAGTACAAAAGAAATAGTATTTTTCAATTCACCTCATACAAGTACTGTACTGCAATCTCTTTATTATGAAAGTTGAACTTACAAATGTAGAATTATGCAAAAAAAAATTGCATTCAAAAATAAAACAATGTAAAACTTTAGAGCCTAAAAGTGCAGTCAGTCCTACTTCTTGTTCAGCCAGTCACTCAGACAAACAAGTTTGTTTACATTTGCGGGAGATAATGCTGCCTGCTTCTTGTTTACAATGTCACCTGAAAGTGAGAACGGGCATTCGCATAGCACTGTTGTTGCCAGCGCTGCAAAATAATTACATGCCAGATGTGTGAAACGTTCATATGTCTCTTCATCCTCAACCACCATTCCAGAAGACATGCGTCCATGCTTGTGACTGTAGTATTAGGATTTTGTGCTTTTATTTTGTATAATTTAAAAAGAAGGATAAAGAATTTTGTGTAGCCTGTATTAAATGCATTGATGTATGATTTGATTATATTTTGCCAGCCACCCTTTCTGAAAGCAGAAAGGAATGGCCTAGTGTGCCATTGGTAAAGATGCATTAGCCAGAATTTTGTGTCTGAATTTTGTGATTTCAAGGCAGTGACAGACATTTTAGGGTCACCACTTTGTTGTAGGTTTAGCATTTTAAAATAAATAAAAGAATGCAATGATTGTTTTTTCTTGCATTGCAATTTGATGTTCCTGTTCAAATGCTTCGTGTAAATCAACCCTGTTTTGTGTGTGAATGAGGAATGTGCGTGTTCAAAAATAAGTGTGAAGGCCATCACCGGACCAGATGTTCTAGGAAGGAATGGAGGATGGACGTAAAAGTGCCAGAAGGAGATTGCAACATGCCCCTGTTGAGATGTCAGAGGAGGACAGATTGATGACTCTGGAAGATGTGGCAGGCACCCATCAATGGGGACAAAACAGCTGTAATCAAAACCCGCATGGGGTAACTCCCTAAAAAACTAATAAAAGAACAAAATAAAGGATGAGAAGGACAATTTAAGAAAACAAGCACTCGTCAAACAACAATTGATTACAGCTTGATGATGCAAAACTCACTGGTCCCAATAAAGGAAAATCTCTATATAAACGGGGCTTTGCCATGAGACTTTGGGTTCGTCCTGCCAAGATTTCCCCGAAGCATCGCATCACAACTGACAGAACCCGGCTCCTCCCTACCCGTGATCAACCTAGCTGGCCACTAGATTGATCCAGTCTCTGGACTGGTAACTATAACATCAACTTCTGGACAGTGTGTATGTGTGTGATTGATTGCACATGCTAATCGTTGTATTTCCAAGAAATGCGGCATATTGCCTTTTCCCCTGAAAAAGATCTTGTGTGCTTCTTATAAACATAACATGACGGGTACTGCTTGATAATGATTCAAAGCATTGCAGACCGACGGCTGTTCACTTTTATCATCTGAGTCAGATGCCACCAGAAGAAGGTTGATTTTCTTTTTTGGTGGTTCGGGTTCTGTAGTTTCCACATCAGAATGTTGCTCTTTTAAGACTTCTGAAAGCATGTTCCACACTTCATCCCTCTCAGATTTTGGAAGGCACTTCAAATTCTTAATCCTTGGGTCAAGTGCTGTAGCTATCCTTAGAAATCTCACATTGGTTCCTTCTTTGTGTTTTGTCAAATCTGCAGTGAAAGTGTTCTTAAAATGAACATGTGCTGGCTCATCATCCCAGACTGATATAAAATATATGGCAGAATGCGGGTAAAACAGAGAAGGAGACATACTATTCTCCCCCAAGGAGTTCAGTCAAAATGTAATTAACACATTATTATTTTAACGAGCGTCATCAGCATGGAAGCATGTCCTCTGGAATGGTAGCCGAAGCATGAAGGGGCATACGAATGTTTAGCATATCTGGCACATAGATACCTTGCAATGCCGGCTACAAAAGTGCCATGCAAACGCCTCTTCTCACTTTCAGGTGACATTGTAAATAAGAAGCCAGCAGCATTATCTCCCGTAAATGTAAACAAACTTGTTTGTCTTAGCAATTGGCTGCACAAAAAGTAGGACTGAGTGGACTGGTAGGAGCTAA
Organism: Natator depressus; assembly: GCF_965152275.1. Classification (NCBI taxonomy): domain Eukaryota; kingdom Metazoa; phylum Chordata; order Testudines; family Cheloniidae; genus Natator; species Natator depressus. Next base: position 106,012,788 of record NC_134241.1, read on the forward strand.
AGTTTTACATTGTTTAGTTTGAATGCAGCTATGTAACCGAAAAAAAAAAATCTACTTTTGTAAGTTGCACTTTCACAATAAAGAGACTGCATTACGGTACTTGTATGAGGTGAATTGAAAACTACTATTTCTTTAGTTGATCATTTTTACAGTACAAATATTTGTAATAAAAGTAGTAATATAAAGTGAGCACTGTACACTTTGTATTCTCTGTTGTAACTGAAATCAATATATTTGAAAATGTAGACAAGCATCCAAAAATATTTAATACATTTCAGATGGAATTCTATTGTTTAACAGTGTGATTAAAACTACAATTAATCGTGATTAACTTTTTTAAGTTAATCATGTGAGTTAACTGCGATTAATCGACAGCCCTACTTTTTTCATTTCTCTCCTGGACTGGGCTAATCACGGCCGGAATGAGGGCTCCAGAACGTTTTGAGCATCGTGTTGGTTGATACAGGTTAAAAACAAGGCAGCACCATACTAAAATATTTTACCTTCATTCTACTGACATGCGAATCTAGAAGCTCTACAGCAGGGCCACCTGCTCAATCTTCAGCAGCTCCCACCCATTCAAAAATTCCAAGGCCAGAAGGGACCATTGTGATCATTGAGTCTGACACCATATAACACAGGCTGGAGAACTGCCTCCAAAAAATTCCTTTTGAACTAGAGCAGATCTTTTTTCTTAAAAAAAAAAATCCGATCTTGATTTAAAAATTGTCAGTGCTGGAGAAACCACCATGACCCTTGGTACTTTGTTCCAGTGTACAATTATCCCCACTGTTAAAAATGTATACCTTTTGTCCAGTCTGAATTTGTCTAGCTTCAACTTCCAGCCACTGGATCACGTTAGACCTGTCTCTGCTACACTGACGAGCCCCCTATTAAATTTCTACTCCCCCTGTAGGTACCTGAAGGGCCAAAATCCATGTGCTGTTTATGTAAAAACCTGATATAGGCTGTGTCAGCTCTTTTTACAGGCCCAAAGTCCAGAGTTTGGTCAAGAGGCCCAGTAAACAGTGAACAATATAAGCTAAGAGAAGGAGAACAAATAAAAGACAACCTTGCTTTTTACTAAGATACGCTTGGTTACCAAAACGCCAGATGGGGAGCAGTAACTGGAGCTCTTATCTGAAGCTGCAAACAGACCAAAGGAATGAAAGCAGCCCATGATGTTTGTGTCTTCTCCTCTGCCAGAGGAGGTAGCCATGCTCTCCCCACACACCAACCTTGAGTTTATGGAAGAGGTTCAAGCATGTCAGTATGAAATATGGCATCCTCCTCCCCTCCCCAGATACCAGTGTCTGCCTTTGGAAGTGCAAATGAGCAACTCAAAGACAATTCCTACTGCCCCATCCTTTTCAATGTTTTTCTGCTTTAACCCCCAAGTATGTACCTGTTGGACAATCAGAGAAGCTACTTCATTCCTATGGACCCCAAATCAGAATTCAACAGATATATTTTATACTAATACACTTTACACATTGTTTAAAGTACAAATTGTATGTTACTTGTTAACCTGAAACCATGGGCAGAGACCTTATGTAATCTTTGACTATTGGCTACTGTGTTTATCTTTCAGAGTAGCAGCCGTGTTAGTCTGTATTCGCAAAAAGAAAAGGAGTACTTGTGGCACCTTAGAGACTAACAAATGTATTTGTTAGTCTCTAAGGTGCCACAAGTACTCTTTTTCCTTTTGTGTTTATCTTGTCCTGCTGTTAGACCTATCAAGGGGCTTGGGACTACCTACCTTGTCATTTCCCTCTGCCCATGGAAAATCCATATAATCCAGTGTAATCAATTATTTGGCAGTGTCTCTGAGCCTAATAAGCAAGGTGACACTCCGCCAGCGCTGTGCGTAATAAACCCACGTGCTTGATTCTACGTGGTGTCCATTTTGTTCCTTCAGTACTAATGAACTGTGATCAAGTCACCTCTTAACCTTCTCTTTGTTAACTAGATTGAACTTCTGAGTCTCTCACCATAAGGCATGTTTTCCAATCCTTCTCATAGGTCTTTTCAGAAACCTCTCCAATTTATCAATATCCATGCAACCATCTGACTGGTAGGCTTCAGCAGAAGCATGGAGGTTTTGAGGGTCAATCAAATTAATAAAAGAATGGGGAAAATAAAGTAATGGAAATTCCCTGTGCACTGTAGCACCTCCTCCTCCCAGTACAAAGCTGTGTTAGTCCATTATAGCCGATCAGAATCAAATCTAAGGTTTCAAACTCACAGTCATTAGACATATTGCTCCCCCAATGCCACACGACTCTTACTGACAGTTTGTTTTTCAAAGTCACAGAAAAGGACAAGATTTTATTTTGTCCTTCCCAGGCATGTACTATTTAATCGCACTGGAAACAAGAGACCATTAGAGTTACTTTTCCATTTCTCTCTCAGCACATACCTTAGCCAAGCAGGTGAATATTTGATGGAAGAAAATATTTAATGTTTATGAGGTTTTAGAAAGTTACAGTTTGAATGTTACTTACTGTCTGCCTCCGTTGAAGGCATCAAGCAGCACAGAACTACTGCTGGCACAATGAATACTGGGACACAGAAGTTAGGCACCATATTCCAAAGCAGAGCCAGTCCTCCTTAATCTGAAGCAAGTGGCCAGTACATCCAGCATTAAGAAATGCAGACTTATTCCTACAAACAAAGAGAATAGGAGAAAATGGATCAAATCTAAAGGACAAGACAGTAAAATTAGACCATGGTGCCCCAGTATCTCACCCCGAATCGCAAAAAATATATACATATCATAAACTCAGATTTTTTTAAACATCGGTTTAACCATCTTTCCTACTTTAACAATGCTGTGCCAATGATGCCCCCGTGGCATAAGACATGTCCTGGTTACACACCTGGTTAGTATGTTCCTGGGCCCTGGTTTGAAGCATTGCATGTAGATTATGAGCATTCTGGAAGGAAAGTGGAGCACTAGGGAGATCACTTATCGCACACGACACTACTCATAGCACTCTTGCTGTTCACGAGCATTTCAGAGAAGGGCTCAAGTCCTAGCTCTGGGGACAAAGATTTTGGCTGTTCTTCCTTTTGGGGTTTTTTGTTTTGTTTTTGTTTGTTTTTTAACCTTTTTCTGAGATTCACAGATATCATAAAAACTTTTGACGGTGATGATAAGCATTGCATTTTAGGAACATTACCTTCTGACAAAAACACAAAGTGTTCAGACAATGGCAGCAACAATGGTGCCCAGCAAAATGTCAGGAAAATCCACCAAGACAAATATTTACATCCTATCATACTATCTAACAGTCAATGATGTTTCTTCTTCCCTCTATCACTGTATTATACAGTAAATCTCTTCACATGTTATATCATACAATACAAAGATAATTTTATATATGTAGTGCCTTCTACAGCCAAGACATCCGAAGGTACTTTACACAATAACCTAGTTCTGAACTAGGTACGGAGAAAATACTGATTATTCCATCCCTGCTTCTATTATCTCAATACAAAAATAAACCCCAGTATGCTCAGAAGCAGGATTCTGCACACTGAAAGAAATGCCCTTCGTAACAGCCTGACACCCCATTCTCTTCTTGCTGGTATCTAACCCCTAAATCCTCATTTGGCTCCCGCGAAAGAGTTACTGAAAACCCCATTAAGATGTCCTGCTCTGCAGAGACAGATAGCTGTATCCTTACCAGCAGCATCAACTTTATTTCAACAGGAAACTCAATTCAAGCCCCAGTTGGTTTGCCCAATGTTAAACAGCTCTGTAAATATGAATAGCACAAGGGAATGAGAATGAGTGCCTGGGCTAACAGTGAAGATTATGCCTCTAACTTCTGCAGGTGCTGTTAACTTATTCAACCTGATAAAGCAAGAAAAATTCTGCAGCACGCTTTCAGCAGCACTATTACATCTGACTCATCAGCAACAGAACTGTAAGAGGGCTACTCTCCTCACAAAAGGCGCTAAGTATTCAAAATTACTGTGCCAAAACTAATGTTTTGTGTCAAATTCCACCTCTGATCAGGGCAGAAAATGTGAGAGGTTTACAACTAGCTTAGAAGGCAGCTTGGATATTTACCAGCCTAACTTTTGAAGGAGTCATTTTTAAGAGTATTGGCTCAGGTCTGTCTACCAGACAATGCTCAGAAGTCACGTGAACAGCAGCATGATTTCTCATGTTCCTCATTCAGAGAAAACTTACAGAGAAACTCCAACTAAGAGAATAGATCTGTCTCCTCATTCCTGTCTCTCTTCAGAAAATGAATTCAAATTTGCTCTAGTCTCAGGTTTGACAGAAATATGACTTTTCAGGCCCATGAGCTGGACATAAATTGCAACATAAGAAATTGATGAATTTATCAGTTGTCCCATAAGGTATTTTATAGACTTGCTCTTTTTGCAACCGTTCACTCCCTTAAACTAATTTACCATCTTGGTTAAGAGAAACCAAATTTCTTAGGCAAAATTGTTCTTACCCACCCCAATCCCCATTGCCCCATGGCTAATAAAGCCCCATAGTCTTTCTTTGCCCCTCAATAGGAAGAATCCTCCTCCTCCCCCCTTCCATTGTTGCAGTGTATGTGGAAAAACTGTCTACATACAATATTTAAAACCCTCTAAATTGGAATGCTTTAATTTTTTATAAATCTAAGTAACTGTCATTCTGTTTGGAAACTGAAAACATGAAACGGGCCTCTATTTATATGGTTCAGCTCTCCCATTTTTAGAAGCAAACAGCTCTCCCCAGCCAGACAACTGAGCATTTGATGCAACGTGACAGAAAGTCAGGTGAAGCACAATGAACCCTTAGGAGGCAGATGTTACCCATAGCCGAACAGCTGGCAGGGGGAAAATCCTGAACCAAGACGGCTGGAGGAGCTCTTCCCTTTGCTGCAGGAGTGGTGTCAGAAGAAAATTATCTACAAACAAGTGAGGTAAGTTTGACAATGAACTAAGCATGCATCCGATGAAGCGAGCTGTAGCTCACGAAAGCTTATGCTCAAATAAATGCGTTAGTCTCTAAGGTGCCACAAGTCCTCCTGTTCTTTTTAAGAGTATCAGTGGTTCATATAGTGCTGGGCAATACAGGGAGCAGCCAGCTCTGTTGGGAGAAGAGCCAGCTCTGTTTCTCTCTAAAACATTGAGAGAAATCATAACCAGCACTGAGTAGCTCAAGTCCTCCATGAACTTCTAATAAATGAAATAAGTGGGTCATCAGCAATGAGCAGCACACCGAAGAGCTGGATGAGAAGTCTCAAAGAAACTAGGTGAGGAACAAGAGACTCTCACAAAAACACACATTAAAATTAAGCTACTTAGGAAGGGATGCTTGGAACAACTTGAAAATCAAGTGAGGACCAGGGATATTTGAATCAAAGATTTGAATCAAATTCATCAAGGGGAAGAACTGCCAGATCCAGTTTTGCTTATGATCACAAGATAAAAATAATCCCATCTTTGTTGAGAAATGTGATGGGTTTCCCTCCAGAAACTTTTCTGAGCAAGAAGATAACTCCAGCACATCAATTGTATCACTATCTGACATAGGAGACAAGGAACAATTTTTCATAAAGAAAGCCACAACAAAAGGGAGCTGCTTTTTAATGGTGGAAAGGTATAAAATGCTCTGAAACTGGAGCCCAGATATGCAGATCGGGAGATGTGAACTAAACACTGTCCAGTCCCAAGAGAGGCTGCAGATCTCCCTGCTCTTTCCAGACATGTGCAGTATAATGGGACCCCCTTTACATTGTACATATAATGTCCTGGAGTAGACTCTGCACGGCCTAAGGATCCTGAGGAAGACACTGACTGGTCAGTATGGAGAGAAGTGTCCACAGCACTTTGGGGTACTGAACAACATAAAACTGACCAAGCAAAGCACGTGCAAAAGTAGCGTGGTGAGCAGCATACTGCATACTGAAGGAGGAATGGAAAACGTATGGAACCAGGTTAATTAAAGACTATCATAATGCACACACTCAAAGTAGCAGAAGTAGAGTTGTGTAGGCAGTTCCTGACTTGTCTTGTGAATGTTTCACTTTGAAGCCTTAACATATTTTTAGCACAGTGTGTTTTTGTTTTGTTTTATGAGGGGGTAAGGAATAGAATACAAAGACAGTAGTGTAGCAATATGAACAAGACTCAGTCTGGTGATACTGCAAGATGCAAACTATAGGGCAAATCTGAAAGATATGAAAAAGGAGATCTATTTGGGAGGCGATGATACCAAGAGAGATTTAGGGTGAAACTGGATGGGAGCTTGCAGTACAACAGAGAGGTAAAAAAGCTGCTGCACGTGCAGAGATATCACTTCACAGACCAAGGTGAGACCATGCCTAGAACATCAGTTCCCAACTATAAATATAAAACAACCTAGAGAGAACTGACCAGCAAAATGTTTAAGGGGCTGAAGGGACTGACATACAAGACAAGCGGCAAGTATCATAGAGATTGGCTAAAGAAGGAATCCGATAACAATCTGTAAATATGTGAAGTGTATAGACACCAGGGCGGGAAAGGAAGTTTATGGCTACTCATGGCTGCACACCTTTGGCTAACGGAATGAACAGAGCAAAGGGAAGTTTTGGCTGAATATCCCGATAAACTCCCTGCAGGTCAGATGTGGGAGACCGCAGTGCATTAAAGCACATAAAGAACATTTAGTGAGCACCAACAGGGCCCATGGACCAATTAATGTGCACTTTAGAATTCACACCCCTGTAGTGTGCATTACCCACTGCGTACACAAGTCTTAAACTGAAATGAAGAAAATATTCCCTCGGCACCTGCAGAAGAAGTTACAGCTGCCAAAAGCTGGTTTAGCACTTGAACGAACTATCATTTATTTGTATCCATCCTGTTCAGCAATGAGCATAACTTCTGAGACTCTATTACTGTTTTCATGACACCTCCAAGGATTTTATTCTCTTTACTTTTAATTTTAGAGCTTTTTGACTAACCTCATTTTATTTAAATTGCCCTTTCTGAAGTTTAGTGTCACATTTTGATACCCAATCTGGCCAGTGGAATTTAATTATATTGTAGTTAATAATACTTAGTAGCCTCAGCTACAGTCACTTCCTAAATTAGCTCCTGTATATACTTAAAAATATACTGATTGGTCCTTATATTGCTGTGATGTTATTGACAAACTGTGGCCGTATAGATCATTGTTGCAACCACTGTTCTATATTTGCAGCAAATATTGTACAAAGGTTGTCGTGTGAGGTGTCTATGACAACGTTATGATTTGCTGGTTATGATAATGCTATCTGTATGCATGTATCATTTTTCTATTTAAAGTGGTAAGTATTGGCTCTATACTGTCTGTATTTCAAACTTGTGCTATGCTTCTGGGTGACACCCCAGACAATGTGGCATCAGCTCTGCCTAGTCTGCTCGATGGCCCATTAAGGACCATCAGCTATACAACTGACCCATTGAGAGAAGGCAGACACACCTTGTGACTCAGCAAGGTATGCAGGGACAGGCCTATGGACAGAACTCTGAGGTTTTCCAGGCCATATGCTGGGTGGCTTGTGGTTGGAACAAAGAAAGCACAAACCACATGTCAAAAGAACTATAAAAGGCAGCAGCAGCATCTCCATTTTGTCTTTAATCCTGCTTCTAACCTCTGGAGGAACTTTGCTACAAACTGAAGCTCTGAACAAAGGACTGAATGACCCATCCCAGCTGTTGATGTACTCCAGAGACTTGATTTGTGCCTGCAGTTTATTCCATCACTGCTACAAGCCTGAACCAAGAATTTTGCCATTACGGTATGTAATTGATTCCATTTAACCCATTCTAGCTCTCATCTATATTTCTTTGTTTTTATGAATAAACCTTTAGATTCTAAAGGATTGGCAACAGCGTGATTTGTGGGTAAGATCTGAATTGTATATTGACCTGTGTCTGGGGCTTGGTCCTTTGGGATCGAGAAAACCTTTTTTCTTTTATTGGGTTATTGGTTTTCATAACAATTCACCCCCATAATGAGTGGCACTGGTGGTGATACTGAGAAACTGGAGTGTCTAAGGCAGAGGTGGGCAAACTGTGGTTCGCGGGACCGTCCTGCCCAGCCCCTGAGCTCCTGGCCGGGGAGGCTAGTCCATGTCCCCCCTTCCCCGCAGCCTCAGCGCGCCGCCAGCTTTCTGGTCTGCCGCTCCTGCCGGGCAGCGCGTCGGCGTGGCTGGCTCCAGCTGGGCTGCGAGCTCCTCCTGCTCTGAGCAGCATGGTAAGGGGGCAGAGGGAGGGGTTGGATAAGGGGCAGGAGATCCCAGGGGGGCAGTCAGGGGACAGGGAGTGGTTGGATAGGCGTGGGAGTCCCAGAGGGGGGCCTGTCATGGGGCTGGGAGTGTGGATAGGGGTCGGGGGGGGCAGTCAGGGGGCGGGGGGTTGGATAGGGGATGGGATCCCGGGGGGCAGTCAGGGGACAAGGAGCAGGAGGGTTGGATGGGTCGTAGGTTCTGAAGGGGGAAGTCAGGAGGCGGGAAGTGGGAGGGGACCAGGCGTTCGGGGAGGCACAGCCTTCCCTACCCGGCCCTCCATACAGTTTCTCAATGCCGATGTGGCCCTTGGGCCAAAAAGTTTGCCCACCGCTGGTCTAAGGGAATTGCTTGGATGACTTATGGTTAGCCAGTGGCGAGAGACCCAAGTCCTCTCTGTTTGGCTGGTTCGGTGTGCCTTAATGGTAAAGGAAACCCAGCTGTAACTGCCCTGCTCTAAGCAATTCGTCCTGAATTGATACTCTCAGTTGTGTCCTGCCAGAGGCCGCATCGTTACAATTGCAACTGCAGACAGACACATAGGAATTGTGGCATTGTCTCCTCCTCCCTCTCCCAACAGGCTCTCATGAAGCTTCCATGGCACTAAAAGTGACATTTGTGTTGGCATCCTTTCGTCTGCAAGAGATGATGGGAATTGCAGCCTATGATGTAGATGGTTTGCAATGTGTCATGTGACTGAATTATCCAATCCGAGATGTACATGATCTCTAGCAGTTATTGCAAATGTATCTATCTTGGTTGGGAGCTGCTTGCTTCCTGTGGGCTCTTTTCTCTTCAAGCTGTAGGAGACAGCTTCTGTCATGGCCTTTGATACCCTAATGGAGACGATGGCACCACTTTTTACGATCACTTGCCAAGATTTCCCATCAGTCAGGATCAATTCCAAATTCCTTCATATCTCGCTTGCATGCGTCTTTATAGCGAAGCTTGGGACGCCCTGTTGTTCTTGTTCCCTCTGATAGCTCCCCGTATAGCATGTCCTTGGGTAGGCGTCCGTCTTTCAACCTATTCAGATGGTCCAGCCAGCGCGGTCGTCTTTGCTTGACCAGGGCTGGCACACTTGGTAAATTTGCCCTTTGAAGAACCTCTGCATTGGTGACTTTATCCTGCCATTTGGTGTTGAGTATACGGTGTAAACAATGTAGGTGGAAACTCCACGTTTCCCCAACATACATGAGAGTGCTGAGGATGCAGGCTTGGTACACTAGCATTTTGGTCTTGATGGCAAGCTCTGAGTTGTTCCATGATATTTTAGTTAGTCTGCTAAAGGTGGTGGCAGCCTTTCCAATGTGAACATTTAGTTCTTCATCCAGTGAGAGGTTGGTGGTCACTGTAGAACTTAAATAGCTGAACTTCTGGACCACTTCTAGCTGGTTTGCATTTAAGGTAATTGAAGGATCTTGTGGAAACCCTGTCCTCCTAATACAACCATTTTCTTGCTGATGGTGACAGGGAATGCCTGACAGGCACTTGAAAGGCAGTCCATGAGTTCTTGTAGTAGATCACAAAAAGAAAAGGAGGACTTGTGGCACCTTAGAGACTAACCAATTTATTTGAGCATAAGCTTTCGTGAGCTACAGTTCACTTCATTGGATGCATGCAGTGGAAAATAGAGTGGGGAGATTTTATATACACATAGAACATGAAATAATGGGTGTTACCATTCTCTGTGTATATAAAATCTCCCCACTGTATTTTCCACTGAATGCATCAGATGAAGTGAGCTGTAGCCCACAAAAGCTTATACTCAAATAAATTTGTTAGTCTCTAAGGTGCCACAAGTCCTCCTTTTCTTTTTGCGGATACAGACTAACACGGCTGCTACTCTGAAACCTGTAGTAGATCGTCATTGTGGGCTATGAGGGCATCAGCAGCAAATAGGAAGTTCCCTGAATAGCACCTTTTGGACTTTGGTCTTTGACTTAAGCTGGGACTGGTTGAAGAGTTTCCCATCTGATCTTGCGTGGAGATGCACTCCATCTTTCATGTCCTTAAAGCACAATTTAAGAGTACCGAGAAGATTCCATGGAGTGTAGGGGCAAGAACACACCATTGCTTCAAAGCTGTCCGAAGTGGACCCGTCAAACTGGACTGTTGCTCTCATGTTATTGTGGAACGAATGTATAAGACTTAACAAGGTTGGTGGGCATCCTATCTTTTCTAGTACTGCAAATAGACCTGCTCTGCTGACTGCTCTGCTGTGTTGAATGCTTTGGTTAGGTCCACAAGGGCGATGTACAATGGCCGGTTTTGCTCTCTGCACTTTTCTTGGAGTTGACGCAGAGAAAATATCATGTCTATAGATGACATGATACATTACATACATTAACGCAGTCTATAATGGTACCCTCTACTTTTCTTTCTACATATGTTTTTCACCAGGACATCTGAGTGCCTATGGAAGTGGGAACTGTTCCCATCTAACTAATCCAGTAATCCTGTCTGACAGTGGGCCATACCAGATGCTTCAAAAGAATGTGAAAGAGTCACTCTACAAAGGACAATTACAGAGTAGCCTGCCCATAACAGATCATTTAGTGTATGACCTATGCCATGATGGAAGGTTTATAATATCTCTAATTTAAAAAAATTAATCTAATCTAATGTAACTGTGAATGTTCTCAACGGTAGATTTTGGTATTACTCCTCCTGAAGGATGTTGAACTTCGTTATACTGTGTCATTACTAATGGTTCAACTACAGTTACTTCTTGAACCTAACTACTGTGGATTGCAAAAGGCTAAGCTCAGAACAGCCTCTTCTCTTGTGTGCTCTAGAACTAGTTTTTCCAAGAATCAATAGTTAACGGTGTTGAGAAATTGCTTCTCTAACCTGTGCTCTGACATGATATAATGATCAGCTTATACGCAGGTAGTTATCACCCATAATTACTGCTTTATTAGATTTAATTTCCTTTTTGATCTCCATCAACATTGCACACGATCCTTTTCCGAATCAGGAGGCTCTCAGATAAAATAGTGAGGAGGGTCAAATAAGCAAGCAGGTAGATGGAATATATCTGCACAACTCTATTTGTATTCATAACTAAGGGACTGTGAAAAGACAAGTTTTTCATGTAAACATTCTTCACCCTGAACTAAAGCAAAAAATGTTCTCCATCTCCTGTAAGATACTCAAGACATGGCAAGCCAATGATAAAATAATAATGTCAAGGGAAAAAGTCTGATTCTCATTTACACTAGGCCCCCGTTATATTGGTCTGCAGAATACAAATATAATATATTCACCCTGAGCAGTGTAAAGGAGCCTCAAAGTAACTGAGAATCCGCCCCTAGAATTAATGCACATTTAAGGTTGAGATATCAGGCACTCAAATGAGGAAATTCAGTGTTGATGTTGAGAACTCATCCTTAACTCTGTTTCTTATGGTTTACAATGAATCTCTCTCTCAAATTGTTGCTGCATACATACAGAAAACTAAACCTGAATTTCTTATACAACAGTCTGTATAGTAAGTTATGTAACACTACCACAGTCTTCATACCCTGCTAGGCTTAAGTCTATCACCCTCTTTCATGTGCTCAAAACAATCTGTTTTTGAAGAAAATCGATTAATACATATTACAACTCTTCTTTATTTGGCAGATTAATATGGTAGGCTTCAGAGTAACTTCCTGCTTGAAAGGCCCAGACAGCTGCATTGACACTGCAGCAAATCAAACACTTCGGGATGAACAGACTGTCGTCCAACACATCCACCTTTCACACCACATGGCAAGTCCCCAGATCTCTGTCCAGCAGAAAAAGGCCAAGATTTGTTCCAGGGCTGTCTTTCTGCTCATATTTTCCTGAAGACATGTTTGCAATATTACCATATGAGTGTGCGCACTGCAGAATCTGCCTCATGTGAGCACTGAAAGCTCACAGTAGAGGAAGAGGCAACACTCCTGGGTGGCTATTGTTCCATGCTGCCTGCTAGTCTTCAAGAAAACGCAGCCTCATCCATTTCAGATTGGGAAATGCAAAGAGGAAGGGAGAGGGCAAGAACACACTATCCATCCTAATTGCATCAGTCTGTACAATTGCCCCCATGACCTATGACAGTGAAGTACAGAGGCTGCTGCAATAAAGTTAAAAAATAACTACGTGCAGCACTGATACAGGAAGAGCTCCTAATTATCCCTCCATATTTCTCACTGTGCCTCGTTCTTTGACTGTTTCAGTCCCTGTTAAGATCTTCGTTTTCCATAAGGCTCACGACAAACTTACTCAGCTTGTGCCTTGGTACCTGGATGACACCGATTACTATAAAAACTACGTGACCAGCAGTCAAAACTGTGAGTATATGATGGTCGCCTATCAGTTTATGGTGGGCTTTTACCTCTGTACTACAGGGATAACAAACATGGTAGAACAGTAGTCATGACTGGAGTACAGGTATTGAAGGTATGTGCTGTTCAGGGAAGACAGAAATAAAGGCAGTACAATAGCATTGTGTATTAATAAGGAGGTAGACTAAATAAATTAGAAGTGATGGAACATCACATGCATCCGACAGATGAGATAATCTTCACTTTCCAGGATAACCCCACCCATGATCTGAAAACACCTGTTTATTTGCTCATTTTTAACCAAAAAGTGAGGAGGAGGAAGTCTGTTTTACAGGAGAGGACCAGGTTTGACTTTTTATTTACTCTAGAACTTCCTACTATCACAATTACAAGGATGTTTTCTTTATATCTCAATTACACCTCACAAATTTTATATATCCTCTTTACCAAGGGAATTGTCCCATACTAATACGGCAATTCAAGATAAACCTGGATCTTAAGAAAAGATCCACCTGAGAAAGTGATGTACCTCACAAAGAAGTGCCCTTTTGTAATGAAGATTTTTGCTGATAGCAAATGGAAAGACCTTTGTAAAAAGGCTCACTCCATCTATCATCTGTAGAAGCTTCACCACATTGCTATTGAAGTTATTCACTCTTTCCTTCCAGGCTACAGCCTTTAAGTGACCTTGTGTAAGACATAAAGGGGATATATAACGTGCAGCCTCCTGGGATACCATTCAGTAACATTTTACAAGGAAAGAAATTACTGCTAGTTGGTTTTTCAATCCATTCATGCATTAATGTGCCGAAATATACACTTGGAGTCATTAGGATCGGATTCAACACACACACACTTTACAGCACTTAGGAGGAAAGCCATTTTAATTCTGTTAGTTGCCAAAACTTAAATTCCTGAAGGCAAAAGCTTTATGTAGAAAGGAACAAAGCAAATTTTAATGGAAAAAAATGTTAGCCTGATTAAGGAGAAACAAAGGAAACCCTCATGCGGCATTCAGCATCTAAAATTCCAAGGAAAGGTAATAGATAATCTATGCTCTTAAACAGAGCTAATGCTAAAGTTCACCCACTGACAGAAGACATAGCATCTTATTAATCAAATCCAAGCATATCAAATTAACAGAAGTATGGAATACATCTCTTCAGCTGTGGCACCCCTTAGCAGATATTGTTCTGGTGTTTGAGACATTTACCTAAGGCCATGGGACCTCACCAGCTATCCAGGCCTTTGTCACCTGCTGATTGGATACAGCAACGAACTCCATTATGTGCAACCCCTGAACACCACTCCGAAATTTCACTTCATGTGCAAATCAGCTGCCTGCTTTGCTTAGATGTTTGTCATATTAAACTTGCAAATTCAAGGTGCTGAGCTTCGAGGTATACAACTCTATATGACTTGCACCCCACCTATCTAAGACACTGTCCCCCCATACTTCATGAACAGAGCTGAGGCTCTGACTAACCGCCTCTAAAGATGTGTCTGGGAGCCAGACACAGAACCTTCACTGTGAAAGAACCTTCACTGACTTACGTGCATCCTCTATTGGTCCAAAAGTCAGAGGTTTTTTTTACCCTTAGCCCTCTAGCAAGGACCACGTATTTACTCAGCCTTTCCCCTGAAGGCATGGTACAAAGGGCAAAGTTCCTTTTACGGGTCTGTTCTGAACGAGCTCTCTTAGCTCTGTTTTAATCCAGTGGCTTTCAATAATAATAGATCTGCACCAAGAGGTAAAAACCAGCACATTTTATAGATTGAATAAATACAAAAATTAATTCAAATATTAAAACCACAAAAAAGTTTATTACATTTTAATTGTTGCCTGGTGGTGCCTGGCTGTATTTCTAAAGAAGCTGCCATTAACAAGGCTATCTCATTATGCCTATGCACAAAGTAATCAAGGTCAGGACTGCTCTGGTAATAGATAAACTGCTGCTGCACCGCCAGGTGAGGGAGCACCACGCACTTTAAGTGTCCATTCACCCCACCCTTCCGTGTATTTGCATTACTGTAGCACTAGCAGACTTAGTCACGGACCAGGAACCCGTTGCACTAGGCAGTGTACAAACATGGAACAAAAAGGTGATCCCTGCACCAGGGCACTTATAATTAGGGCTCCTTGTCAGTCTCGGGGGTCACGGAAGTCATGGATTCCATGTCTTTCTGCGACCTTTGTGATTTCTGCAGCGGCTGGTGTGGACTGATCCTAGGGCTGCCCAGGCAGCCGCGGGGAAAGCCACACTGGCCGCTGCTGGAGTGGCTCTGCAGCCAGCTGCTCGGGCGGCCCTGCAGCCAGCCGCTCGGGCGGCCCTGCAGCCAGCCGCTCGGGCGGCCCTGCAGCCAGCCACACTGGCCGCTGCTTGGGCAGACCCGGGCAGCTGTCCCTGGGGACCGCCTGAGCAGCAGCCAGTGCGGCTGCTCCTGGGACCACCTGCAGCTCAGTGGTCCCTGGGGCAGGTGGGCAGCCCCACAGCCAGCCACATCAGGACAGCTGAAGCAACTCTGGACAGCTGGCCCTGGAGACCACCTGAGCAGCAGCGGGTGGGCAGCCCCAGGGGCGGCCAGAGCAGCCGCTGCTCGTGGCCCCTGGCAGCTGGGGCCACTGGCCCCCAGGACCCTCTCCAGCAGCAGCAGCCCCCCCCCCTTCACATCACCCCCAGAGCAGTGCCTCCCTGCCCCAGAGCTAAGATGTAGTCAGGGGTATATAGTACAAGTCACGGTCACGGGCTGTGAATTTTTGTTTATTGCCCATGACCTGTGCATGACTTTTACTAAAAATCGTCGACTAAATCGTAGCCTTACTTATCATCGAAGGTGTATATCTATACTGGCCTTTTGTCCGTATAACTGTACCACACCCCTCTGAGTGACATAAGTTATACCAACAAACGTTGGTGTGGACAGTGCTATGTCAGCAGGAGATGTTCTTCCACCGACATAGCTACCGCCGCTCCTTGGAGGTTTGAGCTAGAGGTGTAGCTCAAAACCTTGTTGCTTTCACCAATAGAAGTTGGTCCATAAAAAGCATTACCTCACCCACTTTGTCTCTCTAATATCCTGGGACCAACCTGTCCACAATAACACTGCAAAAGAGCATTCTAGGGGTAAATATACAAGAGAACACCCCAGGGGTCCCACTTTGCTTTAGTATGTAGCTTTAGCATGGGGCATCTCAGGGCTATAACCTTCCACTTGTGTCTTTGACACTTGTACTCTTAAGAGCTTTGTGGGACTGAAACCTGTGAGGAAGAAAATCTCCATCCAACTCTCGTGCACTGTGAGAGCTATTTTTCCTTCAAAGGGTACTCTTGAGAAGAGCTTTGAATCAACTGCAAATATTTATCATCCGGTTTTTATTTTATTCCCTCTCGCTGCCTTTTAGAAAAGCTGAATCTTAATGTAGGCCCTGGGAGGGAAAAAGGTAGGTGTGGAGAAACATGGCGCACACTCCATTACAGGAAACAGGGAGAGCACACACTGGCGTTTGCCTGATGCAGCTGGTATCCTCTCTGCCTGCATTCACAACACATTACGTTTCTGAACTAGCATTGAAGACATGAAAACATTTGGAAAAACATCAATAACCAGCTCATTAAGTGGAAGAACTGAATACCCAAGCACTGTCAGAGCTGGATTAGTGATCCAACTCTTCTTGGAAGATCTTGGCACTACAGAACATATTTTACACAAAACAGGTGGTTTATGAGAAGTGGTTTGTTTTTTGCCCTTCTAAGAGATTCTGTAAAGGGGTTTAAATAGCTATCCACTGAAACTCACTTGATCGAACCCCATTAGAATATTGCAATGAAATCCAATTAATGATAAAAGAAAAAGACTAATCTATCAGTTCCATTTGTTACAGAATCCATTACAAAACAGATCCCACAGGAAGTAAAAAAAAGTGGTGTGATCAAAAATATCATTCACTCTAACCTCAGCTGTTGAAGATATACCACCCCAAACACCTTGCAACAGAATCAGGGACATACCTAGGGTTGCCAGGTGTCCAGTTTTCGACCAGAACGCCCGGTCGAAAAGGGACCATGGCTGCTCCAGTCAACACCGCTGACCGGGCCGATAAAAGTCCAGTCGGAGGCGCAGCGGGGCTAAGGCAGACTCCCTACCTGCTGTGGCTCTGTACGGCTCCCAGAACCAGCAGCGTGTCCCGCCCCCCCCCGGCTCCTACAAGTAGGAGCAGCCAGCTCTGCAGCTCCCGTTGTCCGGGAACCGCAGCCAATGGGA
Source organism: Natator depressus (assembly GCF_965152275.1). Classification (NCBI taxonomy): domain Eukaryota; kingdom Metazoa; phylum Chordata; order Testudines; family Cheloniidae; genus Natator; species Natator depressus. Next base: position 106,029,634 of record NC_134241.1, read on the forward strand.
GCTGCACGAGCAGCACCTGCAGATGGGGCAGTGCGCAGAACTGCCTGGCCATGTCTCCGCATAGCAGCCGGAGGGGGCACATGCCGCTGCTTCCGAGAGCTGCTTGAGGTAAGCACCGCCTGGAGCTTACACCCCTAACCCGCTCCTGCGCCTCAACCCCCTGCCCAGCCCTGATCCCCCTCGATCCCAGCCTGCACCACCCTCCTGCACCTCAAACCCCTCATCCCTGCACCCCAACCCCCTGTCCCAGCCCTGACCCCCTCTGAACCCTTTGGTCCCAGCCCAGAGCCCCCTTCCACACCCTGAACTCCTCATTTCTGGCCCCACCCCAGAGCTCACACCCCCAGCTGGAGCTCGCACCCCCTCCCGCACCCCAACCCCTGGATCCAGCTCGGTAAAAATGAGCGAGTAAGGGTGGGGAGAGCGAGCGACAGAGGGAGAGGGGGATGCAGCGAGGGGGGGCAGGACCTCGGAGAAGGGGCGGGAGGGGGTGGGTCCTCAAAAGAGGGGTGGGGCAGGGCAAGGGTGTTTGGTTTTGTGCAAGTGGAAAGTTGGCAACTCAAGACTAAACACCCAGTCTTTTTAACCTTTCCTCAAAGGTCAGATTTTCTCAAGATTTTTATCATTATTGTTACTCTCCTCTCCCTCTCGTGTCCACATCTTTCCTGAAGTCTGGTGCTCAGAATTGGACACAGTGCCTCATCAGTGCCAAGTCATGTCTTACAGAAGATACCTGTTAATACACCCCAGAATAACATCAGACTTTTTCACAGCCACATCACACTTGACTCATATTCAATTTGTGAGCCACTATAACCCCCAGTTCCTTTTCAGCACTACCACCACCTAGCCAGTTAGTCCCCATTTTGCAGTTGTGCATTTGAGTTTCCATTCCTATGTGAAGTACTTTGCACTTCTCTTTATTGAATTTAATCCTGTTGATTTCAGACCAATTCTCCAATTTGTCAAGGTCCTTTTGAATTCTAGTCCTGTCCTCTAAAGTGCATGCAACATTTCCCAGCTTCATGCCCTCGGCAAATTTTATAAGCATACTCTCCACTCCGTTATTCAAGTCATTAATGAAAATATTGACTAGTACCAGACCCAGGACTGGCTCCTGTGGGACCCCACTAGATACGCACTCTCAGTTTCATAGTGAACAATTCATAAGTACTCTGAGCATGGTCTTTCAGCCAGCTGTGCACCCACCTTATAGTAATTTCATCTAGACTGCATTTCCCTACTTTGCATATGAGACTGTAATGTGGGACTGTATCAAAAGCCTTACTAAAATCAAGATATATCACATCTACTGATTCCCCTCTATCCACTAAGCCGGTAACCCTGTCAAAGAAGGAAATTAGGTTGGTTTGGCATGGTTTGTTCTTGACAAATCCAGGCTCACCATTCCTTATAAATCTATTATCCGTCCATGTGCTTACAAATTGATTGTCAGATATCAAAGTTAGGCTGACTGGTGAATAATTCCACAGTCCTCTTTGTTCCCCTTTTAAAAAGTGGGTACTAAGTGTGCCCTTCTCCAGTCTTCCGGGAGCTCACCCATTCTCCAGAAGTTCTCAAAGATAATTGCTAATGGTTCCAAGATTGCTTCAGATACTTCCTTAAGTACCCTAGAATGAATTTCATCAGGCCCTGCTGACTTGAGTAGATCTAGTTTAACCTGTTGTATCTGGTTGCCATTATCCGTTTAAGTGACGACTGAAGACATGAAATCTTACTGAATAAAAAACAGCACGCTCAGGCTTAGTAAGATGGAGGTGATGTGGGAAAGAAGAAGGAAACACTTCCGAGAACTGGCGGAGACCACAACCATGCCTGAAAGGGTCAGCCCTTTGATCCATAGACACAGGAAGTAGAAGTGCGGGGGGTGCTGGATCACCCCTGTTTTCATGTGGGGCCACTGGCCCTGCAACCAGGGCTCCACTCCCTAGCTTAGGTTCTGGGGGCTGGCGCTGCACCTGGGGCCCTGCACCCAGGACTACACTCCGCGGCTCTGCACCCGGGGCTCGGGTCATGGCCACTTGCCCCACTCCCCAGCCACTGGTCCCGGGCCCCACACCTCAACCCTGCACTTGGGGCTCAGGTTCCAGCAGCCAGCCCCACTACCCGGCCGCTGGCCCTGTACCCAGGGCCCACACCAAGGGCTCCACTCCCAGCCACTGACCTCGTTCCCAGCGCTCCATGCCTGGCCCCACTCCCAGGCCTCTGCTCCTGGCCCCACATGTGGGGTTCTGGCTGCCAGCCCCTGCCCAGGGCTCTGCTCCTGGCCCCACGCCCAACCCCAGCTGTGGCCACAGCCTCGGCCCCCTTACACCTGTCCAGGTCCACCCCTCCCGGGGAGACAGCCCCGCTCCCAGTCTCAGCTTGGGGGTGGGGGAAGGGGACAGGGGTAAAGGCTGCGGGTTGGCTTTTAGAACCTCCTCTACTAAAAATGTTCCAGTGCCACTGCTCTGATCTTATTTACTGAACTCCTCACTAGTCAGCACCCACATTCCAAGAGAAGCCAGAAGTATTTTCTTCCATCTATTCGGGAGAGGTAGACGAGAGAGACTTGATCATAACAAGTTCTGGCTCTGCAGGGAGGGTTCATAAAGAAAGTCAGTCAGTTATTCAGATAGCACTCACAGTGGGGTTGACTGCTACTAAAACATTTTTTTAAACTGAAAGTTGCTAGCTGAGGGACTACTGTATGATCCGTAGGACTAAACCTTTTACAGTTGGATGCTACCCCTGTTTTGTTGGGAACACACCACAAAACCCTGCTCTCAACCAGCTGTACTAAAAGATTTCTAACGTGTCACTGATGGCTGAGAACCACATTCACTTGGTCCATTGTTTAAAAAAAAAGTTCCACTTTAATTTATCACAATACCTGCAAGTCAGACGTCCTCCAGCTGAATCAGAATCTCAAACCCCCTTTCATCACTGGGGAGTGAGAAGAGCTAGCAGAGCTGCCTGCTTGCTCTACTGAAGATGTTACATTAAACCCAAAAGCAGTGTCACTTTACCTTGAAAGGCCTTTTAAAAGAGCTTGAAGCAATTCGGCTGTAACAGCATTTGTAGGTTTTGGATTAACTACAAGCCTTTTTTAACCCCTTAGAGACTCTATATGCGCATATTCCCATCTTTGTATGTATTCTGTCACACGCTGGTGAGTTAAGCATTAAATAGTACTGCATATAATTACTGTAACTTGCAAAGAAGCTCAAATTACAGAGGTCCAAATATTTTCCCCCCCACAAGAAATGGCCTGCAGACTTTAGTAAATTAGCCCAAGCCTTCCACTCATATCATTTGCAATTTCCCTTGTTAACATCCTGAGCTCAGAGGGGCAATGAAAAGGTCAAAATTCTACTAAGACAGTGCTAAAATATTTATTAAACCATTACCTTAAAACATTTCCAGTTAACACGAATACAGAAAGATGTCTACCTCTTGGGACTTTGTAAATTCATGATTCATATCATAGAATTTTTCAAGCCCTTTTTAACAGGTTTCAAGCTGTTAATTGCCAATACAGTGCATTAGAAACCGCAAAAATAAAAATTGATTTGAATTCTTTTGAAATGAAATATTAGCAAAAAATGCTTTGCCACCAATAACTGCTTTTGTTTGTCATTTTTCTGAACAGCTGAAAGCCTGAGGGAACAGTACAGGGAAAAACAGCAAACCAGCTCTTTAGTCTTTTGTTTATTAGAGTCCTGAATTTATTCAAGTGAGTTTGAATCTTGAACTGCACAAGACAATCTTTTGAATCATTCTATACTCAGTTACTGATAAGGAAGGACCGAGGAGTGGGGGGGTTTGGAGAATCAAAAATGTCCTTTAAATGTAGATACAGTACTTCGAAAGAAAACATTACCTAACACAAGCACAACCATCACAGCTCTCAGATCACAATGGTGAGAATATGTATTTACCAGAATCAGATTAAGTCCTGCAGGCATGTCAGCCAATCTTCAATAGAAACAAAGTTAACATACATGAGTACTGAAGAAATTCAGAAGTGGGAGGAAGGCAGAGCAGCAGAGCAGTTTTAGCAATAATTCAAAAAACACAAGCTTGTAGTATCCTATTAAAAACCGGGCAGACTGAGTTATAAATGGCTAACATTACTAACTAGGCCAGCTAGTATACGACTGGTCAAGTGATTGATGTCTATATGCCAAATTAGCTGTGCTATTTTTACAAGCCTCTTCTTGAAAGTTTAAGGTGACTAATTGGTCTCACAATTCACCAAATACTGAAAAAGAGTGAAATTTCTCCATGCGACTAATTCCACCCAGCATGAAACAGGTAGATCTGTTAATTGATTTCATGGACTCTTCTCTTCAGTGAGCTTAACAGCGAAGTGCTGAGGAAGGAGAGAGGGAGAGAGAGAGAGAGAATTACTGAATGACTGTGTGGTATTTCATTACTAAATGACTGCTGACAGCTGGGCAGCCCCATTCTTTGCTCAGTACATTCAGCCAGAAGGCCCAAGAGCATTTTATAGCAGGGACAATTGAGACATTTTTTACTGCATTACTTTATTACTTTTCTCCCCCAGGAACTCTTAATAGATGGAATAGGTACTGCATACCATTACAGTCTTTCATATAACAGTGATGCTGCACAAAGCTATAGGATGGCTTGAAGTTAATATCTGACCCAATGATCACTAATGTGGTAAAATACATCACAGGCTTCCTTACACTATCTGCGGGACACGCTCACCCTTTACAAGAACAATGAGGTACTGATTTAAAATACACTTTTGAGCATTCCTCTCATTGTGTTATTTTTTCAGCAGAACACATACATTTCAGGACAACATGTACACATTCTATAAATTATATATGGTGTACGAAACAGTCCCAAGCAACATCCAGAAGTAGAAGATACAACTCCTGTCACTCATATTAAACAGGGGGAAACAGTTTCTACACGTAAAAATTAATATAAAAATAAGCAATCATGGGGCCACTATCCTATTATTTGTTTTCATATTAAATCCAATAAAGACCTCCATTCAATATTTAAAATAAAGCTTGCTGTAGACTTTATGATGGATTATATAAGAACTTGTTCACAGGATACCACTTCCTCACCATGTTCTAGGCAATAAATAAAGTTATAAAGCTTACATATAATTTAATTGGCAGTAGACCCTGCTCTAGAACTCCTTAAGTTCAGCCTCTTACATTTGCATTACCCCTCCCCTCTCAACCCCCTTTTTCATATTCCCTAGAGTTTGTTCTGCAAGAAGCTCCTGGGAAAAGTTGGAGTTTGCATCACAGATGGATTCCAAGTACATTGCTTGCAATCTGAATCTAGACTCCACACCTTGTAGTTTAAATCTGTATGCTAGCAGAGGAGAACTGGCTCGATCTATTTTACTTCATCTTTTCAACAATAAATTACTTGTATAGTGCTCACAAAAGTCAGTCCAATCTAAGAACACAAGCAGCACAGGAAACTGGGGAAGAGGGATATAGTCAAAATATACATGCTTTTTATATAATGTATACATTTTTGTTAAATAAATTAGCTTCAACTATACCTGACTGTTTCTTAGCCAATTCATTATTATTTGGTCAACAACAAGAAAAGTACAGGCTTTCCTCCCATTAAGCAATGCATTAATCTACAACTTTACAAGCAGGATCAATCTATCACAGGTCTATCATACCATATAAAATGAAAATGGCTCTAAAATGCGCCTGTATATACCAATTAATTATTAAAGACACATTAGCTGAAGCTTTTCACCTGTCATTTAAAAAGTTAGGAATAAAATGACATGCCATTCATTCAACTAATGGAGCACAGTTTACCCATATTCATCAGTTCACACTAACAAGAAGATCCTAATATTATCCATCTTGCTGCTGCTGAATACTCCAAGTAGATCCTAACAGAACGCACCTTCTGTGTGGCTAGAGGTGCCAGTTCAAACAACTTCAGAGTAGGGAAAACCAGCAGGTGCAGTGAATGCAGCAATAAGCAGCATGTGTACCTCCAAGCTATGAAAAGCAATTCCGCTGCATTAATCTTCAACAGGAAAACAAAGAAGAAAAGCATGAAACTATGAGACAAGGGACCTCACAAATGGTGGATCCAGCATCCCCAGAAACCACATGACTGATGTTTTCAGCTGTGCTTTCCTTGGTTTAATCAAATGAAGTGGTTGGTAGTGATGAGAACGGAGGAGCTGGGAGAAGCCAATCTGCTTGACAGGTAAGCTTCTCCCAATCCAACCAAAGAAGTGAGTCTGTTGCCTCCACACCTGGAGTCAAAGCACTGACAAAACAGAAGTTTAATTAGTTGGAGGCATATAACTCTAGGTTTCAGAAATAAACTAAAGCTATTTCTAAATGCACCCAAGCCAATAGCACCAGGAACAGATAACAAAACAGCGACTTCAGAGAATATCGTATTGCTACCACTTGTGGCCTGAGCTTTATTCTAATGGCACAAATCAAAGAATGATTATCAGTTGTGTAGACAGTAAATGGCCTGATGAGGTAACCAAAATAGATTTGCTTCATCCAGAATGGTCACTTAAGGCCATAACTGTAAAACTGGAATGATTCAAAATAAAAACATTCATTAAAATCATCACATCAGAAGTGGGAGGAAGGCAGAACAATCTTCAAAATATAATCTTCAAAAATAATTCAAAAACCACAAGCTTTTAGTATTAGACTTTCTAGAAATGGAGAAGCAGGAACCCCACCCCCACCCCCAATATAATACCATAAACCTGTAACAGTTTGTATTTCGTCTTTTACAGTCTCTGAAAATGTACTTTTTATGAATACAAATGCTAACAAAATTCATTCCATCTATTTTAACATCAGGCATCCATATAAAAATCTATATCCAATTTCATGAAAGATTCATATTTTTATTGGAAATGTTCTAAACAGTTTAAGGTTAGTAGTAGTGGTGAGTCAAGGTAAAGGCATATTCCATCAGGCCTCTAAGGGGAATACCAGGTGTAACCATAATAAATACATTTCTATTGCCTGGGCTTTTATAACTTTTACAGGCAATAACCTTTCTAATAAAACTACCAAATGAGCCCTAGTGTACATATGAAATATCTCAACACTAAAAAATGAGACTAATGTTTAAATGTTTTGTTTAATCTAACCTACATCTCTTCCACAGAAGCTCAATTTCTCAGCCCATCCCCACTGCCATGAATTAAATAGTGCCCCACAGAAGAGACTGACTGGCCACTCTTCCAGTCTATCATCCAAACATTTTTAGGCTGATGATTTCCCATCCCACCATCAACCTCAACCTAGACCAATCCACACAAGTGGTCCATTTCCTAGACACTAATGTGCTAATAAGAGATGGTCACATTAACACCACTATACCGGAAACCTACAAACCGCTATATTTACCTACATGCGTCCAGCTTCCATCCAGGACACACCACACAATCCATCGTCTACAGCCAAGCTCTACGATACAACCGCATTTGCTCCAATCCCTCAGACAGAGACAAACACCTACAAGATCTCTATCAAGCATTCTTAAAACTACAATACCCACCTGCTGAAGTGAAAAAACAGATTGACAGAGCCAGAAGAGCACCCAGAAGTCACCTACTACAGGACAGGCCCAACAAAGAAAACAACAGAATGCCACTAGCTGTCACCTTCAGCCCCCAACTAAAACCTCTCCAGAGCATCAAAGATTTACAACCTATCCTGAAAAATGATCCCTCACTCTCTCAGATCTTGAAAGACAGACCAGTCCTCGCTTACAGACAGCCCCTGCAACCTGAAGCAAATACTCTCCAGCAACCACACACCACACAACAAAAACAGTAACTCAGGAACCTATCCTTGCAACAGACCCAGTTGCCAACTCTGTCCACATATCTATTCAAGAGACACCATCATAGGACCGAATCACATCAGCCACACCATCAGGGGCTCGTTCACCTGCACATCTACTAATGTGATATATGCCATTATATGCCCCTCTGCCATGTACATTGGCCAAACCCGACAGTCTCTACGCAAAAGAATAAATGGACACAAATCTGACATCAGGAATCATAACATTCAAAAACCGGTAGGAGAACATTTCAACCTCTCTGGCCACTCAGTAAAAGACTTAAGGGTGGCAATTTTGCAACAGAAAAGCTTCAAAAACAGACTCCAACGAGAAACTGCTGAGCTTGATATGCAAGCTAGATACCATTAACTGGAGTTTGAATAGAGACTGGGAGTGGCTGGGTCATTACACATATTCAATCTATTTCCCCATATTAAGTATTTTCACACCTTCTTGTCAACTGTCTAAATGGGCCATCGTGATTATCACTACAAAAGTTTTTTTTCTCCTGCTGATAATAGCTCATTTTAATTAACTAGCCTCTTATGGTTTGTATGGCAACGTCCACCTCGTGTGTGTGTGTGTGTGTGTGTGCATATATATATTCACATATATTCTTACTATATGTTCCATTCTATGCATCCGATGAAGTGGGCTGTAGCCCACGAAAGCTTATGCTCTAACAAATTTGTTAGTCTCTAAGGTGCCACAAGTACTCCTGTTATTTTTAGGCTGCTTCACCATTGCTCACGCACATATTCGATTTACTTAGCTTTCCAGCTCTGAACTAAATTTGGCTTCAAAGTGACTAAACTGAAGAGGACTAACTCTGTATTTCATAAAAACGCTGTGGGAGATTACATAGCACGTCATTCTTAAGGCTCACATACTAAAAAGGCAACTCCCATCAGGTATAGAGGTCACCATTAAAAAGATACCATATACTTAGCCACAATTATGCCCTACTCTGTATGTAAGAAAAATTGTGGTACCTCCAATACCAATATTGGATACAAGTGTCAGATGCTGCTGTTTTAGTGGCAGCCACAGTATAAAATGCAGGTTGGATGTGGAAATAGTTTTTATCTAAATTCACGTTTCTGATTCATTTCTCAACAGCGTGACCCTAATTTTAATCTATATTGTTCAAGGAAAAGTTTTGAGTTTCAGTTGCCAAATACATGGCATCTACTAAGGAACTGTACATTTTAAAGCTGATGGAACAAATCAATCTATTGTATTTAAAACGTCCCTCAGGAGCTCTCATGTCTCATGCCACTTTAAAAAGATTTCTTGTACTTGTGCCATCTCTAAATTAGATCTCCCAGTGCTGGTGAATTCTTCATGCCCTATGAGACAGTGTCAAACAGAAAACCCTGGAATGAGGTTTTCCTGAAGCCAGGGAATGTTCAGAAGAGACCACCTAGTTAGGTACTTTCACCTTCCTTGTGATTTGCAAGTGCCACAAACCAAGATAACTTCTGCTCTTCAGACCCTTACTTTACTAATGTCTCCTGGCTATTTGACTTCATTGTAAATACTCTAAAGCTTTGTTTCTAAAGAACATAGTATAAACAACACATTTCAAATTTCAATCATGAACAGGAGAACCTGCCACAATCTATAATATTTCATCTGCAGCTGATTTCCCCTTAGATTTTTATGTCCTTTTACCTCCAAAATATACATCTTGAGGGTCACCCCTCATTACTACTTGAAGGATGTCAGGAAGAGAGAAAGTATCAGTTATTCAAAGCTGTACTGAACTTCTGTGCACTAAGATAGAGAGGGAGAAGGAAGAGTGGCATAGAGCTGTGCTTTCAACGTGGATCCGGAGATCATGTAGCCCAAAGCCCTAATCCGAGCTCTGAAATGGACTCCTCCCATGACCTTGGCAAGTCACTTCACTTCTCTGCAGGACACTCTTGTCACAAGATTTACTATTCACTGCGGGGGGGTGCTGCCTCCTGGCTCATTTGCGGATTAGCTCTCAACCATTCTCACGCCCCCTCATTCAGTTGCTTGCCCTGTTGTTCCCTCCTCCCCCCAATCTCTGGATTCATGTTACTTCTTTATGGCTTGGCCCTCCAGACAGGTCAATAAAGTTTTCCCCTTCCACGGTTACCAAGTGCCACTGGACAATCCACCTCAGGCAGTCTTCTGGTTCACTGCCCAGACCGTGCCAGTGCTATGATGGCTGATAGGGGAACCCAGGCCCACTCAGTACTCCAGGTTCCAGCCCAGGGACCCTATGCCCAGCAACCAAGGTCTGTTCAAGCTCCAACCTTGTTACCAATTCCCTGGGCTCTTTCCTGCCTTTCCTCCCTATCTTCCACCTGCCCTAGGTAACCACTGGAGCTTGCTCTGCTCCCTGCAGCTAACCTCCCCCACTACGGCAGAGTCAGTATTCCCCAGGCAGGATACCAGGGTTTCCTCCCCCCAGGATTCTTCCTTTTCTCTTCGTAACTCCCCTACTCTCTAGGGAATGACGGCAGTGTTCCTTCCTGCAGCCCCTTCTTGCTCTTCACCTCTGGTTTTATGCCTGCACCTGCCCAGCTGGGCTTCATTATCGGTGAGGCCTGATCAGCTCTGACTCTCCTCCATGTGCAGCCTGTCACAGGGTTAACTGGCCCGTTTTACATATTCAGGCCTTTTGCGGGGTGGACACCCCATCACAGCTCCTCATCAGGGAAATAGAGAATACTTATTCAGAACTTTTATAAACATCAATTTAAGTGGTCTGACCATGAAGAACACTATAAAGCTGTCAAGTATTATTACTATTATTCTGAAGATTTCAGAAAGTTCTTGGTATAATTCTAGTTATTGGGGTTTTAGAAGCATTGGAGATTATTTAAGTTTCTAAACGTTTTCTAGTTTAACTTGTTTTCACTCCTTAAAACTCCCCCAAAACTGTCATTTTTCTGGCTGAGTCAATAGTCAGCTGGTGATTTTTTTGGTGAAAACTGAAGCAAAAATGGATCAGCCATTTTTAAGATGAAAGAGTACAAAAATAAATACACCTTTTTAGAAAAACAATTCCAGCACAAAAATTGCTGAGAGGTAAAAAAATTATATTTAATATAACAGTCATCTACTTAAGCCCTGATCACAGTATCAGTCTTTATTAGCATTTTCACACAGTGCTTTTAGAATAAACTCCTTTATGTAACAGTAATAATGAGAAATAATCATTTCAGAAATATTACTAGCCAAATCCCAAAGATCAAAAGAGCTCAAATGATATTCCTTTGAGTAATCCACCTTCCTTGTATCTTCACAGGCATTTAAAATTAGACACACAAGTGGAACAGTCTAGCCAGCAGGATACATTTCAGTATTCAAAGTAAAAGCAGATCACATGACTCCAGACATGTGATCTGTACCCAGAGTAAAAGTTAACACCTCCTATCTTCTGTGCCTTGCAATAGTTTTACCAAGCTGCAGTCCAGTATCTGGTCAGCATTCATCTTTAATTGTACACTGACACATTAGCTGGAGTCTTGGGGGGGATGCATATTTCACCTTTTAACAGAATGCACTGAAAAAAGGCTCAAACTAGACATGGCAGATGGAGCTGTATAGTCCGCCCATCTCCAGAGAGCAGATTTGTAATGCAAAACACTGAACTGAAGATGCGATCCATGGATACAAGGAAGCAATCAGAACCAAACTGATTAAACAAGACCCAGGCCTCAGTATGGTACACAGAATACTAAATAGAAACAAGGATACCTTAGAGAGAAACAAATGGCACGCTGAACACAGGACAGCAAGATTTTCATTACCAATATTACTGTCTTCTTTAGAAATAACAGACAACGCTTCTAGAAATGCAAAATATATTTGCATCTAAGGAGAAATCACTTGGTCAAACTCACCTGAATACGCTCAAATGAAAATCAATGCTTAAGGTTTGTTTTTAAAATGTACAAACCTTGCAAGTTTCTAACCAACAGAGCGAGGTTCTGAAACAGCCTCCCAATAGCTATGGTGGGGGGCAAACATCCTAATTCGTTTTCAGAAAGATCTTAAGACATTTATGAGTAGGATTATACCACAGGGTTGCTGGGGTTAGTGGGGGCTTGGCTAGGCTCAACTGCTTTGGAGGTCTATTCTGGTTCTGTCATATGTTCCTAAAAATCTCATGCTTCCAGTCTTCAGCTAGTCACCTGCAAATATCAAAACCCCAGTGCTGTGTTGAGATGTATTCTGAGTTTGTTTGGTGTCCCCTCCTTCAAAGCATCAAAGATGGCCAGGGTTAGAGATGGGACACCTGACGGGATGGGATAGAGCTCTGAGGTGGTTCTGAGAATACTATCTCTCAGGGGCTTGGCTGGTGGGTCTTGCTCACATGCTCAGGGTCTAATTGATCACCATATTCAGAATCAGGAAGGAATTTTCACCCAGCTCAGATTGGCAGGGAACCTGGGGTTTTTTGCCTTCCCCTGCGAATAGGTGCAGGTTGCTTCCTGGGATCAATGGAGTAGAGCTCACTTAATCCCCTGCCATTGCAGGGGCCTGGAGAGTTGGTGCATCTTGGTCACTCCTATTTGCCACCTGTGGAACATAGCAGTTTAGACTTCTGTGGGCTTTAATTTTTTGGTATAATTTTGGCTGTTAGACTTGGCGTAAGGTTGACTGGGTAGTGTTAGTGACATGTGACCTACAGGAGTTCAGACGCAATGATCTGATGGTCCTTACTGGCGCTCCTGTGATGCTGGGACCAATACTATCGAAAATATCTGCATTTAGTGAGCCGGTTTCTCAGACTCAGATTAATTGAGTCTGAGGCCAGAAGAGGCCACTAAGTGTCACCCAGTTATCGTTACACTGAGCCAAATAGCTTGTGTTTGACTAAACCATCTTCCAGAAAGGCAACCAGTCTTGATTTGAAGACTTCATGAGATGAAGAATCCACAACTTCCTCTGGGAGTTTGTTCTGGTGGTTAATCGCCCGCACCGTTAGAAATGTGCGCCTGGTTTCTAATTTGAATTTGTCTGGCTTCAGATTCCAGCCACTGGTTCCTGTTCTGTCTTTCTCTGCTAAAAGAGCCCGTTAGTACCCCATATTTTCTCCCTGTGATGAGCAATCTGCTTTCCTGTACTGAGCCTGAACAGACTTTACAGACCTCCCACTGGTTCTGCTTCATCAGCTAATGGAAACTTTTAATTTTTTTGAACCACCATCTGAGAGTTCCAACAACTGCTCTGCCAGTAACACCCCCACCCACATACTTTTAGTCGCCCTTGCTCAAATAGCCTTCAGAAAATCTATAATTTAGACTTCCCAACAGCTCCTCTGGAGAAGCACAGAAACCACCCCTCATAAAGCTGGTTTTGTTTTACTCCTACTCAGCACAAAGCCCAGCTCCCAAACTACTGGAATCAGCTTGGTATTTTATTTTGCAGTCGTACAACTGTCTGCAAAGTGGATGGTATCACAGGTTCTGCTAGAATAGATGCCCTCTGACTCTCAACAGAGAAAATGAAGTGAGATCTACTCATCCAAGAACTATGTGAATTTATACGTTCTATGTCCTATCAGCATTTAGATTTCATACTGAAAGGAAGTTAACTTTTTCGTTCAAAGTTAAAAAGTAAAAAAAATCTTTTGTCTGTCTGTAAGGTAGGTACATTTTATAACTACCGGACTCACCCACTGAGCTATTGAATGTACATACCGCTGAGCTGCTGCAGATTCTACATGCCTCGCTGTCTAGGTGCTGCTGGAAAATTCCTGTCACCTGCAAAAAGGGCAACTAATGGCCAAAATAGAGCCCAAGATACTTAAGTAGAGTATTTTGTGCACCTCAATTTTGATGAATTAGCTTTAGATTAAAAAGGATGCTGCGGCAAATCATTAGTTGGGTTTTTTGTTTGTTTACTTTTCTGCTCACTATAAGCAATACCAGCTCAGAAACTTGACAATAAGCATCCCTTCTCCAAACTGATTTAATTCTCTTTCATTTGTCCAATATTTTTTCCGTGTTTCAAATAGAACAGACTCCAGCCTCTTTTAACACAAAACTTGCACAGCATCTTATCATACCAAACAACCTCCAGCTTCAATTATATCAGCCCTGCTCTGCAAATAAGATGTATTATTAGTTAACTGTTGCAGTTGAGCCACGAGAGGAAGCATAACATTCTTGTTGCTCCACAGTAAATGGGGAAGGGATCAGTCGATCTACCTTCTGTGATCTGCACTGGTTCCATAAATTTTAAGGCAAGAAGGAATCATTATATGATCATCCAGTCTGATGTCCTGCATAACAGAAGGTACTGAATTCCTAGATCAAGTCCATAACTTCTGACTGATGCATGTAAAATCCTCCTCATAAAGCCTTTAATAATTGAGGTCTAAGGTAACTGTGTGATAGTCTCTCCCTAGTAAACGGGAAACCATCTCTGCACATTGACAATCTTACTGCTGACCTGTGTACAATCTTCTGTTTTGGGGAGAGGGGGGATAGCTCAGTGGTTTGAGCACTGGCCTGCTAAACCCAGGGTTGAGAGTTCAATCCTTGAGGGGGCCATTTAGGGATCTGGGGCAAAAATTGGGGATTTGTCCTGCTTTGAGCAGCGGGTTGGACTAGATGACCTCCTGAGGTCCCTTCCACCCCTGATATTCTATGATTCTACGATTGGCAAGAAGGTTGCACAGAGTAATTCTGACATCACCTCTAGTCCCCAGGCTTTCTTGATGCCAGTCAAGTAGGCCTCATGCCTGGTATAGGACAGATACTGTGTCAGAACCTCCTTCTAGCAATTTACAAGGTTGCTGATTTCTTTTTCCTTATACTGAGGACTGGAGAGATCCACAATGAATACTGCAAATTCAGACAGCTCATTTTGAAGGTACTGTATATTTATTGAAAGGTTCAATATGTATCCAGAGCCTCTTAAAAATTTGGGCACAATAAATCTAGAACTTAATAAAGGAAGGGGGGTATTCTGAGGCCTGCCCGGCCCCTCTCTCTTTCCCAGACCTAGCACAGGCTGCCTTTGAGAGTGAGACCAACAACCTGCCCTCCCACTTTCCATATGGAGGCCCTACGTCAGTGAGGAAGAGCCACAAGGAGGCCTATGTAAGACCTCATTCTCTGGTGCCCACTCTCCTCTTAGCAGCAACTCCAGAAAAGACCAGGCAGAAAGACTAGGGTCTCCCAGGCTCCTCCCCGTGATCATCCTCACGGCCTGGTAGACCCTTGGTGCCACAGGAATCATTCAGTTTTGAAATCTCAAACCTGGATTCTACATTTCATTCCCTGATCTGTGTCTCCCTTACCCACCAAAACTACTTGAATACACAACCTCCTTCTCCATGTTCACCCACATTCCTCAGTCCTTTCCTTCCCGTTTACAAAATACACCAGCTTTGAATTCCCAGGCTACGGAGGGGCCATTTTCAAGAATGGGATGGAGGAGTGGGTCTTCAGTTTTCAAACAAGTATCCCCAGCTGGGATGGCAAAGCTGATTTAGAAAGGAGGAGGAGATTTTGAACTGCACTCATATCTACCAAAGAATTTTATACTGCTGCCTATCACCTTTGTATGAGCATCTTCTTTATAAAATCAATAGAATAGTGAAGTTCCTAGTAGACTTCACAGTCTCCCTGCCGCTCCTCCCTTTTAGGGGTAAAAACTCTGCCTTTTTCCTCATAAGAGGATTTTTAAACCATCTACATCATAGACTGCAAGTTCCACTGTCTTTTGCAGATGGAAGGATGCCAATATCAGTGATTTCTTTTGATCTGCCAGCTGCCTTCAATACTGTTGGACAGATTGCTTCACCTCTCTGTTCCTAACTTTCCAAATCTGTAAAGTGGAGTAATATTGACCGACCTACCTACCTACCTACTACACCGGGATAAGGCGAGGCTAAACTCATCCCGCTTTGAAAAGTGCTCTGAGATCTGCATATGGGAGATGCTAGATAAAAAGATAAATAATATTACAGACTGCAGCAAGCTACCTTTGTTATGGAAAGCATTTAAAAAATGATCCTTTAAAAGGTAAATTTTTCCTTTGGAAGTGTCAAACACAGGGTGCTGGCCTGAAAGGGGTTAAGATTTTAATGACCATATTCAAGTGCTTGTATGTGATGTAAGATTTCACCCATTTGAGATGCAGTAAAGATCTGAACTCCTCTATTCTTTTTGAAACTAGAAAGAACAGAGAGCACCTCTACACACCCTTCAAGACTAGAGAATGGACAACAAATTTTAATTTCATATAAATGACTAAGTGAATCCAACATTATTTGCTTATTGCAGCTTTTGAAGCTACTAAATGGAATAAAATGAAAGACAAAATAGTCCTCCAACTATAAAGAACACTGAATAATGGAAATATCCATTTGTCCTTCATTACGTATTTTCCTGCTCTCTGGAAATAACCCATCCTGTCCATTGAAGGGGTCAATAGAAGAGAGTAGATCCATTACATCTAGCCTTCTTTCAGGTTTGAACATATAGGTGGGTTCTAAGACAATCCCTTGTCCTCAATCAGGATAAAAGCACTGAAAGTGAGACCCAAATCTAGATTCCAGAATGTAGTTCCTGATGAAAGAACAGTCTAGTCTGCTGAGGGGGAAACCGAGGACCTTATTCAAGCTACCAAATCTTTTTGACCTTAGTCAAATTTTGTCTCCAAAAAGATGATGGCCCTTAAATAGAGTCATTAAACATTTTGAAGAAAAATTCCTTGACCAGAGGCTTACCCATAAAGCTTTACAACTGATGACATGGGTACTAAGCAGAGAAACGCTCTGCATTATAGAAAGAAAAAAGAAAAGGAGTACTTGTGGCACCTTAGAGACTAACCAGTTTATCTGAGCATGAGCTTTCGTGAGCTACAGCTCACTTCATCGGATGCATAGCATATCGTGGAAACTGCAGAAGACATTATATACACACAGAGACCATGAAACAAAACTTCCTCCCACCCCACTGTCCTGCTGCTAACAGCTTATCTAAAGTGATCATCAAGGAAGGCCATTTCCAGCACAAATCCAGGTTTTCTCACCCTTCCCCCCCCACACACACACACACAGACACACATACAAACTCACTCTCCTGCTGGTAATAGCCCATCCCTCTTTGAAACCTCTCTTTATAATGCGCATGATAATCAAGGTGGGTCATTTCCAGCACTAATCCAGGTTTTCTCACCACCCCCCCACCCCCACACACACACACCCCCCTCCAAAAACCACACACACAAACTCACTCTCCTGCTGGCAATAGCTCATCTTACAATGTGCACAGCAATAATCCAAGTTTAACCAGAACGTCTTGGGGGGGGGGGGGGTTTGTAGGAAAAAAACAAGGGGAGATAGGCTACCTTGCATAATGACTTAGCCACTCCCAGTCTCTATTCAATCCCAAATTAATAGTATCCAATTTGCAAATGAATTCCAATTCAGCAGTTTCTCGCTGGAGTCTGGATTTGAAGTTTTTTTGCTTTAAGATAGCGACCCTCATGTCTGTGATTGCGTGACCAGAGAGATTGAAGTGTTCTCCGACTGGTTTATGAATGTTATAATTCTTAACATCTGATTTGTGTCCATTTATTCTTTTACGTAGAGACTGTCCAGTTTGACCAATGTACATGGCAGAGGGGCATTGCTGGCACATGATGGCATATATCACATTGGTGGATGTGCAGGTGAACGAGCCTCTGATAGTGTGGCTGATGTTGTTAGGCCCTATGATGGTGTTCCCTGAATAGATATGTGGGCACAGTTGGCAACGGGCTTTGTTGCAAGGATAGGTTCCTGGGTTAGTGGTTCTGTTGTGTGGTATGTGGTTGTTGGAGTGGTTCTGTTGTGTGGTATGTGGTTGTTGGACTCACCAACAACCACATACCACACAACAGAACCACTAACCCAGGAACCTATCCTTGCAACAAAGCCCGTTGCCAACTGTGCCCACATATCTATTCAGGGAACACCATCATAGGGCCTAACAACATCAGCCACACTATCAGAGGCTCGTTCACCTGCACATCCACCAATGTGATATATGCCATCATGTGCCAGCACTGCCCCTCTGCCATGTACATTGGTCAAACTGGACAGTCTCTACGTAAAAGAATAAATGGACACAAATCAGATGTTAAGAATTATAACATTCATAAACCAGTCGGAGAACACTTCAATCTCTCTGGTCACGCAATCACAGACATGAGGGTCGCTATCTTAAAGCAAAAAAACTTCAAATCCAGACTCCAGCGAGAAACTGCTGAATTGGAATTCATTTGCAAATTGGATACTATTAATTTGGGATTGAATAGAGACTGGGAGTGGCTAAGTCATTATGCAAGGTAGCCTATCTCCCCTTGTTTTTTTCCTACAAACCCCCTCCCCCCCAAGACGTTCTGGTTAAACTTGGATTATTGCTGTGCACATTGTAAGATGAGCTATTGCCAGCAGGAGAGTGAGTTTGTGTGTGTGGTTTTTGGAGGGGGGTGTGTGTGGGGGGGGGGGGTGAGAAAACCTGGATTAGTGCTGGAAATGACCCACCTTGATTATCATGCGCATTATAAAGAGAGGTTTCAAAGAGGGATGGGCTATTACCAGCAGGAGAGTGAGTTTGTATGTGTGTCTGTGGGGGGGGGGGGGGGGGGGAAGGGTGAGAAAACCTGGATTTGTGCTGGAAATGGCCTTCCATGATGATCACTTTAGATAAGCTGTTAGCAGCAGGACAGTGGGGTGGGAGGAAGTTTTGTTTCATGGTCTCTGTGTGTATATAATGTCTTCTGCAGTTTCCACGATATGCTATGCATCCGATGAAGTGAGCTGTAGCTCACGAAAGCTCATGCTCAAATAAACTGGTTAGTCTCTAAGGTGCCACAAGTACTCCTTTTCTTTTTTCTTTTTACGAATACAGACTAACACGGCTGTTACTCTGAAATCTGCATTATAGATTAGTCTCCAGTCTGACATCTTTTTCTGTTTTGTAGGTAACTCAAATGAGGACTCGTTTCAATTCCATATTCTATAATCCCAAAGCTTTTAAATAAAACAGGGCAATGCTAATATTAATAGTGTAATCTTGTGCTTTGTGGAAGACAGCGTCTAATTTTCTTTGGCTTCAATCATTTAAAAATAACATATTCCCTTAAATGAGAAGAAGAGACTTGCAAATCTACAGGAACTAGCGCTAGCCATGGTGCAGAGCCTGGATTTTCATATACTCTTTAGCTGTACAATATAATATATGCCATCCCTGGTAACAAAGACTCAATATCAAATGCATGTTCCAGTCCTTACTATCCTCTAACGAAGAATTTAGGGGACTATTCAGATTGATTTTCTCTTTTACAAAATAGAAGTTTTCTGAGGAACTACTCTACTTGTCAGTGATAACACTTGACAACAATTTGTTAAAGTCTAAATCCTCTGGAGGCAAGAACCCACAAGAGGAAGCACTAGCAATGGTGGACTTTAAACAGAAAGACTGCTCTGCCCCCCTCTTCAGAATTAACAGAAGATAAATTCTTCTCTGTACGTTCAGGAATATCACACCTTCCAACAAGTGTAGGTTTTTTTGCCGAAGACTTGTGGGTTGTCTAACCAAATTTTATGTCAAAGTAACTGCCACATGCATCACACCCTTAATGACAGATGTTCTGATTAGGAGACTAAAGAGTTGCAGATTTACTACTCCCCTAGACTGAGAGATCTAGATCTTGATAATGACCAATTCATATGGGGAGATCCTGTTTGGAAATGTACTATCAGGTATTTATCTCCTTCCTGGGCCAACTGAAGATTTTGTGTCCCTTTCTCAGGAATTGCTCAGGGAATCCAACCAACTGATTGAAGTATGGAAACGTGATAGCACCTGAAAGTTCGTAACAGTTGGATAAAAGACTTAGTAGGTAGAAAAGAGAAAAGGAGTACTTGTGGCACCTTAGAGACTAACCAATTTATTTGAGCATAAGCTTTCATGAGCTACAACTCATTTCATCAGATGCATACTGTGGAAAATACAGAAGATGTTTGTTTTTATACACACAAATCATGAAAAAATGGGTGTTTATCACTACAAAAGGTTTTCTCTCCACCCACCCCACTCTCCTGCTGGTAATAGCTTATCTAAAGTGATCACTATCCTTACAATGTGTATGATAATCAAGGTGGGCCATTTCCAGCACAAATCCACGGTTTAACAAGAACGTCTAAGGAAGGGGGGGGGGTAGGAAAAAACAAGGGGAAATAGGTTACCTTGCATAATGACTTAGCCACTCCCAGTCTCTATTCAAGCCTAAGTTAATTGTATCCAATTTGCAAATGAATTCCAATTCAGCAGTCTCTTGCTGGAGTCTGGATTTGAAGTTTTTCTGTTGTAATATCGCAACTTTCATGTCTGTAATCGCGTGACCAGAGAGATTGAAGTGTTCTCCGACTGGTTTATGAATGTTATAATTCTTGACATCTGATTTGTGTCCATTTATTCTTTTACGTAGAGACTGTCCAGTTTGACCAATGTACATGGCAGAGGGGCATTGCTGGCACATGATGGCATATATCACATTGGTAGATGTGCAGGTGAACGAGCCTCTGATAGTGTGGCTGATGTTATCAGGCCCTGTGATGATGTCCCCTGAATAGATATGTGGGCACAGTTGGCAACGGGCTTTGTTGCAAGGATAGGTTCCTGGGTTAGTGGTTCTGTTGTGTGGTATGTGGTTGCTGGTGAGTATTCACTTCAGGTTGGGGGCTGTCTGTAGGCAAGGACTGGCCTGTCTCCCAAGATTTGTGAGAGTGTTGGGTCATCCTTCAGGATACGCTGTAGATCCATGATAATGCGTTGGAGGGGTTTTAGTTGGGGGCTGAACGTGATGGCTAGTGGCGTTCTGTTATTTTCTTTGTTGGGCCTGTCCTGTAGTAGGTGACTTCTGGGAACTCTTCTGGCTCTATCAATCTGTTTCTTCACTTCCACAGGTGGGTATTGTAGTTGTAAGAATGCTTGATAGAGATCTTGTAGGTGTTTGTCTCTGTCTGAGGGGTTGGAGCAAATGCGGTTGTATCTTAGAGCTTGGCTGTAGACAATGGATCGTGTGGTGTGGTCAGAGTGAAAGCTGGAGGCATGTAGGTAGGAATAGCGGTCAGTAGATTTCCGATATAGGGTGGTGTTTATGTGACCATCGTTTATTAGCACTGTAGTGTCCAGGAAGTGGATCTCTTGTGTGGACTGGACCAGGCTGAGGTTGATGGTGGGATGGAAATTGTTGAAATCATGGTGGAATTCCTCAAGAGCTTCTTTTCCATGAGTCCAGATGATGAAGATGTCATCAATATAGCACAAGTAGAGTAGGGGCGTTAGGGGACGAGAGCTGAGGAAGCGTTGTTCTAAGTCAGCCATAAAAATGTTGGCATACTGTGGGGCCATGCGGGTACCCATAGCAGTGCCGCTGATTTGAAGGTATACATTGTCCCCAAATGTAAAATAGTTATGGGTAAGGACAAAGTCACAAAGTTCAGCCACCAGGTTAGCCGTGACATTATCAGGGATAGTGTTCTTGATGGCTTGTAGTCCATCTTTGTGTGGAATGTTGGTGTAGAGGGCTTCTACATCCATAGTGGCCAGGATGGTGTTATCAGGAAGATCACCGATGGACTGTAGTTTCCTCAGGAAGTCAGTGGTGTCTCGAAGGTAGCTGGGAGTGCTGGTAGCGTAGGGCCTGAGGAGGGAGTCTACATAGCCAGACAATCCTGCTGTCAGGGTGCTAATGCCTGAGATGATGCGGTGCCCAGGATTTCCAGGTTTATGGATCTTGGGTAGTAGATAGAATATCCCAGGTCAGGGTTCCAGGGGTGTGTCTGTGCGGATTTGATCTTGTGCTTTTTCAGGGAGTTTCTTGAGCAAATGCTGTAGTTTCTTTTGGTAACTCTCAGTGGGATCAGAGGGTAATGGCTTGTAGAAAGTGGTGTTGGAGAGCTGCCGAGCAGCCTCTTGTTCATATTCCGACCTATTCATGATGAGGACAGCACCTCCTTTGTCAGCCTTTTTGATTATGATGTCAGAGTTGTTTCTGAGGCTGTGGATGACATTGTGTTCTGCACGGCTGAGGTTGTGGGGCAAGTGATGCTGCTTTTCCACAATTTCAGCCCGTGCACGTCGGCGGAAGCACTCTATGTAGAAGTCCAGTCTGCTGTCTCGACCTTCAGGAGGAGTCCACCTAGAATCGTTCTTTTTGTAGTGTTGGTAGGGAGGTCTCTGTAGATTAGTATGTTGTTCAGAGGTGTGTTGGAAATATTCCTTGGGTCGGAGACATCGAAAATAGGATTCTAGGTCACCACAGAACTGTATCATGTTCGTGGGGGTGGAGGGGCAGAAGGAGAGGCCCAGAGATAGGACAGCTGCTTCTGCTGGCCTAAGAGTATAGTTGGATAGGTACCAGCAGGAGAGTGGGGTGGGGGGAGAGAAAACCTTTTGTAGTGATAAACACCCATTTTTTCATGATTTGTGTGTATAAAAACAAACATCTTCTGTATTTTCCACAGTATGCATCCGATGAAGTGAGCTGTAGCTCACGAAAGCTTATGCTCAAATAAATTGGTTAGTCTCTAAGGTGCCACAAGTCCTCCTTTTCTATTTGCGAATACAGACTAACACGGCTGTTACTCTGAAACCTGTCATTATGCAAAGTAGAAAAGCAAAACCAGCCTATGGATAGAGAGCTGAATTCTCTGAACATCTTCGCTCCTTTGCAATTTCTGTCAGGAAAAGTTATCAAAGTGAAGAAATCAGTCTGAGACAGAGTCATACAACACTGGACTCAGACTAGAACTGCAGCTGGTGGCAGATGCTTAGCATCCAAGTACTTGGAGGACATTTACTTGAAGATGCAGCAGTAGCACCCAAGTATTCCAGTCTGGTTAGCAACTAGGACTCACCTGATTTACCAGAAGACAATTTATATAATACACACTATATTCTAGGTACTTTAAAAAACCCAGTAAGACTGCAGTCTGGCTCCAAAAAGCACAAATAACGTGGCCACCGTACAGAAGAATGATGAGATATAACAATGGAACAATAAATAGCATAGCTGAGTGGGAATGTTTAGCATGTGTCATGCTATTCTACCATTTTGGTTTCATTTTCTTTGTTAAAATATTTTTCTCTCATCTATTTGTACACTTTCCTGGCGTACAGGGATTAGGACTTCCAGGCCTCAGGAAAGAAATGTTTTTTAGGAGGGGCTCTCACCATTTGAACTAGTTAGTAACCTTGGCCCTTCTATACAGCAGCCTTTTGGTCAAAATAGGGAAATGTATCCATATTACATGACAATATCCTGTCTTTGTTTGAAGGAGAATATGGTCTTTACTTGTTAGACATTTATTCAGTTTAATATCACAAATAAGTTAGATCTACAGCACTGGCTCTGGAGCATCTCTCTAAACTGACACCCTTTGGCATTCTGTGTGACTGTTCAGTCTGGCCTTCCTCATATGGTCAGAGCTGGCTGAAGATCCCTTCTTTAGAAACTACAGACCTTCTTACCTAGAGAAATTCTAAATACCTTACCTTAAAAATTAGCTCAGCATATATTTAGAAGGAATACAAGAGAACTAAATTGATACTGCACTATATGACTTCTAAAATATTTATATCAAGAATAAATGTAAAGAATTTGAAAACTTGTACATTTAATAATTTACTCCTGCTATTTAGGCTACATGTTACCAGAAATACCACAATAAATTTTTCATCATTTGTCTTAACTAAGTACAAAATTTTGACCGCTGTCCTGTGTGTGTAAGGGCTACCGGGTTTTTTTGTTTTGTTTTGTTTTTAAGTTTAGAAGGTAGTATTTCTTGGACTAGCTTCTTACTCCTCTCCCTCCCCCCAATTCATCTAATTATTTGTTTTCACAATCCCCAGGGAGAGGTAAATTGTCTAAAGATCTATTCTCCTCAACTTTCCAGATCTTGGAAACACACATTGAAATGGCTGATCTAGTAATTTTGCCCAAGGTACTACTTCAATGGCAGCTTCCATCTGGCCCAAGAGAACAGTTCTCATTCAAAGCAGCAAAACATGACTAAAAACACAATCCAAATTTACTACTGAAAATCGAATGCAAGGAAGGAATAGGTTATGATGGTATCAGATGGCTCTTTTGTAACAAATAAAGATGTGATTCAAATATTTCACACGTTCTGACAGCAGGCACTATTAGATGTAAAATAAACCATTGAGATATGGATGTACATACATTCCATTCTGTCTCAGTTTAGCTGCTGCAGCCTCCATTATGGCCATAAATACAGTAATGGCTGACAAGGAGTTCAATGCAAGGGAGAGAGATTCTCCCTAACTCCAAATATGAAGAAATGCTCATGACACCTACCTGGGGGACTAGGAAACAAGGCTGCTTAAGCATCAGGTGTTGCTGTTGATATTGTAGTGCCTGCTGCTCTCCGCTTAGTACTTTTACATTTATCAAGGCAGAAAACAGAGCATCCCACCCAGAACTGGGATTGGACATATACTGTTCCTTCAAGAAGAGTATTATGCACATGTTGTATCAGCACACCAGAAGAGAGGGGTTTGGCCCTCTAATCATTACAATTGATGTCACTTAATAAATAAGCATGAATGGAATGCTCAGAGCTGCAGAAACACAAAGCATTCCCTGTCCCGTGCATCTTGTGAACTACTATAGGCAAAGACAAAGCAGGTCAGAGAATATCAAGTGCCTATATGAAGCGATGATAGAATCTCACAAAAGTCAGTGGTGAACGTCCTCACTGAAGAATAAGATTTTGCTTGTATGCCATTTACTGTTCCTTTCTTACAGATACGTATTTTTCTCTCATTTACTCTAACTCCATCTTGGCAAACTGGAGCACTGGGGAAGTTCCAGAAGACTGGAAGAAAGCTACGGTTGTGCCAATTTATAAAAGGGGTAAAGGGATGACCGGGGTATATATGTCAGCCTGAAATCGATCCTGGGCAAGATAATGGATTTGCTGATACAGGACTCAGTTAATAAAAAATTAAAGGAAGGTAATGTAATTAATGCAAATCAACATGGGTTTATAGAAAATAAATCTTGCCAAACTAACTTGATATCTTTTTCTGGTGAGATTACAAATTTGGTTGATAAAGAGAATAGTGTTGATGTCATATATTTAGACTTTGGTAAGGTATTTGACTCGGTTCCACATGACATTTTGATTTAAAAAACTAAAATATAAAATTAACATGGAACACATTAAATGGATTAAAAATTATCTAACTGATAGATCTCAAAATGTAACTATAAATGAGGAATCATTGAGAGGGTATGTTTCCAGTGGGATCCCACAGAGACTGGTTCTTGGCCCTATGCTATTTAACGTATCAATCAGTGACCTGGAAGAAAACATAAAATCATCACAGATAAAGTTTGCAGATGACACAGAAATGGGGGGAGAGGTAAATAATGAAGAGAACAGATCTCTGATTCAGAGCAATCTCAATCGCTTGATAAACGGGGCACAAACAAACAATAACTGGTTTAATGTGAATATTGTAAATGTACACATCTGGGAACAAAGATTGTTGGTCATACTTACATGATAGGGGACTCTATCCCAGGAAGCAGTGACTCTGAAAACGATTTGGGGGTTATGGTGGATAATCAGCTGAACAAGAGCTCCCAATATGATACTGTGGCCAAAAGAGCTAATGCAATCCTGGAATGTTTAACCAGGTGCATCTCGAGTAAAAGTAGAGAGATTATTTTAAATCTGTATTTGGCACTGGTGTGATCACTGCTGGAATACTGGGTCCAGTTCTGGTATCCACATTTCAAGAAGGATGATGACAAATTGGAGAAGGTTCAGAGAAGAGCCGTGAGAATGGTTCAAGGGATTAGAAAACCTGCCTAAGTGAAGGGGTTCTCAAATTTCATTGCACCATGACCCCCTTTTGACAACAAAAATAACTACACGACCCCCGGAGGGGGGACCAAAGCCTGAGCCCCACTGCCCTGGCGGGAGGGCCAAAGCCTGAGCCATGTCGCCCCAGGTTGGGGTGGGTCCCCAAAGCCGAAGGGCTTCAGCCCTAGGAGGGGGGGGCCTGTAACCTGGGCCCCGCCACACAGAGCTGAAGCTGTTGGGCTTTGGTCCCAGGTCCCAGCATGTCGAACACCAGCCTTGGCGACCCCATTAAAATGGGGTCATGACCCACTTTGGGGTCCCAACCCACAGTTTGAGAACCCCTGCATGAGACTCAAAGAGCTAAATCTACTTCATTTAACAAAGAAAAGGTTAAGGGATTATTTGATCACAGTCTGTATGTACCTCATAGGTAAAGCTACGTTTTAGTCATGAGTATTTTAAGTAAAAGTCATGGTCAGGTCACTGGCAGTAAATAAAAATTCACAGCCCGTGACCTGTCCTATATACTCCTGACTAAATCTTGGGTGCTTTGGGGTAGGGGTTTGGCAGGTGACCGAGGGGGGAGGTGGGGGGCGGCCCAGTGGTGCCATGAGTGCTCGGGGGGGGGGGGGGGGAAGCCCAGGACCCCCACTATTGTGGGGAGGGGGAGGGTGCGCTGCCCAAGACCCGAGGCCAATGGGAGCTGCTCGGGTGGCGCCTGCAGGTGGTGGCAGCACACGGAGCCACCTGGCCGTGCCTCCGCCTAGGAGCTGAGGAAAGGACATGTCGCCACTTCCAGGGAGCCACCCCAAGGTAAGCGCCACCAGGAGCCCTCACCCTCCCTGCACCCCAACCCCCTACCCTGAGCCCCCTGCCAAACCCAAACTCCTGCTGCTGGGGGGGAAAGGAGGGGCAGTGGCCTGTGCAGCTGACCCAGGGGCTGCTCAAGCTGACCCTGGGCCAGCCACACCGGCCACTGCAGAAGTCACGAAGGTCCCGGAATCCGTGACCTCCATGACAAGCTCATGGTCTTAATCATGGGGAACAAATATTTAATAATGAGCTCTTCAATGTAGCAGAGAAAGAGGTATAACATGATCCAACAGATGGAAAATGAAGCTAGACAAATTCAGACTGGAAATAATGTGTAAATTTTTAACAGTGAGAATAATTAATTATTGGAACAATGAACCAACTACCATGGTGGATTCTCCATCATTGACAATTTTTAACTCAAGATTGGGCGGTCTTCTAAAACAGTGGTTCCCAAACTAGGGGCGCCGCTTGTTCAAGGAAAGCCCCTGGCGGGCCGGGCCAGTTTGTTTACCTGCTGCATCCGCAGGTTTGGCCGATCGTGGCTCCCACTGGCTGCGGTTCGCCGTTCTCGGCTAATGGGGGCTGTGGGAAATGGTGCGGGCCGAGGGACATGCTGGCCGTCCTTCCCGCAGCCCCCATTGACCTGGAGCAGTGAACCACAGCCGGTGGGAGCCACGATCAGCCGAACCTGCTGACACGGCAGGTAAACAAACCGGTCCCGCCAGCCAGGGGCTTTCCCTGAACAAGCGGAGCCCCTAGTTTGAGAATTACTGCTCTAAAAGATCTGCTCTAGGAACTATTTTGGGGACGTTTTCTGGGCAGCGTTACACAGGAGGTCAGACTAGATGATCACAATGGTCCCTTCTGGCCTTGGAATCTATCAATCCATGAGATTTTCCTTTTCTCCCCATGAGAGAGTTGCTACATCCGGGTGTATATAGGATTCCTCACTTTTCTTGCCCCACTACTCCAAGACTAGTTCCCTGATTTCAGCACCTCTTTCTCACCATTAACAGGCACATTAACTTTCAAGAGTATCCTTTATACCAAAAAAAAAAAAAAAAAATTTACTCAAGCTAGAAGGAGATTTTCAGAAGTGCCTGTGGGAGATAGGAGCACAAGTCCCATCTGGTAAACACAGAATCACATACAATACAGATTTCTATTGTTCAGGTCTTGTAGAAAAAGATTTCAAGTAGTTTAAATGAAATAATTGCCAAAATTAAACAACTGCAAAAAAGTGTGCATCATATATTGTATTTGAGAAACTGTATGTTATCAAAGATTAAAGCCCGTATCATAATGCACAGGCACAAGGGGGGCAGCATGCCAATTGTTAGAACAGTTTTAATATTAATATGTCCTCGCTTTTAGGCATTGAAATCTGAAGTCATAACATTACAGTGAGATACAGTTTCAATTTAATATGTAAACAATCCTATTCCAAATCATCTTGAAAGTTTTCAAAGATAAGTTCATACAAAACTATTAGTCCTTTTCCCTTACACTTTCTTACCATTCAGTAAGATCACAATGTATACTTCTGAAGTCAATCTGTCAACAAAGCAACAACTTGGATGCCAAATGCAGGATTTTGACTTCATTGTATAGGGTAACAGGAAGAGAAGGGTGATTACAATGCCTCTGCTGTAGTCTTGATCTTTCAATGGTGAACTACAAATCGATTATGCACCAAATCTTAGATGAATAATTGGAAAAGAAACAGAACATTAGAGAAATGCGACTGTTTGCTTGTAACTTTTGTTCTGTGTTCTAATGGCCTTTTAAATTTGTTTTCACCAATCCTGGGCAATAACAAGTGAGTCCCAAAACAGCTGGATTTTAATCCCTCTTCAAGCAGGTGTGACAGGGTCGGGCCAGATGGCTACAGGAGAGTAACTTTTTTTTTTTAAATAGCACTGTGCAGCTTTATTAAGTCACTCAGTTACAGTAGTATCTTATAAGACTGGGACAGTCAGATTTTGAAGTGTAACAGATATTCAGCATGGAATAGTATACTACATATTCCTTTCACAAACTTGTCTTACAGAGCAATAGAAGGCAGATATATTAGCCCCAGGTTAAGTAGGTCCCTTTTCCCTGGTAAGGTAACAGAGAAGGTTCCTGATTGTTCTGGAGACAATTAAGACAGGCTGATTAGAACACCTGCAGCCAATCAAGAAGCTGCTAGAATCAATTAATGCAGGCTAATCAGGGTACCTGGGTTTAAAAAAGGAGCTCACTTCAGTTTATGGTGCGCATGTAAGGAGCTGGGAGCAAGAGGCACTAGGAGCTGAGAGTGAGAACGTGGACTGTTGGAGGACTGAGGTGTACAAGCATTATCAGACACCAGGAGGAAGGTCCTATGGTGAGGATAAAGAAGGTGTTGGGAGGAGGCCATGGGGAAGTAGCCCAGGGAGTTGTAGCTGTCACACAGCTGTTCCAGGAGGCACTCTAGACAGCTGCATTCCACAGGGCCCTGTGCTGGAACCCGGAGTAGAGGGCGGACTCGGGTTCCCTCCAAACCTCCCAACTCCTGGTCAGACAGAGGAGGAGTTGACTTGGACTGTGGGTTCATGAAAACGGCCAAACTGAGGGCTGCCGTGAAGCTCCATGGACAGCAAATCAGCCAATAAGCACAAGACCCACTAAGGTAGAGGAGGAACTTTGTCACACAGATTAGAACACAATATATATGTTAAAGGAAATCATCTTTTTGTAAACTGGTGTCCTTTTGAAGCTGTCAGTATCATCCTGTTACTAGCGTTAAAACAAAGCCTTGGAAAGGACGGTTAGAGGTGTGGTTAGAGCATACTATTGGAAGTAGAACTAAGATCTACACAGGGTTTTGAGGTCTCTGGTAAGTCACTACTTACTCAGCGGGGATACATTCCTTACTGTTTGTAAGTTGCTTTGAGATCCTCATATGGAAGATGTCAGAGAAGGACATATGTACCAAAGCAAGACTCCACAGCATGCTACTAGCCAAGTGCTCTGGGGACAATTATAAAAATATGCTCACTTGGAAGCCCGGTGTGAGCAGACACCAGCTAACTGTGCTCAGGAGGGGCAGTGTTTTCCCTCAAATATTGGTCATTATTTTTTAACCCAATTTCTTGCATAGAAAGCTGTGGTTTCTTTCCAGCTAGCCTTGTATTTGCTTTGGTGAGAGAGTACATGTGCTTGTGTTTATACTTTTCCCGCCATGTTGTGACATCTTTTACCCATACAGTATGGCAGGACAGGTTATTTACCAAGTATCAGTGCTCTAGCCACTGTTTTCTAAACAAAAAGAAAAGGAGGACTTGTGGCACCTTAGAGACTAACCAATTTATTTGAGCATAAGCTTTCGTGAGCTACAGCTCACTTCATCGGATGCATACTGTGGAAATTGCAGAATACATTATTATATACACAGACAGCATGAAACAATACCTCCTCCCACCCCACTCTCCTGCTGGTAATAGCTTATCTAAAGTGATCATCAAGATGGGCCATTTCCAGCACAAATCCAGGTTTTCTCACCCTCCGCCCCCCCACAGACAAACTCACTCTCTTGCTGGTAATAGCCCATCCAAAGTGAGCACTCTCTTCACAATGTGTATGATAATCAAGGTGGGCCATTTCCTGCAGGAATCCAGGTTCCCTCACCCCCTCACCCCCCTCCAAAAACCACACACACAAACTCTCCTTACAACGTGCATGAAAATCAAGGTGGGCCATTTCCAGCACAAATCCAGGTTTTTTAAAAAAAAAAAACCCCCACACACAGACTCACTCTCCTGCTGGCAATAGCTCATCCAAACTGACCACTCTCCCCACAATGTGCATGACAATCAAGGTGGGCCACTTCCAGCATAAATCCAAGTTTAACCAGAAGGCCGGGGGGGGAGGTAGGAAAAAACAAGGGGAAATAGGCTACCTTGCATAATGATTTAGCCACTCCCAGTCTCTATTTAAGCCTAAATTAATAGTATCCAATTTGCAAATGAATTCCAATTCAGCAGTTTCTCGCTGGACTCTGGATTTGAAGTTTTTTTGTTGTAAGATAGTGACCTTCATGTCTCTGATTGCGTGACCAGAGAGACTGAAGTGTTCTCCGACTGGCTTATGAATGTTATAATTCTTGACATCTGATTTGTGTCCATTTATTCTTTTACGTAGAGACTGTCCAGTTTGACCAATGTACATGGCAGAGGGGCATTGCTGGCACATGATGGCATATATCACATTGGTGGATGTGCAGGTGAACGAGCCTCTGATAGTGTGGCTGATGTGATTAGGCCCTGTGATGGTGTCCCCTGAATAGATATGTGGACAGAGTTGGCAACGGGCTTTGTTGCAAGGATAGGTTCCTGGGTTAGTGGTTCTGTGGTGTGGTGTGTGGTTGCTGGTGAGTATTTGCTTCAGGTTGGGGGGCTGTCTGTAGGCAAGGACTGGCCTGTCTCCCAAGATTTGTGAGAGAGTTGGGTCATCCTTCAGAATAGGTTGTAGATCCTTAATAATGTGTTGGAGGGGTTTTAGTTGGGGGCTGAAGGTGATGGCTAGTGGCGTTCTGTTATTTTCTTTGTTAGGCCTGTCCTGTAGTAAATGCTCTGCGATACAACTGCATTTGCTCCAACCCCTCAGACAGAGACAAACACCTACAAGATCTCTATCAAGCATTCTTACAACTACAATACCCACCTGCGGAAGTGAAGAAACAGATTGATAGAGCCAGAAGAGTTCCCAGAAGTCACCTACTACAGGACAGGCCTAACAAACTGTGCCCACATATCTATTCAGGGGACACCATCACAGGGCCTAATAACATCAGCCACACTATCAGAGGCTCATTCACCTGCACATCCACCAATGTGATATATGCCATCATGTGCCAGCAATGCCCCTCTGCCATGTACATTGGTCAAACTGGACAGTCACTACGTAAAAGAATAAATGGACACAAATCAGATGTCAAGAATTATAACATTCATAAGCCAGTCGGAGAACACTTCAATCTCTCTGGTCACGCAATCAGAGACATGAAGGTTGCTATCTTACAACAAAAAAAACTTCAAATCCAGAGTCCAGCGAGAAACTGCTGAATTGGAATTCATTTGCAAATTGGATACTATTAATTTAGGCTTAAATAGAGACTGGGAGTGGCTAAGTCATTATGCAAGGTAGCCTATTTCCCCTTGTTTTTTCCTACCCCCCACCCCCCCGGCCTTCTGGTTAAACTTGGGTTTATGCTGGAAGTGGCCCACCTTGATTGTCATGCACATTGTGGGGAGAGTGGTCAGTTTGGATGAGCTATTGCCAGCAGGAGAGTGAGTGTGTGTGTGGGGGGCGGGGGGGGAGAAAACCTGGATTTGTGCTGGAAATGGCCCACCTTGATTTTCATGCACGTTGTAAGGAGAGTGGTCACTTTGGATAGGCTATTACCAGCAGGAGAGTGAGTTTGTGTGTGTATGGGGGTGGGGGGGTGAGAAAACCTGGATTTGTGCTGGAAATGGCCCACCTTGATTTTCATGCACGTTGTAAGGAGAGTTTGTGTGTGTGGTTTTTGGAGGGGGGTGAGGGGGTGAGAGAACCTGGATTCCTGCAGGAAATGGCCCACCTTGATTATCATACACATTGTGAAGAGAGTGCTCACTTTGGATGGGCTATTACCAGCAAGAGAGTGAGTTTGTCTGTGGGGGGGCGGAGGGTGAGAAAACCTGGATTTGTGCTGGAAATGGCCCATCTTGATGATCACTTTAGATAAGCTATTACCAGCAGGAGAGTGGGGTGGGAGGAGGTATTGTTTCATGCTGTCTGTGTATATAATAATGTATTCTGCAATTTCCACAATATGCATCCGATGAAGTGAGCTGTAGCTCACGAAAGCTCATACTCAAATAAATTGGTTAGTCTCTAAGGTGCCACAAGTACTCCTTTTCTTTTTGCGAATACAGACTAACACGGCTGTTACTCTGAAACCTGTTTTCTAAACGGCGCCCTTGTTCTGTTTGGAGGTACATTTTTCTTGCTTACTTTCTTCTCTTTAAAAGCACTGCATTATTCTACTTGCAGTTTATGGCTCAAACACTGCAACTGTAAGAAAAAGGTGGGATACGATTATTTTTATAAAATTCAACCATAGTGAATAAATGATAAATTGGCTGCAGAAGAAATTCAGAACTACAGTTCAGAAGTTCTTGCACTTTAGAGCAGACTGGAATAGCACTGCAATTGACATAGGAATTGGCTATGCATTGGCAGCATTCATTTCCCCACCATTATTGTGCCTTGGCTTAGTCTTCTGCGATCTAAACATTTACACAGCACTCATAGTATCTGAGCACTTGTGAGGGTCAATCTCCCTCAGATTGACCTATCTATACATTTATCATACCTGCATCACCGTGGAATCAATAGTAATGAAGACAAGGATTGTTAGTTTCGAGTAAGGACCAAGATGCCCTCTTCAGCAGGTGCCTCCTGCTAGGAGAGCAATCCAGTGCAACATGCAATAATAGCAGGGGATGAGTAGGAACAAAAAAGCAAGGACACGTGAACACAACTTTCCAGCAGTTTTAATGTTTGATTTATACTGAATTAGATTGTGTTACTTTCAGGAATGCTTTGGGAGCCCTGGCATACAGTACAGCATTGCAAAATGGCATGAAGAATATGGATAGAAGTGAAACCCATATTATACACTCTCTATTTATCACGTACCTTTGACCACCTCTGCATCACTCTGCCTTCAAATGCATCTCCATGGAACTACTTCTGACATTCAAAACTTCTGAGCAGCTCCCCACGGCTTCCTTTCAAAAACCAACTGCCACCATCACCACCACCAGACAGCAAAATCTCTTCCTTTCCCCTCAAGAATAAAAATCCCCTTTAAAAATGCACTGCCTTCAAGACTGATGGACAATATTCAATCCTGGACCAGTGACAGGTATAAGTGCCAATATCTGAAACCATCAAGCCCAGAAGCAGAGGATATAGATGACCTCCTGAGGTCTCTTCCAAGCCTAATCTTCTATGATTCTACAATATGTGCTACTGGAAAGCAGAAGTTCCCCAGCAGCACACAACACTTATGTGTAGCCCTGGCAGATCCAGAGATATGAGTCCGCAGGAATCATGTTATTGTGAACAGAGGATCTATTTCAGAAGGTCAGAAAAATGGACTGTTTAATACTTCTCTCTCCTCTGAGCTCTGGCTTTACAGTGGGAGGTATATGAAAGTCTCTAATAAAAAATTTGTAAAATGTGGTATCCTATACAGAGAATACACCATGAAGTAGTCTGGAATGAATGTTTTATGAGCACTTTTTTGGGATCATCTGAAAAACCAGTGTAAGTAATATGCATATTAAAAAGTTATGTCAATACAATCTTTATACCACCCCATCATATATAATCTATCTATTCGTTGTATGTATTTAGGTGCTCAGATACCACCAGGATAAAAAAAAGAAAAAGGAACAAGAGAGTTTGGTCTTACCTACACTGGCCAAAAAAACAAGGCAGCATCTTGCTCGCTAAAATCATGTTTACATAGGGATCTCGCGAATATTATTATTAGAACTGTACCAGAAAAATATTTGATGAGGTCCTTAAATAAAGACTGGAAACATGGTATTTTCTTAAGAAAAGGTACATTGGTTAAAATACAAATGTTTCATTTGTACCTGCCACTCACTATAATGTAATCAGTGCATGACGTCGTTTTATTGTTTTTTGAACACAGTGGCATGTATTCCTTAATTACACTTTAAACTAAGAATAAAGGGCAGCTATACATAATTAGCAATGGAAAGCAATAGTCACTGTATGATTTGTAAACAATTCCCATAACTTAGTCAATTACTTTAGACTTAAATATCTCATAGCCCCTTTCACACAGGGAAAACATCATTAAAACAGATTAAAACTGCTATTTTAGTCAAACTGATTATTTAATGGATGAGAAAAATGTGGACCTGTAATGCCCTTCTTCAGAACAAATGATGAAATCAACTGTTGCCCTCAGAGTCTTAATCTAGCAAAAAGAACATTCTTCCTAATCAGTTTCCAAAATCTATTCTCCCCTCTGTTAAAACAATGTATTTGCATAATCACAGAACTATTTCAAAGGAACATTTTTATGGTGGATAACCACAGAAGTTGTATGTGTTCAGATACACTGAATTAGACTAAATTCTTTAATGAGAAAAAAATATATAAGTGGAATCCAGATTTACAATTAACATTTGATTTATCTTTATCCAAGATTGCATTTAAGCTATATGCATGTATGAGAGCACTTTATCTCACAATGCCACTTTCCCTGGAGTACCCATGTCTCACTTCAATATCAGTGCACAAGGACTTGAAACAGGCTTTACCTGCAGCAGAGAGAGAATTCTTAGACTATCCGTTTCTAACAGCATCAGAAAAGCAGCAGAGAGTAATACTGACAGATGGCCTCACTCACCCTCCATGTAAAAGACTTAACTCTGGCAACACTTTTCCCCACAAATTAATCTTTGGGGAGCTGGTAGATAACTATCCACTTCAATCTTTCCACCAACAAATAATACATATATTTAAAATAATTAAGCCCTGAAGAAAATTTCCCGGAGAATACAAACTTCCCTACAAACCATTAGTTCAACTAATTTCTGTCTTTGGAACTACAACCATCTTTGGGGTTTAGGCTAGCCAGATTTTTGATCCATTTGTTCAATGTCTGGAGCCTCATTTTCAGAAGTTCTGAGCATCCACAACTCCAAGTGAAACCAAAGAAAGTTGCTCAACACTTCTGAAAAATCAGCCTATGATATTTATACATTAAGCGATAATGTTGCCAACTTTCTAATCACACAAGACCGAACACCCCTGTCCTGCCCCCTACCCCGCCCCTTCTCTGAGGCCCTGCCCCCACTCGCTCCATCCCCCTTCCCTCCGTCACTCACTCTTCCCCACCCTCACTCACTTTCACCAGGCTGGGACAGGGGGTTGGGGGTTCAGGAGGGGGTATGAGCTCTGGGCTGGGGATGAGGGGTTTGGGGTGAAGAAGGGGGCTCTGGGCTGGGACAGGGGGTTGGGGTGTGGGGGCTCTGGCTGGTGGTGTGGGCTCTGGGGTGCGGCCAGGGCTGAGGGGTTTCGGGTACGGGAGGGGACTCCGGGCTGCGGCAAGGGTTGAGGTGCAGGAGAGGGTGCGGGATGCCGGTGGTGCTTACCGTGGCTCCAAGGAAGCAACTGCCAGGTCCCTGCGGCCTCTAGGCGCACGGGCAGCCTGCATGCTGCCTTCATACCCACAGGCACCACCCCCTGCAGCTCTCATTGGTTGTGGTTTCTGCCCAATGGGGGCTGCGGAGCCAGCACTGGGGGCACGGGCAGCACGCAGAGCCTCTCAGTCCCTGGCCATCCCAGCACCTCGGGGCCCCAGGGACCTGGTGGCCGCTTCCAGGGGCAGCGCGGAGCCAGAGCAGGTAGGGAGCCTCCCTTAGCCCTGGGCTCCCACTGTGCCGCTAACCAGACTTTTAATGGCCCGGTCGGCACTGCCAACCAGAGCCACCAGGGTCCCTTTTCGACTGGGCGTCCTGGTCGAAAACTGGACACCTGGCAACCCTATTAAGTGGTAGGAGAAGGGGGGTCTTCAAATCAATGGTGTTAATAGCAGCAGGTTGCTGGCCACTGAAAGGGTGGCTAATAAGAATGCTATGGTGCTGCTTCCTGCAGCCTGCCTCTCTCCTTATCAAGTTACCTAGCATTTATTCTGAAAACACATTTTTTCCACAATGCATAAAATGAGTGAGTCAATTACTTTCACTATTTTTTGAATTTGATCCATTTTATTTTTACATACATTAAAAAAATATAGGAACATGCATGTGCCTTAAACAAAGCAACCACATTATTATTACCTATCCCCTCTGCTCTTTTGTGTCTGTCACCCTTCACCATTAAATCAAGTCTAAATTTAGATTATAAGCTTTTTGGTGCAGGGATTTTCTATGCCTTTTGTGAGATGCCTAGCACAGCTCTGGAAACTATATAATAAAAAAGGAAACAAAAACAGGCGTTGTCACAGGTTCTCGGAGCAGGGAACCCCAGATATGTAGCTGGGCTATGTAAATGCTCTGCTTCTATCTGCGCAGTTTTACATGATTAAAAAACTCATTTTAAAATTGGAGAGAATAAAATTAAACGTTATTACTGAAGTATAAGCACACACCATGCTTCCTAACAACATCCACTAAGTAGCAACAGACACCAGGCTATAGCTGAATAAACTGGGACAGTACCCATCCCCCCAAATATAGGCTGCAGATTATTCAACCATATTAGTACTCAAACCCTTCAAATCTACTATGAAATGTTTGCAGCACCGGGCACTTTGAACATAAACTCTTCGGGGTAAGGGCCTCGCCCCTGCATCTCCCTGCAAAGCATCCACCACATTGTTAGGAATACAAAAATAATAAAAAGAAATAAAAAAACAAGAGTCTCAGTCCAATAGGAAAACACTGACAGCCCAAACTCTATTCACCAAGAGGAAGCC
Source organism: Natator depressus (assembly GCF_965152275.1). Classification (NCBI taxonomy): domain Eukaryota; kingdom Metazoa; phylum Chordata; order Testudines; family Cheloniidae; genus Natator; species Natator depressus. The sequence continues at coordinate 106,066,731 of NC_134241.1, forward strand.
AAGAATGTATCTAGTAGGGAAATAAGAGATCTACTCCCACATCATTTATGGATGGATTTTACCCTTCAGTCTGAATTTCAATGGAGGGCTAGTGTACAAATGTAATGGGAGTTCTCAATTCAAGAAATCAGCATCTATGGCAGAATGTGTATCAGTGTTGGGATGTCATTACCAGGTGCGTTTAATTATTGCTTTTACAGTGATCAGGAAATGGCTGCAAGGCACTTGCTCTTCAAAGAGTCAAATCATCACAGGACAATGCAGAGTGTTTTAACAACTGTAAATACTTCACCATCTGCAAAGTCACCTGATTTAAACAGCAACCCCAAAAAATATTCATTATTCCATTCTTCCCTTTCCAAACCATAGGTATATATCTACACAAGTACTTGTATCAACACTGACAGCATGGTATCCACGTGCCTATATATGCATGGTTTAATATATGTTTAGCACATAAAGAAATACATCAAAAGAAATCTGCACAGAAAGGTTCTCTTATGGGTACAATATGTAGCACATATGTGAGTAAGCACACACAATACTTCAACTGACATTTAGTTCTATCTGAACTGTAAACAATATATCACACCCAGGAAAGTAAATCTACTGTACTCCTTTCACTTTAAGGTGAATACAAGCCCATTGTTTTCATACAGATACAACATCTGTAAGGAAAATAAATCTTAGTGTCCAGTAGAAGAGTTGAAGCCTACATGGAATTTAGGATCAAACAAATTAAAAGTCAGTTACTCAGACATTCAGAGGACTCCGGCAGACATGAAGCTTTCAGATTAACAAGTCCATCAAACAATAGATGCAGCTCCTAATATCTGCTCTTATGCCAAGAAACAGAGGTGGCTTTCGAATCAGCACTGAAGAGTTCTAGGTAGTGCTTGCACTAGAAATCTGAAATGTGGCCATAAGGGTAAGATTTTTAAAAGCTCTCAAAACTGGCCTAACTCTGGGAGCTTTACCACTGACTTCAATGGGAGCTGAGGTAGGCCAACACTGAATGCTTTTGAAAAGCTCACCATAAAGCCACTGTCAAAACAAAACAACTAACCCATTTTACACGGTTTTCATGAAACCTTGGCACGAGCCACATACTCAGGTAGCAGATTGCTTGGTCCCTAAGAGGAGGTATAGCAAGCAGAGAGAGCATCCAAACACTCATTCAGTGAATCCAGGACCAAGGTAAGGGAGTGAGCCATTTGCAGCCCTCCCTGGACAGAATAAAAGGCAGACCTCTCATTTCAGGCCTTGAAGAGTAGGATGAAATGGATGTTGAGGAGCCCCAAAGCAGAAATAAATTAAGAGATGAGTTACAGAGGAACCACTTTTAACGCCTCAAAAATTTTTAGCTTTTCCATGGGGATTCAGGCTTCTAAATCACTTTGATGCTGTTGAAAATTTTACACACAGAATCATAGAATATCAGCGTTGGAAGGGACCTCAGCAGGTCATCTAGTCTGCTCAAAGCAGGACCAATCCCCAACTAAATCATCCCAGCCAGGGCTTTGTCAAGCCTGACCTTAAAAACTTCTAAGGAAGGAGATCCACCACATCTCTAATTTGTTACTAACATCTCAAAAACGTACAACTCCAGTGCAAACAAACGGAACCTTTCACACAAACATGCACAAAGTGACTTATTTCAGAACAGTAAAAGTCACTTCTCCATTTCACTACCAAATTTCTATTTTTTTAATGGGAAAAGTTTCTCTTTTTGCCATTCTTCTTACTCTCAAAACTGCTTAAGCGATTTTGATCTATGTTTAAAAAAATACATTAAAAATGGAAAAATTTGGCCTTCAATGCTCCAGAAACACTTGGTGGCTGAAAACAGGAGGTTACACTAGAAAGAGTTATGCAACCTTGACTATTGTGGTCATTGCCAATTTTACACAGAGCATGTGTATATACACACACACACATTATGTTAATAAATTTAATCCCATTGCTTTCAGTGCCACTGGCATAAAGAAAATGCTTTAACCCTGTCTGGGTACTGCCGTGACAAGAACGTCTCTAAAGGGACAGTGAAGAGAACTTGTGTCTTTACCTGAAAGCAGCCATAATTAGGAAGTGATGGATGCCACTAGTAAAAATGAGTGACGCTTTTCTGGAGCTCTCTTATCTGTAACTCTGCTGTTTTCAGATAAAGTAACCCTTTCTGTCAGATGATGTCAGGAACATCTACAGCCAATCAGTCACTCTGCTATTGAGGAAAAAATGTAACATACGTGTCATAACATCTATATACTGGTTTTACCAGCCCTTCTTCCTTGCTCGTTTCATCAGTTAGACTCCTTGATTCAGACAGTGCCGATGGGTAGTACTCTCTGGGCAAGTTAAAACATCCAAAAAAACCCTCTCCAATGTTCCTTCTTTCACACACTCTGTACCAATGTTCCCTCCTATTTTTTACATCTATGTGCAGAATGAATTTTGTTATGTGCACCAATATGAAGGTGATGTGTGGTGGGGCAGAGGGGTTTGGGAGGGGGTTCAGGGCTAGGGCAGAGGGTTGGGGTGCGTGCTCTGGAGTGGGGCCGGGGTTGAGGGGTTTGGGGTGTGGGAGGGGGCTCAGGGCTGGGACAGAGGGCTCCAACTGGGGGTGAGGGTTCTGCGGAGGGGATGAGGGGTTCATGGTGTGGGAGGGGGCTCAGGGCTCGGGCAGAGGGCTCTGGCAATGATGGGTTTGGGGTGCAGGCTGCCCCAGGGCTGCAGTGGGGAGAGAGGACTCCCCCCATCCCTCTCTTGCCGCAGCAACCCAGGGCTGGGAGAAAGCACCTCTCCCCTGGCCCCAGCGCTGCTGCAGCCAGAGGAGAGGTGCCTCTCCCTGCTTGCGCGGCCCTTGATAGCCTGTTGTACAGATGTGCAGCTTAGAGGCAATTCAGCTCAGTACCAATAGCACACCCCTTTACACAGCAGACAAAAGTACTTGCCATTTGGAGGCAATTATGCTAAAGCAAAAATCAAGAGGAAATCTTTTTCCTTGGCCCTGTGTGGTGGATGACAAAGTGGAACCACTGCAAGGAAACATTTGCAAAGAAAATGTGGAAGATTATAAACAAGAATCAATTTAGAATTCATGAGATACCCAAAAAAGGATTCAAACTCTTACACCCTTAATTTTAAGGCTTTTAAAATATTATAAAGTGGAAAGGAATATATTATATAATGCAATTTAACCCAGACTACACAGATGGTCTCCAGTCTCTAGACCACCATATAGATACCATCTCTCTGGATGCAAAGCACTGTGCTCCAATGGACAAGCAGGGTCAGCTCCCTAATCACTAACTGAAGAAATTAGACCCTGCAGACTGCTAACGGCTATCAAGAAAGGTAATCTGAAATCGGCCACACCTCTGAATGAGGTGGCCTCATTAATTTAATGGAACTGCTTGAAAAAGGGCACCGGCATGATGAACAAAATGGGGAAAAACGGGCAGGGCGGGCAGGAAAGTCTTTCAGAGCAAGGAGTCCAGTTCTTTGTCAAGCAGCCTACCTACATTTTTAAGCGACTAGATCAGACCTTGAAAGACACATGAGTCTAAATTCTTCAATACTCTAAATCGGCGAAACCTTTTCAAGACAAGCAATTCCACTTAACTGTTGATCAAGTTCATGAAACAGTGACTTCCTTTCATAAGGCAAAGCTTAAATCTCTATGATCTTCTTATGAAATTTCAGAGAGGCAACAATCAGACTTCATAGGTTTCATTTTTGATCTTTAGGCACAGTCTATGACTATTAATACTTAACCATTGCATGTTATGGATTGCATATAACTAACAAGCTCGTGACTATTCTTTGGCAGGGTTGTTTTGAAGAATCAGGTATTGGCAGTCACTGATCACATGCTTTCTTAGTAGTTTAGAGTAACAGAAGATGATGAGCCACTCTGATCAGGCACGTGTTTTATCCTGTACTGCAAAGCAAAGATCGCCACTGAATATTCAGTACAGTACAATGCAGGTTAGTGTGTAGTTTCATTTGCACAAAAATATCACAGAGTACTTCACTAGCAATTACAGGGTACACATGCAACTGTACTTTAACAAGGAGGTTAAATGACAGTATGGTAAGTAGCATATGTTGATTTAGGAAGAAAGGAGAGCACGCTGACAAAATAAACAGAGGACTATAATAGTAGACTAAAGTACTTACTTAGGGGGTCAAATATTCTTTTGCAAAATATGCACCATCAGTTCTTTCAGGAGTAAATACTGTTCTAAAGGCTATCTGGAGTATTTCTTTCTCTCTCTCTCTTTTTTTTTTTTTTTTTTTTTTTTTTTAGAAACAGAGTCATGTCTGCAGCAGAACTGGTATCGTACTGCAGCACAGCAGCATGGGTAGGATCTGGGAAGGCGAGGTAAGGATGGGTTTGAGCATTGGCCTGCTAAACCCAGGGTTGTGAGTTCAATCATTGAGGGGACCATTTAGTTATCTGGGGCAAAAATTGGGGATTGATCCTGCTTTGAGCAGGGGGTGGGACTAGATGACCTCCTGAGGTCCCTTCCAACCCTGATATTCTATGATTCTATGATGTATACATGCGAGCTGAGCAAGGACTCTGTGCATCTCCTCAGTAGGGACTTCTGGGTAGGACAGACTGCAAGAAGGCTAAGTCTAGTGGATCTGTGGCTATGCACAACTATCAGCCATTTCCCCCATGGAGAGGAAGCATGGGTGGAATGGGGGCTATTCCAGCTCTGAAGCTGGAACACAAGCCAGTCGCAGCTGTGTTGTCTCCTCAAAAATCCCTCCAAGGGACCTCCAGCACACCAGCCTGCTGCACAGCCGATACACTAAGGAGAGTAATTTGGGGTAAAATGTTAAGTTTCCAAACTGTGTGTATACAAGTAAACATCTCACCATTTACCAACACCATACATTTCTGTTTACTTTATTAATAATTTATATTAATTGTTAGCACAAAAAGGCCCCAATCAGGATCTGGTCTCCCTTTGATCTATGCTCTGTACAAACAGTGCCTTTCAAAAACTATTAACGGTTTACATCTTCACATACAAGGGTTCATCAGAAACAACAGAGGAGGAGAAGGACCTGGATGTATTACTCTATCAAATGACAATTACTAGCTACCAATGTGATGCAGCCCTGAGAAGGGAGGGTGGGCAGGCAAATGTGATCCTAGGATGTATCAGGTGAGGAATTTGCAGCAGAAATAGGGAAGTATTTACTGCCATAGAATAAGACACTGGTAAAACCTCATCTAGAATACTGGGTACCATTATGGTTGTAACAGATACAGCAATTCCCTGCAATATCCTTGCAAGACCTTATTGGAAAAAGTGCATGATCATGGGGAACTTCAGTCTGAGTGACACATGCTGCCAGTACTCAAATATCCTTGGAATTTTTAAACATTATAGATGACTAATTAGATGTGCTAATAGAGTTTGCAGATGATACACAGCTGGGAGGTATTGCCAATTTAGAGAAGGACAGGGGTATCATACAGGAGGATCTGGATGACCTTGTAAACTGGAGTAATAGTAATAGGATGAAATTTAATAGTGAGAAGTGTAAGGTCATGCATTTAGGGATTAATAACAAGAATTTTAGTTATAAGCTGGGGACGCATCAATTAGAAATAACGGAGGAGGAGAAGGACCTTGGAGTATTGGTTGATCAAAGGATGACTATGAGCGACCAATGTGATATGGCTGTGAAAAAAGCTAATGCGGTCTTGGGATGCATCAGGAGAGGTATTTCCAGTAGGGATAAGGAGGTTTTAGTACCGTTATACAAGGCACTGGTGAGACCTCACCTGGAATACTGTGTGCAGTTCTGGTCTCCCATGTTTAAGAAGGATGAATTCAAACTGGAACAGGTACAGAGAATGGCTACTAGGATGATCCGAGGAATGGAAAACTTGTCTTATGAAAGGAGACTCAAGGAGCTTCGCTTGTTTAGCCTAACTAAAAGAAGGTTGAGGGGAGATACGATTGCTCTCTATAAATATATCAGAGGGATAAATACCGGAGAGGGAGAGGAATTATTTAAGCTCAGTACCAATGTGGACACAAGAACAAATGGATATAAACTGGCCACCGGGAAATTTAGACTAGAAATTAGACGAAGGTTTCTAACCATCAGAGGAGTGAAGTTTTGGAATAGCCTTCCAAGGGAAGCAGTGGGGGGAAAGATCTATCTGGCTTTAAGATTAAACTTGGTAAGTTTATGGAGGAGATGGTATGATGGGATAACATGGTTTTGGTAATTAAATATTCATGGTAAATGGGCCCAATGGCCTGTGATGGGATATTAGATGGGGTGGGATATGAGTTACCCAGGAAAGAATTTTCTGTAGTACCTGGCTGGTGAATCTTGCCCATATGCTCAGGGTTTAGCTGATCGCCATATTTGGGGTCGGGAAGGAATTTTCCTCCAGGGCAGATTGGAAGAGGCCCTGGAGGTTTTTTGCCTTCCTCTATAGCATGGGGCACGGGTCACTTGCTGGAGGATTCTCTGCTCCTTGGAGTCTTTAAACCACGATTTGAGGACTTCAATAGCTCAGACATAGGTGAGAGGTTTTTCGCAGGAGTGGGTGGGTGAAATTCTGTGGCCTGCGTTGTGCAGGAGGTCAGACTAGATGATCATAATGGTCCCTTCTGACCTTAGTATCTATGAATCTATGACAATTTCCTAATTCAAAAAGTGTTGCAGCCAACACAGGGGATTCTTTATTAGACTTTGACTTAACAGATAAAGAGGAACTGATCACAGAACTAAAAAAATAAAAGGTATCTTAGATATAAATGATCATGACTTGATCACACTTATAATGCGTGAGCAGAATAAAGTCCAGACCAGTGATATGTATTTGCTTTAATAGGGCCAATTTCACAAAGCTGAAACAAATATGAGCCAAATCAACAGGGAGGAAGAATTTAAACAGAAAAATGTGAATGATAACTGAGAATCATTTAAGAACACCTTCCAAGATGCCCCAAAAGCCACAATCCCACAACAGAGGAAGAAAGCCATGTCGATTCAAAAACTGATCTTGGGGGGAGTGAAGGCAGCCATTAAAAAAAAAATGTAACAAATGGAAGGAAAATGGACGTTGGTTTTAATGCACAAAGTTAACATTGTGCCAATTTTTAAAAAGGGTAAACGGGATGACCCAGGTAAATATAGGTCTGGCAATTTAACATCGATCGATCCCAGGCAAGATAATGGAGCGGCTGATATGGGAGTCAATTAATAAAGAACTGAAGGAAGGTAATGTAATTAATGCAAATCAACATGGGTTTATGGAAAATAGATTCTGTCAAACTAACTTGATATCTTTTTTTATGAGATTACAACTTTGATAAGGAAATAGCGTTGACGTCATATATTTAGACTTCTGTAAGGCATTTCACTCGGTATCACATGACATGTTGTTTAAAAAACTAGAATGATATAAAATTAGCATGTCATATATTAAATGGATTAAAAACTGGCTGAGAGGACTCAAAATGTAATTGTACATGAGGGATCGTCACCAAGAGGGTGTGTTTCCAGTTGAGTCCTGTAGGGATCAGTTCTGGGCCCCATGCTATTTAATATTTTTATCAATGATCTGGAAGAAAGCATAAATGATCATGGATAAAGTGTGCAGATGACACAAAAACTGGGGGAATGGTAAAATAATGAAGAGGACGGGTTAATGATCCAGAGCAATCTGGACTGCTTGGTAAACTGGGCACAAACCACATGCATTTAAGTTCAGCTAAGGTAAATATATACAGCTAAGAACAAAAAATGTCAGCCATACTTACAGGATGGGGGACTCTGTCCTGGGAAGCAGTGACTCTGAAAACAATTTGGGGGTTGTGATGGATAATCAGCTGAACATGACTAAGGCTAAGATTTTGTCATGGTTATTTTTAGTAGAAGTCATGGACAGGTCACGGGCAATAAACAAAAATTAACGGAAGCTGTGATCTCTCTGTGACTTTTGCTGCTGCGCCTCCGTGGTTTCCCCCACCACCGTGGTGGCTGGGAGCTGTGAGGTTCCCCTTCCGCCCATGGCGGCTGGGAGCTGCAGGGTGACCATATTTCCCAAACAGAAAATGGGACACGCCCAAGGTGTCCCTGTTGCCCATTGCTGGAACCTCAGTAGTCGCTGGAACTTTGCAGGGGGCCCCCTGTCGCTTGTCGTTGCTGTCGCCTGTTGCTGGAATCCTGCCAGGGCCCCACTGGCTGTCAGCTCCAGAGTCCTGAAGCCCCTGGGAAGCAGAGAATGTCATGGAGGTCTCGGAAGTCACGGATTCCATGAGCTCTGTGACAAACATAGCCTTAAACATGAGCTCCCAGCATGATGCTAAAAGAACAGGAGTACTTGTGGCACCTTAGAGACTAACAAATTTATTGGAGCATAAGCTTTTGTGGGCTACAGCCACTTCATGATGCTGTGGCCAAAAGAGCTAATGCGATCCTGGGATGCACAAACAGGGGATTCTTGTGTAGAAGTAGAGAGGCTATTTTACTTCTAGATTTACCACTGGTGAGACAGCTGTGGGAATACTGGGTACAGTTCTAGTGCCCACAATTCAAACAGGATGTTGATCAATTGGAGAGGGCTTAGAGAAGAGCCATGAGAATGATTAAAGGATTAGAAAGCCTGCCTTATAGTAATGAACTCAAAGAGCTCAATCTACTTAGCTTAACAAAGAGAAGGTTAAGGCCGGGGTGAAAGTAAGTCAGAGGAGTCCTGAGCAGGGGGTGTGGCCTCAACCAAAAGAGGCAGGGCCTTAAATCCCTGGGCCCTTTAAATCTTGATTTAAAGGGCCAGGGCTCCAGCTGCGATAGTGGCGGCTGGGAGCCCCAGGGCTCTTTAAATCACTGAAGAGCCCTGGGGGCTCCCAGCTGCCACTGCTACCCCGGGGCTCTGGACTCTGACAGAGCTTTAAAGGGCCTGGGGCTCCGCTGTGGTAGCAGCTGCCAGAGCCCGAGCCCTTTAAATCCCCACCTGAGCCCCACCGCTGCTACCCCAGGGCTTCAGCAGCAAGGCTCCAGCGGGGATTTAAAGGGCCGGGGCAGTAGCAGTGGCTGGAGCTCCGGGGCTCTTTAAATCCCCGCCAGAGCTCCCCCCCACCCCTACCCCAGGGCTCAGGCAGGGATTTAAATGGCTTGGGGCTCCTGCCGCCTCTACCGCCCCTTTAAAACCCGTCCGGAGCCCCGCCACTGCTACCCCACGGCTCGGGCAGCAGGGCTCAGGCAGGGATTTAAACGGCCCTGGGGCAGTAGCGGCAGCTGGAGCTCCAGGTCCCTTTAAATCCCCACCAGACCCCCACCGCCACTACCCCAGGGCTCGGGCAGCAGGGCTCAGGCCGGGATTTAAAGGGCCCCGGGGGGGTAGCAGCAACTGGAGCTCTGGGGCCCTTTAAATCCCTGGCACAGCCCTGCCGCTGCTACCCCAGGGCTTTAAATTGCCCTCTGGGAAAGCTGGTCCTGGTACGGCGCACCGGCTTACTTTCACCTCTGGTTAAGGGATGACTTGATTATAGTCTATAAGTATCTATGTGGAAATAGTATCTAGCAGAGAAAGGTCTAACACGATCCAATGGCTGGAAGCTGAAGCTAGGAATAAGGCTTTAATTTATAATGGTGAGAGTAATTAACCATTGGAACAATTTACCAAGGGTCATAGTGGATTCTTCATCACAGACCATTTTTAACTCAAAATTGGAAGTTTTTCTAAAAGATATGATCTTCTAGGAATTATGTGGGGGACGTTCTCTGTCCTGTGTTATACAGGAGGCCAGACTACATGGTCAAAGTGGTTCCTTCTAGTCTTGGAATCTATAAATTAAGTTTAGTATCTTTGGGGTCCATTGTATTAATTTAATGGTTTATGTATTTTTATGGGGAGGGGAGGGGAGAGTCGTGGTGGTTTAAAGAACCGTACTGAACAATGTGCTAGACAAAAATGGACTCTTGGAACAAAACATGTTAAGTGATTTTCATTTACTATAGTACACTGGACCCTCGCTAGAACGCGCATCTATATAAAGCAAATTCGGATATAACGCGGTCGCGGCCATGGATCCCAAATTTAAGTACAGTACAATTTTTTCGAATTTTAAGTGACCTTAGTGTTCATTACCTTATCATTCATGCAAGATCGCTGGAGGAAAGACACATACTGTATCACAGTCCGACGAGGAATTCGACTTTGAGGGATTCACAGAGGAGGAAGTAGGAAGAACAGACACGGAGTGGATGGCAAGAGCTGTCCCAGCAACTGTCCGGGCTCGGGGTAACTGTTCTGCCACAAACTAACGAGTCCACGATTGTGTACTTTACCGAGTTAGCCGGTTATAAAGCATCGACATCATATTTCTATAAGATTTTCACCCAGGCAGAACTCTCCAAGGTATGTACGAGTTTTTTGTTCTACCATCATCATCACCATGCATTTGCGTAGTTGCGTCGCTGAAATAATTTAGTCAAGTCCCTAAGACGATTGCTGTAGGCCTAGAACGCCATACAAATGTAATGTAATAAAAATGTGTTTATCTTTAGAAAGATGTCAAAAATGTTGGGCAAAAGGAAGGCTTACTCGGTGCAGGAGAAATTGGACACTATCGAACGACTTAGAAATGGCGAAACCCAGACAAAGATTAGCTGCGATGTTGCCATTAACAAGTCCACCTTTCGTGGAAGGCTAAAGAATGCTGACAAGCTTGGAACTTACATGCATAACCTGGATGAAGAGCATGGCCTTCAAAGAAAAAGAGCCCGTTTAGCGAATGATGCCGATCTTGATTCTGTGGCATACACGTGGTTTGTGCAAGAACAGCAGAAAGGCATTCCGATCTCTGGTCGCTTATAGCCATGAAAGCGGAAAAATTCAACCGGGAACTTAATGGCAAATTCAGGTTGGCTATGGCAATTTCAGAAAAGACATGGAATCTCTCAGATTGCAGTTTCGGGAGAAAAACGCTCTGCTGATGACAACACCATGCAATCATACCCTGCGAAGCTGAGGGGAATTTTACAGGCATAGAGTTACTCGAAGGAACAGGTTTACAATGCAGATGCAAGAGGAATTTATTATAAAATGTTGCCCGATAAAACCGTGGCTGTCAGAACAGATGAACGTAAGAAAGAAGGATATAAACAGGCAAAAGATCGCCTTACTTTATTGTTTTGTGTGAATGCAACAGCCAAGCATAAATTAAAACCATTGTGCCTTGGAAAGTCTCGCATGCCTCGGTGCTTTCATCACGTAAATGTGAATTGCCTGCCGTTTTCGTACAAGAACTCCAAAAATTCCTGGATGACAAGTGAGATTTTTGAACAATTGTTCTTCACAGAATTTGTCCCTTCTGTGCGAAAGCATTTGCAGGCAAAATGCTTAGAAGAAAAGGCCATTCTTTTGCTAGACAACTGTCCAGCGCAACCTCCAGCCGAAAGACTCAGAACCTGTGACGATAAAATACGGGTTGAATGCTTACCTAAAAACATGACTTCCAAAATCCAGCTGCTTGATCAAGGTGTTAACGCCATTTTTAAGCAGCACTATCGACGGAACTTGGTATGACCAATGATAGAAAGAGAGTTGTCTGTCACCGATTTTTTTTAAGAAGTTGACTATAAAAGACATTTTACATTGGTGGCGATTCCTGGAATTTATTGCACGCTGTAATGATAAACCGCTGTTGGATGGTGGGACTGAGAAAGTCGTTTGGCCACCCGCTCCTCGAAGAAAATGAAGAAAGCCAATCACAGTCTGATGAAGAATTCGACTTTGAGTGATTTACAGAGGAGGAAGTTGGAAGAACAGACATGGAGTGGATGCAGGAGTTGTCCCAGCAACTGTCTGGGCTTGGGGTAACTGTCACAAAATATCGAGTCCTAGATAAGAGGCGACGATGAAGCAGAAGAATTATATCCCATTGCTGAAAGTCTAACGGATGACCAAATTCTTCAGGCAGTATGACCAAACAACATTCCAGAAGCTGAAGAATTGGCCTTTGCCGTGGAAGAAGAAGAGGAAGATGAAGCGGACATCATTCCAACATCAACTGCAACCATAGCCGGCTTAGAGACTGCTTTGAGATGGTTTGAGACGCAAGACGTTGAGCCTATAAAAATTATGCAGCTTCGTAGTCTTTTGCAGTTTGCTAAGCGGAAGCAGCACAGCAGCAAGAAGCAAAAGGAACTCACCGACTTTTTTAAGAAAAACTAGACTAGTTTATTGTAATGTCTACTTTAAATCTCTAATAAAGCAACACTTTTTGTCTCGTTTATTGTTTCCTTTACATAGGAATTTATTTTCTAAGGATTTCTATACTTTATGGATGTAAAGGTAATTAGTGCTACAAAAATTTCTATATAATATTTATATATACAGGGTATATAAATTTCTCTATGGCATTCCATATGCGAAGACGGAAGTTTCTCTATGGCCTTCCATACGCAAAGATGGAAGTTCATGGCGCCTGAAAGTGGACAATCAAAACAAAGCACACAAAGCACTTAACTGAATTCATTAAAATCGCTTCCATTTTAAAACGCAATTTCCACTGATGCCCATGGTGATTACTGTATCTTATAGACTCGTTTTTTGCTATTGTTCTGAGTTTTGATGCTATTGTTAGCACACTATAAACTGCAAATACACAACTACATACACCTGTACTGAAATTTCGGTCACAAAAATATAATTTCATTTGAACGCGGTCCCCGCCATAACGCAGTACATGGCACGGATCCCAAATCCCGCGTTCTAGCAAGGGTCCGGTGTACTATATATTCATATTTAAACAGTATGACAGGGAAATATTTAGTTTTATTTATTTATTTTTTCCTCACCGCGAAATGACTGGCCAAGTATTATTATTTTATCAACTACAATTGGTTAATAACATAGTAAAAGCATCCTGATTGGTTCATAACTTAGATTGGTTAATAATTAAATCACACAGTGTTACGTTAAAGAGCCACTTGCAGGTCATAGCCTCAGCCAGAATATCACTACCCTAGACTATTTGAGACATTTTAAAAGACAAAGAAATTTAAAGAGCATCTACTGCAGTGTTTCTCAAACTAGGGGTTCTGACTCAAAAGGGGTCCCAAGCCCGTTATGGGGAATCATGGTATTGTCACCCTTACTTCTGCCCTGCCTTCAGAGGCTGGAGAACAATTGCTGCTGGCCAAGCACCCAGCTCTGAAGGCAGCGCCGCCGCCAGCACCAGCCAGAAGTAAGGGTTGCATGGTATGGGGGGGGTGTCATAAATATAAAGGGAAGGGTAACCACCTTTCTGTATACAGAACTATAAAATCCCTCCTGGCCAGAAGCAAAACCCTTTCACCTGTAAAGGGTTAAGAAGCTAAGATAACCTCGCTGGCACCCGACCAAAATGACCAATGAGACAAGATACTTTCGGGGGGGGGGACGGACGACAAAGGGTCTGTCTATCTATGTGATGCTTTTGCCGGGAACAGATCAGGAATGGTCTTCAGAACTTCTGTTAAGTTAGTAAGTAATCTAGCTAGAAATGTGTTAGATTTCCTTTTGTTTAAATGGCTGGTAAATAAGCTGTGCTGAATGGAATGGATATTCCTGTTTTTCTCTCTTTTTGTAACTTAAGGTTTTGCCTAGAGGGATTCTCTATGTTTTGAATCTGATTACCCTGTAAGGTATTTACCATCCTGATTTTACAGAGGTGATCCTTTTACTTTTTCTTTAATTAAAATTCTTCTTTTAAGATCCTGATTGCTTTTTCATTGTTCTTAAGATCCAAGGGTTTGGGTCTGTGTTCACCTATGCAAATTGGTGAGGATTTTTATCAAGCCTTCCCCAGGAAAGGGGGTGTAGGGCTTGGGGGGATATTTTGTGGGGAAGACGTCTCCAAGTGGGCTCTTTCCCTGTTCTTTGTTTAACACGCTTGGTGGTGGCAGCATAGGGTTCAAGGACAAGGCAAAGTTTGTACCTTGAGGAAGTTTTTAACCTAAGCTGGTAAGAATAAGCTTAGGGGGTCTTTCATGCAGGTCCCCACATCTGTACCCTAGAGTTCAGAGTGGGGAAGGAATCTTGATGGGGGTTTGTCACTTTTTGAGGAGGGGCGGGGGGAGGGTTGTCATCTAAATTCCCTGTAAGCTGCACAGCCATGCAGCAGCCTTCTTAGCACTGCGCAGGTGCTCAGGGAACCCGTCCGGGGACCTGCTGGGGGAGTGGCGACCTCCCCCGGCCCCAACCTAGCCTGGCCCCCAACCTGCTGTGGCCAGTGCGGCCCAGATCCACTGCGGCGCTCCTCCCCCAGCCCCAGAGCTGCCACGGCAGGGAGAGGCTCCTCTGCCCCCCAGTCCTTTCTCCCCACCGTAGCCCCAAAGTACTCTCCTGCACCCCAAACCCCTCATCCCTGGCCCCACATCCCCAGCCAGAGCCCCCTCACCCCTGCACCCCAACCCTATGCCCCAGCCCTGAGCCCTGTCCCACACACCGAACCCCTTGACCCCACCCCCACCACATGAATTTTGTTATATGCACCAATATGGGTGGGAAAAATTAGAGGGAACACTGGTTGTCACAACCTGAAATATTTTCAAAGCGGAACTCCCTTCAAAAAAAAGTTGGAGAACTTTTCTCTGAGAAGTGACAGAACGAGGAGCAATGGTCTCAAGTTGCAGTGGGGGAGGTCTAGGCTGGATATTAGGAAAAACTATTTCAGTAGGAGGGTGGTGAAGCACTTAAAGAGGTGGTGGTGGAATCTTCATCCTTAGAGGTTTTTAAGGCCCAGTTTGAAAAAGCCCTGGCTGGGATGATGTAATTGGGGTTGGTCCTGCTTTGAGCAGGGGGTTGAACTAGATGACCTCCTGAGGTCTCTTCCAACCCTAATCTTCTATGAACCACTGATCTACTGTAATAGTAAGGATTAAATATTTTAAAACTTGAGTTTTGAACAGGATATAAACCTTCAAAGCATAAACCAACCATTAATAGATGGGAGTGAGAAAGAAGCTTCCCCTGTGGGCAGGTTATTCAGTAATTACTTACTGCAGGGTTTCTTGCACCTTCCACTGAATAGTTATCTGGTACTAAACACTGCTGGAGAAAGGATAGTGAATTAGACGGACCACTGGCCTGCTCTAGTAGGGCAATTCCTACTAGGTTATGTTCCTATAAATTGAAGGTGCAGCCTGATTGGAGATTCTGGCAAAGATTTTCAAAAGTGTTTGGTGATTTGAGTGCCTCATTTCCTGTGCTCGATTTGAAATACTATAAAGGGGATGATTTTGAGACAGTGCTGAGCCCTCAAAAATCAGTAATAATTTTAAAAAATTGGTTTTTATCTTTAATTGAGCTCTCCCTTTCTGTAGCAATGCAACCTTAATATTAGTAAAACAAAGATACATTATGTTGCCCCCTGTAAAAACCCAATATAACAATTACATTATCTTCTTTACAATATCTTCATGAATTATTTAGATAATGGCATGGAGAGTACATTTATAAAGTTTGCGGACGATACCAAGCTGGGAGAGGTTGGAAGTGCTTTGGAGGATAGGATTAAAATTCAAAATGGTCTGGACTTACTGGAGAAATGATCTGAAGTATACAGGATTAAATTCAATAAGGACAAATGCAAAGTACTCCTCTGAGGACAGTACAGTCAACTGCACATACAAAATGGGAAATGACTGCCTAGGAAGGAGTACTGTGAAAAGGGATCTGGGTCTTATAGTTGATCACAAGATAAATGTGAGCCAACAGTATGGTATCAAGGCCTAGTGCAAGCCCTCTGTACAGGGGTGAATTTCATCCTAAATTCACAACACTATTCACCATGAATATCTCAGCCAGAATGTCAGAATATCAGAATATACTTCTTCTCAGCCGTCTCTGTTTGCCCTTCCAGATTCAGCAACCGGATGGCGTGAGCATCAACTTTTCTCTCCACGGCTTGAATCGCAGCCACTAGAGTCAGGGAGATCTCCGCAGTTTGCAGCGGGGTTTCTCTCACAGAAGTCCATCTGGGGACAGTATGGACAAACTGGAGAAAGTCCAGAGGAGAGCAACAAAAATAATTAAAGATCTAGAAAACATGACCCATGAGGGAAGACTGAAAAACATGGGTTTGTTTAGTCTGGAGAAGAGACGACTGAGAGGGGACACAAGATTGTTACAAGGAGGAGGGTGAAAAATTGTTCTTGTTAAACTCTGAGGATAGCACAAGAAACAGTGGGCTTAAATTGCAGCAAGGAAGGTTTAGGTTGTACATTAGGAAAAACTTCCTAACTGTCAGGATAGATAAGCACTGGAACAAATTGCCTATGGAGGATGCGGAATCTCTGTCACAGGGGGTTTTTAAGAACAGGTTAGCCAAGTGGTTTTCAGCTCACAGTCCTCTTGCAGCAAAACCAGCACACAGCTGCGGCCCATGTGACATCCTCAGGGCCGCACAGGCAGTATATATATTGTGTGGATGTGGCCCACATAATACAGAGAATTGCATATGTGGCTCACAATGCTAAATTGATTGAGAACCACTGGGTTAGACAAACACCTGTCAGGAATGGTGCAGTTATTACTTAGTCCTGCCTTGAATGCAGGGGACTAGACTAGATCACCTTCCAGTCCTACACTTCTGTGATTGTTCCAGTATTACAAGACAATATTGTAACAGTCTACTCCAAAATATGAATCTGTATGAGGATATTTACCTCTAGGATAGTTGCTAACAGTCATACCCTTGCCTCACAAAGTACTGAAGTCTGCTTTCAGTGTAGTTAGTTTTTAGAAAACATTAAAAACAAGCTTGGTTTCCTACATCACTATACCAAAAGATTTTTCTACAACCCATACACATCTTAACTATTCATGTGTCAGATATTACCGTCAATAAGACCTTTCCCTGCTGACTGTCTCTAATGAAAAACTGTTCATAATTTGAACAGCCCTTTAACTATGATCTTTGTGCTATAATGGATAGATACCACAGGCGTCAGAAGGACTGCCAAAGACCCCCTACTCCCCAAACGGCCTGACCCTCCTAGAGCCCTAGCCCTACCGCCCCCCAATCCCACCACCCCACCCCACACACATTCTCCTTACCTTTCTCTCCCTGCTGACCAACCCAAAGTCCTCAGGTGGCAGGTCCCCGGCACCAATAGGACCCTCCACTGCAGTTTTGGTAGCTGACAGGTAAGGACCCAGCTACCAGCGTGTGGCTCAATGCAAAGCAGGACCTGGGTGCCAGCCAACCAGGCTAGGTCATGGCTCACTCC
This sequence comes from Natator depressus, assembly GCF_965152275.1. NCBI lineage: Eukaryota > Metazoa > Chordata > Testudines > Cheloniidae > Natator > Natator depressus. Next base: position 106,083,996 of record NC_134241.1, read on the forward strand.
TTCCCAGCCAGGTGGGGGGACAGGGGGAGAACAATGGCCCTAAAAACTTTGTAAAAGTGGGGGAGAGGGGCAAGGTCAAAGTGGTGGATGAATTAATACTTAAATATCCCAGAGTGTGTATGGTTCTTTTGTTAAAATGCTGGGGGGGGGCGGCGGCCATTTCCGGCGTTGGTGGTAGATACATAAAAGAAGAACACAGAACAAAGCCAGATCCAATGAAATACCAGTAATTTTCTACTCTTACTGTTCCAGTTTACTATTGTAAAAATTCAGGGGCTGTTTGAATTGGGTCAGAAGAGTCTGGTAACCATGTAATTGTTAACTACTGTATGGCAAACCCAATTATTTCAGGCAGCTTTAGGTCTCCACAGTTTTGCCTAAGAATGTAATGTGATACACATCCACTCTGTGTGGAACTTTTTATCCAGAAACTCTACAGCTAGATGCTACTGTCTGCATAAAGATTCCCAGCTGTTGTCACCAAATGTGATTAAAGAACCTCAAATGGCAACTTATGGTCCATTCCTCCCTACCACAAAAAATACCCATATACTTTTTAACTACACCGTCCTTTCTCATTTGAAACCCCATCCTATATTATTCCAATACTAACATCTGAGTCAGTCTGGCACCAGTTAACCAAACTTCAAGATTACCCTGATACTGGATAGAACATAACCAATTTAATTAGCATTAAACGTATCCTCAAAGGAGAGCTTGGCACCAAAACTCCTTATATGCATAGACATGTGTATCTTGTATTTTTAATGAGTTCAGCAGTTGTCTCGGGTTTAAAAGCACGCACATAGTGTGGCAGCTATTCAAACCCATTGCTTCAGAGTGCTAGCAATTGCTGACTATGTGTTATGACAAAGCTAAATTGTCAATTATGATGATTCTACTATCACCTTTATTATATAACCTTCAGGTACCAAAATTAATTTAGTAGATAATATGACAAAACAAAAGCCACCAACAAGTTGCCTAGGGAGGTTGTGGAATCTGTACCATTGGGGATTTTTTAAGAGTAGGTTAGACAAACACCTGTCAGGGATGATCTAGATAAGACTTAGTACTGCCATGAGTGCAGGGGACTGGACTAGATGACCTCTCGAGCTCCCTTCCAGTCCTATGATTCTATGAAATGTACTGATGAAACAAATGAAAACTTAAAAGAACCAGAGGGCTAGTGCTTATGTTCAATTTTGCAAATGTGATTACATTTTGCACCATCTTCAGCTACCTGTTAATACTGTTTTTTAAGATATTCAGTTTTGCAAAGAAGCCCCCAATGTAGGATAACTAAGCATTCAGCTTCAGCCAAAGATGAACTTCACCATCAGTATACACTAGTTTAAAAATTTGCATCTTTAAAACACACACACAACTAATGGTAACACCAACAGCCAACCCCTTGAGGCATCAATATACTCAAGGACTCGAAACTCGACTCATTTGTTAGGTAAAATGAACTGTAACATGTCTTAAGTCCAAAGTACCCTACATAGTGATATGCAGAAATGCTGGGATAGGCCCACAAGGTCAAGGTCCTGTTCATTATATTAGAGACACAAGGTAGGTGAGATATCATCTTTTATTGGACCAACATTGTCTCTCTAATATCCTGGGACCAACACAGTTACAACAACACTGCAAACAACTGTTCATTATATAGCAGATAAAAGTAACCAGAACTTTACTGTTTTAAATTAAGTTTAAGATGCTCTGGCCAATAAAACATGTTAGTGGTATATATATAATTGAGTCATTCGGAACTGATTATATTTTGTAACAGTGCTATCTAGGTATATAAATACGAAACTAACATTTATAGTAGAAGCCTTCAGGTGAAAAAAACGTTATCAAAACACATCTTACAAAGTGCGCACGAAAGCTCATGCTCAAATAAATTGGTTAGTCTCTAAGGTGCCACAAGTACTCCTTTTCTTTTTGTTAAAAACAGAAGTACTCAAAGAATTAGATGACATCAATTATCATTTTGTAATTTGGGATTAGAATGGTGGTTGCAGAGAGAAAGCTCAATTTAAAGTGTGTGTTCCATATTAACTTGGAACCTTCCAAACTGCAATGGTGGCAGCTTCAGTGTTAAAAAAACAAAAACAAAAAGCATCTCCACCCCCTTAAATCTCTGCCAAGGGATGCATATTTCTAAAGAAAATTCTTGTAAACTGCACTTTTAAAATAGTTTGTATGGAGCAGCTTTTCACTTCAGGGAGTTTGTTAACTTCATGATTACAATATTCAAAAGCAAATTTTGCATATTATGTTAAATTCCTGAAAGAGCACTTACACAATAATTTGTGATTAAAACACTTTGTAGAGCATGCTTCAGGAAGTAACACAGTTACCAAGTTCTACAAAACAATCTGAATTCTGCTAATCTAGATTACAATTTATCTTCAGGGTCTCTCTTGTAAAATCATTCCTTTCTGACTTAGACCCAGCCTGATGTGACTGAAAAGGCAACTCTGAAAACTCTCTCCTTTTCTTTTTTACTCCCATTCATCATCTGAATAGCAGGAAGAGGGCGAGGGATGGGGGTTAGGGCTTGTTTGTGTTGGATTTTTTTTCATTGATTTTACTATGGAAATTATTTTAAAGAAACCCCCCCAAGTTAAACTGTGACCTCGATCTGTAAGAACCTGCCCAATTTAACTGGTAAAACAAAAAAGTTACTTTAAAAGATTTTACTGTATGTCACTCAAACCTCACTTTCAGCTATATATTGCATGGGCAAGACTTGCCTGTCTTAAATCATTATTTTTCTTAGATTTGCAGAAAAGCTAGGCTCATATTAGGAACCATGGAATGACTTAACTCCTCAAGGCCAGCTGAAAACTTTCAGAACTGTGTGTTTCCAAATTGTATATATAGCACACAAAAGCTACTCTGAAACTTATGCTAAATTGGGAAACACTTGAAGATTCATCTAAACTGATGCTTCTCTGAATAACAATAACATCAAGTCTGAATAACCAATGCAAATTTAGACAGAGCAAAGACAGTCAATCATTACCACAGTGCACTGATTCAGTATGTCACCACTTAGGTAACCCTCCTTTAAGGGTGCTGACAATCTTCTATACACTCTCCCTTAGGTAGTCAGAGAATGCTCATGTCTACGGGAACACACGTAAACAGACAATTATGGAATGTTCTCTCATGTGTTACAGAAATTTCCCATAATTCTCATGATTTCTGGGCTCGCCTCCTTGCTCACACAGTATAATCCCCAGCACAGTCACTGATGTTTCCTCTTGTCAGACAGGTTTTAACCACTTTGCTGATGTACTTGGGGCTATTATGCTGAAAAATCAACAGAGGGCCAATTAAACACCTACTGAGGATAATCCATGGTGAATAAGATTTAGCTGTACTTTTTCAGCATTAACGGCCCCTCAGTTTTGCATTTCCCAACCTGCTTGCGAGGCAGACCCAAACTCTAACAATGCATAGCAATAGTGTGCAAACATGTGCAAGTGTTCCTCACCCACTCTGTTGAATAATCCAGCATGTGCTGGACCCAAAACTTGTCATCTGTAAACAAAACAAGGATTCCAATCATACTTGCCAACAACTTCCACTCCATCATATTTTCCTTTTGAAGCACAAGGACTTTGGCACCCACTTTCCCATTCATACCATCTTCACCTAACACTATTTCTGACCTGACTTGCACATATCATTTTCCCAGTACTCTCTCTGATATCAGTTGCCATTTGAACATTATCTGTTCTTGGCAGAGTATACCCTAAAATACTTAGATCCTGAAAGTTTTTGTTCTCTTCCAGCTTTGTCGTCAGACTTCATTTCCCCTCACCCTCCCCAGCAGCATTGGGGAGACCCTTTCAAGAATACTTAACACAACAAGATCTTCCTCCTCTAAGTCTTTGCTTAGATATTATGACCAATTTCCTGGTTTACAAACTTCCTAATTGTTTCAAACAACAGCATCCTATTTAATGAGCTTTAGCTTCCTTTCTGCACCCTCCTCCCCCCAATACCAGCTAAATAATATATAGCCTAATTGACTGTTAAGGTCAATGGCCAACACTTTAATCTTATTTAGTATATTCTCAGACAGTTCCATGAGTCATTATAATTTTTATTCTTACTGACAGGAAGCAACATAATATATGGGGGGGTGGGGGGTGGGGGGGAATAACAGAAAATTTGGAAATGGCAGAGATGCTTAACTTCTTCATTTCAGTTTCCAACAAGAAGGTTGGTGGTGATTGGACGTCTAACAGTGAATGCCAGTGAAAATGAGGTAGGATAAAAGGCTAAAATAGGGAAAGAACAAGTTAAAAATTACTTAGACAAATTAGATGTCTTCAAGTCACCAGGGCCTGATGAAGTGCATCCTAGAATACTCAAGGAGCTGACTGAGGAGATATCTGAGCCATTAGCAATTATCTCTGAAAAGTCATGGAAGACGGGAGAGATTCCAGAAGACTGAAAAAGGGCAAATATAGTGCCCATATCTATAAAAAGGGAAATAAGGACAACCTGGAGAATTACAGACCAGTCAGCTTAATGTCTGTACCCGGATCAAAGTTAATGGAGCAAGTAATTAAGCAATCAATTTGCAAACATCTAGAAGATAATAAGGTGATAAGTAACAGTCAGCATGGATTTGTCAAGAACAAACGAGTCAAACCAACCTGATAGGTTTTTTTGACAGGGTAACAAACCTTGTGGATAGCGGGAAAGCGGTAGACTGGTATATCTTGACTTTAGTAAAGCTTTTGATACGGTCTCACATGACCTTCTCATAGGCAAACTAGGGAAATGCAACCTAGCTGGAGCTACAATAAGGTGAGTGCAAAACTGGTTGGAAAACCATTCCCAAAGAGTAGTTATCAGTGGTTTCCAGTCATGCTGGAAGGGCATAACGAGTGGGGTCCTGCAGGGATCAGTTCTGGGTCCAGTTCTGTTCAATATCTTCATCAATTATTCAGATAATGGCATATAAAGTTTGTGGACGATACCAAGCTGGGAGGGGTTGCAAGTGCTTTGGAGGATAGGATTATAATTCAAAATGATCTGCACAAACTGGAGAAATGGTCTGAAGTAAACAAGATGAAATTCAATAAGGACAAATGCAAAGTACTCCATTTAGGAAGGAACAATCAGTTGCACATACACAAAATGGGAAATGACAGTCTAGGAAGGAGTACTGTGGAAAGGGATCTGGAGGCCACAGTGGACCACAAGCTAAATATGAGTCAACCGTGTAACACTGTTGCAAAAAAAGCAAACATCATTCTGGGATTATTAGCAGGAGTGTTGTAAGTAAGACATGAGAAGTAATTCTTCTGCTCTACTTTGTGCTGAGTAGGCCTTAACTGGAATATTGTGTCCAGTTCTGGGCACCACATTTCTGGAAAGATGTGGACAAATTGGAGAAAGTCCAGAGAAGAGCAACAAAAATGATTAAAGGTCTAGAACACATGACCTATGAGGGAAGACTGAAAAAACTGGGTTTGTTAAGTCTGGAAAAGAGAAGACTGAGAGGGGACATGATAACAGTTTTCAAGTACATAAAAGGTTGTTACAAGGAGGAGGGAAAAGAATTGTTCTTAACCTCTGGGGATAGGACAAGAAATAATAGCCTTAAATTACCACAAAGGAGGTTGAGGTTGGACATTAGGAAAAACTTCCTGTCATGGTGGTTAAGCACTGGAATAAATTGCCCAGGGAGGTTGTGGAATCTATGTCATTGGCTATTCTAAGAGAAAGTTAGATATCTGTCAGGAATGGTCTAGATAATACTTAGTCCTGCCATGAGCGCAGGGGACTGGACTAGGTGACCTCTTGAAATCCCTTCCAGTCCTATGATTTATGTTGTTAAAAAGCATAAATCGTGTGAAATGTGTATATTTTACAGAGTGCTAAATTAGAAAGATGGCATGAAATATTCCCTTTTCCATGTTATCATATGTAATCCCGTTGCTTACTTTAATAGACAATAAAATATTAAACTGCAGGATTCTGCTGGTGCCTCCACAATTTGTAACTCTCAGAACATTTCTAATACAGTAAATGTCATACTTTAAATACCAATTTATTACAGTGAAGGAAAACCTTGAGGGGAACCTACCCAAAACTTCTCTACTTTAAAAAAAAGACATGTTCCAAGCTGCTATTCGTGATCCTTGATTTTACAATGTCAATCTGAGCTCAATGTACACAAATATTGCAGGGTTCCTGATATACTTGCTTGAAAAGCAACACCATCACTAATCAGACACTGAAACGTCACTTGTGGGAGAATTTAGGAATGCAATACTGAACATTCTAGGAGGACTGGAGTGACCTTTGAAAAATGATGTAAGTGAAACAGTAACATACATAAATGTGAGTGAGAAATTCTACACCTGCCCAGACATGAATTCAGGGCTCTGCATTGATGACAACGCCCAAAATACGCCAGGAAGCAGCATGCTCTGCATTGCTTTAGGTGATAGATATGGCATCAGCTGACACAGAGTATAGCTGAACACTAACCTCAAGTCTAGGCAGGTAGATAAAAGAGGAATTAAGAGAAAAAACATTTTTACAAGTTATCTGTAGAAAGTCAACATGTTAATGATTTAACATCATCAACAGTTCTGATATTTTTAAAAGGTATTTCAGTTCATTTCTAACAAAACTTTAAAAGGACATTAGAACCCTAGCCATATTTTTCATAGGGTCTTTCACCAGCCCCAATGGCCAAGATTACTTCTAGTAAAGCTTAGAAGAGGAAAAAACACAAAAGCAGGTATGTGGGCAAGGCAAAAGATAGTGGAAAACAAATTTCAATTTCTGGCTGTGCCTCAAACTTCTTGTCTCACCTTAATCTTACTGTACCTCAGTTCCCAGTCTGTAAAATGGAAATAATAATGCTTCCCTACCTCACAGAGATGTTCGGAGGATAAATCCATAAATGCCTGGGAGCCGCTCAAATACTAGCGTGACAGTGGCCATAAAAGTACCTAGAAAAATAAAATATATAAAAATAAATCTCCTGCATAAGCATAGTAGCAAAGGAATTTGCAGAATGAAAGGGTTAAAACCTCACATTGTGGCATAAATCCCCTACCAGGGCCAAGTCTGTGTATCTGGAGTGGGGGTGGGAGTAACAGATTCCCATTCAGCCACCATGAAAACTGTGAGAGAGGGGGACAATTACCTATGGATCCACCAGCCCCATGCTCCGTTCAGCACTGCCCCAAGCTCAAAACGCACAGTGGTGGGGCAGAGTGCCCCAGTGGGACTGGGCTCCATGATACTCAGTGGTTGCGGATCCAGTAGATGGATTCCCCAGATCTACACCCTACAAGAAGAACATCAGTTCTGCTATGTTTGGGCCAGTCTGAGCTTGAATTAGCTGTTAACTGTTAGTTAAAACAAGGCAAACGAGTACATCTATTAAAAAAGGGAAATTATTTACGATTAAACAAAGGTGTAAATCTGTTATTAAAAAAGACTGCAAAAAACTAACATATTTCCTGAAGAGTTTTGGGACCATTTTGAAGACTGAACAGTAGTCTCCTTAAACCTGGATATTAATCATTTCTTATTTTCTGTTAAGCACAGACTGCAGGCTTAAAAAAATGTACACATTGTGTAATATTATAGTACACATAGATATACACAGATGCACTTGCGCACACGTGCACACAGTCTGAATGCACTGTTACGACATTCAGATTGTGTTCATGTTCCTACGCTAAACCCGGGTGTTTAGAGGTTTCAATATCACCCTAAATATATTTTATATCATTCACAGGATTTAGACCTGTTATAATCTAGTGGGTGAAATATGCCTTAAAAAAACCCTCTAGTACCAGCGTGATGACGGATTGCATACTGGCCCTTTTCACCCCCTCCTTCATCAGCTAGTCCTTGATGCAAGTGTGGCAGTCACATCACAATGGAAGCTTTCCAACAATATTTCAGTCAGTAAGTGGCTTGTTAAATGCTGGGATGTATTATCTATGGAGAACGATACTTAAGCTGTTTATCTTGAGACATGGCAACCCTTTATTAAATCTATAGAAAATGCCTGAAGTTTATGTAAGCCAGCAATTCATATTAATTTCCCATGTTTCTAGTATCAATTTCTAATGCAAACTATGATGTTGCTTTTTATATCTCTTTTTAATTTATTCTCTGGACACCCTATGTAATTTGCTATAACCCTAACATATATAATTGCAATCTCCTATTGTATACCTGTACTTATTTACGCATTAAAATTTCTTTTTTAGACACTTAAATTTATAGAACGGGCAGTTCAAATCAGAAACTCTCCTACACAATGGCTTTTCTCTCCATTATACCATAAAAAAAGGAAATGTGCTACCAAAACACCCTTCTGTTTTGGAAATATTAAGACAGAGACAAACAGAGAGGCAAGGAAATTCAAGGTTAAAGTTGGAACTCACTCTCAGTCATGCCCAGATCTTGCAGAAGACAATTTCAGGCCACTGAAAAACCCAACCACAGTAAGATCAGTCAAAGCTGTATGCTCCCATTAGCTCTGAATGTCTTTGGTTTTGTTAGTTTGAGTCACAAACCTAATATTATGTAATTCGTCAGCTGCAAATGTTCGACTCTGATTCAGTTTTGTATGGCGTATCGAGATTTACAGAGCAAATATTTTCAGCTTCACACAGAGACCAGTATAAACACTGCACATTTACTAGTTAGGTTTAAATATTAAAAAAGTTCAACCAGCAGTGATGAATTTTTCCATGCAGTACGCTGCATCCTCTATGATGGAGGCTCAGGGCATTAGAATCTACAGTGCTTGGGGAGAGGTTATATTGACACAAATTTTATACCATGGAGAATGGCAGTACAAAGTTCTCCACAAAGATGAGGGGACCACACACATTATATCCTTGGCCCTTCTACCCAATGGGACTCAGTGCTCAGTGTAGAAGAGGACATCAGAGATGATTAGTTTTGCAGTTCTCAAACTGTGGATGTGTGTCTCCAGAGATAACATGCTTGCTAACAGCAAAAATGTATGTTTGTTTGTTTATTTAGTTATTTATAAATAAATATATAGAGGTGAGAAATAACAGACCTCAACCCTATTGTCCCTCCGCAAATTTGTGTACATACAATCAATCCCTTACCTCTCTCTAAAAGTGCAAAGTTTCAAAAAATTCAATGAATAGAAGATTGTTGCGGGTGGAATGGATCTGGACAAGGAACATAAGAAGAACATAAGAATGGCCATACTGGGTCAGACTAAAGGTCCATCCAGCCCAATATCCTGTCTACCAACTGTGGCTAATGCCAGGTGCCCCAGAGGGAGTGAACCTAACAGTAATGATCAAGTGATCTCTCGCCTGCCATCCATCTCCACCCTCTGACAAACTGAGGCTAGGGACACCATTCCTTACCCATCCCGGCTAACAGCCATTAATGGACTTAACCTCCATGGATTTATCCAGTTCTCTTTTAAACCCTGTTATAGTCCTAGCCTTCACAACCCCCTCAGGCAAGGAGTTCCACAGGTTGACTGTGCGCTGAGTGCAGAAGAACTTCCTTTGATTTGTTTTAAACCTGCTGCCCATTAATTTCATTTGGTGGCCCCTAGTTTTTATATTATGGGAACAAGTAAATAACTTTTCCTTATTCACTTTCTCCACACCACTCATGATTTTATAGACCTCTATCATATCCCCCCATTAGTCTCCTCTTTTCCAAGCTGAAAAATCCTAGCCTCTTTAATCTCTCGTCATATGGCCCCTGTTCCAAACCCCTAATCATTTTAGTTGCCCCTTTTCTGAACCTTTTCTAATGCCAGTATATCTTTTTTGAGATGAGGGGACCACATCTGTATGCAGTATTCAAGATGTGGGCGTACCAGGGATTTATATAACAGCAATAAGATATTCTCCGTCTTATTCTCTGACCCTTTTTTAATGATTCCTAACATCCCATTTGCTTTTTTGACTGCCGCTGCCCACTGCGTGGACATCTTCAGAGAACTATTCACAATGACTCCAAGATCTTTCTCCTGATTAGCTGTAGCTAAATTAGCCCCCATCATATTGTATGTATAGTTGGGGTTATTTTTTCCAATGTGCATTACTTTACATTTATCGACATTAAATGTCATTTGCCATTTTGTTGCCCAATCACTTCAGAAGGAGAAGAAGTCTGGAGATAAATGTGAGAAGGGAGGGACAGGCAGTAGAAACAAAAGTGAAACTGGTTGAGCAGCATATTCCAGAAGTCTTGAGGTCTTTCTGAGTATAGCCTTCGTTGATCTGACATCTATCATACCATTCTCTCACTAAAAGGGAAAAACCTATAATGGCAGCAGTCGGTAAGAGAGACCCAGTTTGGGAATATTTTAATGAAGTTCCTCTACCTGTGGGTAACATAGGCATGCGTGCAAAATGCAAATACTGCAACAAAGAAACGCAAAAGGCCTGGTTGCCCGAATGAAACAACATCATGAGAAGTGTTCCTTCTCAGGAGGAAGCTGCATTGAAGATGATGAAAGGAACATGTCTGAACATGCAGGATCTTCAGGTTGGTAAACTTTTTTATTTCATACTTCTTTCTTAAGGACTGCCTGCCCTCCTTCTGGACTATTCTCAAATTCTCATGTTTGAGCTAAAAATATAGTTGGTTACTCTATGGTCCTGTCATTTCAGATGCAGTTGTGATAAAAAATGAATAGCTGAAATAGGCAGATCGTCCTTTTACAATTTCACCTTTAAAGTGCATTCACTGACACTCCGTACTAATGAGTAATACTAAATGAGCAGTATGGTAATAATAATTAAATAACAGCATTGACTTATTTTGTTTAGGAGAATCCATCCTCAACATACAGGATTCTGAAGGCTATCCACCTTCAAGATCACCATCATTTTCTATAGTTTCAGAGTTATCTGCCAATGATAGTGTTTCAGTCACATCACGTATGTCACATAGCCACAGTGTATCACCTATAGCAAAAAGAAAAAAAATCTCCATCATCCAGAAACAACCATATATAAAGTTTGTGCTAAGAACCAGCAGATTACAAAACAAGAGAATAGATGAAAAACTTGTCCCGTTTGTTTATGCAACAAACTCTCCTTTCCGTATGACTGAGAACCCACACTTCAGTAACATGGTTCAGTCATTAAGACCAGGATACAGTCCACCCAACAGAGCAGATGTCTCAGGCAAATTGCCGGATAAAGTGTATGAAAGAGAAATTGAGCAGTGTGCAAAAAGGTCTAGAGGATAAAATTGTTAAGGTCTTCCTTACAGAAACAACTGATACATCAGGAAATGCACACACAGCAGAATACTTACAAGAAGTAGCAGTAAAAGCTGTAACAAACTCGAAAAAAATTCAAAAGTCTAGTACGCAGTTTGGTCACAGACAATGCTGCAAATATATCCAAGATGAGAAGAAATTATTTAGAAGAGAGTCCCAAGCTAATAACATATGGTTGCAGTGGTCATTTGATGCACCTCCTAACCGAAGACTTCGGTGTTCAAGAAATAAAGGCTAATGTTATTGAAATTGCAAAATACTTCCGTAACAACCACTTTGCAGCAGCTGCTCTGAAAAAAGTGGGAGGAACCAAGCTAACTCTCCCACAGACATGCGATGGAACTCAGCAGTGCACTGTTTTGAGCACTATCTCAAGAACTGGCCTAATCTGATGACAGTTTGTGAAAAAATCGATGCAAAGAGTCCTGTGGCACCTTATAGACTAACAGATGTATTGGAGCAGGAGCTTTTGTGGGTGAATACCCACTTCATCGGATGCATGTAGTGGAAACTTCCAGAGGCAGGTATAAATATGTAAGCAAAAATCAGGCTAGGGATAACGAGGTTAGTTCAATCAGGGGGGATGAGGCCCTTTTCTAACAGTTGAGGTGTGAACCCCAAGGGAGGAGAAACTGCTTTTGTAGTTGGCGAGCCATTCACAGTCTTTGTTTAATCCTGAGCTGATGGTGTCAAATTTGCAAATGAACTGAAGCTCATCAGTTTCTCTTTGAAGTCTGGTCCTGAAGTTTTTTTGCTGCAGGATGGCTACCTTTAAATCTGTTATTGTGTGTCCAGGGAGGTTGCAGATTCTTGCTTGCATATTTATACCTGCCTCTGGAAATTTCCACTACATGCATCCGATGAAGTGGGTGTTCACCCACAAAAGCTTGTGCTCCAGTATGTCTGTTAGTCTATAAGGTGCCACAGGACTCTCTGCCGCTTTTACAGATCCAGACTAACACGCCTACCCCTCTGAAAAAATAGATGGCACTGTCACAGCCAAAGTTCTCAACATGGGCTGAGGAGAAACGCTGAACACAGGCTGAGTACCCTGAAGCGTATTTCTGTAGCCTTGAACAAATGCAGGGAAAATCGCTGTTTTACTGCTGACACTGTTGAAATTTGGGAGGAACTGAGTGAGAGCTTAAAGAGAGAAATATGTAACGACAGAGTTAAATTACAAGCATTAAAAAAAAGGAATGGGACAAGCACTATCTCCAGGTTATTTTCTTGCAAATATTCTTAGTACTCGGTACCAGGGTCAAACCTTAATTGCTGATGAAGAGGAACTGGCTATGACATGGACATCCAGCTATCATCCCATTACTAAAATAAACTTCAGAGCTAAGGGTGAACCATTCAAGAAATATATATTTGCTAATGATGTTTTAAAGGAAGTCACACTAGTGAACTGGTAGAAATCACTTGGATTCAGAGACTGTTGACGTGATAATCTCACTTTTAACAGCAGTAACTTCTTCTGTCAGTGTAGAAAGAATATTTTCTTCCTTTGGCCTAATTCATTCCGAATTGAGAAATCGTTTGGGACCTGAAAAAGCAGGAAAGCTTGTTTTTCTTTTCCAGATTATGAACAAACAGGAAAATGGAGGTGAAGACGACTGAGTTAGCTGCAAAAGTCAAAATTTTAAGTTTCTCATGTTGACCTGCCTAACATAGTCAATTTAATTTTTATTGGTTTCTTTTAAATATTTCATTTAACTCTTTTAGTTAAAAACAATTTTAACAAAAACAAACCTGATTTTAAAAAACTTTAATGTTTAAGTAAATTCAAAAATTCATATTTTTTTGTTAAAATATTATATGTTTGCTGTTGAAGAAAAAAAATCCAGAATACATAACGTTGTTGTTTTAGTTAAATAAAACAATTGAAATGTCCGTCTGGTGATGGTCTCCTCCTAATGCAGCATGACAAGAAAATCCTCCAAAAATGAATGATTAACCTGTTGAATTGGAGACAGTTCACCTCCCAATTACTTCACAAATATCCGCTTCAACTACCGTTGGTAAATGAAATAACCAAACAATCATTCGTTTTTCTGATATAGCTGTAAAACTAATCTGAAAAGTTTTCAAAATAAATCACTTAAAAAATGTATAGTGTGTACCTTCTAAAAATGAAATCTACATCTATCTCTGAGTTGTGAAGAATATGTATGAAGGTTTTAACAACCAAAAATAATGCACTTTTATGCCCAAAGTATCAAAGGGGTAGTCGTGTTAGTCTGTATCACAAAAAACAATGAGGAGTCTGGTGGCATCTTAAAGACTAAGATTTATTTGGGCATAAGCTTTTTTTATGTAGAAATCCAAGATTAAATCGAATCTTCCTGACTAGTGACTGAAATCAAATCCACCCTGCACTGAAGAGTGGGTTACACACACACACTGAAGTTAATTAGCTTTGAGAACTTCTGGAAGGCAGGTGAGGTCCCAGAAGACTGGAGAAGGGCAAAGATAATACCTATCTTAAAAGGGAAACAAAGAGGACCCGGAGAACTATAGACCAGTCAGCCTAACTTCAATAACTGGAAAGATACTGGAACAAATCATTAAACAATTAAGTTGTAAGCACTTGGAGGATAATGGGGTTATAAGGAACAGCCAGCATGGATTTGTCAAGAACAAATCATGCCAAACCAACCTAATGTCCTTCTTTGACAGGTTTACTAGCCTAGTAAATATGGGGGAAGCAGTAGATGTGATATATCTTGATTTTGGTAAGGCTTTTGATATAGTCCCACATGACATTACTATAAGGTGAGTGCATAACTGGTTGAAAGACCGTACTCAAACAGTACTTATCAATGGTTTGCTCTCAGACTGGAAGGGCATCTCTAGTGGGGTCCCGCCGGGGTCAGTCCTGGGTCCAGGAATATTCAATATATTCATTAATGACTTGAATAATTGAGTGGAGAGTACGCTTATAAAATTTTCAGTTGACATCAAGCTGGGAGGTGTTGCTAGTAATTTGGAGGACAGGATTCCAATTCAAAATGACCCTGACAAATTGGAGAATTGGTCTAAAATCAAGATGAAATTCAATAAAGACAAGTACTTCACATAAGAAGGAAAAATCAAAAGCACAATTACAAAATGGGGAATAACTGGCTAGGTGGCAGTACCACTGAAAAGGATCTGGGGGTAATAGTGGATTACAAATTGAATATGAGTCACCAATGTGAAGTAGCTGCAAAAAAGGCTACTATTATGGGGTGTACAGGAGTGTCATATGTAAGACATGGGAAGTAACTGTCCTGCTTTACTTGGCACTGGTGAGGCCTCAGCTGGAGTACTGAGTCCAACTCTGGGCACTGCACTTTAGGAAAGATGCAGACAAACTGGAGAGAGTCCAGAAAAGAGTCCTGAGCTGCAGCCCGAGCCCAAATGTACACTGCAGTTAAACAGCCGCTTAGCCTGTACTCTGTGAGCCCCAGTCAGCTGGCCCGGGCCAGCTGCAGGTTTTAATTGCAGTTTAGATATACCCAAAGAGTACCGAAACACCTGGATAGCAAGTTTAGCTCTCTGTGCAAAACTATAATACAGGGATGGCCGACCTGTGGCTCCGGAGCTGCATGCGGCTCTTCAGAAGTTAATATGCAGCTCCTTGTATAGGCATCGACTCCAGGGCTGGAACTACAGGCACTAACTTTCCAGTGTGCCGTGGTGCTCACTGCTCAACCCGTGTCTGCCACAGGCCCTGCTTCTTCCCCCCCCCCCCGCCGAGCCTGCCATGCCCTTGCTCCTTCCCCCTGAGCCTCCTGCACACCAGGAAACAGCTGATCCAGAGGTACAGGGAGGGAGGGGGAGGCGCTGATCGGCGGGGCTGCTGGTGGGCGGGTGGCGCCGGGTCACGGGGGCGGAGTTGCTGACGTATTACTGTGGCTCTTTGGCAATGTACGTTGGTAAATTCTGGCTCCTTCTCATGCTGGCCACCCCTGCTATAAGAAATACAGCAGAACCCCATGAGCACAAATACAGCAATCTAACATTCACAGAGGTTAAAAAGCTATTATCCTTTTCAAATGGCAAAGTGAACATGTGTGAAATAGAACCCCCCCCCCCCCCCACCAGGAAACAAAGATTCTTCTCTTTCAGTTCCACAAACACAAACTACAGGGAGCAATTCAAATGAAAGTATTATGAAGATTACATTAGGCAAGTTTGATCTATTGTAAAAGACTTGCATACAACATTAAGAGACAGAACAATCCTTAACACCTTCTTTCACTTCAAACATAGTATTATCTATGTGCAAGGCTTGGCTCTTAATGGGACGGAATCTCAAACTAAATTGCATGGCTTACTGTACCGGCAAAGAATATTTAAAATGTTTGGGACCTGGTGGCCCATTAATACCCAGCTATCAAGAACATTCTGCTCAAAACTTGCACTCAGCTAATCTGCTCAACTGGCTGGCTCCCAACAACATGGCTCCACACCGTAGAAGGCTTTCACCTTTCTGTGAAATGTTATGACATGAGAGGAGACACGGCAGCTGGAAAAGGATTGTGTGATCCAAGCAGCACTGAAAATCATCATAAATATTCACATACAAGCTGATTTGTTTTCTTACCAGTAACACACTGTTATTCACAAATATTAATTAGTTTCTAAATACCACCTGTTACTCAGCTCTCCCCTTCCCTGCATATTACAAAGCCACAAGAATTTTTCACTTCAGAGGTTTATAACCACTATGCTGCTGCTCTGAAATTTAATTATGTTCCTAGTCCCATGACTTCCATAGCTCATTCTATTTGGGGAGAAGAGGCAGGGAGCAATAACTGCCTTGTGTCACTCAGTAGCAATCCCCTTCTGGGGGATTAAAGGAGCAGTGTTAATGGACTCTGAAGGATGTCTGGTTCAATCCTTCTCAGAAGGATGTAGTATGGCTGTAACATCAGGTCTCTAGAGTGGAGAATAGTTTTTAAAGCAGGGAAAGCTAGGAACCTCAAGGTCCTAAGGATGGGGGAACCCCTAGACAAAAACACTTTCCATCCTTGGCTTTAGGGTTTCCAGTGAAGCAGCTAAAAGCCACATTTCAGAGAGGAGCTAATGCATATGGGATTCCATGTCACATACCTATGGCATTATAAATAAACCTCAGACTGCAAAAAGGAAAGTTTTTATAACATAAAACATTTCCTTTAGATTTCTATAGTAATCCTCCTAGGGATTATCATTACAAACAAAAGCACACAGGTGAATGTAACTAGCTCAACGGATATTGGATTCCTCTTCCATGGCAGTAACAGAGACTATGCTCTTTCCCATCCCCTTGCCCTTCCAACCCCAAGATACAATGATCAGCATCCAATAATAGGAGTAAGTTGGACTGAGTGTTAATTTCTCAGCATGTAAACTGATAATAAATTAAGGTTGAAGAACTCACCAACTGTTGAATGATGAAATATTCATAGATATTTAGGTCAGAAGGGACCATTATGATCATCTAGTCTGACCTCCTGCACAACGCAGGCCGCAGAATTTCACCCACCCACTGCTGCGAAAAACCTCTCACCTATGTCTGAGCTAGTGAAGTCCTCAAATCGTGGTTTAAAGACTTCAAGGAGCAGAGAATCCTCCAGCAAGTGACCCGTGCCCCATGCTACAGAGGAAGGCAAAAAACCTCCAGGGCCTCTTCCAATCTGCCCTGGAGGAAAATTCCTTCCCGACCCCATATGTGGCGATCAGCTAAACCCTGAGCATATGGGCAAAATTCACCAGCCAGATACTACAGAAAATTCTTTCCTGGGTAACTCATATCCCACCCCATCTAATATCCCATCACAGGCCATTGGGCCCATTTACCATGAATATTTAATTACCAAAACCATGTTATCCCATCATACCATCTCCTCCATAAACTTATCGAGTTTAATCTTAAAGCCAGATAGATCTTTTGTCCCCACTGCTTCCCTTGGAAGGCTGTTTCAAAACCTCACTCCTCTGATGGTTAGAAACCTTCATCTAATTTCTAGTCTAAATTTCCTGGTGGCCAGTTTATAGCCATTTGTTCTTGTGTCCACATTGGTACTGAGCTTAAATAATTCCTCTCCCTCTCCGGTATTTATCCCTCTGATATATTTATAGAGAGCAATCGTATCCCCCCTCAACCTTCTTTTAGTTAGGCTAAACAAGCGAAGCTCCTTGAGTCTCCTTTCATAAGACAAGTTTTCCATTCCTCAGATCATCCTCTTAGCCCTTCTCTGTACCTGTTCCAGTTTGAATTCATCCTTCTTAAACATGGGAGACCAGAACTGCACACAGTATTCCAGGTGAGGTCTCACCAGTGCCTTGTATAACGGTACTAAAACCTCCTTATCCCTACTGGAAATACCTCGCCTGATGCATCCCAAGACCGCATTAGCTTTTTTCACAGCCATATCACATTGGCCGTTATTGTCATCCTATGATCAACCCATACTCCAAGGCCCTTCTCCTCCTCCGTTACTTCTAATTGATGCATCCCCAGTTTATAACTAAAATTCTTGTTATTAATCCCTAAATGCATGACCTTAAACTCTCACTATTAAATTTCATCCTATTACTATTACTCCAGTTTACAAGGTCATCCAGATCCTCCTGTAGCATACCCCTGTCCTTCTCTAAATTGGCAATACCTCCCAGCTTTGTATCATCCGCAAACTTTATTAGCACACTCCCACTTTTTATTGCACTCTGCTTTTTCAGAAAAGTGTAACCCTTTAATCCCAAAGGACTCTCCCTCGCTATCCTTTAAGAACTGCATTCCCAGTTCCGGTCTAGCAATATGCTTGAACTTTCCAACCAGGCTTTTCAAACTTTTTGACTACCTCTATTCCTCATCTCTGTCTGCCCATTTGCTCCCATAAACTTAATATTTTAGCCTCCCATTCACCAGTTACATTGTGTGTACCTCAGCCTGCTAATGACCTCTCCCCTAATCCTGGTTCTCCCCACATTCCCCCACTCCCTGTAATCTAGTTCTTATCCATCAACACACTTTTAAAAGTGTAAAATAAAAAACATGCACACGTTGTCTCTATATCCCTCTGCTTCCCTCTTTATATATAACTTTTTTTTTTTTTAAAACAAAATAGTACGTAGAGCCAAATCAGCTCAGAGGAAAAATTTAATCAGAAAAATGTGAATGATAATTGGGAATCATTTAAGAACACTTTCCAAACGTCCAAAAAGTCCCAATCCCACAACTGAAGAAGGAGACCATGCTGGGTAAAGAAATGACCTGGTTTAGAGGGGATGTGAAGGCAGCTATAAAGAAATAATATATGACATATAGAAGGAAAGGGGAAGTTGGCAATAATGGAAATCAGAAATTAGGAATTGTAGAAAATTGATAAGGAAGGTGAAGGGACACAAGGAGAAATCTAAGGCCAACAGAGTTAAGGAAAATAAAGAGGTGTTTTTAAAATATATTAGGAATAAAATGAATCCTGACAATGGGATTGGTCCCTTACTAGGTCAAAATAGTACAATTATCAATAATAATGCAGAAAAGCCAGAAACTTTAAATAAATATTTCTGCTCTGTATTTGGGGAAAAACAGATGATATAGTTTCATCAAATGGTGACAACACTTTTTCCATTCCACTAGTATCTCTGGAGAATGTTAAACAGAAGCTTCTAAAGCTGGACATTTTAAAATCAGCAAATCCAGATAACTTGCACCCAAGAGTATTTAAAGAGCTGGCTGAGGAGCTTACTAAACTATTAATGTTTATTTTCTATAAGTCTTGGAGCACTGCGGAAGTTCCAGAAGACTGGAGGAAAGCTTATGTTGTGCCAATTTTTAAAAAGTGTAAATGGGACGACCTAGGTAATTATAGACCTGGCAGCCTGACATTGATCCTGGACAAGATAATGGAGTGGCTAACATTGGATTTGATTTATAAAGAATTAAAGGACAGTAATATAATTAATGCAAATCCTGTCAAACTAACTTGATATCTTTTCGATGAGATTATAAGTTTGGTTGATAAAGGTAATAGTATTGATGAAATACACATAGAACTCTGTAAGGTCATATTAAATGAATTAAAAATTGGCTGATAGATCTCAAAATGTAATTGTAAACAGGGAATCAAGCTAGATCTAATGGGTACATTTTCAATGCTACCGGGAAGACTGATATAAGAATGGCCATACTGGGTCAGACTAAAGGTCCATCCAGTCCAGTATCCTATCTACCGACAGTGCCCAATGCCAGGTGCCCCAGAGGAAGTGAACAGAACAGGTAATGATCAAGTAATCTCTCGCCTGCCATCCATCTCCACCCTCTGACAAACTGAGACTAGGGACACCATTCCTTACCCATCCTGGCTAATAGCCATTAATGGACTTAACCTCCATGGATTTATCCAGTTCTCTTTTAAACCCTGTTATAGTCCTAGCCTTCACAACCCCCTCAGGCAAGGAGTTCCACAGGTTGACTGTGTACTGAGTGAAGAACAACTTCCTTTTGTTTGTTTTAAACCTGCTGCCCATTAATTTCATTTGGTGGCCCCTAGTTCTTATATTATGGGAACAAGTAAATAACTTTTCCTTATTCACTTTCTCCACACCACTCATGATTTTACAGACCTCTATCATATCCCCCCATTAGTCTCCTCTTTTCCAAGCTGAAAAATCCTAGCCTCTTTAATCTCTCGTCATATGGCCCCTGTTCCAAACCCCTAATCATTTTAGTTGCCCCTTTTCTGAATCTTTTCTAATACCAGTATATCATTTTGAGATGAGGAGACCACATCTGTACGCAGTATTCAAGATGTGGGTGTACCATGGATTTATATAAGGGCAATAAGATATTCTCCATCTTATTTTCTATCCCCTTTTTTAATCATTCCTAACATCCTGTTTGCTTTTTTGACTGCTGCTGCACACTGCGTGGACGTCTTCGGAAAACTATCCACAATGACTCCAAGATCTTTCTCCTGATTAGCTGTAGCTAAATTAGCCCCCATCATATTGTATGTATAGTTGGGGTTATTTTTTCCAATGTGCATTACTTTACATTTATCCACATTAAATTTCATTTGCCATTTTGTTGCCTAATCACTTAGTTTTCAGAGATCTTTATGAAGTTCTTCACAGTCTGCTTGGGTCTTAACTATTTTGAGCAGTTTAGTGTCGTCTGCAAAGTTGGCCACTTCACTGTTTACCCCTTTTCTCCGGATCATTTATGAATAAGTTGAATAGGATTGGTCCTAGGACTGACCCTGGGGGAACACCACTAGTTACCCCTCTCCATTCTGACCATTTATTCCTACCCTCTGTTCCCTGTCTTTTAACCAGTTCTCAATCCATGAAAGGATCTTCCCTCTTATCCCATGATAACTTAATTTATGTATGAGCCTTTGGTGAGGGACCTTGTGAAAGGCTTTCTGGAAATCTAAGTACACTATGTCTACTGGATCCCCCTTGTCCACATGTTTGTTGACCCCCTTCAAAGAACTCTAATAGATTAGGAAAACGTGATCCCCCTTTACAGAAACCATGTTGACTTTTGCCCAACAATTTAGGTTCTTCTATGTGTGTCTGATAATTTTATTCTTTACTATTGTTTCAACTAGTTTTCCCGGTACTGACGGTAGACTTACCGGTCTGTAATTGCCAGGATCACCTCTAGAGCCCTTCTTAAATATTGGCTTTACATTAGCTATCTTCCAGTCATTGGGTACAGAAGCTGATTAAAGGACAGGTTACAAACCATAGTTAATAGTTCTGCAATTTCACATTTGAGTTCTTTCAGAACTCTTACGTGAATGCCATCAGGCCCCGGTGACTTGATACTGTTAAGTTTCTCAATTAATTCCAAAACCACCTCTAGTGACACTTCAATCTGTGACAATTCCTCAGATTTGTCACCTACAAAAGATGGCTCAGGTTTGGGAATCTCCCTAACATCCTCAGCCATGAAGACTGAAGTAAATAATTCATTTAGTTTCTCTGTGATAAAGTTATCGTCTTTAAGTGCTCCTTTTGTATCTCGATCGTCCAGGGGCCCCACTGGTTGTTTAGCAGGCTTCCTGCTTCTGATGTACTTAAAAAAACATTTTGTTATTACCTTTTGAGTTTTTGGCTAGCTGTTCTTCAAACTCCTTTTTGGCTTTTCTTATTGCATTTTTACATTTAAATTTGGCAGTGTTTATGCTCCTTTCTATTTACCTCACTAGGATTTGACTTCCACTTTTTAAAAGATGCCTTTTTATTTCTCACTGCTTCTTTTACATGGTTAAGCCAAGCCACGGTGGCTCTTTTTTAGTTCTTTTACTGTGTTTTTTAATTTGGGGTATATATTTAAGTTGAGCCTCTATTATGGTGTCTTTGAAAAGTGTCCATGCAGTTTGCAGGGATTTCACTCTTGTCACTGTACCTTTTAATTTCTGTTTAACTAACCTCCTCATTTTTGAAATTAAATACCACAGTGTTGGGCTGTTGAGGTGTTCTTCCCACCACAGGAATGTTAAATGTTATTATATTATGGTCACTATTTCCAAGCAGTGCTGTTAGACTTCAGCTACACACTTTGTATTCACATTAATGGAAGTTACATGCCTAAATCCTCATAAAACTATGTTAAAACATATCCCAAATATTTGTGGTATCACTGGACATGGTGAAAATATATTGGGAGCTGGGGAGAAAGGAGGAGCTCCATGATATAAAGAGGGCACCTTGTTATCAACTGTGAAATCCCATATCAACCTATTCACATAACAGAATAATCTTCAAAGAGCTGGTATTAACATTTGCTAGCATCTAAATCCATGACAGGCCCAAAATAGCATGTTGGAAAATTTCAGAGCAACTTCTAGATCACATTCACACTGAAGTATGTCCCCCATCAGTTGATGTAAATCTGTCTCTCTATATAACTATTGACACAAGACCCCAAGATGGGTCCTGGGAGCAAATTAACCCTCAGAGAATTAGCTCATGCCTGACTAATCTAATTGCCTTCTATCACGAGATAACTGGCTCTGTGGACGAGGGGAAAGCGGTGGACGTGTTGTTCCTTGACTTTAGCAAAGCTTTTGACACGGTCTCCCACAGTATTCTTGCCAGCAAGTTAAAAAAGTATGGGCTGGATGAATGGACTATAAGGTGGATAGAAAGCTGGCTAGATTGTCAGGCTCAACGGGTAGTGATCAACGGCTCCATGTCTAGTTGGCAGCTGGTATCAAGTGGAGTGCCCCAAGGGTCGGTCCTCGGGCCGGTTTTGTACAATATCTTCATAAATGATCTGGAGGATGGTGTGGATTGCACCCTCAGCAAGTTTGCAGATGACACTAAACTGGGAGGAGAGGTAGATACGCTGGAGGGTAGGGATAGGATACAGAGGGACCTAGACAAATTAGAGGACTGGGCCAAAAGAAATCTGATGAGGTTCAACAAGGACAAGTGCAGAGTCCTGCACTTAGGACGGAAGAATCCCATGCACCGCTACAGACTAGGGACCGAATGGCTCGGCAGCAGTTCTGCAGAAAAGGACCTAGGGGTTACAGTGGACGAGAAGCTGGATATGAGTCAGCAGTGTGCCCTTGTTGCCAAGAAGGCCAATGGCATTTTGGGATGTATAAGTAGGGGCATAGCGAGCAGATCGAGGGACGTGATCGTTCCCCTCTATTCGACATTGGTGAGGCCTCATCTGGAGTACTGTGTCCAGTTTTGGGCCCCACACTACAAGAAGGATGTGGATAAATTGGAGAGAGTCCAGCGAAGGGCAACAAAAATGATTAGGGGTCTGGAACACATGACTTGTGAGGAGAGGCTGAGGGAACTGGGATTGTTTAGTCTGCAGAAGAGAAGAATGAGGGGGGATTTGATAGCTGCTTTCAACTACCTGAGAGGTGGTTCCAAAGAGGATGGTTCTAGACTATTCTCAGTGGTAGAAGATGACAGGACAAGGAGTAATGGTCTCAAGTTGCAGTGGGGGAGGTTTAGGTTGGATATTAGGAAAAACTTTTTCACTAGGAGGGTGGTGAAACACTGGAATGCGTTACCTAGGGAGGTAGTGGAATCTCCTTCCTTAGAAGTTTTTAAGGTCAGGCTTGACAAAGCCCTGGCTGGGAGGATTTAGTTGGGGATTGGTCCCGGTTTGAGCAGGGGGTTGGACTAGATGACCTCCTGAGGTCCCTTCCAACCCTGATATTCTATGATTCTATGCTATAGTTCAGGGATTCTCAAACTGTGAGTTGGGACCCCAAATTGGGTCATGACCAGTGTTCCCTCTAATTTTTCCCACCTATGTGCACCAATATGGAGGCCACGTGTGACATATCACCTTCATATTGGTGCACATAAAAAAAATTCATGTGGTGGGGGTAGGTCCGAGGGGTTCGGAGTGTGGGAGGAGGCTCAGGTCTGGGGCAGAGGATTGGGTTGCAGGGGTGTCAGGGCTCCAGCTGGGGATATGGGCTCTGGGGTGGGGCCGAGGCTATGGGGCTGAGGCAGAGGGCTGGGGTGCAGGCTCTGGGGTGGGACTGTAGATGAGGGGCACAGGGCTAGGGTTGGGTGCAGAGATGTGAGGGTCTGGCTGGAGGTGCAGGATCTGGGGTGAGGCCAGGGATACAGGGCTCAGGGCTGGAGCCGAGGGTTGGGTGCAGGGGGTGAGGGCTCTGGCTGGGGGTGCAGGCTCTGGGGTGGGGTCAGGGATGAGGGGTTTGGGGGTGCAGGAGGGTACTCTGGGACTACAGTGGGGAGAGAGGACTCCCCCCAGCTCTCTCTCCCCACAACAGCACCTGGGCTGGGGGGGTAAATGGACCTCTCCCCGCCATGGCAGCTCCAGGGTTGGGGCTGCAGGATCGGTGCTTTTCCCCCAGCCCAGCAGGTCTGGGCCAGGGGAGGGGCACCCCAGTCGCAGCTAGGTCCAGGCTGCGCTGCCCCAGGGTGGGTCTGGGTCCAGGCCACCCCATGCCGCAGCAAGGTATGGGCCAGGGGAGGGGTGCCCTGGCTGCAGCGGGTTGGGGACCAGGCTAGGTTGGGGCCAAAGCGCCTCACCCCCAGCCCCGGGCGGGTTCCCTATGCGCCTGCACAGCACTAAACAGGCTGCTGCGCGGCCGCACAGCTTACAGGGAACTTAGGTCGCAACCCCATTTTAATGGGGTCATCAGGGCTGGTGTTAGACTTGCTGGAGCCAAAGCCCACTGGCTTCAGCTCTGGGTGGCGGGGCTCAGGGTATGGGCTCCCTTCCTGGGGCTGAAGCCCTTAGGAGGGTGGCTGGGCTTGGATTTTGCCCCCCACCCTCTCGACCCGGGGCAGTGGGGCTCAGGCTTTGGTCTTCCCTCCTGGGGTTGTCTAGCAATTTTTGTTGACAAAAGGGGGTCGCGGTGCAATGAACTTTGAGAACCCCTGGTATAGTCAAAGCCAAAATGGCCATTCAATTCTAAAACCAAACTGAGAAACTGAAAGCAACAAGCATCTTTCAGGCTGGAATGTCTGATCCTATTCTGAAGTTTAAGGGCAGGAGGGTGATTTTGAGAGCTCTGTGTGTGTGTGCATGTGTGAGTGAATCATATTTTGCCAAAAATATGCTTTTTAAATTCAACAAGTCAAAACCAGCTTCACTATAAACACTTCAAGATTGTCGTGGATATAATCCCCAATGAGTGCTCTGCTAAAACTGAAATAACAAAATTAAGAGCAATTAAAAGTTATATACTGTACATACACTGTATATTTTATTTTGCAAAATAGATCTGCTACACATATATCATTTCTGACGCACTGAGTTTATAAAAGTACGCTGATGAGCGTGAATATAATGTAACTGGAATATTGTTCATGCAAAAGGTCTCTTGTAAGGTATCATTACAAGGCTTATAATCTACTGGGTGTGGTCATCCTATTTGTGTAAATGTATCACTTGTATCTGAAACTAGAAATATGAAATATAACTCTGAGGGCCTATTGTAGTTATGCAAAGTGTGGACCATTAATGGTGGTTTGGAATCTTGATGGCTCCCATCAATCAGGATAATTGACTGTGGTCAGCTCTGTTTGCAGGCAGGCCTTCCTGTGAGTCAGGCTAGGAGGAATGAAGGGCTTGGGGTCTCACAGGAAATGTGATCATGTCACCTGAACTGGAACCCATCTTTAACCTGGTGCTTTTCCATTGAGAAGGATGGGTGGGAACCCAGAGGGACAAGAGATTTCCACCTTATGCAAAAGATATATAAGTGGGTGCAGTGATGAGCTGCCAGAAGCTGAAGAACCGGTTCCTTCAGTCACTTTGGGTCTTTGGTGGCACTGAAGGACCCGCCGCCGAAGGCCCGGAGTGAGTGAAGGACCCACCGCCGAAGTGCCACCAAAGGCTCGGAGTGAGTAAAAATTCACAGGGGAGCCTCCCCAGCTGAAAGCTCAGGCAGGACGGACAGGACAGTCCCATGGGCCGGAATTTGCCCACCCCTTTAACAACCAGTTCTAAACCAGCTTCAAAATTTAACAACCGGTTCACGCAAACTGGTGCGAACCGGCTCCAGCTCACTATTGAGTGGGTGGAACAGAACAAATGTGGCAGCCATCATGAGAAATCCCCTAGCTACCACCTGAGCTGGAACAAGGGCTGTACCAGGGGAAAGGATTGTGCCCAGACTAGAAAGGTGTCCTGTCTGTGAAAGAAACTTATTGAAACATCTCTGAGGGTGAGATTTTATCTGTATTCAGTTTTTATTACTGTACTAGACTTAGACTTGCCTGTTTTATTTTGTTTTGCTTGGTAATTCACTTTGTTCTGTCTGTTACTACTTGGAACCACTTAAATCCTACTTTCTGTATTTAATAAAATCACTTTTTACTTATTAATTAACCCAGAGTATGTATTAATACCGGGGGGGGAGGGGGGAGAGAACAGCTGTGCGTTTCTCTGTCAGTGTTATAGAGGGCAAACAATTTATGAGTTTACCCTGTATAAGCTTTACACAAGGCAAAACAGATTATTTAGGGTTTGGACCTCATTGGGAGTTGGGCATCTGAGTGTTAAAGGCAGGAACACTTCTGTAAGCTGCTTTCAGTTAAGCCTACAGCTGTTAGGGGACATGGTTCAGACCTGGGTCTGGGTTTGCAGCAGTCTAGCAGGTCTAGCTCAAACCAGGCAGGGCACTAAAGTCCTAAGCTGACAGGGCAGGAAAGCAGGAGCAGAAGTAGTCTGGGCACATCTGGTGGCAGCTCCCAGGGGGTTTCTGTTATCCCACCCATCACACCATTATCTGGACCATGTTACTGCATTTATTTTAATAGTTACACATTCAAATAATAAGCTAATGTCCAGTTGCATACATGTGTAAGAACAGTGAAATAAATGCAATACATGCTTCATATTTAACTCATTAATTCCACATCTCAATTTCTTTCAAACTTTCCTGTCTTTTTAAAAGCTCCAGGAAATTCAATTCCACATTAAAACTGAGAAAGTAAACATCAGACAATAAAATTAAGGTTCCCACAATAACGTTAAAGACCACATTAAAGATAGTATTAAAGAGTAAATGTAACAGTATAAAACAGTAAACTTTTCACACAATGGCCAATTTAACATTGCAAGAGGAATAAAAAATTAGGAAAAAGAAAAAGGAGTACTTGTGCATCTTAGAGACTAACCAATTTATTTGAGCATGAGCTAAATTGGTTAGTCTCTAAGGTGCCACAAGTACTCCTTTTCTTTTTGCGAATACAGACTAACACGGCTGTTACTCTGAAAAAAATTAGGAATATCTTAACTTTTGTACTGTACCTACATGGTTTGCATTGAGTAAGCTTCGCCCTCAAAAACCTGAGTTTCCTTCTTTCCACATTGCTGTTGTGGGTTTTTGTTTTTGAAGCGGGGGTGGGGGTGGAGGGGTTGATTTTTAGGAATATGGGAGATGTGGCAAAAAATGTTAGACTTTTTGAACTCTGGTGATCAGCTCTGTTTGTATCATAAGTCAGGAGCTCTTTGTCCAATTCACTTGAAGTTTTGTAGAAAAATTCTACTTCGGCCCTACACCTAATCTACCAATTTTGTGGCTGATATTCTCTGGTTTCAGGATTTTAGATGGGGCCAAAAATCAGGCTTCCAACTAGAACTCATTTGCAGGGCTTTGTAGCAGAGCCCGGAGCTGGAGCGCAGAGCAGCTCCGGAGCAGTGGAGCTGCAGGTTTTTGCCTGGAGCTGGAGCAGATCCGGAGCACAGCTCCAAAGCCCTGCTCATTTGGAACCTTAACTTAAAGCACAGCTACCACCACCCTCATAAAGTGATTGCAATATTACAATAGTAAGTGAGATACACAAAGAATATTAACCTCCAGGTTCTGCACTGCAGAAAACCCCCCCCTTATTTAGTGTTCCACCAAAATAACGGCACACATCTGCCTGTCATATACTGGATTTACTCCTTTGGTATCACAGCAGGTGATTTGCTCCTACTTGATCGGATGCTTAAAAGGTAAGCACCAGAAACTTGTGTTTACACAGTTGCATTTGGAGGATCAAGGTGCACATTTAATACAAAGAGAGAGCTCGGGTTTTGGGGGGTTGGTTTGTTTTAATGGGAAAGAGCCTTTTGAAAATTGTTAAGAAGTTGAAAACACTCAGTTGTCCCAGGTCACTATAATAAACTCACGACTGTGCTGAGAATCAAGCTTTTGCTAGTGGGTGAAGACCCACATCTTTCCTATTAATGCAGACCAATGTATTTTTTTATCTTCTAGTATTTTAATTAAACTCTTTTGTTATGTCTGCCAAGCACGTGCAAAGTGCTGCGATGCACCAGCAATGAGAACACAGAAGTCTTGTTCTGCTCGGAGAAAAATGTTTTCAACTTTCACCAAATCAGCCATTTTAATTACTACAGGAATAAATCAAATTTATAGCAGGCAACACAAAGCATAATCATTTTTGTGCAGCAGTAAATCAGTTTATTTTTGTGGTAATACAATAAAAGTTTAACATTTTCTACATGTTAGACAGAATATTCTGATAGTATTCTTTACATTTCCTCCCTATTAATTAGATGAAATAATTACTAGTAAAATATGCAAGTCATCTCAATCCATCTTGCTACTGGATAAGATTCAACAAGACCTAGAAGTACTTTCCACAAACACATCCACGAAACTGGGGCTATAACAATAGACAACATTCTAGTCTTTCAAAATATGAATAGCTGAAATCCAACAGCCTAGTAATTTGGTTAGTTTTTCAATTCTGTTCCGAATGCTGCTATGTTGACGACAAAGACAGTCCTAATTCTCATTTATTTTCCACAGTTTTTTTCAGTTTAACTGAATGTGGGGAAAATTTGCTGTTTACCAATGCCGAAGACTGCGGTTTGTTTTTAAAAAGAACTTTCACACTTCCCCCTCCCACTCCCCCATTGAGCCTTTCTAGATGAGGAACAATTTCTGATTACCTAGCAATTTATCATTTGCTGGCCTCTGTCCACAACAATGAAGCATGTGAAATGGCAGATGTAGGGAATTACTACGTAGCTTGAATAATTTGCATTCATATAACTGATGATGGTTCTGCAAAACCTAAATGTAATGTTGTCAAAATGTGTGAACACTTGTATATAAAATGTATGGCTAACTGCAGAACAGCAGTGTATGTTTAAAGCACTCTTTTCAGTTCAGTTATTCGGTACTTTTTTATGGGCACAAATCACTTGTTTCTGGTTTGGATGCCTATTTTTATATACATACTTACAAGTCCACCTGTAATCAAATCAACCTTATAGTCCCTGTCCGAGAAAGGTATTTTTGTGCGATAATGTGCTTGGAACCAGCAGAGTAGTATGGAGTGAGTTAATTCAAGAATTCTCATACTTAAAATATTCAGTTTCTCCTTGACTTGTTCTGGGAAATTACTGTTACGAATTATACCTGACAGGTCAAGCACACAAACTGTTACGAATTATACCTGATAGGTTACGCACAAACCAAAATGGAGTCACATATGCTAACTTTTCCTTAACATTACCCCAGGAATGTACAGCAGAAAACACTTCAGGTAGACAGCCACCCTCTTCTGCTGAGAGAGACAGATGAGCATGATAAAGGAGTGGGAAGGATGACTCTGGGAACATTTCTGCAAGATCGTTGCAGAAAGAGCTTCACCAGGTAATGAGAAATTTACTTTTCACAAAGGAATCTTCTGGAATAATATCCATAGAAAGGACGTAAAAAGCAATTAGTTTAACAAAACAAAACGACTCCGAAGGCGGCAGAAGGCAACATATTTTGCTGAAATATGTAGACTGGCCACCTAGATCTTAGTGTATGCTATCATCAGACACTACAAAGTGAGTGTAGTGGCATCAGTTGATATTTGCTATGGAGAATATCTCCAAATCGTATTCCATTCATAAACAAGGTATCAAAACATCTGCCTTTCCCTCCAAAAAGAAGAGGTAATTGTGCTCTTGGGGCCACAGCATTTCATTATTTGCGAGACTGCAAATGAAACTTATTTGGCAGATTACAACTAAGTTAAAACAATGTTGCCCATCTTTAGTTCTATCAGCATATGTTAGCCATAATTACATCTAGCACAGCGTTTCTCAGCAACCAGTCCGCAGATTGGCGCTGGTCCCTGAGATCTCCCGACACAGTTTAGGAAGACAGCAAGCCAATCCCTGATTCAAAAAAGTTGAGAAACACTGATCTAGAAGACTACTGCTGACTATGAGAATTAGTTTCTCTGATTTCATCCTATTGGGGGGTGTGGGGGGGTGGAAGATGATGTTGGTGACAGGTTTTTTGTTTGTTTTTTTAAAGTGGTGGTTAACAGGTTAAAATACCCACAGAATCTCTATTACTGATACAAACACACATGCCACGAAGAATCCAGCTTCACTCTCAAGACACCAAGTCACCTGTTTTTCAATCAGAACAATCAAGCAAACACAAGTTATTGAGAAAATAAATATGGGTCCTTAGGATAACATTCTACAAAGTCACTTTTTCCTTTCCTGTTGTTTGTAAATTGTCTCAATTAACTTGCAAGCTCTCAACCACCTACACCCAATAAACTTTTTAACTCATCCACGTGGCATGGAAACCTGAATATACCCCAATACCATCCCTTCATATATTCATGCTGACTTCAATGGGAGTTGCCCAGATTTATGGGCAGACAAAACTGGGTCCAGTATGTTCAATATTGTTGGGTTTAACTCACTGAGAATTGGTATACCATTGGTATATACTGTAATAATAAAATTACAAAGATTAAACAGAACAGAAAAATACTGTAATGCACAAACTCTTGCCCGAGTGAATTTATCATCTTACGTTACTGGGATGTTAAAGACACAGTTTAAAAACACTCAAAAGTCAGGTTTCAGAGTGGTAGTCGTGTTAGTCTGTCTCAGCAAAAACAACGAGGAGTCCTTGTAGCACCTTAGAGACTAACAAATTTATTTGGGCATAAGCTTTCGTGGGCTAGAAGCCACTTCATCAGATGCATGGAGTGGAAAATACAGTAGCAGGTATAAATACACAGCACATGAAAAAATGGGAGCTTTTTTCCTGCAACTGTATTTTCCACTCCATGCATCTGATGAAGTGGCTTCTAGCCCACGAAAGCTTATGCCCAAATAAATTTGTTAGTCTCTAAGGCGCCACAAGGACTCCTCGTTGTTTTTACTCAAAAGTCAGGCTTTTTTTTTTTTTGTTAAAACTGTATCTTTAGCATCCTATTAACATAAGTTTATACATTTACTAGAATAAGTTTGTGCTTTAACAACATTCTCTATTTAATTTTGATAGTTCAATTTTTAAAATATATGCCAATTGCCAAAGCCTCTGGGTGTATTTACATTAAACAAACACAATGAAACCAAATGAAAATCCTTTGTACTCTTTTAAGGAGGGGACCATTAAGAATTTCTTTCAATATAATTGAAATCTGTAGGATACATCCCTAGAGTAACTCAGCCCAAGGTAACAGTTGGGCCAAGGGAAATTTGTCTGCATTGTGGAGAAAAATACTCAACAGAAATTATTTAATATTTGTATTGTAGTTGCACACAGAAACCCCAGTCAGAATCAAGACCCTAAAGTGCTTGATGGTTCTCTTGCTTTCAGCTTGTATACACAGAGCCGCAAAGTGCACTGCGGGAGTGTGATTTCTAAAGCGCACTAATGTGTTGCACAATAGTTGGTCCAGGTAGACCTTGCTGATGTGCACTAAAGGTTCCCTAGTGTGCTCTACTGTAGTACAGTTTGAAACGCCACTATGTTAAAGTGTACTAGGGAATCATAGAATATCAGGGTTGGAACCTGGGACCTCAGGAGGTCATCTAGTCCAACCCCCTGCTCAAAGCAGGACCAATCCCCAACTAAATCATCCCAGCCAGGGCTTTAGTGTGCACCAGCATGGTCTATCCAGACCAATTAATGCATATGTTAGTGTGTTTTAGAAATCAGACCTAGAACACACCCTCCCCCAAAATAGTTTACAACCGTCACTTGTTTTGGCAGAAACAATAAGATACCAAGATGCTGATTTACTAACATCAGACTAAAACTTTGTTCTTGCCTGTGAGAGGATCTCCACAGGACTCTACCTTTTCTCATTTACTTTTTTATATCAGTCTCAGCAATGTAGAAAGTAGAAACTGCCGTTCAACCCATGAGAAACCAAAGACAAGTATATGAAAGACTTTCTTCCCATATCTATCCAGACACACACCCTCTCTCAGTATTTCTGCTGTGTCTTTCAATGCACTGATTTAGAGTTGCAGTCCTCATGAGAGGAGGACATTGATGTGAGGCTCTAATGCTGCATTAAGATACAATAGCCTTCAAAAACCTTTCAGTTATAGCAGGCAACACATTGCTAAACCCTGTAGAAATGCACGGGAGTGGCACATGAAGAACACAACAGCATCTAAGCAAGGGAAAGTTATAAATTTAGGAAATGACAATTCTAAAATTATCTGTCTTCAAGCTACCACTCTGCTAATACAGGGATCAGACCTTCTCTGCACATTTATCCCACAAGTTTGGTACTGCTTCAGAACGTTATTTCACTGCATTATTAATTATATTGGATAGAAAACGAATATAATCTACAGGATCTCCATATTTAACCAAGATTAGCTTATTTTTCTTATTGAAACTTTTAGGTGTCAGTGAAAAGTTTATTGGCAGTATATCAACTTGCATCTGTCTTTTAGATAAAATGGTAAATTTAATCAAGATATGTGATTTTTTTTGTCTATGTTTTTCTTTACAGACATAGTTAGGTCCATTCTATTGAAAACAATTGGAAGTGTGGCAACTACAGTAGTGAACAAACAATTTTCCAATAGTCAAACTTTCCCGTATTTCTGGAAAAAAAACTGAACATACTCTACACTATAGAAGGCAACTATAACTGATGTAATCAAGCCAACTACACTAAGTGTTGTCAAACAGTCCCCACTATACCACATGCTTGGAGGCAAACGTCAATGCTCTAAGCACTAGGCTCTACAGATGGTAGCCCTCTGTGGGTTCCTTCGCTTAAACATTCACACATTTTCAATAACTGAGGATTCATTTTACTTGGGTTAACAGAATTAAAACATGCCTGGGGTATTTACACAAATTCTTTAAGTTACAATAAAAGATCAACCCAACAGTTCCTAACCAAGCCACTTGGGGCAGCCCAATATAGGGAAAATAAAGCATGTCTTCTTGGGGTCCCCTCCAAAATGTCTTCCTGATATGCATGTGCAGTTGCCCCCAAGCTTCCTGCTTGCAGACCACTGTACTGAATCCTCCAGATGCAGCTAGTACTGGCCCCATGCCAGCAATAGGCTGCTTTTCTACCCTGCCCTCAGCTTTCCGCAACCAGGATCCCTGCTACCTGGCCTTCCTTCTGGTAGCCATCTCCCAGGCTCCTTCTCATGCAGCCTTTGACACTCTCCAGAGCCCTCCCTCCACTGGCTAGAACCTTTCCCTCTAGCTCAGCCAGGGTGGGAGTGAAAAAACCCAATACTGAGCCAGCAGGTGCATTAAAGTACCAGTAATGGAGAATGTGAACACATTGACATATTATATTGATACGTGAGGCTCTTTGTTACGAGACACTGTTGGAGCACAATGAAATGTTTTGCCTTTAAATCTAGGGCTAACTATTTTTTTTTTTTTTTTTTTTTTTTTAAGAAAGAAGGTTTTCTTTAAATGTATTACTCATGTGCTTGCAAAAGAGCCGTTCAGAGGATTAAGATTCAGTATAAACGGAGTTCAGGTTGTGTTAACTTTTTGGCTTGAATTGATTAGTTACATAAATTTGGTAAGATATTCACAAGCATGATCCACTTAACACTAGAAGAGAATACCAGTGAGAAAGGCCCAAGCTAGTCAGAACCAAGCCAGAGGTAACTTGCTCATCCCTGTGAGTTCTCTCAACTCATGTCTCTGCCTCGCTACCACCCACCATCCTGCTATGTTAGCGCTTTGGAAGTCATGATTTCAATTCGTGGTCAGCAAAGTAAACAAAGAAATAGGACCTAATACAAGAGTATGCTTCAGGAAAGCAGACTGACTCCCTCAGGGAGCGGATGGGTAAGATCCCCTGGGGGACTAACATGAAGGGGAAAGGAGTCCAGGAGAGCTGGCTGTATTTCAAGGAATCCCTGTTGAGGTTACAGGGACAAACCATCCCGATGAGTCGAAAGAATAGTAAATATGGCAGGCAACCAGCTTGGCTTAATGGTGAAATCCTAGCGGATCTTAAACATAAAAAAGAAGTTTACAAAAAGTGGAAGGTTGGACATATGACCAGGGAAGAGTATAAAAATATTGCTCGGGCATGTAGGAATGAAATCAGGAGGGCCAAATCGCACCTGGAGCTGCAGCTAGCAAGAGATGTCAAGAGTAACAAGAAGGGTTTCTTCAGGTATGTTGGCAACAAGAAGAAAGCCAAGGAAAGTGTGGGCCCCTTACTGAATGAGGGAGGCAACCTAGTGACAGAGGATGTGGAAAAAGCTAATGTGCTCAATGCTTTTTTTGCCTCTGTCTTCACTAACAAGGACAGCTCCCAGACTGCTGCGCTGGGCATCGCAACATGGGGAGTAGATGGCCAGCCCTCTGTGGAGAAAGAGGTGGTTAGGGACTATTTAGAAAAGCTGGACGTGCACAAGTCCATGGGGCCGGACGAGTTGCATCCGAGAGTGCTAAAGGAATTGGCGGATGTGATTGCAGAGCCATTGGCCATTATCTTTGAAAACTCGTGGCGAACGGGGGAAGTCCCGGATGACTGGAAAAAGGCTAATGTAGTGCCAATCTTTAAAAAAGGGAAGGAGGAGGATCCTGGGAACTACAGGCCGGTCAGCCTCACCTCAGTCCCCAGAAAAATCATGGAGCAGGTCCTCAAGGAATCAATCCTGAAGCACTTACAAGAGAGGAAAGTGATCAGGAACAGTCAGCATGGATTCACCAAGGGAAGGTCATGCCTGACTAATCTAATCGCCTTCTATGATGAGATTACTGATTCTGTGGATGAAGGGAAAGCAGTGGATGTATTGTTTCTTGACTTCAGCAAAGCTTTTGACACGGTCTCCCACAGTATTCTTGTCAGCAAGTTAAAGAAGTATGGGCTGGATGAATGTACTGTAAGGTGGGTAGAAAGTTGGCTAGATTGTCGGGCTCAACGGGTAGTGATCAATGGCTCCATGTCTAGTTGGCAGCCGGTGTCAAGTGGAGTGCCCCAGGGGTCGGTCCTGGGGCCGGTTTTGTTCAATATCTTCAAAAATGATCTGGAGGATGGTGTGGATTGCACTCTTAGCAAATTTGCGGATGATACTAAACTGGGAGGAGTGGTAGATACGTTGGAGGGCAGAGATAGGATACAGAGGGACCTAGACAAATTGGAGGATTGGGCCAAAAGAAACCTGATGAGGTTCAATAAGGATAAGTGCAGGGTCCTGCACTTAGGACGGAAGAACCCAATGCATAGCTACAGACTAGGGACCAAATGGCTAGGCAGCAGTTCTGCGGAAAA
The DNA here is from genome assembly GCF_965152275.1 of Natator depressus. Lineage (NCBI taxonomy): Eukaryota > Metazoa > Chordata > Testudines > Cheloniidae > Natator > Natator depressus. The sequence goes on from NC_134241.1 coordinate 106,119,298, forward strand.
GGACCTAGGGGTTACAGTGGACGAGAAGCTGGATATGAGTCAGCAGTGTGCCCTTGTTGCCAAGAAGGCCAATGGCATTTTGGGATGTATAAGTAGGGGCATAGCGAGCAGATCGAGGGACGTGATCGTTCCCCTCTATTCGACATTGGTGAGGCCTCATCTGGAGTACTGTGTCCAGTTTTGGGCCCCACATTACAAGAAGGATGTGGATAAATTGGAGAGAGTCCAGCGAAGGGCAACAAAAATGATTAGGGGTCTGGAACACATGACTTATGAGGAGAGGCTGAGGGAACTGGTTGTTTAGTCTGCAGAAGAGAAGAATGAGGGGGGATTTGATAGCTGCTTTCAACTACCTGAGAGGTGGTTCCAAAGAGGATGGTTCTAGACTATTCTCAGTGGTAGAAGATGACAGGACAAGGAGTAATGGTCTCAAGTTGCAGTGGGGGAGGTTTAGGTTGGATATTAGGAAAAACTTTTTCACTAGGAGGGTGGTGAAACACTGGAATGCGTTACTTAGGGAGGTAGTGGAATCTCCTTCCTTAGAAGTTTTTAAGGTCAGGCTTGACAAAGCCCTGGCTGGGATGATTTAATTGGGGATTGGTCCTGCTTTGAGCAGGGGGTTGGACTAGATGACCTCCTGAGGTCCCTTCCAACCCTGATATTCTATGATTCTATGAGTACACTTGGGAGGGGATTCCACAAGGAAATATGCCATAAACATTCACGTTAGAAAACTCCCACTGCCTCCTGCTTCTCTCCCCAATGTGATCTGTGAGTCCTCTGCCTTTTTAAATAAAAATTAAATCCACAGTTTGCCTAAAATAATACCTTCTCTAAAATTAGATAAACTTAAGTTCTGTTGATATGGCAGTTCATGATCAATTGTACAACTCTAGTCCCTTGCTCATTCCACATACCTGCATTCAAAGTTAATATACATGAATCACATTTAGAAAATAATTATACGTATGGCATTATACTCCTTCTAGCAATTTTTTAAATATACTCCATTTTACCTTTAAATAAAATTAAAAGTTTCTATAGAACCATTTGAAAATTTAAACCAGGGAGAGGAGTCTGAAATAAATGTCAAGGAAACAGCCTGATTGCTCAGAAGAATATCCTAGGCACTGTAAACTCCTTCTTCATTAGCGGAACATTCCACCTCCCTTTACACTTGGGTCTCCAAAACCACCCAAATGATACAAAAATAAAAATCTTTAAGGCCACCTTATTCTTGTAGAGTCCTATCTAATGTCTGGAGAATTTATACATTTACTCCCTCCCTTCCCACCCCTCCATTATCATTTGGCATGTTTACACCTTCCCCCAAAAGACTGACTTTTAATGAACACTGAATTACATTGAAGTGAGGGGAAGAGGAAAAAAACCCATGAAACAGCAGCAATCAGTAACTGAAGGAGGGAAACCAAATGCAGGAAAAGATTATTAGTCACTCTTCACGGCATAGATTCATTGCAAAGCCTGAAGGGCCCACTGTGATAATTTAATCTGACCTCTTGCGTAATACAGGCCACAGGACTTCCCAGAATTAATTCCTATGCGAACTAGAGCATAGAGCTTTTAGAAAAAGATCCAATCTTGATTTTAAAGTTTCCAGTTGCTACACACCAAGTCATTAGCGTTAGACACTGCTGCTAAAACATATACACTAGCAACAATTCTGTGTTCTTCCTATGGTTGCCAACTGTCTAATCACACAAACCCAAACACCCTTGCCCTGCCCCGAGGGTCCACCCCTCCCCAATCCTTCTCCAAGGCCCCACCCCGCTCACTCCACCTCCCCATCACTCGCTCTCCCCACCCTCACTCACTTTCACCAGGCTGGGGCAAGGGGTTGAGGTGCAGGAGGGGGTGTGGGCTCTGAATTGGGGGATGGAGCCGGGGGGGGGGGTTCAGAGTGTGGGAGGGGGCTCCTGGCTGAGCCTGGGGCAGAGGGTTGGGGTACAAGAGGAGGTGCGGAGTGCAAGCTCTGGGAGGGAGTTTGGGTGCTGGAGGGGGCTCAGGGCTGGGGCAGGGGATTGGTTTGCAGGAGGGGCTGCGGGGTGCAGGCTCTGGGAGGGACTTTGGGTGCAAGAGGCACTCCTGGGGTATGGGGTTGTGGTGCAGGACAGGGTGCAGGCTCCAGCTGGGAGGTGCTTACCTTGGGGGGTGGGGGGCCTGCAAGCGCCACCCCTGCAGTTCCCAGCCAATGGCAGCTGCAGAGTTGGCACTGGGACAGCACTTGGAGCTGCCTGTCCCCTCCCCCCAGGGGCCACAGGGATGTGCCAGCCGTTTCTGGGAGTGGCGCAGGGCCAGGGCAGGCAGAGAGCCTGCCCTAGTCCCGCTGCGCCGCTGTACTTTCAGGGCCTAAAATCTCCTGGTTTGGCCTCAGTAGCCTCTGGGAGACTCCCGGCCAATCCGGGAGAGCTGGCAACCCTAGTTCTTCCCCAAAATTAAAATTCACCATTTATTACAAGTTTCAGAGTAACAGCCGTGTTAGTCTGTATTCGCAAAAAGAAAAGGAGGACTTGTGGCACCTTAGAGACTAACCAATTTATTTGAGCATAAGCTTTCGTGAGCTACAGCTCCCGTGAGCAGTAGCTCACGAAAGCTTATGCTCAAATAAATTGGTTAGTCTCTAAGGTGCCACAAGTCCTCCTTTTCTTTTTGCATTTATTACAAGTCACACTTGCAGTAAAGCTACAAGAACAAACTGCTTTTAAGACACACTGTCCATTTTACACAGGTTTACATTAATACAGTGTAGATTTCACATAAAATTCAGGAAATTCACTTTAAATTCACAATCTCTTGTTTACAATTTCTCGCAAAATTCTGGGAAATATATGATCCTATTTTTCAAATATATGAGAACTTTGTTAATTCCTCTGTTCCACTTCCTCCAGTGCAGACTAGCAAGGACATCCTCTTAGGCCTGATCCACACTTAAAAGTTAGGTGCTACAGCGCTATGGTGTAGGACACCCTCACACCCCGAGACTGTAGTTAAACTGACCTAACTCCCTGTGTACCAGCAGCTAGGCTGACAGAAGAATTCTTCCATTGACCTCGCTACCTGCCACTCGGAGAGGTGGGTTACTTAAGGCAACAAAAAGCCCCTTCCATCATTGTAGGAAGCGTCTACACTGCAGCAATATAGCTGCAGCGGCACAGCTGTGCCACTGTAGCACTCGTACTGGAGACGTGGCCTTAGACACTGGCATAAGCAGAGAGTCAGCCAACAGAATGCTCGAGTTTACACATTTTTGCAGTTAATCTCAAGAGTCATTCTTCCTCTACTCTCCAGTCAGCCAACTTCCAGAGCTGAAAAATGTAATTCCTGATAAACCAACCTTTCAACTACTAGAAAATTGATTTTGCCTAAGTAAAGACAAGTGTCTGGATCAGTTTGGTTCTATTTAGGTTTTTTTCACTGTACTCATCACTATATTATCAGAGGACACAGAAATGAATTAAGAGGTACAACAATCTATTCTGTGTCTTTGTCCACAGGCACAATCTAGCAGAATCTGTTTAGCATTCCCCATAAAGACAGATCAAAGAGGGGAGACAAAAGCTGCCATAGCTACACAAATCCCCACCAGAGATATTTTACTCAAACACAAGTGTTAAATATCAGAAACACAAAGCTCTGCCCCTGTCCAAGAAACTGATGGGGTAAACATTTAACATACAACTAGCCCCCAGAAGGGGAAAGGTAACCGTTGATCACGAATCAGAGAACACACTCCCCCCATAGGAGGCATCTACTGTTGCACACACAGCAAGTCTAATGAGGTGAAAAGTTGTGTGGGTAGGGCCAGAACATCTTTATTGACTTAGAATTTTTATTGGGTAACTTCCCTTTTACCTCTATGCTCTACACCCAGTTACTACACGATCTCTTTTCAGTTATCAGCACAGCTTTCCTTATGTATGAAATTCCACAGACGAAGCAATTATGAAATTAATTTACCTGCACATACATGCAGACTGAATCCTTCCTTAAGAGCAATTTAGCAGAGGAGGTATTTATTACAAAGCTAATGTTAGCTGCAAATTTGCCTGAGTTATATACAGCAGTAAATTTTCACGATTACAATACTGTACGATGGTAAACAATCTGTAGTATGTTGTACAAGTACATTTTATCGTGCACTTTTAGATGGTTTTCACAAATTTTGTTTGAATGGCATGCACAGAGTAGTACACAATACTAGCAGGTACTACACAAGTTGCAGGGAAAAATTACATTAGCTCGTATTCAAGAAATAGCCTATGATAGCTATGATATTCAAGAAATAGCCTATGATATCGAAGTTGCAGCCAGGCCTGTATACAACTGAAGCCTGTAAACAAGGTCTTGTAAGTACCCGTGGCCACATGGCCCAACAATGCAGGTAGAATTGTATGGACATTATGGGGCTCAAATAGATTTGCTATATGAGCCCAGTATGCAAGGGAAGCTGTCCTCTGATAAGTAAGCCCTGGCTGTAACAGTGTCTAGCCTTGTCCCTGATGAATTCTGTCAACTGTGAAGATACCAGGGTGGACTTCACCAGATTCACTATGAGGCCAAGCCTCTCAAATAAATGCAGAAGCAGAGATTGCTTCCTGATAAGATAGTCCCTTCAAGGAAAGCCATCACCCTCTGCTGATGAAAGCGAGCTGCTACCAACACTACCTTGGTAAACACTCTCAGTGCCAAAAAGAGCCCAAAGGACAGAACTCCGTACTGGTATGGTTTCGTGAGTAGCTCACGAAAGCTCATGCTCAAATAAATTGGTTAGTCTCTAAGGTGCCACAAGTACTCCTTTTCTTTTTGCGAATACAGACTAACACGGCTGTTACTCTGAAACCTGTCTGAATCTAGTGATGGGATAATAGATAACAGAGTTATTATTCTGAATTTTAAGCAGTGGATGAATTTGCTCAGTTCCCAGAGGTCCACCTCAATTAGAACCTCTTTCCCCTTCCTGTAGAAGGTACTAGTTCCAACATCCCCAGGTCGAGGAGTGACTACCCACTGAACAAGGGGTGCCTGAAAGAGGATGGGGTAGAGAGAGTGAGAAAGGAAAGAAAACTGGGTGGTGATCCCTGAGGAGACAACCTCTAGTGCCCATCTGTCCTCTGTAATTCCTGTCCAGGCAGATAGGTAGCGGGAAAGTGAACCTCCTAAGGGTGGGGAAACAACAAAGGGGTTGTGCAGCTCTGGAGGAACAGCTGATGCACAGCTCTCAAAAGGTCCCATCCCAAACCCAGTTTTGAGGGTGGCAGTGGAAGATGGTTAACTGTGGGCACCCTTTCTGTGTGTTCTCAGATGCTCATGTGCTAGTTCATACCGCTGCTGGTGATAAAAGGCCGGGGGGGGGGGGGGTTCATCTAAACTTGGTTTGCTGAGATTTTGTTTGATTGTAAGTGTGTAAATACCCCGCGATCACCATGTGGCTCCAAGTCCTCCAAGGAGTGGAGAGAGAGATCTGTCTTTTTAGCACTGAATTGCATCAAACAGATCTTCTACCGTTGTTTGAAGCTCATCCTCAGAATTCCTGAGGAGAGCAAGAATGAGCACATCAGATCTCGCCACCATGCCTGCTGCATCCAGAACAGTCTGAAGCACCAGCCTCACTACCAGCTTTCCTTTGTCACTTTGGGCCTAGGACAGGTCACTAATGTCCTGAGGCACTTATCGACGAAGGTGACCAGCTCGTTGTGATGGTAAAATCATACTTGGCCATCAGAACTTGGCAGTTTGAGACTCAGAACTGCAGAGAGGCTGAAGAATACACCTTCCTGCCAAGGACGTATCAAGCCTCTTCACTTCTCTCTCATGCAGTTTAGATCTGGGTTATCCTTAGCCGCACACCACCCCTATTAGGGAAATGGTTGAGAAAATAAGCACTCTCACCCTTTTGCAGGTATGAAATATCTATTTTCATCCCACTTGGACACTGGTGGAATTGTGACACGTCTCCGAGAGAGCCCTGGCAGGTTTGAGGATGGCCTCATTAACAGGAATTGTCACTCTGCTTGGGCTCAAACTATGCACGATGTCCAGTAATGTGTGTGGTGCCTCCTAGACATATTCCAAGGGAATTTTAAGCGACTCTGCCACTCTTTTGACTAAGTCCTGGAAGGCTTTAGGGTCACCAGGGCCTGATGGGAAGCTGGAAGCACTGCCTTGTCTGGGACATAGACTCCTCCTACTCCTGTTGCTCTTCTTCCTCATGGGGATGGAGCTATGTTTCCTGACAAGGCTGAGAAAGCTCCTCTTCCATGCTGGGAACCCTAAGTTTGCTTGGCTACCCTATGCCACCAAGTGTATTCTGGATAGTAATCCAGTGGATGTTCTGTGACCCAGTACTGCCCCTACAGGATCTTCTAGCCAGTCAGCACCAGGGGTAGAGTACCAATAGGGGGGGAAGTCTCTCAGATAGGCATGGTAAGAAATCCTGGAGACTCCCAATATTCTATCTAGGCTCCATCCTCTCAAGAGATCCCTTGGGGCATAGTCTAAGGCTTGGTGCCTTCCACCTCTGGGGATTCTGAAAAAACTTGTTAAAACTATTTACAGCAAGAAGTTGAAGAAGTCAGCATGCATACTGAAGCTTTGTCCCCTAGACCACAAGTGTTCCAACAGGCCCCAATATTCCCTCAGTGCAGAGCACAAAGAGAGCAGGGATGCTCTATGTCTAGTTGGCAACCGGTATCAAGTGGAGTGCCCCAAGGGTTGGACCTGGGGCCGGTTGTGTTCAATATCTTCATTAATGATCTGGAGGATGGTGTGGATTGCACCCTCAGCAACTTTGCAGATGACACTAAACTGGGAGGAGAGGTAGATACGCTGGAGGGTAGGGATAAGCTACAGAGAGACCTAGACAAATTAGAGGATTGGGCCAAAAGAAATCTGATGAGGTTCAACAAGCACAAGTGCAGAGTCCTCCACTTAGGACAGAAGAATCCAATGCACCGCTACACACTAGGGACCGAATGGCTAGGCAGCAGTTCTGCAGAAAAGGACCTAGGGGTTACAGTGGACGAGAAGCTGGAGAGGAGTCAACAGTGTGCCCTTGTTGCCAAGAAGGCCAATGGCATTTTGGGGTGTATAAGTAGGGGCATTGCCAGCAGATCGAGGGACGTGATCGTTCCCCTCTAGTCGACACTGGTGAGGCCTCATCTGGAGTACTGTGTACAGTTTTGGGCCCCACACTATAAGAAGGATGTGGAAAAATTGGAAAACGTCCAGCAGAGGGCAACAAAAATGATTAGGGGACTGGAACACAGGACTTATGAGGAGAGGCTGAGGGAACTGGGATTGTTTAGTCTGCGGAAGAGAAGAATGAAGGGGATTTGATAGCTGCTTTCAACTACCTGAAAGGGGGTTCCAAAGAGGATGGATCTAGACTGTTCTCAGTGATAGCAGATGACAGAACAAGGAGCAATGGTCTCAAGTTGCAGTGGGGGAGGTTTAGGTTGGATATTAGGAAAAACTTTTTCACTAGGAGGGTGGTGAAACACTGGAATGCGTTACCTAGGGAGGTGGTGGAATCTCCTTAGAATCATAGAATCATAGAATATCAGGGTTGGAAGGGACCCCAGAAGGTCATCTAGTCCAACCCCCTGCTCGAAGCAGGACCAATTCCCAGTTAAATCATCCCAGCCAGGGCTTTGTCAAGCCTGACCTTAAAAACCTCTAAGGAAGGAGATCCACACACACTCCTTCCTATTGTATTTTCCACTCCATGCATCTGATGAAGTGGGTTTTAGCCCATGAAAGCTTGTGCCCAAATAAATTTGTTAGTCTCTAAGGTGCCACAAGTACTCCTTGTTGTTTATACTAAAGTAATTTACATGGAATCATTATGAGCGACCAGCTGGCAAGAACTCACATACATTTCAAAACAAACTGACTCAATTTCCTCAATTCAATGAGACTTCATTGGCATGATAAGCTATACAAATGTTGGCAAAGTATAAAACAGAAACAGATCCTCAGGTACCTGCATAGATAGGCAAGATCCACTACGAACAGCGATACATACTGTGTTTGGGGGTTTTATCCACTATGTCTATTTCTGATCCAATGGCAAGTTGCTATGTATTCAATAGAAATAGATTTAATAGGCTAAATAAAAACTAGGTTTCTCACAAGTATCAAACTGTATTTGTTTTATATATCTAAAATTTGACTCAAGGCTATTGGGTCATTCATGGTACCAAGTATCAGAGGAGGAGCCATGTTAGTCTGTATCCACAAAAACAACAAGGAGTCTGGTGGCACCTTAAAGACTAAAAGATTTATTTGGGCAGAAACTTTTGTGGGTAAAAAACCCAGTTCTTCAGATGCATAGAGTGAAAGTTACAGATACAGGTATAAAATATATATTGGCACATGAAGAGAAGGGAGTTACCTTACAAGAGGAGAACCAATGTTGAAGGCCAATTTAGTCAGGGTGGATGTGGTCCACTCCCAATAATTGATGAGGGAGTGTCAATACCAAGAGAAGGAAAATTGCTTTTGTAGTGAGCCAGCGACTCCCAGTCCCTATTCAAGCCCAAATTGATGGTGTTAAGTTTGCAAATGAATTGTAGCTCTGCAGTTTCTCTTTAAAGTCTGTTTTTGAAGATTTTTCGTTGAAGGATGGCTACTTTTAAATCTGTTATTGAGTGCTCAGGGAGACTGAAGTGTTCTCCTACTGGCTTTTGTATGTTACCATTCCTGATGTGTGTCCATTTATCCTTTTAAGGTAAGGATAAGATCCTTGTAAGGTAACGCCCTTCTCTTCATGTGCCAATATATATTTTATGCCTGTATCTGTAATTTTCACTCCATGCATCTGAAGAACTGGGTTTTTTACCCACAAAAGCTTAGGCCCAAATAAATCTGTTAGTCTTTAAGGTGCCACCAGACTCCTCGTTGTTTTGTGGGTCAGATACCCAATCTAAGTAACCATGTTTTCCTGTCAATGTTACCTCCCCCATTCCTGAATTTATTTTGTTATATCCATTTGTTCCATCTTCTCTTAAATTAGATTGTAAATTCTTGGGACAGAGACTGTATCTTAATACGTTTGTAAAGCACCCAGAACAAATGGGACCCCCGATGAGCCTTTCTGGGTGCTAACACAATCCTTCTAGGTGCTAATAAATTTTGCATTTGCATTTCAGATTTTCATTTCAAATAGGCACTTCTCAATTTACTGTACAATACACAGAGTATACAAAACAGTCCTAAAAAGACTGGAGTTGCGGTCATAAAAAACAAGTATTTCCCTCAAAGCCATGCTTCATCATGACTGATTTGTCCTTCCTGTATAAAAAAGATTTTGTTTAAAGGCTAGTAATGTCATTTGCCACATGTCATGGCAGGAAAAAAAAACAAATCCATGCTGAAAGCTTGTTCAAGGCTCATTCTGGAGTTTAAAAACCTTTGTCTACTGGACAGGTAACCCACTAAAAATGACCAGCAACAACAAACCTTGACATTCAGATATTACAGATAGTAGAGAGAGGAAAACACAAGTTATTAAGCTCCATTAACAAGTGGTCCTGGCTAAGAGAGGGCATTGATTATTGTCTTTATTTATTATTATTAATATTAATGAATTTACCCTCACCTTCAAAAAGTAGAATTTGCAATACATTAAAGCACAACATGTATGCAAAACATGCATGCTTGCGAGTTATCCTGAATACTGCTGCTTACATCATTGTCTCAAACAGCTACTGGTGAGATATGGAACTTTCACTCTTTATGAAAAGTAAATTAAGCTGTTATCTTTCATTTATCTGTGGAGTTACCAAATGTTTATTTCTACAATTAGGAGAAAACAGCTTCCTGAGGTCCTTCATTCCCCACTGAGTCAATATTAATAGGGATAGGAATATAAAAGGATTTAAAAAGAGGAAAAGATAACATTAAAAAAAAACACGACTATCAATATTTGAATAATGAAGCAGCTTTATCTTAATCCAAATCAGTAAATCAATACATTCACAAACAGCTACAAGAACATATTAAATTCCAATGTTCTGAAGTTAAGCCATTAAGTTGCTTGGACAACTTGTTAACCTGAGCTCTCAGCAACTAAGACACATTTTCGCTGGATGACTCCATGCTTTAAAGTTCCAATTTGCAATAACAGCCTATCAACAAGAGACATCCCTAGCTTGCGCCTTGGGAGTCCATGGCAGTCTGCTGGACTAGCATGATGCTCTACAAGCATCATCAATATTCAGCTCATTTTGTGGATACATTTAATTGTTTTAATTTTCTCATTCAAGAACAAAATTTAAGGCTCAAAGAGAAGCTTCTCTTAGACTAACCTTAATGTTTCTACTCAGACAGATAACTCATTTGAGAACTAACAGATAAAGTCACTCAGATTGGTAATGACTGATGTATAAACTACATCAATATTACCCTGCGCAGAGAGATTGTTCATACCTCATTTTTATTTATTATTCTCTCAAATCAATCCTCCCCTTTGACCAAAATGACTTAAGCTTTAGACCCAGGAAGGTTTTGTATTGGGTGGGTGTGGGGGGTTTTTTGGTTGTGGTGGTGGTACTGAGTGAGTTTTTGGTTTTGGTAAATAATGAAAATCCTTTCAGTTTTTCACTTAGAATTATAAAAATACAAGTAGTGTTTAATGAGCATGACAATTTTTCCATTACTTTTTTGTACACAGATAACTCTAAAACAAATCTATTTTAACACTTCATACTTCACATATACAGTCAGGTACTTCAAGGTTAATATTCTGGGGGTATAGTAAGAAAAATGTCATATGTAAGACCCAGGAGGTAATTCTTCTGCTCTATTCGGCACTGGTGAGAATTCAGCTGGAGTAGTGTCCAGTGCTGAGCACCACACTAAGAAAGATGTGGACAAACTGAAAAAAGTCCAGAGAAGTGCAACAACAACGATAATAGGTTTAGAAAACCTGACCTATGAGGAAAGGTTAAAAAACATTCTTGAGAAAAGAAGACTGAGGAGGAACCTGATAATAGTCTTCAAATATGTTAAGGGCTGTTATGCAGAGGACAGTGATCAATTGTCCAGGTCTACTGAAGGTAAGACAAGAAGTAATGATCTTAAGTAATGAGATCTAGGTTAGCTAACTATAAGAACAGTTAAATACTGGAATGGGTTACCAGGGAAGACAGTAGAACACCCTTCAATGGAGGTTTTTAAGAACAGGTTAGACAAATATCTGTCAGGGATCATCTAGGTTTACTTGATCCTACCTCAGTACTGAGGGATGAACTAGATGACCTGTGAGGGTTCCTTCCAGGCCTACATTTGTATGATCCCGTAAAACGATCCTACTTCAGTCAGGTACCATGGTGATAAGAGTGCTAAAATCCTATATAGGTAAGTCGCTTGTAATATCTGACTAGATCTAAACAGGAACAGGCCTGATCAATACTTTGGACAGAAAACCTACAAAAAACCCAAGGGTTTTTGATAGGTTGGGGGTGGGGGAGGGGTTTGGTATCAGGATATGTAAATAAATTTAGATTCTTAACTATTTGCTTGGAAATATAGTAGAGATTATAGTGCTGCCTACTGCTGCGATGAACACAGAATTCAAAAAATTGAGGACTTTTTGTCCCCATTTTCTCTTAATGGAACTGCTTGTACAGCCACTGAAACCAAGAGCAAATATATGTGGGGAGCTACAGGGGAATGAAAACTCCAGTGATGCCTATCCCTGTTAGGTGGGGCATGGGCGAGGGGGGGCGGAAGAAATTGTCAAAAGCAGGTAATTGAGTTAGTAGCTCTGCTGCCAGTAGCTGAAGGAGATTCGGGCAAGAACACAGCTGGTGTAGATGGTCAGAGGATGGATAGGCAGGCTGGCTGTGATTTTTCCTAATTTTTTTCCCCAGGAAAACTATTGAGAGGCATACATAGCTACCAGTTACATTTTTAAGACTACATTTTGAAAAGAGAGGGGGTTTCTTTTCAGGTGAATGATTAGGTCCTCAGTGACCTGGTGCCATTAAAAAATAACCAGTGACCTAGAAACAATTTTAGCAATCCTAATACACCAGTGAACACTTTCCTAAATAAGCCTTTTTTCAATTAAAATCTAGTCTTGTGCAGCTCTCACCAAGATCTTCAAACTAACCTTTCAAATAGGTGCTCAGGTAGCATGGTGGTAAAGGCCAGACAGATGGTTCATCTAATTTTGTGTATAAATGTAATTGTTTTAATTTTGTCATTCAGTAGCAAAATTTAAGGCCTGCAGAAAAGCTTCTCTTAGACTAACCTTAACATTTCTACTCAAACAGATAACTGATTTGAAAACTAATAGATAAAGTCACATCTGATTACTCAGATTGGTAATGATTCCTAATTAACAACACAGCCAAATATTTCTCTCCATGAATAAAAACCAGAAGGGAATCATTCTTGGCAGCTAAGACAATGTATCTTGCAGGATGACATTCAACACAACTTCATTACTAGTTTGGTCTAGTTTTGTTTTAGAGTTTAATTGCAAATATTTTAGAAAATTGTAATACTCTCAATCTACTTCCCACTATAACATGGATTTAACAAAACTCCACTAAAGGAAGATAATTAAGAACATAAGAATGATCATACTGGGTCAGACCAATGGTACACCTAGCTCAGTCAGTATCCTGTTTTCCAACAGCGGCCAGTGCCAGAGGGAATGAATAGAAAAGGACAATTATTAGTGACCCATCTCCTGTTGTCCAGACCCAGCTTCTACCAGTCAGAGGCTTAGGGACACCTAGAGCACGGAGCTGCATCCCTGACCATCTTGGCTAATAGCCAGTGATGGACCTGTCCTCCATGAACTTACCAAACTCTTTTTTGAACCCAGTCACACTTTTGGCCTTCACAACATCCTTTGGCAATGAGCTCCACAGGCTGACTGTGTATTGTGTGAAGAAGTACTTCCTTATGTTTGTTTTACACCTGCTGCTTATTAATTTCATTAGGTACCCATGGTTCTTGTGTTATGTGAAGGGGTAAATCACACGTCCTGATTCACTCTCTCCAAACCAGTCGTGATTTTACAGACCTCCATCGTATCCCCCCTTTAGTCGTCTCTTTTCCAAGCTGAACAGTTCCAGTCTTTTTAACCTCTCTCTTCATATGGAAGCTGTTCCAGACCATGAATTGTTTTTTGGTTGGGGTTTGGAGTTTTTTTTGGCCCTTCTCTGTACCTTTTACAAGATGGGGCAATCAGAACTGCACGTAGTATTCAAGGTGTGGATGTACCATGGATTTTATATAGTGGTATTATGATATTTACTGTTTATTATCTGTCCCTTTCCCAATGGTTCCTAACATTCTTTCGCTTTTTTGGGTGCTGCTGCACACTGAGTGGATGTTTTCAGAGAACTCTCCACAGTGACCCCAAGATCTCTTTCTTGAGTGGTAACAGCTAATTTAGACTCCATCATTTTGTACGTATAGGTGGGATTATGTTTTCCCGTGTGAATTATTTTGCATTTATCAACTTTGCGTTTGAATTTCATCTGCCATTTTCTTGCCCGGTCACTCAGTTTTCTGAAAAAAGAACAGTAGGACTTGTGGCACCTTAGAGACTAACACATTTATTTGAGCATAAGCTTTCGTGAGCTACAGCTCCCTTCATTGGATGCATACTGTGGAAAATACAGTGGGGAGATTTATAAACATAGAGAACATGAAACAATGGGTGTTACCATACATACTGTAAGGAGAGTTATCACTTAAGGTGAGCTATTACCAGCAGGAGAGCGGGCGGGGGGGGGGGGGGAATCTTTTGTAGTGATAATCAAGGTGGGCCATTTCCAGCAGTTGACAAGAACGTCTGAGGAATGGGGGGCGAGGGGGGGGGAACAAACATGGGGAAATAGTTTTACTTTGTGTAATGACCCATCCATTCCCAGTCTCTATTCAAGCCTAAGTTAATTGTATCCAGTTTGCAAATTAATTCCGATTCAGCAGTCTCCCATACTATCAGAGGCTCGTTCACCTGCACATCTACCAATGTGATATATGCCATCATGTGCCAGCAATGCCCCTCTGCCATGTACATTGGTCAAACTGGACAGTCTCTATGTAAAAGAATAAATGGACACAAATCAGACGTCAAGAATTATAACATTCAAAAACCAGTGGAACACTACAATCTCTTTGGTCACTCGATTACAGACCTAAAAGTTGCAATTCTTCAACAAAAAAACTTCAAAAACAGACTCCAACAAGAGACTGCTGAACTGGAATACAGACTAACATGGCTGCTACTCTGAAATCAGTTTTCTGAGATCCCTTTATAACTCTTTGCAGTCAGCTCTGGACTTAACTATCTTGAGTAATTTTGTATTGTCTGGAAACTTTGCCACCGCACTGTTTAACCTTTTTCCAGATCATTTATGAGTATGCTGAATAACACTGGCCCCAGTACAGATCCCCAGGGAACACTACTGTTTACCTCTAACTATTCTGAAAACTGATCATTTATTCCAACCTTTTGTTTCTAGTCTTTTAACCAGATACTAATCCGTGACACTTTTCCGATGACACTTACTTTGCTTAAGAGTCTTTGGTGAGGGACCTTGTCAAAGGCTTTCTGAAAGTCCATGTACACTATATCCACTGGATCACCCTTGTCCATGTGCTTGTTGACACCCTCAAAGCATTATAATAGATTGGTGAGCCATGGTGACTCTTCCTCAATTTGATATCACGCTCGTCTATAGGTCTGATAATTCTGTTCTTTATTGTAGTTTCAACCAATTTGCCCGGTACTGAAGTTAGGTTTACTGGTCTGTAATTGCCAAGATCACCTCTGGAGCCTTTTTTAAAATCAGTTTTATATTAGCTACCCTCCAGTCATCCGGTACAGAGGCTGATTTAAGTGATATGTTACATACCACAGTTAATAGTTCTGCAATTTCAGATCCCAGGTCTTTTAGAACTCTTGGATGAATACTATCTGGTGCTGGTGACTTATTATTGTTTAATTATCAGTTGGTTCCAAAACCACCTCTACTGACACTTCATTCGGGAACAGTTCCTCAGATTTGTCACCTGAAAGAGTGGCTCAGGAGTGGGAATCTCCTCATATCATCTGCAATAAAGACTGATGCAGAGAATTCATTTAGCTTCTCTGAAATTCAGAGTCAGAATTGAACAGTAGTCTTAACTTGTACTGCTGTACTTAGGAATTGCAGGGAAGAGTAACCCACCTGGGTTCTGCATTACATTCAATTTGCTATAGTGACTGAGACCATTTAGTCTGGTATCCTACCTCAAGCAATGGTCACTACAGTACCTCATACTTCAGAGGAGGGTTAAAAAAAACAACGGTGCACCTCAGCTATACTATGTTAGACAGTGGAAAGGTGTGAAGAATCCCTTTCTAATCCCTAAAGACCTTTAGCTCTGTAATCTGAAGCAAGAGTTGGTCAGAGTTATTATCTTAGCTTGAGAAGTACTGATCACTTCTCACTAGGCTCCTCCAAATTTTCAGCCGCACAATCCATTTCCCTTTAACCATAAATGGGATATCCCAAGTATTGTAAATGATATCCTAAATGTCCTAAATATGATCCAAGATGAGAAATTTTGTATTAATGGCTACAGTGACAATTATTGCACTGATGGCACAAGTTAACAGAAATAAAGTAATTAAACAATAAATCTCTCAGAAGAAAACAGAATAGTTTTGCTTGTTTTTATTACCCCAGTGACCTTCCCAGAGTTAGATTTGCTGTCTACATAAGGAGCAGCAAGGGTGGAGACAGGAATGGGAGAGGAGGTTTGAATTAGACTGTTCAAGGTGAGGTTGCTTCATATACAGACTTACACAAACATTTCCACAAAGCCTCCTATAAACTGCAGACACCATGATAAAAGCTTTTCATTTTGTAAACATTATTTTACTTTTCTGGAGTGCTTCCTTGTAACAAAAGCAAATACATACTGCCAGAAATACTAAATGAGATTGGTACTGCAGGAACCAGCACATTCCATCACAAACCTCCAAATGAAAGAGCTGTTGAATGGCAACAAACACACAGAAAAGCTCTAATATTTCAGTCCCTCTTCTACAGGCCGATACAAATAGAAAAATTCACACAACCCTACTAAATATGTGAACAGCAAACACACCAAATGGAATGCTGAATAACTTTTATACAATGGTTATCAAAAGCAAAAATTACAGATAGGGGAAAAATAAGTCAGGACATCCAATGTCCAAAATGCAACACTAACTAGAACGTCAGAACAGGTTGGAGTAAAGAACTCAGACACCACTTTCCTTTCACCACTAATAAATAATAAAATCACCAATAAATAATCTTGAAATTCTCGATTCTCAATCCCAAATGTTACCTTGGTTTCTCTCGTCTTTATAGCGAATGAGTATTTTTAGATTCAACACGCTATAGGCAGAAATAACAAAGAATACACTGAACAAGCTGAATCATAAAATCATAGAAGATTAGGGTTGGAAGAGACCTCAGGAGGTCATCTAGTCCAATCCCCTGCTCAAGGCAGGACCAACCTCAACTAAATCATCCCAGCCAGGGCTTTGTCAAGCCGGGCGTTAAAATCCTCTAAGGATGGAGATTCCACCACCTCCCTAAGTAACCCATTCAAGTCCTTCACCACCCTCCTAGTGAAATAGCGTTTCCTAATATCCAACCTAGACCTCCCCCACTGCAACTTGAGACCATTGCTCCTTGTTCCATCATCTGCCACCACTGAGAACAGCCGAGCTCCATCCTCTTTGGAACCCCACTTCAGGTAGTTGAAGGCTGCTATCAAATCCCCCCCTCACTCTTCTCTTCTGCAGACTAAACAAGCCCAGTTCCCTCAGCCTCTCCTCGTAAGTCATGTGCACCAGCCCCCTGATCATTTTCACTGCCCTCCACTGGACTCTCTCCAATTTGTCCACAGCCTTTCTGTAGTGGGGGGCCCAAAACTGGACACAATACTCCAGATGTGGCCACACCAGTGCCTCTAGTCTCTGGCCTCTTCATTATCTTGTCATATTACACAAGATTTACATGTGCTCAGAAGATTCTATTCATCACGTTAAATATTTTCACTCAAATAAGATCACATGCTGTAGATCCTGAAATTGGAGTACAATACACAAAGGAAAAACTATATGTTCTTTATTCACTACTTCAACAAGCTTTCCGCAGAAGTGTGCCCTACCATCTCCCAAAGTGTTGTATCAATTTAGATATTACACGTTTAATTAGATATATTAAGAAACAGATTTAAAGATGAATTCATTTGTCAGAAACAACAAAATAAAAGCAGGGATGGGATTACCTCAGAAGACACTAACCACATGAAGGTCTGACCAAGACTACAAACAACCCTAATGAGAAAACAAAACCTTAAGTCACTGAATTGGTAAATATCACTTCTAAACCTTTTTCAGAAACCAGGAAAATTAAGTGAATCCAGTTCACTGCAACAAGACATAAGGCAGCCCTTAAAAATTATTAGTTCTTCTTTGAGTATCCTCTGCTTATTCCCACTCTTGTACAGCCCCTGCCTATGACATAACTGTTCTGAGAACTCAGTGCAGTTTTATATTAGACTAGTTTTATATTTGAAATATGGCACCATTCATAAGACATTTTTAAAGAATTATAGACCATTATTTACAGTACTACAGCTATTTTAGTCTCATTGTTTAAACATTTCCTCTAATGGCTTTCCAGAAGAGACTAAAAGTACCCATCCACAGTCATTGCTATAAGCATGCTACATCAAAATTAATCTGGCGCTTGTGTAAGATTTGGCAGTCATACTCAATAAGCTGTTTCAGCCATGATGAAGCAATGGCTGACAATTCTAACAGACAGACCTGGGCATAAAGCTTCCTATGCCTCATTACAGCACTATACTAGTCAATATACTGTATACTGGCTGGCTATCATCACTAGTCCCATCACGCATTACAACAGTCTGCAAATAAGACTAACTGCCCTCTGGAATCATCTCCAAGAGCTTATTTGCATGAAAAATTCTTCAAAGCAGAAATTCTTAAATTATTGGGAGAACATTTAGAAAAAACAAACCAGAGTTATAAGTGATACTAATGCATCCGATGAAGTGAGCTGTAGCTCACGAAAGCTTATGCTCAAATAAATTGGTTAGTCTCTAAGGTGCCACAAGTACTCCTTTTCTTTTTAATGAGTTACGAGTTTCAAAGAAATCAGGGAAAAACCATATGTATAGACGAGTTTAACTTAGCCAATTTAGATTCTGTTAATGGGCACATCCCTCACGAAAGCACCACTGTGTAACCCATGAAATCTCATACTGACATTTCATTGCTTTTTTAAATTCTTGATTTCATCGTGCTCCTCAAATCATCATCTTGCCAACAATGATTATCAAAAACTCGAGAGCCACTGGAGAATACTCTTTGCTTTGCCCCTCTATTGGAATTCTGTAGACAGCAGTCTCGAATTACCCAGATAGGATCCATTTTTGTAACTCATTTATTCTTGGTTTGTATTGTACTGCATTTAACAAGGTTGCGCATAATCATTTGAAGACATGCAAATCATTTTTATTTTGTGTTTTACCTAGGAAATTAAGTGCTGCCTTCTTCTTTATCTTGTTAGTAGAAGTCATTACATCTTTTTTCATAAGCCAAGATAAATTTAACACACATTCATTGGTTTCTAAGAAAAAAATCACTGGGATCAAATTATACCTAAAAGCACATTTAATTCCCTCTGTTCTCCAAATCGTATTCAAAGAGCCTTACTTCACCCCGATAAAGACTTCAGCTTTCCCTGACTGATTGCTAAAATGACTGCTTTTCTTGATCATTACTTATCTTCTCTTTCACAAGCTACCTTAAAAGAACACTGCCTTTTTATTTGTTTGTTATTCTGGAGTTACTACTCCATCACTGTTAGTAAAGCCTTATTAGACCCTTGAAAATAAGAGACCTTCCTCATCCTTTTCTATCTAACAAATCAAGGCTTTTCCTCCCATGCTTTTAACACACTTTATGTGTGTGTATCTCTTCCTTTGTGTGCACACACACCAGCTCAGCTTGGGAAATAAACTTTATTAGTAAACAGCTGCAGCAGGGCCAGCAGAGGGAGTACAAGACATTTTGCCTGAAATTATGACTGTCTGATGGTGTGTTTTGCTTTGTTTTGATTGGAAGGCGGGGGGAACCAAAAAGTGGTTATTAAAATTACTTAGAATCAAAAGAACATTTTCCATCAGATTATAAGCCCAAACACAACAGCACTACTTAATTTTACAGTCACAGAATTCGGAACAACCGTAAATGCTTAAGTTCTATGGATCCATAGTAATTCTCTGGAGTGACAGCATATTGCCAGCATAATAAAATGCTTTGTATATAATCCATTCCCCACAGCTATGCCTTTTAGTGATGCTTTTTGCTTAATGGTTATTGCCAGAGGCTTTAAACTACAAGGTAGTGGACAGCATAGTCTAGGGTCTCTTTACAGCATGAAAACTGTGTGTGTGGAAAATTACACATTTTAGATATCACTGGTATAAAAAAGCACAATACTTTTTGTAAAATTAGGTCCAACTCCAAATGGCCTCAGGATATAGAACAAAGAGTGCCACTCCCCCCTGTCAAAAGCCTTTGCTGCATCTAGCAACAGAGTATGAAAAGGGGAAACAAATCTTTGACCTTCCACCTCAAATGGAAAAGTATCCTTGCATTTCTGCCAGATTTAGTAATAAATTCTCAATAATTCTGCTTAACACTGTACAACGGATCTTAAGCTCCAGGCTGAGAAGAGAAAATAGGTTATTTTCTCAGTGTTAGGGGTCTTTATCTTTTTGGTCATCCACTGAATGCATCCAATGAAGTGAGCTGTAGCTCACAAAAGCTTATGCTCAAATAAATTTGTTAGTCTCTCAGGTGCCACAAGTACTCCTTTTCTTTTTGCAAATACAGACTAACACGGCTGCTACTCTGAAAGAAATGGTAGTCTGTCTATTACAAAGTATGTTTTTTCCTTTGCCTCCACAAACACTGCATGTAAAGTTAAACACACATATTCCCGTTAGCACACACATTTAAGAACTTCAGTAATTTATTTTGTGAAATCCTCTAAAACAATGGTCCTTAGACATTCATATTGCGGACCATTACTTAAAATACAGATTCTCTCAGACACCTAATCTAAATCCTACACCCTCCCTGAAGTAATTAGAGTACCTGAATTTATGAAAAAGTGGTAATACGATGAAATTAAGACAACATGGTGAAAATAAGTTAATTAAGACAATTGGTGCATCTGCTTGGTTGTAAAACTTCCATTTCATTTTGTGCTCTTCATTTCCTTTCTCAGTCTGTAGAGCTTCACGTTTGTTCATAGTTTCCCTTGTTATCAGCAATCCCCACTGCTTTAATCCCTTCAAACTTTCTAAAGCTTGGTTTTGTCCTCCAGTGTTTATTGCCCATCATATTTTAGTTTCCTCTGCATATTTGATCACGGTTGAATTTATACGTGAAAAACCCTTGTAGGAAGCAGTTTTGCAGGGAAATATTTGGATTTTTCTTCTTCCTGTGACTTTAGTTGATCACAAAACCTTCAGAAATCCTGACACACCCTAAAGCAGGCTACAAGTTATTTTGAAGGCTGATGGATGACTTACAATTGTGACAAAAGCAGCTCCACATATCTCCCAGAATGCAGCTTGATGAACCACCCACAGTGCTCCCACAGACCACCAGTGGTCAAGACACCAGAGTTAGAGAACAATTCATCTAAATGTCTTTGCTCTTCACTGGTAATAGATGGTATGACAAGCCCATTAAAATGTGCTAGTAAATTAGCCTTATTACAACTAGACATGTATGAGTTCTTATAAAAATTGCATATCTAATTTGCTATATCAGTTGTGTAAAGATCTCATTTAATGATGTAAATATAGTTTTCTTGTCTGGTACATTATGAACTGAAGAGTCAATCACTTGCCATTCTGCTGCTCAGTAATACAGGATGTCTCATTAATATGGAACACTATATGCCTTTTTTATTGTAGTTTGAATCCATAAGTTGGCCAATTGCCATTAAATTAGCCAACCGAAAGCCACACCCCAGCTCTCCTTAACAGACAACCTCAATAGATGGGCTTTGTAATGGCCTTTAACAGCAAACAATGTCAGGTTATTCAGAGCAAGGAGTGAGTGGATTCTGAAGTGGAGAGAACACCCTGTCATCAACTACAGTTCTTGTATACTAAGGGAGCTCCAGCTCAGACATCCCCCGAGACCTCAGCGATGGCAAAGCTGGACAGAAGGAGAGAGAGTCTCTCTCTCTGTCGGGTAGACCGTTTCTCAAGTGACTGAATATGCTCTTTTCCATTTCAATTGTAAATCGCTTTCTATGCAATTAAACTCCTAATGCATACTTAGCATGATTTTAATACTGTTTTAAAAGATAGCAGAATTTACATTATGAGGCAAATTTCCTCCTCCTGTTTTGATGTAATCTTCAACATGTTTGTTCTGATCTTAAGCCCAATATAAGCAGTAGCAAAAGCGGATTCAGGATTTCTGGAATCAAGCTCCCATAGTTAGACAAAATTTACCAACTGTGTTAATTGTAGGGAAAATAGCTTATGGCCTGACATGCTAGCAACACCTCTAAAGGAAGCAGTCCCCAGTGACAAAGCTGCTGGTCACAGAGGAGAGTTGACCTTGTGCAGGGAGGATTTACTCCAGCCAACAATTGGATTAAAGATCTGCTTCATTCTATTACTGTGCTGGGCAGAGCTCTCATTTTGCCATATCTTCTACTTCCCTTTACCTCCCAAAGGAAACACCATCACAACAGGTTCACCACAGACCCCAGATAGCACGCAATGAACAGAACACGCACACAAGAAAAGATCGGCAAAAACTGCTATTCTTTCAGGGCTAAGATTTGTCAGACACGATCATAGGATTTTATTCTGCATAAGGAGCTTCAGCTCTTCATATTATTGATTTAATTTTTAAGGCTGATAAATTCAAGTTTAAGATTCAGCCTCCCAATTTCGGCAAAGCTTAATGTTTCAGGAGAGAGTGAATTAACCATAGAAAGCTGGGTTAGGTCTATGAAAGCCAAAGGGAAATGACACTTTCACAAACAGCACTATTATGTTTCCAACATCTAAGGTGTACAAGTACTGGCATTTTGCACTTAAACATGCACAGCTGGCAGCACAACTGTGGAGACACGAACAGTCTTCTTTCTACATAAAAGCACAGACAACATTTAAAATTAGATAATGCATGGACACTCCACTCAGAAATTCTGTTCCAAGTCAATGCAAATCTGCACAAAGTCTAAGATGCTAACATAGATCCCCCCCAGAACAGCAAGCAACAGACACCCTCTTCAATTACATTCACTATTTAAGTACCAGTTCAACAAGCAAAATGGAAGATTATCTTCTTTGCTACCTCAACTCTGCGCTGAATTTTACTAAGTAATGTTTTTAAAAGTCCCTGCTAGAGGGCTGATGTTCATTCAAACTGTGTAAACTGCATCTGACATGTTAGCGTTGGTGTGCACAGCAACTCAAGCAAAAATCAACCAATGCCCAGAGCTATCTTAGAGTGAGGTTAGTGTCTAATACATCTTAGTAACTAAAGAAGTGACAACAGGATACCAAAAGCTCACCAGGCAATGCAGAGAGAACCTTGAAACATTACTGACTGAGAATTATTCTCCCATTATCTGTACTCAAGATGGTCCCCAAGGGGGTGGGGGAGAAAAGATAGTAAGTTTAAATAGAAATTTCTAATAAGGGTCATTTTACATTGAGGATAGCATAAAAAAATACATTCATGTGCCCTTTCAGGCATGCAGTCCTTGAGTACTCTTCTCCCACTTTCAGTCCTCACCTAAAACTGTAATTATCACTACAAACTTTATTCTTCCATTCTATGCTATTGGCTGGCTTCTCCTTAGCTGCTCATTAAAAGCTTGTAAACAAACCTTTTTGACTGAACTGCTCGCTAGCAGTATTCATTAGTATCAATTCACAACTATGTATTGGCAAAATATATGTATAGACAAGATATATTTGGTTTGAAAGAATTGACCCCATTTTGCTCATATTAAATTGCATATAGCAAATGGCACTCAGCACCTAAAAGAATAATTAAATCCCGGCGTTCCAGACTAACAAGTCAGATACTTGCCCACAGATCATAATTTTTATTTTAGAAGCCAATAACAGATTCAGAATTAATTTCTGCTTCCTTCCATACACAAAGAATTCTCTATAAATATTGACTCCAAGATTGTGAGCAAAGTACTGCCCCACCCTTGATAATCACACAAAGTCCAATTCCATGGATTAAGTTTCTTGGGTCTCATCTACACTACAGAATTTTGCCATGCCAAACAATACTATGTTTTGTACAACTAATCTTAGCCCTGCTGCAAAAAAACATTAATACTTCACTAAGCTAGCCCGTAACACTATAGCGCTAGAATAGTCCAGAAGGATGGTCAAATTAGCTTGCACATTACAACTAGTCCTGCACCACTGTCCTTTGCATTGCTTTACTATGAATGTGGAGATATATACAAAATAATATGATTGATAGTGCCAGTTAAACATAAGCCAATACTAACTTAACTATACCCAGTTAAACTCTCCATTATAGGCAAGGCCCGAGCAGGATACCAAATATAAGAAAAATCTCCACCTTAATGAATTACTAGACAGAAAGATTCATGTGTGACCTTAAGTAAGGCTGACTATTCTTTCCAAAAGTCGCAGTCTGGAGTACATACATCCAAAAACTAACAGATAAATATTTAGACCATTACAAAGGAGGAATCTCTCACATAATTATTGCAAGATTATAGAGGATTCTCAGGGCTGGAAGTGAAAATACAAAAGCTATCAGGAAAACTGAACATCCACTTGATTATGGCTACAGAAAAATTAAGGCCTTGATTCCAGAGTAAGAGGCTACAGCCTGGTCTACCGTAAAGAAAAGCCCTCACCCATAACTATTTCACATTTGGGGAGAATGTATACCTTAAAATCAGCGGCACTGCTATGGGTACCCGTATGGCCCCACAGTATGCCAACGTTTTTATGGCTGATTTAGAACAACGCTTCCTTAGCTCTCGTCCCCTAATGCCCCTACTCTACTTGCGCTACACTGATGACATCATCATCTGGACCCATGGCAAAGAAGCCCTTGAGGAATTCCACCTGGATTTCAACAATTTCCACCCCACCATCAACCTCAGCCTGGACCAGTCCACACAAGAAATCCACTTCCTGGACACTACGGTGCTAATAAGCAATGGTCACAAACACCACCCTATCCCGGAAACCTACTGACAGCTATGCTTACCTACATGCCTCCAGCTTTCATCCAGACCACACCACACGATCCATTGTCTACAGCCAAGCTCTATGATACAACCGCATTTCCTCCAACCCCTCAGACAGAGACAGACACCCCTACAAGATCTCTATCAAGCGTCCTTACAACTATAATACCCACCTGCTGAAGTGAAGAAACAGATTGACAGAGCCAGAAGATTACCCAGAAGTTACCTACCACAGGACAGGTCAAACAAAGAAAATAACAGAACGCCACTAGCCATCGCCTTCGGCCCCCAACTAAAACCTCTCCAACGCATCATCAAGGACCTACAACCTATCCTGAAGGACGACCCATCACTCTCACAAATCTTGGGAGACTGGCCAGCCCTTGCCTACAGACAGCCCCCCAACCTGAAGCAAATACTCACCAGCAACCACACACACCACACGACAAAGACACTAACCCAGGAACCTATCCTTGCAACAAAGCCCATTGCCAACTGCGTCCACATATCTATTCAAGGGAAAACCATCATAAGGCCTAATCACATCAGCCACGCTATCAGAGGCTCGTTCACCTGCACATCTACCAATGTGATCTATGCCATCATGTACCAGCAATGCCCCTCTGCCATGTACATTGACCAAACTGGACAGTCTCTACGTAAAAAGAATAAATGGACACAAATCAGATGTCAAGAATTATAACATTCAAAAACCAGTCGGAGAACACTTCAATCTCTCTGGTCACTCGATTACAGACCTAAAAGTGGCAATTCTTCAACAACAAAACTTCAAAAACAGACTCCAACGAGAGACTGCTGAATTGGAATTAATTTGCAAACTGGACACCATTACATTAGGCTTGAATAAAGACTGGGAGTGGATGGGTCATTACACAAAGTAAAACTATTTCCCCATGTTTATTCCCCCGTCCTCCACACACTACTGTTCCTCACATGTTCTTGTCAACTGCTGGAAATGGCCCACCTTGATTATCACTACAAAAGGTCTCCTTCCCCTCCCCCCCGCTCTCCTGCTGGTAATAGCTCACCTTACCTGATCACTCTTGTTACAGTGTGTATGGTAACACCCATTGTTTCATGTTCTCTGCGTGTATAAAATCTCCCCACTGTATTTTCATAGAATCATAGAATATCAGGGTTGGAAGGGACCTCAGGAGGTCATCTAGTCCAACCCCCTGCTCAAAGCAGGACCAATCCCCAATTTTTGCCCCAGATCCCTAAATGGCCCCCTCAAGGATTGAACTCAACCCTGGGTTTAGCAGGCCAATGCTCAAACCACTGAGCTATCCCTCCCCCCACTGAATGCATCCAATGAAGTGAGCTGAAGTTCACAGAAGTTTAATGCTCAAATAAATTTGTTAGTCTCTAAGGTGCCACAAGTACTCCTTTTCTTTTAGCAGATGCAGACTAACATGGCTGCTACTCTGAAACCTGTCATTATGTTGCTCAGGGGAGTGAAAAAGCCACACACCTGAGCAACGTAGTTAAACTGATCTAACCCCCCAGGTAGACAGTGCTATCTTGGCCGGAGAGCTTCTCCTGTTGACATAGCTACCGCCTCCCAGAGAGGTGGCTCACCTATGCCGATGGGAGAGCTCTCTCCTGTCAGATGAGAGCATCTTCATTAAAGTGCTACAGTGACACCGCAGCACTTCCACCTTAACTGAATTGGCTCATTAGCACTAACCCCCCACTTGGTAAGGCAACTCCCATCTTTTCATGTGCTGTGTATTTATACTTGCCTACTGTATTTTCCACTCCATGCATCTGATGAAGTAGATTTTAGCCCACAAAAGCTTATGCCTAAATAAATTTGATACATTCTATAGACAGTTGCAGAGGTACTTGAGGCTGAGGCTGTGACTGGTAGGATCTTTCATATGTCCTCCATTTTTTCCCTTTTCAGTTTTCTGGTTTCCCCAAAAATCAGAGCTCTGTCCACTGATGCCTAAAACTTGTGTCTGAAATTTTGGAATTGATAGAATTCAAAAGTTATCACCTTATATACAGACAGACAGACACACAGAGAAATGCCCCTGAGTAAAGAATAAGGCTTTCGGAAGTTTGGTCAATGATTGAGGTAGCAGGACAGATGTTTAACCCCTAACCTGCATTGATAAAAATCCCAGTTTTTTGTACTTGGATTGACAGAGCATATTATTCTCCATGGCAACCTAATTCTCTCTGAAGTGATTGTGCAAACAGACCCTCTCCCAAAATTAAGAAATTTCAAATACCTTTTCCTTTTCATTATTTCCTCATTAAATTTGGCATGTTCCTTTCATATTAATGTAATCAAACTTTGTTAAGTCACTTTGTATGGAAATAATCTCTGCGTGAATTGTATTTAAAACAGAATATGCCATTCCATGGAAAGAAAGTTTCAAGTCAAAATCCAAATGCAATTTTTCTATGAACTACAGACTGACAAATTCCAGTGTCTGTATAGTTTCTTGTGCTTAGATTATACACTGTATCTTGATTAGAGGGGAGAACAAGAGAAATCTTCAAAGCATCGTGATATTATTTCACATTAATATATAATCAGAAAGGGTTTATATTCACATATTACCCCACAATGAGTATACAAAACACTTGCCTAGTGTATTTGTCCTGAAATATATCAAGGTTAAACCACTGCTTAATATAATACAAAACGTTCACTTAAAGTATGCATCATTTACAAGAATAAGTGCCACACTTCACAATTTCAGGTTAAATTTTAGCTGGGTACTACTAAGCTGTTCCAACTGCATTAATAGTATGTACTTTGTGCTAACCCACAAAAATAATCTTCCAGAAACATTTTTCTAAACATAGCTTCTTTTTTTTTTTAAATAAAAACACAGTCATACCAAAAAAAATGCAGTCTGTGCTGTTGAGGCAGTAAAAAAAAATTCAAAGCCTGTATTTGAATGAATCTTCTATACGTCGTATATAAAAATTCTCCTGCCTCTGAAGCACAGAGAAAAATTCTCTGAATTAGGTATTGCCTGGATATTTTTTTTTTTTAAACAGAAGGGGATTTTACAATAAATCTCTTTATTCTCTGCTACTGTCTGGCAATTCTGAACTACTTTGAATTTTGCAAAATAATATGTTTTTCAAAAGCTACAGTGTGGGAAGAAATATTGCTAACTTGACAGTCAGCTCTTTTAGCATGGGGTATATAGAGAGAAACAAACAGCAGAATATTGTTGTAAACTGCCAGATCACTACAAATCATCATCCCTTCACCTGCCTACAAATCAAATTGTAATCTGAACTAATTAAAAAGATAAACCTAGCGCCCAGATCAAGAGGAGAGTTTTCAACAGAGCATTCTCATTAACCTGTCCCTAATACATCCAATCAACTTTTCACGGTGCAGAATTAATTCTGTGCAACTGGAAAAACTCTGTGCAGTTATTTATGATACTGCATCTTGGTCTTACCCAGAAAGTAATTTCCTAATTGCAGCGAATTAGCCATGTCTTGATTCTTGGCCAAAAGACTCTCATAACTTGTGGGTTATGCATGACATCATTACCCACGTTCAGAGCAGACATTTAATTGGAGTTTCTGACAATCCATCTCCAGCTGTGCTCTCAAGCCCTAATGATTTGTGCCTGCTGATGAAATACATGTAATGACTTTTGTGTGCCCTATGAAAACATTACCATTAAATTCCGCGGCTACAGTTATGTGAATTAGGCTTTTATCCTTTTCCAGTAAATACTCTAAATGCATTGAACTGATTTAAAGATGTACTGTTTTTTTTACCCAGTATCACATTGCTTCTCCATACAGCAGAAATAGGTTTCAAGTTAAACTCTAGAACTTATAGCAAGTTAGTATATCTAGAAACATTCAGCTGGAGTGTTCATTCACAATAATTTACTTTCTGTTTTAGTGCGGCATAACAACAGCGTCAGGGTCAAATTCAGAGTGTAGGTTCATGTACATTACAACTTTCTTCGGACTCCCTCACCATGAACATGAATTTCAGGCTTGTCTACACATAAAAATTACATTGATTTAACTAAGTCAGTTTCTAAATTGATTGTAATAAATCAGCATAATCCTCTTCAGCAAGCACTCTTAAAATTGTTTTAAGTGCAGTTAAAATAGATGTCGTGTAATTCAGTTACTTTAATATCATGGAAATCACAGCAAGATGTCTGGGCTTCAATGCCCTCAAAAAGTAATTAAAATTATCCTTCTATGAAAACACATCTGAAACAAGTGGCTTTCCTTCACAATCAAACATCTGTGTTTCCCTTTTCTAAATAAATAAATACTTCTTAATATTTATATAAATGCAAACAAAACTCCTCCATATCAGGGTACCAATGCTGGCATATAAATTCATGTCAGGGCTCCTTGCTGGTAAGTAAATCAACATGTATTCAAATAACTAAGTCAGTATATCATATTAAAAAAATGTAACCACTTTCTAGATGTTTGGTATTTTCTGGGTTCAAGTTTCAGCAGAGAGTTTGGGCTATCCCAAAGGCTGACACTGTAGTACATTACTGGCGGGAGGGGGGGCTAGAGACATGAAGGTGTTCTTGTCTCAAGGGTCATCAAGCAAAGACCTCTTCTGCCAATCTCTGGTGGTTGTTCTAGTCTACGTTAACATTTGCTCTATTTGTGCTGCTACTTTTCCCTCCCTGCAACTAAACTTAAATAGGCTTCCCAGTGAAGAATCTGACATGTCAATATACAGATACCAAATGTTAGATCCCCATTTGCTGCAAATTCATAAAGGTTTTACTTTGAGATCACACTAACTACAGTTTAATGATTTTACTTCCTAATGCTCACGTATTTGAGCCAAGTAGGAATTACCCCTTTCCACTAATCATCACTACCAGCTCATACAGCCAGTCCCACTCTGCTACTCTACTACTTATTTGAAGAGGCTAACATTATGGGAAGAAATTTAATATTTTACACTTCAGTCCAACTCCTAAAAATCTGAGTGAAAGTGCCAAGTTACATCTGAGAATGAAAAGCCTTCAATATTTAGCAAGTCTGGGGAACATAGGAAGCTGAGAGATGTAAGGAACCCAGGGAACGCAGATAACTAAACAAGAATGTGAAGAAAATACAGCTATTTACTTATAATACAACTGTAATGCCAGTCAACTTCTTCCTACGGAGACTAATGCCTTAGGAAGTGTCAGAGAGCATGGAACAAGATGGTGGCTTAAGCAAAAAGCTCCAAGACTTCACAATTGCATTACATAAAAATTGCATAAGGTATGTGTGTTTGTTTTGGGGAGGGAGGTTTACATTATGTTCCTTACATTGCAAGTGCTTTTTCTCTTGATCACACAGTCTCCCTCATTAAGACTTACTAGAGGCACTACTGTCTTCTAGTATCAAGGACAGCAGATGAAGGAGTAAAGACTAAGAACCCAATAAGCTCAGGAAATATATAAGATGGCCATGAGATTTGTACCTACTTCAACATGAAACAAATAGAACAAACATCAGGTTTGCAACGTTCTCTCCACCAAGGCTTCAAAAATGGACAAAGAAAATACCTAGACAAATTAGAGGATTGGGCCAAAAGAAATCTGATGAGGTTCAACAAGGACAAATGCAGAGTCCTGCACTTAGGACAGAAGAATCCCATGCACCGCTACACACTAGGGACCGAGTGGCTAGGCAGCAGTTCTGCAGAAAAGGACCTAGGGGTTACAGTGGACGAGAAGCTGGATAGGAGTCAACAGTGTGCCCTTGTTGCCAAGAAGGCCAATGGCATTTTGGGCAGTATAAGTAGGAGCATTGCCAGCAGATCGAGGGACATGATCATTCCCCTCTATTCGGCATTGGTGAGGCCCCATCTGGAGTACTGTGTACAGTTTTGGGCTCAACACTACAAGAAGGATGTGGAAAAATTGGAAAGAGTCCAGCAGAGGGCAACAAAAATTAATAGGGGACTAGAACACATGACTTATGAGGAGAGGCTGAGGGAACTGGAATTGTTTAGTCTGCGGAAGAGAAGAGTGAGGGGGGGATTTGATAGCTGCTTTCAACTACCTGAAGGGGGGTTCCAAAGAGGATGGATCTAGACTGTTCTCAGTGGTGGCAGATGACAGAACAAGGAGTAATGGTCTCAAGTTGCAGTGGGGGAGGTTTAGGTTGGATATTAGGAAAAACTTTTTCACTAGGAGGGTGGTGAAGCACTGGAATGGGTTACCTAGGGAGGTGGTGGAATCTCCTTCCTTAGAGGTTTTTAAGGTCAGGCTTGAGAAAGCCCTGGCTGGGATGATTCAGCTGGGGATTGGTCCTGCTTTCAGCAGGGGGTTGGACTAGATGACCTCCTAAGGTCCCTTCCAACCCTGATATTCTATGATTCATTGCACAGGTTATGTCCCATATATTACTCAACGTGGGAGATTTTTCCATAAAAGATGGCTCTAAAATCACCAACTGCCTCATTGGATAGAAGATTTGGAAAACTAAGCACATTACTACAATCTCACATTCATCTGTTTCCCAGTAGCTAGTGAGAGATTATCACTGCTTTCCCACAAGCCTAAAAAAGATGCTTTAGCTCAAGGCAGGTTTTCCCGCAGGTAGTAATTGAATTGTTCCCTATTTCGTCAAGTTCCAAATCTGAGGAGAGACAGTGGGCTGGATCACCTCTTGAGATGTGTGTTCTATGTTCAGTTTTAACATTATACTCTCCTGTTTATGATTTGGCAAACTATTCTGGGTTACATGGAGACCTATGGAGCTAGGTAAATCGGTCAGGCTTAATATGTTTTATCTATTATGTCTAAGGATAAGGAAGTACTCAGCTACAAATATCATGGAGACAAAAATCAGAAAAAGAAGAAAAAGATCAGAAAACATTTTAATTTTTTTCTTTTTTTACTTCAAAGAAGCCTGAGACTTAACTGGATAAAACTGAGTCAGATTTTAAGGCCAGTTATCCTGAAACTTAAACAAAGAGCTCCAAAAATATCACAAACTTTCCACTTCTGCTTTTATCATCTTTATACTCTACTCTAACCAGCCTTTTCAATCTTCCTTTGTACCTTAAACTAAAAATAGTCAAAGGAGTAACATCAAATAAAGTGTACATATTTTCTGTCTCCACGACAAAAAAAACACCACAGATGCCATTTATGAAAGTATAAAGCAACTCAAGGATGGTAAGGCAAATATAAAATATGCATTTACACAAATATTTTTACACGGGTGAGATAAGACCTTTATAGTCAAACTGGGGGTGTTTTCAGGCATAATTTATTACACTTCATGCAACTTACAGAAGGTTTTCTATTTCACATAAATCCCTGATGTACAATCTTTATGTATACAAGCAAAACATGTCCCTTCGTGCTGATTTTATTTGCTTTAAATTCTCTTTTTGGACACTTTCAAGTCAAAAATCAATCCTACAGATAATATGTGCTACAAAAAGCAGATCTTCCTTTATAACTGTTAACAGTAACTTTTATAAACTTTGGAAATAAACTGATTTAATAAATAGTCTTGTAATTAATTTTTATGATTGAAAGTAAGATGCTCAAGTATGCATTCAATTGTTTGAGTTTTCCTGGAGAAGATTCTGTCTACCTTTGTTCAGTAAGGGCAGACACAGTGCAAGCTGCCTCCATAAATTACATCAAAAAGGAACGTTAGCGAATCTTTTAAAAAGTAGGGTTTTTTCCCTCTGAGAGGGCTGCCAGTGCAGCACTAACCATCACTTCCCCCTTTATGGTGTGCTGGGAAATTTGTAGGAAGTCTTTTTAGGATCATGATTCCATAGTCTGTGACTCAATGGCTACACTGACCTCAGCCAATAACTAGGATTTTCTACCACAATAAAGTGCCCCCTCCCTCTTGCACTTGCTGCTTTGGTTTCTTTTATTGAACTTAAACATTTTAGAGTCTCAAATCACCAAGTTTACAGCATGTTATTTGTCAGACTGTACAAACACAAATGAAATAACCATATCAGTAAAGATGTTAACAGAGTTTGACTGAACTCTCACGCATTGCGATGAAGATTCTTTTCGTGGAAATGATGGCAGCAGAGGAGAGCATGCCCTGCATACCAAGTTCACACGGCATACATTTACAAAGCTACCAGAAAAAGTGAATACTGGGTCACAAAGCAGGTCACCTGAAAACTCTGCATTATACAAAATATGAACTGCATGCACTCAAAAGTCATCCAAATTACGTAAAGCCTCATACCAGAGTAACCTCACTGGGGTGCAAATCACTTTGTTTAAATTATGCAGGCAGCCCAAAACACTTCAATGCATTTTAGGTACTGTACAAAATGAATTAGATGCCTTGATTTAAATACATGTTCATGGGTCTCAGGCCACACAGGCATGTGGAAATCCCTGGTACAGTTAAGGGGTACAGAGGCCAAATATTCAACTATAATACAATGAATACACCAAGAGACTACCGAACTTCTATGAATCAAAGGCACCTGGGTCCAAAAAGCAGGATACAAAACACGTGAACACATACCCTATTTACAAGTTGAGCAGGAAGGAATCATTAGGTCTCATCTACACTAGAAAATGTAACGGTTTTTCCAGCTGCAATGTAACTGTTTGGCATCATGGAAACCTGCTCTGAACAGGATTAGATAAGGACACCTAGCACCGTCTACACTAGCACTTACACATCATTATTACCACCATTGCAGCTTCACCATTTCTGGACAATAGATACATTTTCTAGTGTACATGTACTTAGTCTGAACTGGCAAACTTCATAGCCACAATTCACAGCTGGTGCAACTCCAGTGGTATAGCAAAGATAGAAGCTACAGTAAACATAGGACTTGGGTGTTTTTGAACCAGTGTGTCATCTAATCCTGGGCAGAGTAGGGTTGAAGGACATGATAGTAAGAACGCCAGCGGATGCACGTGCCTTGTCCACACTGCAGTCCCACTGGTGGAACTGCACAAGCGTTTTCCTCATAACCAGCTCTCTCTCCTATAGGATAGTTTGGAATCAGGCTTGATCCTGCTGGAGAAGTTTGTCTGTGAAGTCCACCAACTTGGTGTAGGCAAGAAAGTCATACTTCACAAACAGCGCCAGGTAATTTGAAATACGAAACTGAAAACTTGCAGAGGAAAAAACCTTGCAACTTAGAATGTCCAGGCATTTGCCCTCTTGATCCACCGGGATGGAAAGTAGGTGTTGCTGACGGGCCCGTTCCATCGATGCCTGAATGAAGAGGGAATTGGGTGGGGGGGTAAGAAAACAAACTCAGACCCCTTTGGAGGCACGCAGTACCTCTTTTTCACCCCTTTAGGAGTGGGTTTACTGGTGGCTGGGGTGTGGCAGACAGTCCAGGCTGGATGAAGGATGGCCTCATTGATTGGTAGGGCAACTCTGGCCAGTACCCAGACATGCAAGATGTCAAGTAGCTGGTGTCATTTATTTTGCACTTCCTCCAGTGGGATGTCGAGAGCACCAGCCACCCTACACAGCAGTTCTTGGAATTGTCAGTCATCACTAAGGGGTAAGAAGGGAGTCGAAGACACTGCAGCATCTGGGGATAACGAGGGGAAACAATCCAGTTCCGGCAGTACCACTGGAGTGAGGCTAAGTGGTGCATCTTCTAACAGCAGTTAGGAAGGCCTATTCAATGATGGCCAAAGGGGGGAGGATTGGAGACTCTTCACAAGTAAAGTGGGAAGGTTCTGACGGTGAATACTCTAGCCAGGATTGCCAGTACAGCCGTTCCAGTGGATGCTGAAAAGGGTCCCATGGAGCAGGGTACCAATGACCCCGCTACTGGGTAAAGGGAGGATATTGCCATTGAGCCGGCAGGGCCTTGGGGTAGTCACACTGTCAGTACAGGAGGGGTGGACCCTGTGCCCCATCCAAGTGCTCTGACCCTAAAAAATCAGAGGCCGGTTCGACTGATGGTGCTAGCAGAACTGCAGGAGCCTCAGAGGAGCGGGCTGGAATACAGCTTGAAGGAGGCAAGTCTAGTGTAGGGGAACACATCCTCAGAAGAGGTGATGGTTTATGAGGGCATGGAGACCTCACCCAGCTAACACAAACAGTTCATGAAGCACGGGGATGACTCTAGTCTCCCCAGTGTCAGCAGTACATGCTCCTCAGTTGGAACCAACTGGAACTGGAAGGGAGGACTGCCTTGAAACCAAAGATTACTTGACCTCAACAGAGCCAACCCAGAAGGAGTACAATGTTCAGTGGACGAAACTGATGGTCTGTGCAGCTTTTCATCATCCTTGTGCACCTTGGAATGTGCCACTTCTCCATGGCTGGAACTTGTGGATGGAGCAGTATCCTTCTTGGGCCTGAAAGGAAGACTTACTGCCATGCTTATGTGCAAGCTTCCTTGCTTCACAGCTAGGCCCCAACATGGGGTCCATAGTGCTGGTACCAGCGGAACTGGTCTGAAGCTCTGCAAGAGGAGGCATGCTCTTAGATTGCTCAGACCTATGTACAGGGGGTTTCTCCAACCTGAATCTAACTGCGGCCTCATGGCAACCTCCATGAGGTGCTTCTTGAGGCAGAGAGCCTGGCCTTCTTGGGCACGGGCTGGGAAGGAAAGGCAGATACTTCACTTGGATGCAACATGGACCTCTCCCATGGAGTAAAGGCAGCATTGGTGCTCATCACTGACTAAGAATGAGCAAGGGCAGAAAGCGCAGATCTCAAACCCCGGCATCTTCAGCATAAGCCATTACTCAGGCATGGGGAGACCTGTGAAAATGGAGTCCCAAAGTCCTTCAAACCCTAAAAACTACTACTAACACTAAAAATACTATAAAAACAACAAAATACTAACAGGAATGAAACAAACAAACAAACAAACAAACAAACAGTCTTTTTTCAGATTGTAGAAGTGCGTCACGAGGACGAGAGAACAGAAGAGGCTCCAACTCAGACCACGTGGCGATGAGAAGGAACCAAGGGCACAGCTGGTCCGCCCTGCCCCTTATTGCCTCAAACAAAACCATGAGGAGGAGCAAGGGCACATGCACAGACCAACGGACGCTACTACTTTTAAAACCTTTGGCTCCAGGCACATGCTTTTAACCCTCAGGTGGAATGCAGCAGGGCCCATCACTCCAAGGAGAATCTGAAAAATAAAGGAGTGCCTGCTAGTTGGCCCCTGGCAGCCACATTGGAGCCTATGTACTCCCAACACCTTACTACTTCTCCAGCAGAAACAGGAGTAGCTGTTCTGACAAAGATAAAGATACACCATGTTACTGCACACCACTACTTCAACTCCCTGAGAAGTACAGCAAAAATTTTTATTAATTATTATTATTATTATTGTGGGTGGCAGCCTGGTCCAGAACCCAGAGATCTGGGTAAGAGCCTGGAGTTCTCAAGGTCCATTCTTTGGCTGTGCCACGAATTCACTGTGTGGCATTGGGCAAGTCACTTCCCCTCTCTATCCCTTAGTTCCTCATACTGTAAAATGGCTTGAATGATACTGCCTTTTCTTCATCCCAGAGTTATGAACATAGTTGCTTTTACAGTGCTGAGTACTATACTATTTATTACAGATCTAATGATTGTATGTAAATGTAAAAATACTGGACTCATGAATTCACAACACAATTTTAGGAATTTACTTGAATCATAGACACTCATCATCTCCTAACAATCTAATTAGCCAATGTTTGTACAATGCTATGAACATATAAACAATTATGTAAGGTCAGTTATTAATTTTCCATTAGTATGGATATTTCAAAATAGTGACAGCAAATGTTTCCCTCTCAAGCCAGGAAATGTTAGTTCATGTTGAAACCACTGAAAACTCCTCTATGCCAGTCAAAACTGACCCCCAAACAAGCATCCTAACCCAGCATGCTAAACTCAGTGAAATACTGAAATCCACAGCTGTGTACAGCAGTAGTGTTATGCATCTGACAGTTTTATTTGTGTAACAGTTTATGCTTTCATTATGTTCTGTCACTTGCTACATGGAATTTGAATTTAAGAGGATTCCACTGTATCATATCTAAGAGGTTTACAACAAAATCCAAATAGCTAAACTCTAAGATGCACTGCATTACTAGATTTAAGGGTTCACAGTAACATGTTGTAGCAATGCTACCTACATTAACCATCTTTTCACAAGGAGTTTCACCGATAAACTATATAAATTGCACCTGAAAAGTTATCTTAAGCATGGATAAACCAAAACAGCAGAGAGGAAAGGTTCAATTGTGGTAGGAGCCAACCTAGTCGTTTGCATCAGATATTGAAAGAAATGTGTCAAATTACTACTTGTTTTTTTACATCCAAGTAATGAAATGTCAAATAATTAACTAAAATAACAATATTCTAATATTCACAAGATCTCAAGCATTTCATTTTCTATTTTCGGTCACAGACAAAATAAGGCTAAACTGGCGACGTATTATTTTGAAAACAGTAAGGGATGATGGGATACAGTAAGACTTTCTTTACTCTAACAAACC
Source organism: Natator depressus (assembly GCF_965152275.1). NCBI lineage: Eukaryota > Metazoa > Chordata > Testudines > Cheloniidae > Natator > Natator depressus. The sequence continues at coordinate 106,156,130 of NC_134241.1, forward strand.
TAGTGACAGATTTTAAAGCCAGAAGAGATCATTGCCATCACCTAGTGTGACCTCCTGTGTATCACAGGCCACAGAACGTCACCCACAAGTATCTGCATCAAGCCCAAAACTACTGTTTGAGTTGGAGCAGATCTTCAGAAATCTGAAGACTTTGAACCCAGGAAAATCCACCACAATGCTCAGTAATTTGTTTCAATGACAAATTTCCCTCATGCTTTAAAAAACAAAAACAAAAACAAAAAAAACCCTAATTTCCAGTTTTATTTTTCTGGCTTCAACTGCCAGCCACTGGATCTTCTTACACGTCTGTCTTACTAAGTTAAAGAACACTATGGGAAATTCTCTTCCTTGTAGGTACCTTTAGACTTAAGGTAATTACATCGCATCTTAACCTTCTCATGGTTAAGCCACAAAGATTTACAGCTTCTTTAGTCTCTCATTATAAGGAAGTTTCCAAGAACTCAAATAATTCTCATGGCTTTCTTTGAGCCCTTTCCCAATTTTATAAATGTATATTTTGAAGTTTGGCTATCAGGACTGGTCACAATATTCCAGTCGTACTGTCACTGATGCTGTAGATTGAGGTAATAATATCATCACAGATTCATAGATTCCAAGGCCAGAAGGGACCATTGTGACCACAGAGCAGGGGTGATTAAATTTACAGATCCTCCAAGCCACATACGATAATCTTCAGAAGTCTGAGAGCCGGGTGCACCTATGGCAGGGTGGTGGAGCTCAGGGCTTCAGCCGCGTGGGAGGTGCCTGTTGGTGCTCAGGGCTTCAGCAAGAGTGAGGCTGAAGTCTGAAGCCCCGGCAGGCACCTCCTGTGGGGCAGAAACCCTGAACTCACCCCTCCTCCCCAATCTGGTAGGTGGAGAGTGGCGGGCATGGTGGGCTCCAAGAGCCACACTAACTGTAAAAGATCCGCATGTGGCTCGCAAGCCCCAGTTTGGCCACCCTTGTCATGTAGTCCGACCTCCCGTATATAACACTGGCCAGAGAACAGCCACAAAATAATTCCTAGGGCAGAGCTTTAAAAAAAAATCAAAATCCTGATTTAAAAATTGCCAGCGATGGAGAATCCAATGTGAACCTTTGTACACTGGTCCAATGGTTAATTATTCTCACCATTAAAAGTTTACACCTTATTTCCAGTCTGAATTTCTCTAGCTTCAACTTCCAGCCATTGGACCATGCTATACCTTTCTCTCCTAGACTGAATAGCAATCATCAAATAATTATTCCCCAAATAGCTACTTATAAATTGTAATCAAGTCATCCCTGAACCTTCTCTTTGTTAAGCTAAATAGACTGAGCTCTTTAAAGCTCTCTCTCTCTAAGGCAAATTTTCTAATCCTTTAACCATTCTCATGGCTCTTCTCTGAACCCTCTCCAGATCATCATCATCATCCTTCTTGAACTGTGAAGACCAGAACTTGAACTGTGAAGACACAGTATTCCAGCAGCGGTGACACTAGTGCCAAATACAGAGGTAATATTACCTCTCTCATTCCTACCTGTGATTCCCATTTATGCATCCAAGAATCACATTAGCCGTTTTGGCCACAGCGCCACACGGGGAGCTCATGCTCAGCTGATTATCCACTATCATCTCCAAATCTTTTTCAGACTCACTACTTCCCAGGATGGAATCCCCCATCATGTAAATATGGCCTACATAATATTATCCTAAGTGTATACATTTACATTTAGCTGTATTAAAATGCATGTTGTTTGCTTGCGCCCTGTTTCAAGTGATCCAGATTGTTCTGTATTGGTGACCTATCCTCTTCATTATTTACCACTCCCCCGCAATTTTTGTGTCAACTGCTAACTATTTGGGATGATTTTACATTTTCTGCCAGGTCACTGATTAAAAAATGTTAAATAGTATAGACCCAAGAACCAATTCCTGCGGTACCACACTCCCACACACTGATGATTCCTCGTTTACCATTCTGTTTTAAGACCTATCAGTTAACCAGCTTTTAATCCACTTAATGTGTGCCAATCAACATGTTAAGCAGGATCTGGACCAACTAAAACCAGGAAATTCAGAGTAGAACCCTGTCTATTCCACACACAAAATCCATATGACCAAAAAGTATTATAAACATGCTTTATTCTTGCAGCATAGTCAGAAAAATTATATCACTACATTACAGCACCATATTATAACCTTAATAGGCCTTTTCTACACTAACCTTTCTTCCTCAAAAATATACCAGCGATACTATCACTAGTGCAGCTTCATAGGTTACAGAGACAATGGGAGCACCAGTGTAGACAAGGTGCCATGGCCATCAACTTTTTAACCACCTTGTCATCTAGAAATTCTCTAAATTAGGTTAGATGATACAGGAGTCAGAATTCCAGAAACTGGTATATAATATCGTTGTCACTAGTAGTAGCAATGGCATGAAATTTTAGGGAGAAAAAGCCAAGGCAGACTTTTAAATATAAGCTAAAATGTGGTTCTGTAACTTGGCTATAAAATGCGTATTTTCTGTCCACACAGCTAACTCTACTCCTACACAATGTTACTCTGTTTTTAATCCAAGGATAGCCCTTTTATCCACAGATGTCACACTGGAAGCTCATATTCAGTTGGTTATCCATCATGAGTTCAAGTCCTTTTCAGTCACTGCTTTCCAAAACAAAGTCTCCCATCCTGTAAGTGTGATCCAGACCTTGGTGGAACCATTTGATAGGAAGCTTTCTTACCTCTGAAAGGTATTTCCTTCAGAGCTGTCTCATTATCTACCTTCAAAATTCTCCTCAAAACTCTCCTTTACCAGAATGCCTACATAAACCTTGACAAGGGTTATGCTGCTGGCATACTGCAACACTGCCTATCATGCTGACCAATATTGTGTCATTGTTTACTTGTACTCCCTTGTCTACACCCATCTGTTCTCTCGTCTTATACTTTGATGGTACGCCATCAGGGCCAGGACTCTGTTTTTGTTCTATTTGTAGTGTCTAGCACAATGTCGTCCTGGTCCATGACTGGGGCTCTCAGGTACTACAGTAATACAAACAAACAATATATAAATGCTCTGTCATGAGTCATGATGACAGGAGAATCAATCTAGGACGTGTCCTCTCTCTTCTTACTTCTACAGCTGCGAATTGCAATGTATTTGCCATAAAGAGATATTTACAAGCTGAGAAATGATACATCTGGATGGAATGAAGCTGGCTGATGAACCAAGAAAATGTCCACTCTCAAACTTAGAATAAATAGCTTTCCTCCAGAAACTTCAAACTACAAGCCACTAATAGAGACTATCCTCAAATAGACATATTTCAGAAGCAGGACAGGAGAAATAGAATATTGGTGATACAACTAGCATTAAACCAGAAAACAAGTTAAGGGTAAAGCATTAAAGACTGCACTTCTCTATCAGAGAAACATTATTTAGTTATATATAGATAAGAAAAGCGTTCTTTTTCTATTTAAGCAGGAAGGGCACTCTCTAGCTAGAGGGGATCAGCACAGCATTCCTGGCATATAGCAGGTTGGGATTACTTCAAGAATAGAGGTTTGAACAGGTGACATGTTTGGTTTGGCAGGAGCAGAGGAGAGATTCTTCCAGAATCATTTTGGCTGTCCCAAAGACCTTCACTATCAAAGAAATCTGTAAAGAAGAAGAGGAGGAGGAAATTAACCATGTCTGCAAGAGCAAGTTCCTTTTTCGCATGTGAGTCTAAGGTGGATTGGTTGTTGAAGACTGCTCATCACTGGCTTCAAGTTGAGGTTGAGGAGAACCTAGAGATGAGTCTGGCATGAGAGCCAATGACCTCTAGTCAAAGCAAGATGAAAACCTTCATCACAAAGGAAGGACAGATTAGTTTTTCTGTTCATAGAATCATAAAATCACACAAGTTTAGGGTTGGAAGAGACCTCAGGAGGTCATCTAATCCAACCCCCTGCTCAAAACAGGACCAATACCAAATAAATCATCCCAACTAGGGCTTTGTCAAGCCGGGCCTTAAAAATCTCTTAAGGATAGAGATTCCACCACCTCCCTAACTAACCCATTCAAGTCCCTCACCACCCTCCTAGTGAAATAGTGTTTCCTAATATCCAACCTAGACCTCCCCCACTGCAACTTGAAACCATTGCTTCTTGTTCTGTCATCTGCCACCACTGAGAACAGCCAAGCTCCAACCTCTTTGGAACCCCCCTTTAGGTAGTTGAAGGTTGCTATCAAATCCCCCCGACTCTTCTCTTCCGCAGACTAAACAAACCCAGTTCCCTCAGCCTCTCCTCAACAGTCATGTGCCCCAGCCCCTGATCATTTTCATTGCCCTCCTCTGGACTCTCTCCAATTTGTCCACATCCTTTCTGTAGTGGGGTGCCCAAAATTGGACACAATACTCCAGATGTGGCTTCACTAGTACCAAATAGAGGGGAATAATCAATTCCCTCGACCTACTGGCAATGTTCCTATTCATGCAGCCCAATATGCTATTAGCCTTCTTGGCAATAAGGGCACACTGCTGACTCATATCCAGCTTCTCATCCACTGTAATCCCCAGGTCCTTTTCAGCAGAACTGCTGCTTAGCCATTCAGTCCGCAGCCAGTAGCGGTGCATGGGATTCTTCCTGCCTAAGTGCAAAACTCTGCACTTGTCCTCCTTAAACCTCATCAGATTTCTTTTGGTCCAATTCTCCAATTTGTCTAGGTCACTCTGGACCCTATCCCTACTCTCCAGGGTATCTACCTCTTCCCCCAGCTTAGTGTCATCTGCGAACTTGCTGAGGGTGCAATGCATCCCATCATCCAGATCATTAATAAAGATGTTGAACAAAACCGGCCCCCGGACCGACCCCTGGAGTACTCCGCTTGATTCTGGCTGCCAACTAGACATCAAGCTGTTGATCACTACCCATTGAGCCCGACAATCTAGCCAGTTTTCTATCTACCTTATAGTCCATTAATCCAATCCATGCTTTTTTAACTTGCTGGCAAGAATACTGTGGGAGACAAAAGCTTTGCTAAAATCAAGGTATATCAAGTCCACCGCTTTCCTCATATCCACAGAGCCAGTTATCTCATCACAGAAGGCAATCAGGTTGGTCAAGCGTGACTTGCCCTTGGGGAATCCATGTTGACTGTTCCTGATCATCTTCCTCTCCTCCAAGTGCTTCAAAATCGTTTCCTTCAGGACCTGCTCCATGATTTTTCCAGGGACTGAAGTGAGGCTGACCAGTCTGTAGTTCCCCAGGTTCTCCTTCTTCCCTTTTTTAAAGATAGGCACTGTATCTGCTCTTTTTCAATTGTCCGGGACCTCCCCCGATTGCCACGAGTTTTCAAAGATAATGGCCAGGGGCTCTGCAATTACATCAGTCAATTCCCTGAGCACCCTCGGATGCATTAGAACTGGACCAATGGACCTGTGCATGTCCAGCTTTTCTAAATAGTCCTTAACCTGTTCTTTCACCACTGAGGGCTGGTCACCTCCTCCCCATACTGTGTTGCCCAGGACAGCAGTGTGGGAGCTGATCTTGTCTGTGAAGTCTGAGGCAAAAAAAGTATTCAGTACTTCAGCTTTTCCCACATCATCTGTCACTAGGTTGCCTCCCCCTTTCAGTAAGGGTCCCATACTTTCCCTGACCCTTTTCTTGTTGCTAACATACCTGAAGAAACCCTTCTTGTTACCCTTCACATCCCTTGCTAGCTGCAGCTCCAAGTGTGATTTGGCCTTCCTGATTACACCCCTGCATGCCTGAGCAATATCTTTACACTCCTCCCTAGTCATCTGTCCAAGTTTCCATTTCTTTTAAGCTTCCTTTTTGTGTTTAAGCTCACCGAAGATTTCACTGTTAAGCCAAGCTGGTCTCCTTCCATATTTGCTATTCTTTCTGCACATCAGGATGGTTTGTTCCTGCACCCTCAATAAGGCTTCTTTAAAATACAGCTCTCCTTGTTAATCTTCATCTTTTCAGATATTTTCTTATGACGTGGCTGGACTAGCTGAACCATGGGAATACCCCTAATTCAAGAAAAATGTTGAAACAAGAGACAGCCAATCACTCATGTTGTTCTCTCTGTGTGAGGCAGAACATAACCAAGGAAACTAACAGGTGTTTTGAGACAACCTAGGTGCATGCTCAAAGTTCTGCAAATTCACTGGATAGCTTGTGCCTGTTCCAGTGAGACCATAAATGAAAATCCCACTATTTCAAGGCTGTTCTCTTTGAGCATTTCATTGGATAAAATATGCACATCATTCAGGATGATAATGCCAGTTAAATCATTTGATTGTACCCAGCTGAGGTAGGTAGGATTTAGAGTACAAAGGATTGATTTAATCACTGGCTGTACGTCCAAGGAGTAAATACAGCTTTTCTGTTAACTAGTGAGGATATGAGTAATAGCTAACTGTTGCCCACCTTTAACTGCAAGAGCATGCATTACAAAAACAAAATATTATTGAAATAGATGCAAGGTTTGTAAAATCAGCTATCAGAATTGTATTAGATGCTCAGAAATCAAGCAGCAGCCATAGGGAGGTCTGGTTTATTTACCTCAAGCGTACAACACACACATCAAAGGCAAGATTTTTCAAAGGCATAGATGGGAATTGGATGTCTAACTGCCATTTGTGCATTTGAAAATATCCTGAAACTCTCACGAGGAAGTCCCATAACCCTAAATTGTCCACTAAACAATACAGCAATCAAGCTGGACACAACAAGCGTAGTTAAACCTGCAACGCAGTTTCCATTCTAACCCTGCTTTAACATGCTCAGATCTTAACAACACATTTACCCGTTCTCCATCCTTGCTTCACAGCTCAAAAGGTATTTTTTTTAAGTTTGAACCCCAGACTCATCTTTGGCAAATTTGGAACAAAGATGGAGATTTAGATATACACTTGAATGATTTAGTAAAAAAATCTGACACCTTTTTGTAGGTAAGATGACTGAAAAATTATTGGACTGTTAAACTGTAAAACTGGTAGGTAAATAACGTAACCATATGTTCACTTCATTTATGTCTGGGCAGGAGGGCTGGGGTGCAGGGGGGGTGAGGGCTCCAACTGGGGATGTGGGCTCTGGGGTGGGGCCAGGGATGAAAAGTTTGGGGTGCAGGCTGCCAGTGCTGTGATGGGGAGAGAGAACGCCTCCCCGCTTTCTCTCTCCGCAGCAGCACCTGGGTTGGAGGAGGAGGAGGGGCATCTTTCCCCGCCGCAGCAGCTCCGGCGCTGGGGCCGTGGGATAGGAGCCTCCCCTACAGTTGCGGCAGGTCCAGGCCAGGGCTGGGTTGGGGCTGCGGGAGGGGTGCCTCTCCCGCCGCAGCAGCAGGTCTGGGCCAGGCTAGGTTAGGACCAGGGGAGGGGTGCGTCTCCCGATGGAGAGGCAGGTCCATGACTGGGCTGGGTTAGGGCTGCAGCGGGGAGAGATTCCTCTCCTCCAGCCCCGGACCCAAGTGCCTGTGCAGCATTTAATAGGCGGCCGCACAGCTTAGAGGGAATTTAGGCGACAGGGGATGGACCACTTGATGATGACCTGTTCTGTTCACTCCCTCTGAAGCACCTGGCATGGGCTACTGTCAGAAGACAGGATACTGGGCTAGATAGACCTTTGGTCTGACTCATTATGGCCGTTCTTATACCATGTCACAGCTCTCCTGGGCCCAGCAAGCCTCCCCATAGCACCCTGATGGGGAGGAATTGCAACTCCTTTTCACACCAAATGCTCAAGTCCACTCATGTGGCACCCCTAAAACACAAAGGGAGCTACCATTAGAGAGCCATCTAAATATATACATTAAACTGCCTCTTTAGCTCATATATATAGTTTCAACTGCTTGTATTGTATTAAAAATGTCCGCTGCAATTACTATACTTTGTTTCTCTACCTTGGATGGCTAATACCACTCTACCAAACAGCCTAATCACACTGTGCCTTTTATGGATAAATTTGCCAACCTCCCTCTCAAAGGACTCCTGAATGCAAGGATTACAAAGATGAGGAGAGACTCAAGGCTTCACAGATTAGAAATTAGCCTCACTAATTTGTACCAACAAGACTGTCTCATTTTAGCAACCACTGGAGGATATAAAAGTAACCTTCCTGGTGATTAACCAGTCTTAATAGTGAGTTTTTCGGGGGGGAGGGTTAACACCATACTGAAAGGTACCAGCCTTATTATACTATGCTTTGGAATGTTGTATCCTTATGCTCACCCTGACTTGAAAGCTTTCCCCACCTTTTATTTAAAGCAACACAAAGTTATACAGTTTAGCTTCCACCTCTTCCCCTCCCCTCCCATGCTGTTATGCCAACAGAGATATTTTAACAGCTTGGACTTTTCCCTCTCCTGAAATCTTGTGGCAATCTCAACACTAATTTCATTCGCATTACTGACACTTAGCTGCCAAATGGCATGCCATCTTCTCCTCCCATTTCACCACAATTATTTTTTTAAGCATTTCAATTTAAGATTTTTTCAAATAAAGATTTACTATTCTGCTTCACTCAGGTTGATTTAATTGATGAGATGCATCTACTTCTACCCTTATGGTGCTTTATACAAATAAAAGGCATCACCAAACCTCATCCCAACAATGACAACTGATGCCAGGGAGAGTGAAATGCAAAGTTCCACTGAAAGGCCTGCCCCTGCTTATATACACATTATGGATTGTGAGCTCAAACCTCCCAGCTGACCTCCTCTAATAAAACGAAACACAGGGAGAAGGGTTCATTCTCTGAGCCTCTGGAGAAGCCTCTTCTCTACTCTCTTCATGATTATGGGTTGCATACATCAATCCCAAAATCAGGTCATCTGAAAGAATTTGCTGAGCACCGTTGTGGAAAGTGTTTTCATGGGTAACTTTAAAATCCTGCCAATTCATAGCATTTCAACAATTAACTTTCAGTTTTATGAAAGATTTTACACACATGCTTGCCTACTTTGGATCAAGCCATTTTCTTTCTCTATTCTCAATTAAGTAATCCAGCAGTGTTTACCTACAGAACAGTGGATGTAATAAGAGCTGGCAACTTATAGTTAACTTCCTCCTGCTTTCATTGTACCTTTCCTAACTTCAGTTCATGATTTGGTGTAACTTGATGGTGTGTGGGGTGGGGAGAGCCAGGGTTGCATTTGAAGCATTAGCTGAGCTTTCCTTTCCTTTTCACTCTCCCACCAGCTTTTTAAAAGATAAACAAGACAAAGGAGTCTCAAGAATAAGGACAGAACTGAATTCCCAAAGCATAACATTTCTCAACAACTTTTTAAAATAAAAGCCTAGCATTGTAAGACAGTTTTGCAAAATATTTCCTGGTTTATGTCTCCTCCAAAAAGGGAGATACAAGTTAATGTCATAATTTCATTCAATATCCAGATCTAGCACTGATGTGTTACAGTGAAGCCAACTTCTTAACTGTGTATACTTGCTGTCACTAGAGGAGATTACAGTTAGACCTGGGTACCTTCTCCAATAATGCCAAGTTTTTCCTGACTTGTCCTTTTCACTAGGGCAGATACTCTGTGTTCTGATGCAGATTTTGGTCTAGATGGCTCAAAGTTTTCAGAGACTAATTTAAAACATACTTCTGATGGTGCAGTTGAAATATTTAAGAAAGGTCAGATTTTCCTCCTACAAAATTCTGTCTAGTACAATACGATGGCAGCTCCAACAGAAATCTGGGAGTGATCATGCACCTTTAGTTGACATTTGAGAATCACCTGGTGGCTGACAGTAAAATGCCGATTTATGATCTGTAGACAACATTATTTGAGGGCAACGCTCCCCATAGGCAGGCACTGAGACAGCACAGCATACCTGTAATTCTCTGAAGTTCACTCTAATCCAGTGCATTCTGGAGGCTTCAGATGCAGTCTTTATGTGAGCAGGGCAATCTTCCATTCCATTTACTTTTTAAAAGAATTTTCAAATTTTTTTTAATCAGTTTGAAAACGTTCCTGCTTCCTCTAACAGAGTAGATGGTCTCATTTACAGAAACTGACTGCATCTTCATGGTAATTCCAAAACAAAGACTAAGAATAAGTGTTTATAGATTTCCCCATCTCTCACTGTTTAGAAAACTGGGTCATTCACAAGACAGGATTTAGAGTGGGATACACACTTTTAGGAGGCTCAGCTAGACTTTTAAGTAAACTACTAATTTCTTGTCTTTTCATTGTAATAAAAGCTTGAGGTGTGAATTGTTAAGAAGCCACTGTGAATCAAGCTGTATAAATCTCTCAGCTATCTACAGAAAACCCCAATTATTAAATCCTTCCTTTGGAAACTGAGCATATAGTTTGGTCTACAAATGGAGAAAAATTCTCAGCAGTAGTGATTTTATAGTTCAGAGTAAAGACAATTTAAATCTGCAAAAGATATCATTTTCTTTTCTTCAGAAGGAAAAATAATCTACCACTTGTAAAAGTTATTGATTTCATGCAGGCTAGCTAAACTGCACATTAATTAAAGTAATATGCCTGTTAAAGAGAGATAAAAGAATAAAAACTGCCTTTCACAATTTTAAATCCGCTCAGCTGGCATTGGGATGGCAGAGTTCAGTTTAGTTTTGCTGGATTTTTTTTTCCTTACTTCAAAACTAAAACTGGACTCATCTACCTTTATATGTACTATTGAAGAGATTCAAGCAAGTTGTATGGGGTTGGGAGCAAGTTGCATTTAAGAAATCATAACTGAGCTTAATATTAAACATCCCAATTAAAGTCAAGTGTTGGAAATGTGTACCTCTATTGGCCCTGATGTTTCAACCTCTTTGGCTGCAACCAAACGAACACTGATATACAATGGCTTGATGAAATACTGCATTAGTATCATTTGTAATGATTTTCATTCCACTCTTACATAACTTTCATTCACACAATAATCCAAAATATCTTTAGTCACTCCAAAATTGAGGGGGTGCAGCAGCACTCATTAAAAGTTAATCACAACACTCACACATGCTCAGATGTTGATAATATTATTCTCCAAAGATTCCATCCACACTGAGCACAGTCCATCATTACAAAGCTGTGTGCCAGCGAGACCGCACGTGCTCCACCACAGGGCTCAGCAGGATTTTTCCTGCAATTACTCCTCTCAGTTGTCAGGGGACACTGCAGTGCAAGAACTGAGACATTCTTTCCTGTGCTCTCAATTCCGCCCCCATTCTCTCTCCACCCCTCACTAGTGCCAAGCAAGCATGGAGGAGGAAGCAACTCGACTCTAATGCAAAGGGGTGAGGAATGCGAGGGATGGGACAGGAGCTGATGACAGACCATGATAGGGGCAGACGTGGGTGGGAAGAGATTAGGAGAAGATGGCAGGGACATGCTGTTAGGACAGTGGCAGAAGAATCTAACCACTACAACACATGCCCCTCCACAACCTGGCACTGAACCCATGACTGATTAACCTCAACGTTCCTCTGCTGTCTAAAAGCCAGCTGTGAATCCCACCAGCAAAAATGCATTCTCCATTCCTTTCCAGAGGCTGGTCCACACTAGCTGCCACTTACTCTATTAGCTCAAGTGGTAGAGGTCTGTTCTGGGGGAATGAAAGGTCCCAGGCCTGATGATGAACCATATGGGGATCAATGTGTTCCACATGATGGAATTTTTATTTTATTTTTACTTTGTTTTCTGTTATTTCATACCAAAAACTACATAGTGCTGTGCTGCATATTACAACAAAAAGCTACATTAACACTATAGTAACATTACAAAGCCAAGCATTTAAAAGTTCAGAAATGCCAGAATTGCAGTTGTCCATGCAACTCAAATTCAGTCCTTTGTGCAAATGCATTATGATAGTCTAATTACACAGTTACATACTATTTCTTCCACAGCAACCTGCCATAGTCAATGCATGGAATGGACGATATTCATTTCCTAACTTCTGAGTGCTTGAATTTGCAACCTTCATGTTCTTTTACCAGGTTTTTTTTAATGTAATAATATGTAGCACAGCACTGCATTCTCTAGACAAAAATGACTGAAGCAAGTTAAGATACAATTCTCTAAAGCTAACCAGCAGCTTCAAATCAATAACAACTTAATTATTTGACAAAGATTATTAAATGATGCCGTGCAAATTACCAGCAGCATTCTTCTTCCAAATTCAATGAAGTGATAATGGCATGATGTTATACTGATAGATGCCAAGTGCTTTACACTGAAACACTGGCACACGCAATGTGGCCTTCAACTCTTGTTAAAGTAGCACATATTTTAAACTGAAGGCAGAAGAATTTACACATCTATTAGCCTCCTTTGATACTAAACTTTGAGAGAGGATAAGATAAGGTAAAAATGACAGTAGTCAGAGAACATTAAGACAAAAGAATCAAACAGTAATCTAAAAAACTAACTGGATGCAACTTCAGCGAAGGGTTTGTATATATGGAGCAGCAACGCACACTAGAGAAAGAACACTGCATTAAAGGGCACTGTGGAACCTTTAGTTCACGCCAGCAGTTTCTACACAGACCAGTTAGTGCACAGCATGGTGGTGCACTCCGTGCAGACATACTTTTATTTACTTTCTAGCTGCAGAACATTTTGTATATTAGGATTCATTTTAGAGTCACTTTAAAAAACGTGATCTCAGAAACAAAAGAAACAATTCACTCCCTACCTGTTGATTCTGTTTCCATGCTTAGAATCCACCCTTATAGGCAAGATATTCCCTCATCACACCAATATGAGCAAAAGGATTTTATGCACACACCACTCTTCTCTCCATGAGCTTCCCAGAGCAGTCCACAGAGAAGGCCTTTGTGTAATATGTGGAATCTATGTTGGCAGATCCCAGACACACAGTACAAAAATGGTTGGCTGTTTCCCTGTAACTAAAATCTCAAAATGTTATCACTACAGATTTTGAATGTTGAATTAGACAGGTGAAGTACCTATGATAAGATTTATAGAGCTGCTTGCTGCTCTTGATAATATGGCTGTAGATCTGGTTATAGTCTTAAACTTCATATTGTCTATAAAGTGGTATGGGGTCTTCAAAAAGCTAAATCAAGTGCCTTATATTCTGGATAAGTTCTGAGGATTTTTTTTTAAAGATACACTCTTGGGGACAACAACTGCCAGGTACAAATACAGCTGAGTAAGAATAAAAGATGATCTTAAATTGTATGCAGACAAATTCAAAAGTCAGAAAGTAGAAAATCTGACCAGAGGGGAAGCTACATTGGATCTCCACTGGAAACCTGAGTTAAAGAAGGTACTCTGATACACAAGCGCCAGCTTTCTCCTTTCCCTGGGGGTGCTCGACCTCCGTTCAGCCCCAGGCCCCACCCCACCTCTTCACACTCTGGCCCCACCTCTTCCCATCCAGTTCCGTCCCCTCCCCCGAGCATGACCCATCCCTGCTCCTCTCCACTCCACCCCCAGCACCTCCTGTGTGCCGCAGAACGGTGGGCAGGAGGAAGGGGGAGGAGTTGATCGACAGGGCCGCTGGCAGGTGGGACGTTCAATGGGGCAGGGGTGGAGATAGCTGCTAGTAGGTGCTAAGGACCCACTCATTTTTTTCAGTGGGTGCTCCAACCATGCACACTACACTGGACATTCAGACCAGGTCTGTGGGACCCAGTAGGGTTGCCAACCCTCCAGGATTGTCCGGGAGTCTCCAGGAATTAAAGATAAATCTTTAATTAAAAATTATGTCATCCGATGAAACCTCAAGGAATATGTCCCAAAAAAATTGGCAACTCTAGGACCCAAGCTTGTGGACTTGGTGTTTCCAAGCCTGTACTTGAGCATCCACACTGCACTGTAAACCTGGGTATACAATTATTGGAACCAAGTCTCCCAGCTATGCTAATGCATCCATACTGTACTACTGCCTCAGGTCTGAGGCCTGATGTACGTCTACACTACAAAGTGACAGGGCTTGGACTCAAATCATAGTGGGACTCAGGCTCTGATCCACCCCCCCAGAAGGGTCCTAGAACCCAGATTTGAGCATTTGCTGACCCAAGTCAGACTAATTTGTGCACAGACAAAAGGGGACTTGGATTCAAACAGGAGTCAGAGCCCCAGCTTAGTGTACAGTGTAGACAGTCAGACATACCCACCCAGAGAGATTTGAAACCTTGGTTCCAGCTATCATAAGTTAAAGCTATTTGAATGCAACAGAGTAAAGAAGGCATTCACAGAACAAAGTAGCAAGAAACTCATAGTGGTCAAGAAACAGACTGAAAACTGAAAGGACATACATGTCACCATATTGAGTTGAGGTGGGACATAGTGGAGTGTCTCAAGAGTCAGTCTTTGACTTATTCCTATTTATTAGTGATCTAGAAAATAAGAGAAAATTAGCCACATGTGCAGATACTGGGAGGTGTGGCAAGGACTGAAATATGTAATCAATTTAAGAAAAGTGTATAAAATTGAATAATGGATTAGAAGAGATAACCTATAAAGAAGGACTACAGGAAGTATAATTATTTGGCCTAACAGTAAATATAGGGTAAGTATGATAACCATCTAATCAGTATCTGCAAGGTGTAAACACCAAGGAGGGTAAATGAATATTATATAGTGGTCAAGAAGAAATGTGATGAAATTAAGCAAAGAAAAATGTAGGTTAGCTATCAAGAGAGAGTTCCTAACAATGAGATCTATTTCTGTAGGCTGTGGAACAGGCTGTCAAGTGAAGACATGGAAGTCCCATCACTTTAGTCAATTAAACTGGGTCTGACAAAGCACTGGAGAATACATCATCATATGGAACATTCTTTAACTGGGCCAAGTAATGAACTCAAGAATCTTCTTTAGCTCTACGTTTGTTATAAAAGTCTTGCTCCAAGTAGAAACAATTTTAGTGATGTTATCAAGTCTAAGTTGTGCTAGACTAACAATCTGAAGCATGCTGGGGAAAATCTGGAGATGGACCCCAACTTTTGGATAACATAGAAGGATTCAAAACTCAAGACTTGTGGCATTAGTAAAATATAAAAGGGGAGTGCTAATGCATGCATGTATCGAGACAAGGCAAAGCAGAGAGACTGCACCTGGAGCAGAGAGGACTGGATTGAAGACAGGGCAATTCCAAACCTTTATACTGTGGTTGCACTTTCCTTGATCAAGCATGGCAAAGCTCAGTTTGTCTGAACTGGATATCAGATTCAGCACTACCACCAATGCGTCCAGAACACAAGATTATAAATGACCAGTTCTGATTTTCAAGTGTATTTTAAATTAAGAAAGGTAATTTAGAAACCTCTCAACATACTTAGCTTTAAATCTCTCACCACAGTCTGGGGGGGTCACTTGAGGACATTGAGCACATTCTAACTGGCTCCCTCTGTGTACTTGGAAAATACTATCACTAAGGCTACATTTTAGTCACCGGTATTTTTAGTAAAAGTCATGGTCAGGTCACAAGCTATAAACAAAAATTCACGGCCTGTGACCTGTCCATGACTTGTACTATATATTCGACTAAATCTTGGGTGCTCCTGCTGGGGTGGGGCACGGTGGCCCGTGACTGCCCCAGCAGCAGCCAGCACGGGTGACCCAGGGACTACCCAAGCTGCTCAAGTGGCTCCCAGACCAGCAGCACTGGCCGCTGCAGAAGTCACGGAGGTCCCAGAAAGTCATGGAATCTGTGACCTCCGTGAGAAACTCGCAGCCTTAACTATCACACATGGTTCCTGAATACCAACCCTACTAAGACATAAGTGTGCACCTTCCAAACCAAACAAACAAACCAACCAAACAAAAACCAGATATCTGGAGATGTTACAATATTTAAGTACTATGAATTTCCAGTGTACCCTGGGGTCCCATTAGACTGAAAGCTGACATTTAAAGAGCACACATTAAGAAGCTGAAAAAGAAAGTGAACTCCAGGAATTGTGTACTCCATAACAGGGCCGTCAGAAAATGGGGAGCTGACCCCAAAACATTGTGAGCAGTCTCACCCTGTGTTACTCAGCTGAGGAGTACAGTGCCCCAGTATGGTCATGCTTGAACTATGCACACGAAGTTGATACCAAACTTAATCAATCCTGTAGGGTCATCACAGAGATCTTCACCCGCAATCCCACACTGTCACTGTACTGCTTTGTAGGGATTACACTTCATCAGTGAGGTGGGATGCCTTCAGTAAAATGGAGAGACAAAAAACAGAGCATAAGCCAAGACACCCCCTTCATGGACACTTTCCACACCCAAGAGGTTGAAGGGCAGAAAGCTTTGCTTCCGAAAATCCCTTACCCAAAAAATACCAGTGTGCAAGGCTATGGAGTAACGAAATGCCAGGAAATAACTATCTTGGAGAACCTGGTTCTTTCAAAACTCCTCCCTCCAGGCACTGACCTCAAAGGAAAACACTGGGGTACTCTAAATCAAGGGAGAGCTGGGGTGGCAAAGACTGGTGACAATACAACCAAGCAGAAGCTGAGGAACGATCCCAAATGTGAGTGTGGAAAGCCCAGGTGGACATTTGAACACTGCTTGATGTAGTGCGTTCTGTTCACATCCTGTGCTCCCAAGGAGTACTGGATTTTGGCAGCACTTTTGGAGTGATAAGCTATGATAACCACAGTCTAGATAATAACATTGAAATATTCCTCCATTTTTCCCATCGCTATGAGAACTGTAGCTATGGGATTTCTTTAATCTTAAAAAAAGTTTAACTGTTTGTTTGGTTTTTTGGGGGGGGAGGGCATTGCGGGGGGGATTCACACTTTTCTCCTACATGTCTGGTGCTGGACTGGAAGTCCTGAAGACTGACATCCTCAGGACACAGAGCATGAAGAAGCAATGAGATTATTCCACACTGTCCCACCAATGATGGGGTGTGGAGCTACTGAAATGGTTGACAGAAAAGTTTTTTCTTTGTGGCCTACTCAGTTCTTCACTTCTTTTCACTGCCAATCTGAAGGGAGGAGGCAAGTCACTACCAACTGTGTTGGTAATCTGGTTTATTTTATTTTATTTTTAAATATGAAAGGAAGTTGGAGAGTTCTGAGTCCAATTCCTGGGATGTGTCTACACTGCTACTTTAGTCATTCAGGGGTGTGAAAAAACACCCCCAGAGCGATAAAACTTTTAGTGCTGAAAAGCACCAGTATAGACAGCACTTTATCGTCACTCATTCAGGGTGGGGTTGTTGTTTTTTGTTTGTTTGTTTTTATAGCCAGGAGAGCTCTTCCCCGACAATAAAGCATGACTACACTGCCCACATCACAGTGCTGCCGTGACCACGCTGTAACGTTGGCAATGTAGACATAATCTTAGTCTGCAGAGTAGTTATCAGATGGTAATAAACTGCCTTTTTGAATTAAAGAACAGCCTCAGGTCCAGAAGTTTCCTTGTACTGACCTAAAACATCCCAAGGAATAGTCTTAGTTTCTAATTTCTTCCCCCTTCAATCCTTGCCCTTTTGTATGTCCCCTCATGACTAGATTTCCCAGCTGCACACTCACTGTTTAATTTCCATCTTCCCATGCCAACTGAAAAAATAAGCTTATTTCTTTTCATTCCCTATTACTAAACCACCCAGAAGCAAGGTCAGAATAGAAAACTAAACATCTGTTCATAGAGAATACCATACAAAGAACAGTAACATGCTTTGCAAACAGCACAATGAGCCTTCTAAAAATTCCTCAATTGTCACTTTATCTCAAAACAAAGGGAGAAATATAAGGGATTCGAAGACAGTTGACAAAAATTATTAGAAGCCCAGAGAGACTTGCATGAGCGAAGACTGGGACTCTTTGGTTTAGAATAAAGATGGAAAAGAGAAGATGTAATAGATGTTTGCAATGTTGCTGTAGCTTTGTTTGTTCCAGGCAATGAGAAAGACAAGGTGGGTTAGGCAATACTTTTTATTGGACCACTTTCTGCAGTGAAAGAGATGCTTTCAAGCTCCACAGAGCTCTTCTTCGGGTAGCCTTTCACCAGTAGAAGTTGATCCAATAAAAGGCATTACCTCAACCACCTTGTACCTCTCGAGACATGACAGAGACATAGATGATAATCTGTGGTTCAGAGAAGGTAAGTCAGGTGCTCTCATTTATCTCTTTTTATTATACAAAAACAGAGGGATTTTCTAGAAAGGGAAGTCTTGTTGGCATCCTTTCTACTTATCCTGCCTCGTTTACTCTGAGGAGGAGACAGAGAATGATCTTAGACACCACATGGCCCCTATTCCTAGTTGGTGGCACTGCCTTGTGGTTGTGAGACCAACTTGTGAGGTGCACCTTTAAGTCATGCATCATAATCCCTAAGCCCCTTGGCCTACCTCACGGAAGCATTGTTGCTTGAGAAAATCAGCTGCCCTCTTGCTGCAGCCACAATGGTGGGGATGGAGGAGCTGGAACCAGTTCTCCGGGGGTCCATTACATGCTTCCCAGAGGTGTGTGAGCAAGGGCTACAACATATCTTCTCTCACTCTATGAGGGAGAAGCAAGTATACTGTTTCATCTCTCTTCCTCTTCTCATCCTCTGGAAGATTTGCAGGCCAGACACCTAGAGGCATGAGCATGAAGAAAGGACATGTTGCTTGGTGCACTCCTCCAGAAGTAGTTCTTTCCATGGCCTACTCTTCAAGAGTACCTCTTGCTCCCAGCCTCACTTAACTGTTGCGGGGGTGCACTGAATCCAGCTCTCTTCTGAATGGTGCAAGTAGAAGGCCTCGCTCTGCTTGGCTGCAAAGGGGTCTGGCAGCAAGCAACTTCTTGGCTAGAACTGGGCAAATAACTTTTGCCAGGGTCAGCCATGCTGAACACTGATAAAGGTGCCTGTTGCACATGGGACTGAGTGCCCAAAGGTTGTCCATGCCTCACGCACAGCTGTGGAGGCAGCCATGCACAGTAGTGTTGGTGGAAAACTTCCTGATCTCAGAGGCCTGCTTCTCTTTTCTCCAGTGTTCAGTCAACGAACCTAGGACGGTTACTGTTCCTCCACCTGCTGGAGCCACTAGAGTCTGATGGAGAGTGCGAGAATTATATGTAGCTGGGTTGACATACTGAAAAGACTATGATCTGTCCCTGACCATTGGGAGGAATTGACACTAAAATACCTGGACTTGTTGAGAAGACAGAAAAGAGAAATGGTACTAAAACAATACCTCTGTGGTAATTTACCAGTGGTTTGTATATGATGTCTTGTGCACTCCAGTTCTCATCTAACAGGGAGGGAGCCATTCATGCCACACACTGCCAACTCTTACAGTTTGCTTAAGTCGCCCACACTTCTCGAATACACAGCTGCTAAATCTTGAGTGCCAACTCCACTGAAAATTCTGAACTCCTTCTTGATAGCATTGCAGGTCAATAATAACCACTCTTTGATCTAAGAACCATCTTATAAAGAAGAAATTGAAAATAATTTGATGTTTTGCCATTCACATTTATTTTCCCATTTTTGTGGCAATCCTTCTTCAATTTTCTTAAAGTATACGGTAATTTTTAACTACTGGTTTGGACAACAAGAAAGCAGAATGAATCATTCTGTGTATTTAAAGCCTACAATCAGACAGCTTGAATCTCCTAGCATTTTGCTACAATTCTCAACCCAGAATTCTATTTTTTACATAACAGGGTGCAATAATTCATTTAGAGAAGCAATATGTTTCAGAGTTTAGGGAGTTTTAATATATATATCTACCAAGTTTTATATCATTTTCCCCCTTTTAAAACTGCACACCCAGAATCAGTTGACTTGACTTTAGAGTTAAAATGGGGTGGCAGCACATGTGTATAAACATACGATATAAAAATAAAACTGGGCAGATGCATCAGAAACTCCCTGCAGCATACATTATCCTTGTTTTCCTCATCACTGCGTAGGCAGCACATCTACTAATACAGTATTTCAGGAGCCAGTACTGCTCTTAGGGATAGAGAGGCCACACTGTTGGGTAGAAGCCGCCCTTGGCAAGAAGCCAACTCTTCCTTTGTGGGTATGTCTACACAGCTGGGCTGTGCCAACTGACTTGGGCTTATGGGGTTCAGGCTGTGGAGTTGTTTCACGGCTGTGAAGACATTCCGGCTCAGACTGCAGCCTGAGCTTTGAGACCCTCCCACCTCGCAAGGTCCTAGAGCCCACACTGCAGTCTGAGACCAGAAGTCTACACAGCAACGAAACAGTCCCTCAGCCTGAGCCCCATGGGACCGAGTCAGCTGGCATGGATCAGCCACCGGTGGTTCTTTGCCATTGGTCATTATCTTTGAAAACTCATGGCAATCGGGGGAAGTCCCGGACGACTGGAAAAAGGCTAATGTAGTGCCCATCTTTAAAAAAGGGAAGGAGGAGGATCTGGGGAACTACAGGCCAGTCAGTCTCACCTCAGTCCCTGGAAAAATAATGAAGCAGGTCCTCAAGGAATCAATTCTGAACAACTTAGAGGAGAGGAAAGTGATCAGGTACAGTCAGCATGGATTCACCAAGGGCAAGTCATGCCTGACTAATTAATTGCCTTCTATGACGAGATAACTGGCTCTGTGGATGAGGGGAAAGCAGTGGACGTGTTGTTCCTTGACTTTAGCAAAGCCTTTGACACGGTCTCCCACAGTATTCTTGCCAGCAAGTTAAAGAAGTATGGGCTGGATGAATGGACTATAAGGTGGATAGAAAGCTGGCTAGATTGTCAGGCTCAACGGGTAGTGATCAATGGCTCCATGTCTAGTTGGCAGCCGGTATCAAGTGGAGTGCCCCAACGGTCGGTCCTCGGGCCGGTTTTGTTCAATATCTTCATTCATGATCTGGAGGATCGCGTGGATTGCACCCTCAGCAAGTTTGCAGATGACACTAAACTGGGAGGAGAGGTAGATATGCTGGAGGGTAGGGATAAGATACAGAGGGCCCTAGACAAATTGGAGGATTGGGCCAAAAGAAATCTGATGAGGTTCAACAAGGACAAGTGCAGTGTCCTGCACTTAGGACGCAAGAATCCCATGCACCGCTACAGACTAGGGACCGAATCGCTAGGCGGCAGTTCTGAAGAAAAGGACCTAGGGGTTACAGTGGACGAGAAGCTGGATAGGAATCAACAGTGTGCTCTTGTTGCCAAGAAGGCTAACGGCATTTTAGGCTGCATAAGTAGGGGCATTCCCAGCAGATTGAGGGACGTGATCGTTCCCCTCTATTTGACATTGGTGAGGCCTCATCTGGAGTACTGTGTACAGTTTTGGACCCCACACTACAAGGAGGATGTGGAAAAACTGGAAAGCATCTGGTAGAGAGCAACAAAAATGATTAGGGGACTGGAACACATGAGTTATGAGGAGAGGCTGAGGGAACTGGGATTGTTTAGTCTGAGGAAGAGAAGAATGAGGGGGGATTTGATAGCTGATTCAACTACCTGAAAGGGGGTTCCAAAGAGGATGGATCTAGACTGTTCTCAGTGGTAGCAGATGACAGAACAAGGAGTAATGGTCTCAAGTTGCAGTGGGGGAGGTTTAGGTTGGATATTAGGAAAAACTTTTCCACTAGGAGGGTGGTGAAACACTGGAATGCGTTACCCAGGGAGGTGGTAGAATCTCCTTCCTTAGAAGTTTTTAAGGTCAAGCTTGACAAAGCCCTGGCTGGGATGATTTAGTTGGGGATTGGTCCTGCTTTGAGCAGGGGGTTGGACTAGATGACTTCCTGAGGTCCCTTCCAACCCTGATATTTTATGATTCTATGGACATACCCTGTGTATGCAGTTCATTAAATCACCAGCTGAGCTGAATGCTGAAATAACTCAATGAAAATCAGTTTTAATTTGTAGTCTGTATTTTAAAATATGATACTGCTATAATAAACTCAATTAGTAACGACTGCTAACAGTCTGTAAAGATCAAGCAAAGCTTGCTGAAGACTTCTCAGATTGAATATATCTACTTAATGGATCCTTTATAGCACAACAGCAATCCATGTTCCCTGCTGCTTGTTGTTTCTTTTTTAAACTTACCTTTGAAATATATTGTAACAGTAGCAAATCTGTGTCAGACGAGAGTCTAGCAACACTTTTTTGTTTTCACAAACACACTATTCTTCTATTGTTACTCAACATGGATTTTAAAGTATTTTTATTATGCATCACAAAAATCAGCAACAACCTAGAGAATCTGAGGAAACTGACAATATCAATTTATTGTGAAACAGGACAGCTACCAGACCAGCATCACGTCAGAGCAGAATTTTAATTAGGTCATGCAACATGTAGTGCACGAACAACATCGCCTGACTATCATATGTCAACACGCAGGTTTTACATGGCAGTGATAAACTGGCCTTGGTTCAAGTGATACAATAACTGTGCACCTTTATAATTTATCCCTGCATTTATATAACACCTTATTTCATCCTGCAGGATTCCAAAATGCTTTACCCCTTTGCAGTCACATTATTGGGATTCCCCTTTACTCCCTCCTCATGGAAGAGTGGAAATTTCTCTTCTTCCTCCTTTCTGCAACCAGAGCAGGTGATAATCCCCTTTGAAAGCAGTATTTAACACCTATCTGGCAGATGACAAGTGCTACAATCCAAGAGGATTAGCACAGTGAAGTCCTTTACTGTGGAGTGAAATTTGCTATAAGCAAAGTGAAGCATCTATGGCCCTGTCTATGCTATTCAAAGCATTTAACAGACACAAACAGAAGGCATGTCTACACTACCACTGTTACAGTGGCACTGCAGCTATGTCACTACAGCACTGCAGTGTAGACATTTCCTACACTGAAGGAAGGGGGTTTTTCCATCGATATAGTTAATCCATCTCTACAAGAGGTAGTAGCTAGGTTGATGGAAGAATTCTTCCATTCACCTAGCTGCATGTACACCAGGGACTAGGTCAATCTAACTACAGTGCTCAGGGAGCGAAATTGTTCACAGTCATGAGCAATGTAGCTTGGTCAATCTACTTTTTAAGTGCAGACCAGACCACAGAGTAGTTATAGTGCGTGCTTGACTACAACCATCTTCTGCTGCCACCCCAAGATTTCTGTGCAGATGTTGCCTCCCTAACACATGGAAATCAACTAATGTATCAAGATGAAGATAACACATTTGGTCTGCAACTCTTTGCTCATTAAGATGCATAACACAGAATGAGGGGTCAGAAGAATCTCTTATTGCATTTCCTATTAATAAGATTGTGGACGGGAGGAAGACGAAGACGTTGGAAACAGGCCTCAGTAAATTTCACATATCTGTTAACCTTGGGGCATCTATTTGCATTGTACTTTCTGAACTAATGCCTACAAAATACCTTTTGAAAAAGAGGCCCATTCATTTAAATGAAAATAACAGAAATTTAAAAAAAAAAAGAGAGAGAGAGACACCACTATTTAACATTCTAATCCATTTCTGATCTCCCCTGTCATTTGGGGCGACCTCCCTAATCACCCATCAACTTTTACAGTCATGTTTATACACTCATTCCCCTAATTCTCTCATCATTTCCCCCATGAAATGAACCTTTTCAGGGACACTGCCCCATAGGGTGATCACTTGTCCTTTATTTCAAGGGATTGTCTCTTATTTCATAGATTTTGTCCCTTAGGGTAACCACCCATTCTTTATTTTAAAACTGATAAGTTTAGTATCATTTTAAACATTAAATTGAAGCTTATGATAATTGCATTGTACACGTGAGGGAGGCAGAAATATACACCTGAGAGAAAAATACATGATATGCTAAAGGAAATGATGTTTCCTTAAATGTCTATTAAAATAAAGCATTTTTCTTTAATTTTCATGTGGTTTTCCCTTATTTCCATCCAACAAAGGTGGTCACTCTACCATCCCATCATCCTCTCACCTCTTCAGAATTCATTTTTCCATGTTCATACCCTGGATACATGAGCCCTTCCATCAAGATGTTTCTTCATTTGAGCTTTCGGCTTCTCTCCAATATTTACAGTAGAACCTCAGAGTTACACACACCTTGGAAATGGAGGTTCTTCATAACTCTGAAACATTCATAACTTTGAACAAAACATTAGGGTTGTTCTTTCAACAGTTTACAGCTGAACACTGACTTGATACAGGTTTGAAACTTTACTACGCAGAAGAAAAATGTGGCTTTTAACCTTCAATTTAAATAAAATAAGCACAGAAACAATTTCCTTATCTTGTCAAACCTTTTTTTTTAAATTTCTCTTTTTTTTAGTAGTTTATGTTTAACAAAGTACTGTACTGTATTTGCTTTTTTTGGGGTCTCTGATGCCTGATTGCGTACTTCCGGTTCCAAATGAGGTGTGGTTCACCAGTCAGTTCGTAATGCTGGGGTTCATAACTCAGATTCTACTGTACTTAGTTTCACTATGCGCCCATACTTTGTATGTGTCTGAAAGACATTACATACGACAAAGTTGCACAGTATTATCTTGGAAGCTTCTGCTCACAAATACACTAAATGCAGCCCCAAAAATATACGAGTAAACCAAATATGAGTAAAATTAGTAAAAAATATTTTTAGACAATGCGTAACAGTGACATGCCCTCTCCACTGAACAAAACAGTCCCTACCCATAAGGACTATGAGCAAAGAACAACACTTCCCGTTCAACAGCTTGCATGATCTCTGCTTACAGTAAAGGCTAATCTACAGGGGGACGCAAACCAGAACAGCTATTCTGGAATAGCTCCACCTGTGGACACTACTCCAGAAAAACAATGATTTTTTCCAGAATAAGTATTCCACTTTGGAAGCGCACCAATTATTCCAGAATCAGTTATTTTTATTTGGGAATAGTGTGTCCAGATACAGCGCTTGACCAGAATTGCTATTCCACAATATTTCCCCATGTAGGAAAATCCTAAATCATTCTGCACCTACTTAAATCACAAATGGAAAGTAAGTGCCACAAACCACTTCAATCATCCTGATATCTGCTGGGAGAGCAATACAGCGGTGCACAGACAATCCAGAAAGTTTTTGGGAAGTGTAGGGGACAATTTCCTGGTGCAAGGGCTGGAGGACCCAACTAGGGGCAGAGCTCTTCTTGACCTGCTGCTCACAAACCAAGAAGAATTAGTAGGGGAAGAAAAACTGGATGGGAACCTGGGAGGCAGTGACCATGAGACGGTCGAATTCAGGATCTGACACAAGGAAGAAAGGAGAGCATCAGAATACAGACCCTGGACTTCAGAAAAGCAGACTTTGACTCCCGCAGGGAACTGATGGGCAGGACCCGCTGGGAGAATAACATGAGGGGGAAAGGAGTCCAGGAGAGCTGGCTGTATTTTAAAGAATCCTTATTGAGGTTACAGAGACAAACCATCCCGATATGTAGAAAGAATAGTAAATATGGCAGGCGACCAGCTTGGCTTAACAGTGAAATCCTTGCTGATCTTAAAACACAAAAAAAGAAGCTTAAAAGAAGCTTACAAGAAGAGGAAGCTTGGACAAATGACCAGGGAGGAGTATAAAAATATTACTCAGGCATGCAGGAGTGAAATCAGGAAGGCCAAATCACACTTGGAGTTGCAGCTAGCAAGAGATGTTCAGAATAACAAGAAGGATTTCTACAGGTATGCTAGCAACAAGAAGAAAGTCAAGGAAAGGGTGGGCCCTTTACTGAATGAGGGAGGCAACCTAGTGTACTCAACGCTTTTTTTGCCTCTGTTTTCAAGAACAAGGTCAGCTCCCAGACTACTGCACTGGGCAGCACAGAATGGGGAGGAGGTGACCAGCCCTCTGTGGAGAAAGAAGTGGTTCGGGACTATTTAGAAAAGCTGGACGAACACAAGTTCATGGGGCCAGATGCGCTGCATCCAAGTGTGCTACAGGAGTCGGTGGATGTGACTGCAGAGCCATTGGCCATTATCTTTGAAAACTCATGGCGATCAGGGGAGGTCCCGGATGACTGGAAAAAGGCTAATGTAGTGCCCATCTTTAAAAAAGGGAAGGAGGAGGATCTGGGGAACTACAGGCCAGTCAGTCTCACCTCAGTCCCTGGAAAAATCATGGAGCAGGTCCTCAAGAAATCAATTCTGAACAACTTAGGGGAGAGGAAAGTGATCAGGTACAATCAGCATGGATTCACCAAGGGCAAGTCATGCCTGACGAATCTAATTGCCTTCTATGACGAGATAACTGGCTCTGTGGATGAGGGGAAAGCAGTGGACGTGTTATTCCTTGACTTTAGCAAAGCTTTTGACATGGTCTCCCACAGTATTCTTACCAGCAAGTTAAAGAAGTATGGGCTGGATGAATGGACTATAAGGTGGATAGAAAGCTGGCTAGATTGTCGGGCTCAACGGGTAGTGATCAATGGCTCCATGTCTAGTTGGCAGCTGGTATCAAGTGGAATACCCCAACGGTCGGTCCTCAGGCCGGTTTTGTTCAATATCTTCATTCATGATCTGGAGGATCGCGTGGACTGCACCCTCAGCAAGTTTGCAGATGACACTAAACTGGGAGGAGTGGTAGATATACTGGAGGGTAGGGATAGGATACAGAGGGCCCTAGACAAATTAGAGTATTGGGCCAAAAGAAATCCGAGGAGGTTCAACAAGGACAAGTGCACAGTCCTGCATTTAGGACGCAAGAATCCCATGCACCGCTACAGACTAGGGACTGAATCGCTAGGCGGCAGTTCTGAAGAAAAGGACCTAGGGGTTACAGTGGATGAGAAGCTGGATAGGAGTCAACAGTGTGTCCTTGTTGCCAAGAAGGCTAACGGCATTTTGGGCTGCATAAGTAGGGGCATTCCCAGCAGATTGAGGGACGTGATCGTTCCCCTCTATTTGACATTGGTGAGGCCTCATCTAGAGTACTGTGTCCAGTTTTGGGCCCCACACTACAAGGAGGATGTGGAAAAATTGGAAAGCGTCCAGCAGAGGGCAACAAAAATGATTAGGGGACTGGAACACATGACTTACGAGGAGAGGCTGAGGGAACTGGGCTTGTTTAGTCTGAGGAAGAGAAGAATGAGGGGGGATTTGATAGCTGCTTTCAACTACCTGAAGGGGGGTTCCAAAGAGGATGGATCTAGACTTTTCTCAGTGGTAGCTGATGACAGAACAAGGAGTAATAGTCTCACGTTGCAGTGGGGGAGGTTTAGGTTGGATATTAGGAAAAACTTTTTCACTAGGAGGGTGGTGAAACACTGGAATGCGTTACCTAGGGAGGCGGTGGAATCTCCTTCCTTAGAAGTTTTTAAGGTCAGGCTTGACAAAGCCCTGGCTGGGATGATTTAGTTGGGGATTGGTCCTTCTTTGACCAGGGGGTTGGACTAGATCACCTCCTGAGGTCCCTTCCAACCCTGATATTCTATGATTCTATTAAATGTTCTTGGGAACAGAGAGAAAATCTATTACTTGCCAACTCCTTGTTTAGTTAAAAGAGCCAACATGACTTTACAATGTTCAAGAGATCTAAATCCTTGACTGTGTTGTTTTAAGAAATCAAGGATAACACACTCAAAACAAGGTTTTTTAAGAAGTTACTGACACTCAATGATATACTTATAAAACAGTGAAACATCTGAATTTCACCAAGAGACACACCAACATTCCAGATACAAGGAAGGGCACACTAGTAAGACTGAGTAAGTCTGAATAAGACTTAAGCAAAGAAAAGACGGTTACTCACCTTTGTAACTGTTGTTCTTCGACATGTGTTGCTCGTATCCATTCCAATTAGGTGTGTGCGCACCGCGTGCACAGCCGGAGAATTTTTACTCTACCAATACCCAGTGAGTCGGCTGTGGAGCCCCCCGGAGTGGCGCCTTCATGACACTGGATATATGCCCCGCCGACCCAGCGCCCCCTCAGTTCCTTCTTGCCGGCTACTCTGACAGAGAGGAAAGAGGACGGGTTTGGAACGGATATGATCAACACATCTTGAAGAACAAGTTACAAAGACGAGTAACCGTCTTTTTTTCTTTGAGTGCTTGCTCATACAGATTCCAATTAGGTGACTCCCAAGCCTTACCTAGGTGGTGGGGTCAAAGTGAAGTACTGTGGATTGTAGGACCGCTCTACCAAACGCTGCATCATCTCTGGCTTGTCAGATGGCATAGTGTGAAGCAAAAGTATGTACTGAAGACCAAGTAGCGGCTCTGCAGATCTCCTGGATTGGCACCTGGGCCAGGAAAGTAGCCCATGAGGCCTGAGCCCTTGTGGAGTGAGCAATGAGGGGCGGGGTCGGAACACCGGTCAGATCATAGCAAGCACCAATACAGGACATGATCCAAAATGAGATCCGCTGAGAGGAGACCGGAAGGCCCTTCATCCAGTCCGCCACCGCGACGAAGAGCTGGGTCGTTTACCTGAACAGCTTTGTATGCTCAGTGTAGAAGGCAAGGGCCCTAAGTACATCGAGGGAGTGTAGCCGCTGCTCCTGACTACTGGCGTTCTGTTTTGGATAAAAAACCGGGAGGAAAATGTCCTGGTTGATATAGAAGGTCGATACCACCTTGGGAAGAAAGGCAGGGTGACGTCGCAGCTGCACCTTATCCTTATGGAAGATCATGTAGGGTGGTTCAGAGGTAAGAGCCCTGAGTTTGGAGACACGCCTCACCGACGTAACCGCAATGAGGAAAGTCATGTTCCAAGGGAGGTATATAGGAGGGAACAGGTGGCCAACGGCTCAAACGGGGGCCCCACAAGCCTGGAGAGGACCAGGTTAAGGTCCCACTCCATGGCGAATGGCTGCCGTAGAGACAGTCCAGTCCCTTAAGGAACCTACCGACCATGAGGTTGGCAAAGACAGATCAGCCATTCGCTCCCGAGTGGAAAGCAGAGATGGCCACCAGGTGAACTCTGATGGATGATATCACCAGGCCCTGCTGTTTCAGGCTCAGGAGATAGTCCAAAATGAGAGACACGAACGCTTCAGAGGGGTCGGGGGGGCCATGCCACGGTGAGTGCACTAGCGTGAGAATCGCTTCCACTTAGCCATATATGTGGCCTGAGTGGAAGGTTTCCTGCTACCCTACAGAACCTGCTGCACCAAATGAGAACAGAGGAGTTCTGAATGGCTCAGCCATGCAGCATCCACGCCGTGAGGTGGAGGGATCGTAGGTCGGGATGACAGAGGAGACCGTGATTCTGAGCGATCAAGTCTGGAAAAAGGGGCAGCGGCACAGAGATCTCCAACAGTTTGGTGTACCAATGTTGCCTGGGCCACGCCGGGCCAACCAGAATCAGGGGAGTCCTGTCCCTGTGCACCTTGAGCAAGACCTTGTGTACCAGGGGAAAGGGCAGGAAGGCGTAAAACAATCAGCTCATCCACAGGAGTAGGAAGGTGTCTGTGGGAGAGCCCGGGGAGTGGGCTTGGAGGGAGCAGAAAGCCAGGCATTTCAGGTTGCTGCGGGAGGCAAACAGGTCGACCTGGGGAAACCCCCACCTTCGTAAGATGGGGGGATGACATCCGGTCAAAGCGACCACTCGTGGGAGTGCAAGGACCTGATGAGGTGGTCCGCCAACATGTTCTAGACCTCTGGGAGAAAAGAAGCCACCAGGTGAATGGAGTAGGCTATGCAGAACTCCCACAGTCGGATGGCCTCCTGAGAAAGGGGGGAGGAATAAGCGCCCCCTTGTTTGTTGGTGTAGAACATGGCTGTGGCCTTGTCTGTGAGGACCGCTACACAACGACCATGCAGCCACTCCTGAAAGGCTTGACAAGCCAGACTTACCGCCATCAGCTCCTGTACGTTGATATGTAGAGAGAGCTCGGACAGGTCCCATAGACCCGGCATCTGGATGTCCTCAAGATGGGCGCCCCATCCCAGGGCTGGCGCATCCGTGACAAGGGACAAGGAGGTCTGAGGGATGTGGAAGGGGACTCCTTCGCATACCGCTCTGGGCTCTAGCCACCAGTGGAGGAAGGCCAGGACCCTCTCTGGGACAGTGACTCCCAGGTTCAGGCTGTCTCGACCTGGGCAATAGACTGATGACAGCCAGGCTTGAAGCGGGCGGAGCCGTAGTCTGACATGCCTGGTCACACATGTGCAGGAAGCCATGTGTCCTAGAAGACTCAAGCACGTTCTTGCCGTCGAGGTTGGGAAGCTTTGAAGGCTCCGGATGAGGCTCACCAAAGCTTGGAAATAAGCGTCCGGCAGGAGGGCTCGAGCACGCACAGAGTCCAGGACTGCCCTGATGAATTCTATTCTCGGGGTCGGTTCTAGCATCTACTTCGCCACGTTGAGAAGGAGGCCTAATTGACAAAACATGTCTGTGACCAACTGAAGGTGGGACTGCACCTGTTCTTTGGTGCGACCTCTGATGAGCCAGTCGTTGAAATACGGGTATACCTGTATCCGTCATCAATGAAGGAAGGCTGCCACGACTGCCATACATTTGGTGAACAGCAGGGAGGCCATAGAGAGGCCGAACAGAAGGACCGTGAACTGATAGTGTTGGCAGTTGACCACAAAGTGGAGGAAGCATCTGTGCGCCGGGTGGATCGCTATGTGGAAATATGCGTCCTTCATGTCGAGGGAGGTGTACCAGTCTCCAGGGAAGGTATAATTGTGCCCAAGGAGACCATGCGGAACTTCAACTTTACCATGAATTTGTTGAGTCTGCGCAGGTCCAGGATAGGTTGAAGCCCGCCCTTTGCCTTGGAGATTAGGAAGTAATGGGAGTAAAACCCCCTGCCCCTTAGCTCCCTTGGAACCTCCTCGATCGTCCCCATGGCAAGGAGCATCTGAACCTCCTGAATGAGGAGTTGCTCATGAGAGGGGTCCCTGAAGAGGGACAGGGAGGGAGGGTGGGGAGAAAGAAAATTGGAGAGAGTATCCCCTTTCCACTGTGTGAAGACCACAACGGTCCATGGTTATGAGGGACCAAGTATGGTGGAAATGGGATAAACAATTAAAAAAGGGTGGGGTAGGATCCGGAATGAGGTCCGGCACATCATCCTCGGGCGTCCCTTCAAAAGTTTTGTTTAGAACCTGCCGAGGGCTTGGAAGGGCCCTGGCCCTGCCCGGATTGGTGGTTGGACGGAGTCCCCCTGCCATTACGCCCCCGTCTCCTATAAAAATCCTGCCTCGGCCGAGGACGGGGATAGGAGCGTTGAGGCTGAGGTTTAAAGGGCTTCCACTAGGTAGCCGGTGTGTGCATGCCCAGCGACCTCATTATGGCCCTTGAGTCTTTGAGGCTCTGAAGCCTTGAGTCAGTCTTGTCTGAAAACAGGCCCTTCTCCATCAAAGGGGAGATCCTGCAACGTTTGCTGAAGCTCCGGTGGTAGGCCGGAAGCTTGCAGCCAAGAGATACGCCTCATTGCGATCCCTGAAGAGAGGGTCCAAGCGGCGGAGTCTGCAGTGTCCAAGGAGGCCTGCAATGAGGTCCACGCCACCGTTTTTCCCTCTTTCACCAGGGCCCCAAACTCTTCTCTGGACTCTGGAGGTACCAGCTCCTTGAACTTCATCATGGAGTTCCAAGAATTAAAATTGTATCAGCTCAGTAGCGCCTGCTGGTTCGCAATCCGGAGCTGAAGTCCCCCCCGAATAATAGACTTTGTGCCCAAATATATTGAGGCGCTTGGCCTCTTTTGACTTGGGCGCCAGGGCTTGCTGACCATGCCGCTCCTTCTCGTTCATTGAGGCCACCACCAGTGAACAGGGCTGTGGATGAGTGTATAGGTAGCCATATCCCTAGGAGGGAATGAAATACTTCTGCTCCAGGCCTCTAGCAGTCGGGGGAATGGACACGGGCATTTGCCAGATTGTTCTGGCTCTGGTCTGAATGGTCCGGATGGGTGGTAGGGTCACCCTTGATGGAGCCTCTGCAGACAAAATGTCAACCAGAGGGTCCTCCATCTCTGTAACCTCCTCTGCTTGCAGGTTCATGTTCCGCGCCACTCTGCGTAAAAGATCCTGGTGGGCACGGAGGCCTATTGGAGGGGGACCCGATATAGCAATTCCTGCCACCGACTCATTGGGTGAGGATAAGGAGGCGGCCACGGGAGGAGAGGATCATCTGGAACCTCTTGCTGAGCTGGGCCCCGTTGCCCTGAGCCTGTGACCTCGGTGTCCAGACCAGGAACTGGAGTTGGAGGAGGGCCTGGAGCCGGGAAGGATGACATCACAGTCTCCATGCCTCCAGGAGCAGGACAGCTGGCGGTGGCCTCTGGCACTCATGGCTCGGACAGGGTTGAACGAGAAGCCCCAGACAGAGCACCCTGGGCCTGGTGGTACGCCCAGGGCGTCCAAAAGGACCACTGAGTGGACACTTGAGCGGGACCTTGCTACTGTGCCTGCCAGTGTCCAGTCCCTGAGTCCAGGTGGCCGTGATCCAAGTGGCAGTGGTCTGTCAGAGGGCAGAGTGCGACCCTCCCTCCGACTCTGACGAACGAGAGGTGGAACGCGATGACCATGGTGGTGCCGAGTGGGTCTGCGCCAAGTAACGCAACGAGACAATGGAGAGCGGTACCGCGAAGCTGGAGATCGGTGTTGCGACGGTGGAGAGTGGTGCCGTGACGCTGGGGAGCGGTGCCTGGATCTAGACCTAGGCCGCGATGATGACTAGTGTTGGAAGTGGCATCTGGATCTGGATCTACTCCTAGATGGCAACCAGCATAGGGAGCAGTGTCAAGAACGGTGCCAGGAATCAGAGCGGCACCACGAGTATGACCGGCGCCACGATGGAGAGCGGTGCTGGGACTGTGAACGGTACCAGGACTGCGAGCGATGTTGGGAGCGGGAACAGTGCCGAGAACGGGATTGGTGCTGCAGCTCAACTGACAGTGCTAGCGGGTGAATAAGAGCTGGCTTGCCCCGGGATGGTGCCACACGAACAGGTGCCGGTGCCTTGGTCTGCTGAGGGGATGCGACACTGTCATGGCAATCAGATCCCTTGCAGCCGCAAAGGGTATCTGGAGTAGATGGTAACTGGACCTCAACCATGCTGTGAGTTGGGGAGTCCAGTCGCACCGGACTCAATGGATCCACTCTCAGTGCCGGAGTCAATGGTGCTGAAGCCGCCACTTGTGCCACGGGCGCTCCGCTGCGGGACGCAGCTCTGTGGGCAGATCCAGGGAGGGTGGCACCTGCTGAGGTGGGCCAGCCTTTTCCGGTTTGCGGTGCAGCTTCTGGCCAGGCGAGTAGAAGTGGTGCCGGACCGATGATGTTGGTTGCAGTGCCAGGGAACGTCGGTGCCACAGGTCTCTATCAGAGTCCAACTGCGGTGTCGTTCCTACCGCTGTCGCCGGGTCTTGGCGAGCCGCTGGAGGCTGAGGACTAAGAGCCGCCTCCATGAGGAGCTGTCTTAAGCGAAAGTCCCACTCCTTCTTAGTCCGGGGATGAAACCCCCTGCAGATCCTGCACTTATCGCCTTGATGAGACTCCCCCAGACACTTCAGGCAAGAGTCATGGGGGTCGCCTGTTGGCATGGGCTTAGAGCAGGAACCACAGGGCTTAAAGCCCGGAGCCTTGGGCATGGTCCCAGGCAAAAGGTGGGGAGGAGGGAAACCCCTTCCAACCCCACTAATACAAATAAACTATAATTATAACTACAATTATAACAACTATAAACTATTAACAAACTGTGTAGGAAAAACGCTAGGGAGAGTGGAGAGCAGCAAAGCCGAGCACCACAGTTCCAACTACCATCACAGGCAGTAAGAAGGAACTGAGGGGAAGCTGGGTTGGCTGGGGCATATATCAAGCGCCATGAAGGCGCCACTCCAGGGGGCTCCACAGCCGACCCACCAGGTGTTGCTAGGGTAAAAATTCTCCGACAGCCGTGCACACAGCGCGCGCACACCTAATTGGAATCAATATGAGCAAGCACTCGAAGAACAAGAAGTTATCACATACTCGGAAATACTCCTATGTAAATAAAGTCATTGCTCATGCTACACAAGCACTTCAAAAATCTGCAAACATATTTTAAATAGTGCCCGTTGCTATGCAATAGTTTTTAGTGATATTTAAGGATACAACTTAGTCACAGAAGTCATGGATTCCTCCATGACTTCTTCAGCTTCAGTGCCCCCCACCTCCATCTGTGGTGGGGCCTGGAGCTGTTAGCCCCCGCAGCTGCAGCAGGGGCTGGAACCCCCACCCCGGGCAGCAGGGCTTGGGCTGTCAGTCCCCCACCCTCTACAGGGCTCGGGCTTCAGTCCCCCGCAGTGGTCTCCCCCCACACACACACACCTTATTTTTAGTACAAGTCAGAGACAGGTCGCAGGCTTCCTTGAATTTTTGTTCATTGACCATGACAAAATCTTAACCTTTGTGATATTTTACAATATAATGTTTATAAGGGCTCCTCTACCAGCTGTTTTCTGATACAGTAAAGTGATCTCATGACCAGCTTAAGTAACACTAAGTACTGAAGACTAAGTGAGCGGATCCTGAATTGAACAAGCAGCCCCCATTTCAGAAAAGAGAAGCAGGAGATTCCCTAGTGTACTGTATGAATAAGAATATAGAACATTTTCCCCCAAAGGACCTCAAATTAATTAAAAACAATCAAGTCTCAAAAAATTCTTCCTATGAGGTATTACGTCCATTATACAGATGGGTAGATGAAGGCACAGATTAAGACCATGTTGCTCACACCTAGTCTACTCTACAAAGTTAGGTCGGCATAAATTGCCTTGCATCAACCTATTTGTGCATGTGTCTAACACTCTCATTTATCTTTGGCCCCATTATGGTGCCATAGTAAAACCACCTCCCAGAACAGAGCAGAGCCATGGTCAACCTACTAAAGTCGACAAACCGCGAGTGTAGGCAGCTGTCCCACAATACCCCATTCCCTGAGTGACTGACCTGTTCTGGTGACAGCAATAAACCGCAGTAGCCCGGGGTCATTGAGACCAAAAGCCACTGCCCCACCCCACCCATCTACTTCTGAAAGGCCTTTTCCTGATTGTTCACCTTGGTGAGCACACCTAG
This sequence comes from Natator depressus, assembly GCF_965152275.1. Lineage (NCBI taxonomy): Eukaryota > Metazoa > Chordata > Testudines > Cheloniidae > Natator > Natator depressus. Next base: position 106,190,928 of record NC_134241.1, read on the forward strand.
GTGCTCTCCTTTATAGTGTGCAACTGACTCTTGTCAGCTCCACATATCAGATGCACTCCTGCCTGGAACAGACATGAGGCGTAGGATATTTTGGGCCTGGGAGGAAAAAAGGCTGTGCAAACAGAGCTATGGACGAGCCATAGTAGCAAGGGCATCACTCAAAAGATTGTACGGGGGATGCCCGCAAAGGGGTATAACAGGGATTAGCAGCAGGGCAACATGAAAGCAAAGAAACTTTGCAAGGATACCACAAGGCTTGCAAGGGAGGCTAACCATCAATCTGGTGCTGAGTCACAGACCTGCTGCTTTTACAACAAGCTGCATGCCATCCTTGGCAGAGACCCACCAGCACCTCGCAGACCACCATAGATCTGTCAGAGGAGACCAAGACATGGAATAGGGGGGTGGGAGTGAAATGCAACAAGGGGATGAGTCCTGCCACGCTAGTCAAGCACAGGCAAGCTCGATGAAGGGGAAGGGACCTCAGTCAAATATATGCATTCATTTTTCCTTACAATCTTTAAATTTGAAGATGGCACCCACCCCATCTCCAAGTTAACAAGACACAAGTATTGACTTTTCATTGTTTTACTCCTATGAAAAGAGGCAGCAGTACAGCAGAGGTAGAGTTGGCATCTGCTTTTCATTCCCCTCTTGGGTTCGGAAGATGGGGGGGAAGGGGGAAGAAATGAGGAGCAGTTTGTTTATGTACACTGGGATGTCCCTTCTATCCCCCAAAGAGATCTTGATGAAATTTTCATGAAGATCTCTGCAATCCTCACTTTAAGGTTTCTAGGGATGGCTGACTTATTTCTTCCTCCGCAGTAGGACCCTTTCCCACACCACTCTGCAATGACTTCAGCTGGCGTCATTGCAGTAAACAGGCTAGATGCATATGGGCCTGTGTGGCTTCAGGCTGCCAGTAGCTGCTGTGACTTCTGTGCCTTTTTTACCCTCTGGAGTGAGATATTAGCAAAAACCACCACGGCCTGTGGAAAACTTTGCCAATAATCAGTGCCACTGCCCTATCCTCGTACTCATGGAATAGGGATGAAAATATTATTGTTCCATGCAACCAAAATCCCCCCCACTCCTCAGGCATACTCAACATGGCTGCAGCTGGAGAGCAGTGCTGTGCAGATGCACTTAGGGTGACCAGATGTCCCAATTTTATAGGGACAGTCCAGATATTTGGGTCTTTTTCTTATATAGTCTCCAATTACTCCCCACCCCATCCGGTTTTTCACATTTGCTGTCTGGTCACCCGAGATGCACCCCAAAGCTGAAGTGTCAATAACCATGTCTTATTAGAAGCTTTTATGGGAATAAGAGAAGGGAGTTTTGAAACTTAGCTTTCCCTTTTGGTTTTGACTGTAAATCCAATGATATCTCTGCCTTTATCAGCAGCTGCTGCCATCACAGCCTTGAGGGGCACCCCCTACAAACCTGCAAAATGCCTGACCCCTAATGAGGCAGAGAAAGACTGTGACTAGGGAGGACATGTTCAGCAAGATCCAGAAAGCAACTGCTTCATCAGACTGTGAACAAAGGGCCTGGTGGGCCAACGTGGCAGACAGCATGGATAGGAGAAAGGACCAGGAGGTCCAGCAAGCAAACAAGAGGGAGACGCACTGAGACATAATGGATCTTTCTCAGGCAGCAAACCCAAATGCTGCCAACCCTGGATGACCTACAGGTCCCAAAATTCCAGACTTCCCCCACTTTACGAACCCCTGAGAACTCCATGGTAGCAGTTCTTTACACCTCTCACCATATCACATACACCATGCAACACAGGCTGCAACCTTATGCTTACCACTCCACGCTGGGAGACAGCAAGGAAAACCACAGCTTCACTTGTACACAAGCCATGGTTCTCACAGGTCAGTGTATGTCCACAACAAACTACATGTGTACACTGAAATGGACAGAAATGTTTGCTGTCTTTCCCATTTTAAACTTCCATTCCACTAATTTATGTTAAAAGTTCATATGGCATTGCATGTTGACTTTTTACACATTGTTTTTCTGCACTGGCTTTGCCATTCCATAATTTTATTCTCCAAAGATAGAAATTTATCTTTATTAGTTCAGAACACATATTGCGGAATCCATAGTAGTATGCAAAGGACATTATTGTAAATGTACAGCAAGCACCAGAGAGCACATAGGTCCCATCCCCCTCCAAAAAAACAGTCTAATATTTATAACTGTACATCAAGTGATGCACAATTCCTACAACCACCAAAAGCTTCAGACCAAGAGAACAGTCCAGCACAGAGTACTACTGTGGCTGACCATTAAAGTGCTCACTCAAAGCCTCCCTCAGCTGTACAGCTCCATGCTGAGCCCTTCTAGGGGCCCTTATGTCAAACGATTCAAAGTCAGCAGATCTCTCCATGTCCACAGATATTGTGCAGGATAAAACAGGCAGCTATAACCATTCGGATATTTTTCCCACTGAGATCCAATCTAGTGAGTAAAAACTGCCAGTGTACTCTCAATCAAGCAAAACACATTCAAGTCATTCTGCACCTGCTAAGCCAGCAGCTGAATCTTTCCTTGGTGCTCCTGAGTGTACAGCTTCATGAGCCAGTAGAGCAAGGGGTAGGCTGGGTCCCCGGAATCACTATTGGCATTTCAGGACCACCCATGGCAATCTGCCAGTTAGTAAAGAAAGTTCCTGCGTGCAGCTTTCTGAATAGTCCTGTGTTCTTAAAGACATGAGCAATCATGCACCTTCCTTAACCAGCCCACACTGCTATCAGTGAAGCATCCCTGATGATCCACCAACGTTTGCATAACCATAGAAAAGCAGCCCTTTCCAAGGTGGGATGGTGCTAAAATAGGAATATGCATGCCATCTATCACTCCACCACGTCAGCAACCCCACAGCTGTGACAACATCTACTCTATCCTGCACAATGCCAAGAGTAACCGTTCTGCATAACAGGAGTACTTGTGGCACTTTAGAGACTAACAAATTTATTTGAGCACAAGCTTTCGTGGGCTAAAACCCACTTCATCGGATGCATGCAGTGGAAAATACAACAGGAAGAGAGATATACACACACACAGAGAGCGTGCGCATGAAACAATGGGTGTTATCCTACACACCATAACGAGAGTGATCAGTTAAGGTGAACTATTACCAGCAAAGGGGGTGGGGGGGGATAATCAAGATGGGCCATTTCCAGCAGTTGACAAAAACATGTGAGGAACAGTAGAGGGAAAATAAAAATGGGTAAATAGTTTTACTTTGTGTAATGACACATCCACTCCCAGTCTTTATTCAAGCCTAATTTAACGGTGTCCAAGTTTTTTTGCTGTCATATTGCGACTTTTAGGTCTGTAATCAAGTGACCGGGGAGACTGAAGTGTTCTCTGACTGGTTTGACCATTCCCAGTTCCATGACAATAGCCCCCCATTGTATATTTTACAGCTCCAAAATGATTTCTCACTAACAGGTAGTAAACCAGCAATTCAAGTTTCTCAAGTTCCACTTGCTTTTCCACTGTCAATGCAGTTCTCATTCTGGTGCCCCCGAGCTGGGGGGCTGAGACAAGATCAGCGCACAGATCCAGAAATAAAAGGAGTACTACTGGCACCTTAGAGACTAACCAATTTATTTGAGCATCCAGAAATGTGACCTTTCCAATCCAAAAGTTCGGCAGTCGTAGCTTGTCACCCCAAACCTACATTTCAACTCCACAACAGATTATGAAACGTTCCTAAAAGGCATTGCATGAGACAATAGCGTGTGGTACACTGGGAATGGCTACCTGTGGTGCACCACACTTTGTATTGACATAAGCACTCCTGGAGAGTGCAAGCAACGCCGACACAAGCAGCCGCATATGCACGTGGCCAAGCAACATACAAACTTTGGTGGCTGTATGCTGACATAACCAGCATCAACCAAAGCTTGTAGTGTAAGACAGTCTCAGACACTATTGCACAGAGCTCCACATAAATATGTACATTTAAATTTTCTTTCAAATTCATGTGAACTTGTGAATTTGAGAGGCACCAAACAGCCCATTGCTCTCCCTTTCCCGATTTGATTCTTTTCAGGTCTGCTACAAGCCTCTCAGAGAAAACCATTGCAAGAGGAAAGCCTGTTTTAAACCCTATAGATATTTTTGGAACATTTTTAGTTTCTTGTGGAAGGCTGCTGAAGATAGTGGTAAAAAGCTAGTGCTGATTTTATTTACTTTATTTTTTTAAGCAGACTTATGCCAACTCACACAGAGGATAATGTGTCCCTTCCGTCAGGAGGTAGGCACACCTTTTTAGGACTGGTCTACACGTCAAATAAATCCAGCCCTCCCATGTGAGACACACAAACCAGAGTCCTGCACTTAGGACGGAAAAATCCCATGCACCACTACAGGCTGGGGACTGACTGGCTAAGCAGCAGTTCTGCAGAAAAGGACCTGGGGATTACAGTGGATAAGAAGCTGGATATGAGTCAACAGTGTGCCCTTGTTGCCAAGAAGGCCAAAGGCATTTTGGGATGTATAAGTAGGGGCATTGCCAGCAGATCAAGGGAAGTGATTATTCCCCTCTGTTCGGCACTGGTGAGGCCACACCTGGAGTATTGCGTCCAGTTTTGGGCACCCCACTACAGAAGGGATGTGAATAAATTGGAGAGAGTCCAGCAGAGGGCAACGAACATGATTAGGGGGCTGGGGCACATGACTTACGAGGAGAGGCTGAGGAACTGGGGTTATTTAGTCTGCAGAAGAGAAGAGTGAGGGGGGATTTGATAGCAGCCTTCAACTACCTAAAGGGGGGGTTCCAAAGAGGATGGAGCTCGGCTGTTCTCAGTGGTAGCAGATGACAGAACAAGGAGTAATGGTCTCAAGTTGCAGTGGGGAAGGTCTAGGTTGGATATTAGGAAACACTATTTCACTAGGAGGGTGGTGAAACACTGGAATGGGTTACCTAGCGAGGTGGTGGAATCTTCATCCTTAGAGCTTTTTAAGGCCCAGCTTGACAAAGCCCTGGCTGGGATGATTTAGTTGGGGATTGGTCCTGCTTTGAGCAGGGGGTTGGACTAGATGACCTCCTGAGGTGTCTTCCAACCTTAATATTCTATTATTATAATACAGAGGTGGGCAAACTAGGGCCCATGGGCCACATCCGGCCTGCAGGACCATCCTGCCCGGCCCCTGAGCTCCTGGCCTGAGAGACTAGCCCCCGGCCCCTCCCCTGCTGTTCCACCTCCCCCACAGCCTCAGCTCACTGTGCGATGCTCTGGGCAGCAGGGCTGCGAGCTCCTGGGGCAACGCAGCTGCACAGCCGCAGCCTGACCTGGTGCTCTGTGCTGCACGGCATGGCTGACTGTCCTGGGGGGCCTTGGATAGAAGGCTGGGGAGTTCGGGGGTGGTCAGGGCAGAGGGTATGGACAGGAGTCGGGGCGGTCAGCGGACAGGGAACAGGGGGGTTGAAGGGGGGCAGTCAGGAATGAGAGGAGGGGTTGGATGGGGTGGCAGGGGGCAGTCAGGGGCAGGGGTTCTGGGGAAGGTCAGGGGACAGGGAGCAGGGGGGGTGGATGGGGCAGTCAGTCAGGAGGGGAGGTTGGATGGGGCGGTGGGGGGCAGTTAGGGGTGGGGAGGTCTGGGGGCAGTCAGGGAGAAGGGGTGGTTGGATGGTGCAGGGGTTCCGGGGCGGGGGGAGCACAGTCAGGAAGGAGGGGGGGGTTGGATGGGGTGGCGGGGGGCAGTCTGGAGCAGGGGTCCCTGGGGAGCCATCAGGGAACGGGGGGGGGGGGTTGGATGGGGCAGGAGTCCCGGGGGGGGGGGGTCTCGATGGGGCAGGAGTCCTGGGGGGGGGGGTCTGATAGGGGGCGGGGGCCGGGCCACACCTGACTGTTTGGGAAGGCACAGCCTCCCCTAACCAGCTCTCCATACAATTTCAGAAACCCGATGTGGCCCTCAGGCCAAAAAGTTTGCTCGCCCCTGTTCTAATATCTTTTATTGAGCTACCTTTGGTTAGGGAAAGAGACATGCCCTCGCAGAACTGATTGAATAGACCTGAAGAAGAGCTCAGTGTAAGTCTCTTTCACCAACTGTGTACCTAGTCCAGTAAAAGATATCACCTCACCCATCTTGTCTCTCTAATATCATGGGACCAACACAGCTACAACAACTCTGCAAACACCATTTGGTGTGCACACTTATTTCAGATTAAGAGTGCCTTACTTTGATTCTGCTTAAATTGGCTTCCTCACCAACTTCAGCAAAATTGGAATACAGTTCTCAATACAAAATAGTGTCCACATCAGGTGGTCACATTGATTCAATTGAATTGGTGATGTTTCACTGTGGTGGAATTTGGAATTAGAAAAGGGGAAGCATCTCAATATAGCTGAGAAAGTTGAGTTCACTTTCTTTGAAAAAGTAATTGAGTTGACGACAACCCTCCTTCAGAAATCCAAACATTTATATTAAGAAGTATTAACAGAAGACTTTAATAAGAACACTGGCTAGGCTCAAGTCCTCATAAAGGACATTTCCTTCCACTATGAATCCTAACTAGTCACATTTCTTGTTTCTGCATTTATTTTTTTTAAAAGCTAAAGAAATTAAAGACTATCACAGTGTCCCTTTAACTCATTCTCCACAGTGAACCCCACACAGTACATACTGAAACACCCAGCTTTCCAAGACCTTCTCATAATAAATGACCAGGGCTATATATTCTGAAAAAGCTTGGTACAGCAACAGGGTGAATTAAGGCAGTTATGACTATAACTCAATGTCTTATCTTTTATTGTTTTAATTCAAATTACTTTGATCTACATATTTATCTTACTGTATAAATACACATGGTTTCCTCAAAAAAATCGTAATGCCATATTTGTACAAGAGCTCTATGTTCTGGCCAACAGAATTTTCACAGATATCACTTGTCACATAGATTAATGATTCCTATATATTCACCTACCTTAGCAGTAGTATATCAAGGCCATCACTACTGTAAATGATCAGTAGCAGCCCTTGTATTTCGGCTTTAATTATGCATATCACCCATTTTATAAAATTTTATTTAAAAATAAAAGTAATGAAAGTTTGTTCCCATTTCTGCCAGAAACAAATTAAATAAAGTGAAGATTTTGTGGAGGAAAGGGATTTTTAACAAAATAGCTGATTTGCTGCTGGAGGGTGTCTTTGGTTATATTTAAAATTTACCATGTTTTGCTAACACCTCCCTGCAAAGTTGACAGTATAAAGCCCAGCCACAGGGTGACTATGGCAACAGCAATGGGAAAAAAAAAAGAGAATGACGCTGAGCTACTTAACCTGATACTCAGGGTTTTCTTTATTTGTTTTCATTCTTAAGGGGACATATAAGCATTTCTAGACAGGCTGGGGTGGGAGCAGTCATTTCTACATGATGGAAATATTCAAAGAGGAGACACTTAGATTTATATATAGACGAACACACAAAAATACTTCATTTTGTAGCCAATAAAGAAACCCACAAACCTGTTTGTAGAGATCCCATAATGTGGCTAGTATTTCAGCTCTTAACTGTCAGCATGGCAGGCACTTTATTTTCCATATTCCCTTCTGCAAAAGGGGGTTAAACCTACAGTTTACCTCTAGTACTATGGTCTCACCTAACAAAAGGCAAGCATGCTATTTTTAGACAGAACCATCCCAACCTTTCACCATCTGGTCCCCCTCCCCCAACACAAAATACGCAAAAGTATTTCCAGACAGCAAATTAAATACTACAAACTGAGCTGAAGTTATTTCTGGTATTAATTTCTCTCTGCACACAAACCCAGGTAGGTGATGCAGGAAATCTGAAATGACAACAAAGGCTTCTCCTCACACCAGTAGAGAATGCTCAGCTAGAGGGGAAAAATGGAAGAGAGCAGAAGGCTCATACAGTATTAAGCTTATGTACACTAGACAGGGTATGTGTTGAGTCCAGCAACCAAAAAAAATGTAGCAGACTCACTACAGTATTAATAAATATTAATCCTTTTACCTCCGGGTTATTCATGAGCAATATGCAAAGCTGTTCTCATAACATCACGTTTGCAAAGCTGTGGTTATGCCAGCATCAGCATTCCCATTATGAGCTTCTGTTTTCAGAAGTTTATCACTTTGCCAAGTTTTAGTCTGGAACAATTTTACTGTGAGCCTATGCAATCTTAGTCCAGGATTTCATTTTAAGGCTGGTGAGGAAAAATTTGGATAAAATTTGCTTGGCTACGATATTAATTAGCATGCAAAACTGATCCTCCTCAACTGCTGGACAGGAAAACCCAACAATAAAATACTTTATTTTCCAGCTAAGGAAAGAATACTCTGCCCCGTATTTCCTTGCATTACCAAATCACTGCAATGGCATCCTGAATTGAGCATTTAGATTGGAACACTTGGTCAGCTGGAACAAAAATATTTTTCTGAAGAAATACCTTCTCCAAAAATATTTAAAACATTTTTCACAGCCCACTAAAGACAAGTAACAGCCTACAACTTTGGAGATGCACTGCAACAGTTTGTAATTGGTCCTCATCATGAACCAGCTTGCTTCCTAGCTAGCACAAACAGGTGAACGAACACCATATCACGCTGGTGCTGTACACTTTAACCAGCTGTAGAACTGCTTCAAGGTCATGCTGATTTTTAAAGAATTCAGTGAGAGGGGGGCCCAATTCTGACCAACATCTCCCAACTGCTACTTAAATTTATAATAATAAAAGACCCCATTATCTCAGAGACTGCTTTGAACTCCATAATTCACCTCAACAACAACTGTTATACCCAGGGACGCTCTGGCTAACTAAAACCACTGTCAAGGTTCCTTCCCCACTCTGAATGCTAGGATACAGATGTGGGGACCTGCATGAAAGACCCCCTAAGCTTATTTTTACCAGCTTAGGTTAAAAACTTCCCCAAGGTACAAACTTTGCCTTGTCCTTGAACAGTATGCTGCCACCACCAAGCAATTTAAACAAAGAACAGGGAAAGAGACCACTTGGAGACATCTTTCCCCAAAATATCCCCCTAAGCCCTACACCCCTTTCCTGGGGAAGGCTTGAAAATAAACAAGATGAGCACAAATCCCTTGGATTTCTTAGGACCCTAAGAACCCAGTCAGATTCTTAAAAAACAGAACTTTATTAGAAGAACAAAACAAAGATAAAAGAAACACACTGTAAGATTAGAATGGAAGATAATCTCACAGGCAGGCAGATTCAAAACAGAGAATCCCTCTAGGCAAAACCTTAAGTTACAAAAAGACACAAAAACAGAAATACACATTCCTCCAGCACAGCGAATTTTACAAGCCATTAAACAAAAGAAAATCTAACGCACTTTCTAGCTAGATTACTTAATAACTTTACAGGAGTTTGAAAGCTTGCATCCTTGATCTGTTCCCGGCAAAGGTATCACACAGACAGACAAAACCCTTTCTCGTCCCCCGCCTCCAGATTTGAAAGTATCTTGTCCCCTCATTGGTCATTTTGGGTCAGGTGCCAGCAAGGTTACCTTAGCTTCTTAACCCTTTACAGGTGAAAGGATTTAGCCTCTGGCCAGGAGGTATTTTATAGCACTGTATACAGAAAGGTGGTTACCCTTCCCTTTATATTTAGGACAACCACGATGAAACTTTCAGGAGTTGAGTACTTTCAGTGGCAGCCCCCATCCCAACTGTTAAATGCCACACCGCCACCATGAGATTAAGCCCACTTCCAGAGAGCAGTGTACAATACAAAAAGCCTTTCCTCGAATAACCCATCTCCTAAATAAAGGCAGAGGAAGAAAATCACACTTAAAGTGACAAAATCCTGAGGAGATGATAGTTTGGATCCTTTTGGAACAAAATAGATTCTTCTTTATTTATCTATATAGCAACCAACTGCCAACGTCTTGGGTGCATTAAAAATACATAATGTTCAATAGACAGATGAGTGTTGATAATTAATGCAGCTTTCCTGTCAAGGCCTATTAGACCATTTATATTTACCCCTATGAAAATCAATTCTCCATGAAACGGATTAAATCCTCTGAACAGGCAAGGACAAAGTCACAAAGTTTATCCACACTAAAGTTCTGATGAATTACAGCTAAAAATTACTCTTAATCCAATTTTAAAAAAAAATCTGTTGCACGAGATCTACTCAAAAATCTACCTACCGATTTTTGTGTTGACAGATGTTGTTTTTGATGGATATTTAAAATAACATCGTTTTGTTCATTGTAAAGATTAATTCTTGGTTTTCCTATAAGTAAAACAAAAACAGATGAAGTTCCCATACTAGACCTCTCAAGTACATGACTTTGCTCTGCTTTTGTATCTTTGTACCTGTATATTTTCAACACAGTTAATTCAAAAACTACACACTTTTCTAAAAACCAAGTTTTGTTACCTCATCTCTCTCGGTCTATCATGTGCCAATTTAGATTAATTTCTTATTAAAATTATATGCCATTGTGTTGAACAAAAAATGTCATTGGTCAGAGATGATAATTTTGTATCAGTTCAGAGGTACTGTTTATTTATAGCATGCAAAGTCTGTGAGCATGTCCACCTGGCTGTACTTTAGACCATAATATACATTTCATGCCAACTTAACTAGTTTAATTGTATACTAAATTTGCAGCCCCTAGCTAAAAAACATATATTTAAAGTTTCACACAAGAATCAGTATTAAGACAGACTATATTGGACTTTAGACATCGGGTACAGCACCAAAAAGAATTTTTTTAATGTGTGTTATTTTTCTTTGAAGGGAACAAAAAAATTCAGGAGACAAACAGTTCCTGAAAAATTAATTTCAAACAAGTGTGACAAAGTTCCTGCTCTACCTTGGTGGGTCTTGCGCTTATTGGCGGATTTCCTCACCTTGGAGCTTCACGGCAGCCCTCAGCTTGGCCGTTTTTCTGAACCCACAGTCCAGGTCAACTCCTCCTGTGTCTGACCAGGAGTTGGGAGGTTTGGGGGGAAACCGGACCCGCCCTCTATTCCGGGTTCCAGCCCAGGGCCCTGTGGAATGCAGCTGTCTAGAGTGCCTCCTGGAACAGCTCTGCGACAGCTACAACTCCCTGGGCTACTTCCCCATGGCCTCCTCCCAACACCTTCTTTATCCTTATCATAGGACCTTCCTCCTGGTGTCTGATAATGCTTGTACTCCTCAGTCCTCCAACAATCCACGTTCTCACTCTCTGTGGATGAGGGGAAAGCAGTGGACGTGTTGTTCCTTGACTTTAGCAAAACTTTTGACACTATCTCCTACAGTATTCTTGTCAGCAAGTTAAAGAAGTATGGGCTGGATGAATGGACTATAAGGTGAATAGAAAGCTGGCTAGATTGTCGGGCTCAACGGGTAGTGATCAATGGCTCCATGTCTAGTTGGCAGCCGGTATCAAGCGGAGTACCCCAAGGGTCGGTCCTGGAGCCAGTTTTGTTCAATATCTTCATTCATGATCTGGAGGATGGTGTGGATTGCACCCTCAACAACTTTGCAGATGACACTAAACTGGGAGGAGAGGTAGATACGCTGGAGGGTAGGGATAGGATACAGAGGGACCTAGACAAATTAGAGAACTGGGCCAGAAGAAATCTGATGAGGTAGGACAAGTGCACAGTGCTGCACTTAGGATGCAAGAATCCCGTGCACCGCTACACACTAGGGACCGAATGGCTAGGCAGCAGTTCTGAAGAAAAGGACCTAGAGGTTACAGTGGACGAGAAGCTGGATATGAGTCAGCAGTGTGCCCTTGTTGCCAAGAAGGCTAACGGCATTTTGGGCTGTATAAGTAGGGGCATTCCCAGCAGATTGAGAGACGTGACCGTTCCCCTTTAGTCGACATTGGTGAGGCCTCATCTGGAGTACTGTGTCCAGTTTTGGGCCCCACACTACAAGAAGGATGTGGAAAAATTGGAAAGCATCCAGCGGAGGGCAACAAAAATGATTAGGGGATTGGAACACGTGACTTATGAGGAGAGGCTGAGGGAACTGGGATTGTTTAGTCTGCGGAAGAGAAGAATGAGGGTGGATTTGATAGCTGCTTTCAACTACCTGAAAGGGAGTTCCAAAGAGGATGGATCTAGACTGTTCTCAGTGGTAGCAGATGACAGAACAAGGAGTAACGGTCTCAAGTTGCAGTGGGGGAGGTTTAGGTTGGATATTAGGAAAAACTTTTTCACTCAGGGGGTGGTGAAGCACTGCAATGCATTACCTAGGGAGGTAGTGGAATCTCCTTCCTTTGAGGTTTTTAAGGTCAGGCCTGACGAAGCCCTGACTGGGATGATTTAGTTGGGGATTGGTCCTGCTTTGAGCAGGCGATTGGACTAGATGACCTTCTGAGGTCCCTTCCAACCCTGATATTCTATGATTCTAAGGTTAAGGATTCCCTCTCGGACTCCTCTCTTGGAGACCATGGAGGAGCTATACCTCGTTCCGCCTCTGGGCGGTGCTGGGGAATCTGTGATCGATACCAGATAAGGGACCACTGCGGCTGGGTCATGGAAGGCTTCCCTTTGGAAGGTGCTGCTACTCTTGGTGCCACAAAGTAGCCCTCTGCCCCTTGAGCTCTCCTGTCCCCGGTAGCCCTGGCTGGCAAGGGACCTTAGGGCGGTGGGCGGTATCAAGAGGCCATCCAGTCCTTTGCAGCCTGGAAAGCCTCCAGAGTCAAGGGGCCCACAGACACAAGGTGCCATGACCACTCCCTGGAGTCAGAGGTGGGTCCCGAATCAGTCTCAGTACACTAGGCACAGTCGCTGGAGCCGTGGCTCTGAGGAGGATGACTGCCCTAGTGCAGTCTCACTGCATCCCCGCTTGTCCCTCTTCGGTACTGGAGGGCACCCTCTTTTAGTGTGCTGTTTCTTGTGCTTCTTCCTCGGCACCAGGGATGGAGATTGGTGCCAGGAAGAACACAGTGCCGATTGAGCATTTCACACAGAGGCCCAAGTGCTCGGCGACAATTTGGAGTGACATGCCTCCGAGGACAGTCTGAGGGCTGCCTCAATTAGCACACTTCAGGCGAATGTCTCTGTCTTTTTGACTCCGCGATCTGAAGCCCCTACAGATCTTACACTTTTGCTTAACATGAGCTTCCCCAAGGTAAAAATAACCCCAACTATACATACAATATGATAAGGGCTAATTTAGCTACAACTAATCAGGAAAAGAGAACTTCGAGTCATTGGGGATAGTTCTCTGAAGACGTCCATGCAGTGTGCAGCAGCAGTCAAAAAAAACAAACGGGATGTTAGGAATCATTAAAAAAGGGATAGAAAATAAGACGGAGAATATCTTATTGCCCTTATATAAATCCATGGTACACCCACATCTTGAGTACTGCTTACAGATGTGGTCTCCTCATCTCAAAAAAGATACACTGGCATTAGAAAAGTTTCAGAGAAGGGCAAGTAAAATCATTAGGGGTTTGGAACAGGTGCCATATGAGGACAGATTAAAGAGGATAGGATTTTTCAGCTTGGAAAAGAGGAGACTAATGGAGGATATGGTAGAGGTCTATCAAATCATGAGTGGTGTGGAGAAAGTGAATAAGGAAAAGTTATTTATTTGTTCCCAGAAGAACTAGGGGCCACCAAATGAAATTAATGGACAGCAGGTTTAAAACAAATCAAAGGAAGTTCTTCTGCACTTAGCGCACAGTCCACCTGTGGAACTCCTTGCCTGAGGAGGCTGTGAAGGCTAGGACTATAACAAGGTTTAAAAGAGAACTAGATAAATCCATGGAGTTAAGTCCATTAATGGCTATTAGTCAGGATGGGTAAGGAATTGTGTCCCTAGCCTTTGTTTGTCAGACGGTGGAGATGGATGGCAGGAGAGAGATCACTTGATCATTACCTGTTCGGTTCACTCCCTCTGGGGCACCTGGCATTGGCCACTGTCAGACAGGACACTGGGCTGGATGAACCTTTAGTCTGACCCAGTATGGCCATTCTTATGTTCTTAAGGTACTTTAGACAGGCTGAAAGCAGGTGGCTTACTGGCATGGGCTTGCTGTAGGAGGTGCACACCTTGAAGTCCGGAGCATGCCCAGTCCCTGGGAGAACATCCCTTGATGACTGGGACTGCTATTTATAATAAATACACTAAGACAAACTGTAACTAAATCTGCTCACCACAAAAACTATATACAATCAAGTTCAGACCACTGGGAAAGCCTTGCAAGAGCAAGAAGGTCCTTCCAAGCAACCATCACAGGCAATAAGAAGGAACTGAGAGGGTGCGGAGCCAGCAGCGCCCCTTCTACCTGTGCATGTGGCTGGGGGCGGCGTTAGGGCTAGTCTTACGGATACCACTGAGGGGAAAATCTCCAGCAACTGTGCATGGGGCGCACACACACCTGACATTGAATGGACATGAGCAAGCACTCGAAGAAGAAACATTATTAATCATGTTTATTGCAGTAGTACTAAGGGCCAACCAAGAACAGGATCCCATTTTGCTAGGGCAGTGGTCCCCAAACTTTTTGGGTTGTGCCCCACCCTTACCCCTGTCCCTCCCCAAGCTGGGCTGGGAGCGGGGTCACAACTCCCCAGAGGAGAGGGGGGATGCGGACAGGGTTAAGTGAGCTGAGACTGGGGCCGCAGCTGGGGGTGGGTCTGGGGCCAGGAGCAGAACCATGCCAATGCTAGGGCAGAGGCCAGGCCTGGGGTTGGGGGCCAGAGCACAGCTGGGTGACTATCCCTCCCTGCTCCCCCATGGGGGCTGGCCAAGGCCTGCCGCACCCCCCCGGAACGTTCCTTCACACCCCCCACAATTTGGGGACCTCCACGCTAGGCACTGTACAAACATTGATGGTCCCTGGCCTGAAGAGCTTTACAAACTAAATAGACAAGACGCAGACAGGGTCAGGGAAGCAGTATAACACACAAGCAAAGTGAACAACGTAATGGTCAATGTAGAGGTCAACACAGATTCCGGGGAGACTGCTCAAAAATCAGAGGTTTAACAAACCAGTATTGGAAATGGCAAGAGGGAGGGCAAACAAACAAAAGTTACCAAAATTATTCTTTGCAGTATAAAACAAGTGTAACATACAAGCCAAATTAGATAATGCTGCAGGGGCCATTCATGAGAACACTAAACTATTAATAAATGACGAAAGGGGAGAAATTAAAGACTCAAAGAGGCTACCATACTGACCCTTTTAACATCTAACAAGAAAAATAAGGAAATACTAGACAATCAAGAATATAATTAAGAATTTATAAAAATTATTTACATAGTGCCACAGGCACACATGGTGGTTTACAGGAAAATAAAGCTTACAATCTCAATTAGTTAAGATCAAAATTATGACAGGCAACTATTCTCAGGGAGCATTACTGATATTACGTAGTGTGGCAGTTTCATGATTTTTCTTTTTTTTTGTTTTCATTATAGATATAAGGCAAGAATTTATAGCTATTGCAAATGTCTCTGAATAAGTACATCTAAAAAAAGACTTGGAAAACGTAGAGATCTACAAATCATCTGATCCAGACGATCATTCATCCTAGGGTGTTAAAGGAATTAGCAAACAAATTTAACATACTACCAATAATTATTTTTTAGATGTCATGGAAAACTGGAGAGGTACCCATAGATTAAAGACACTTATAGACCCAAACTTCAGAAAAGGGACGAGTAGAAATCCTGGCAATTACTACCCTGTAAGTCTAACTTCCAACTCCAACTAAAAGAATCTGTATTAAGAGGGTAAAAAACCCACTAAACTTCTAGAAGATCATTATCTTCTTCCAACCAGAAGCAATAAATGGCACTGAGGTTTATAAAAATAACATTGTGCCTGACAAAATGGATTGCTTTTTTTGAGAATTGTAATTAGTGGATAAAAGGAATGCGGTAGATGTTAATATACTCTGATTTTAGTAAGCCATCTGATACTGTCTTATGACATCTTACTATCAAAATCCACTCAAATTGGCTTGGATGTGGACCGAACACTGACTAAAAGACAGAAGAAAACAAAGAAAATGAGAATCAAATAGTAAGCTGGAGAAGATGCCTACTGAGTACTGCTGGAACCTGTGTTAGGTTTGGCCTTATTAATATCTTTGTTAATGATACAGAACAAGTAGTAAAATATATGTTCCTGAAATTCAAAAATGATACTAAAGTTGGAGGAGTTGCAAACACCAGTGAGAACAGAAAAACACAAATGGACAAAGAAAAATGAGAAACGTGCAATTAAATAATGAGATTTTCCTTGGTAGAATGCAGCAAATTCATTTGAGGGGAAACACTCAGACACAAATACTCCAGGGGAAGAAGCAATGCAAGGAGATCTACAGGACCTGGCGGCAAGACAGGCTGATCAAAGGTTGGGCTGCATGTGCAGAAATACCATGTCAAGGAAGAGGGAAAGAGAGATCACTAATCTTGTGCAGTAACTGCACTCTATGCATCCTCATGCCCCGTACCAAGGATATATAGAGCTGCACAGGTAAACCACCCACACAGTTCCTTCTGTACCTCCAAAATCCCACAGAGGAAACTGAAGCAAGAGGGAGGAGGGCAGGTAGTGGAGCACCAATAGGGACACACACTTTGAAGAACTCCTCTAGTTACTCTCATCTCCTCCTTGTGCCTATGGATGCTCCATTTCAGGCGACTATCAAGCAGTATTCCCATGGGGGCGGGAAAGGCGCTTGAGGGCAGAGCCTAACACTGAAGACAAAAATGCATTTCCAACAGCATTATCTGATCTAGAAGCACGAACCAAGTATAGTGTTTGCAAGAAGTAAGTACTGAAATCCAGGTTGCAGCCTTGCAAATTTCAGCAACTGGAATGAGCAATGCCACAGAAGTAGATTGAGACCTTGTAGAATGAGCTAGAGCTCTAGGAGGATGAATGTTATCAGACTTATAACACAAGAGAATACACCCAGAGATCTACCTTCACCAGTCTTTGGGTGGAGACTGTGGATCCTTACAATTGAAACTAAGAGTCTGGGAGATTTTCTAAATGGTTTGATTCTGTCCTGATAGAAGGCTAACGCCCATGTGACATCCAATGTATGACAGACCTCCTCCCCATCCTGATGTGGTTTTAGGGGGGAAAATGAAAGATGAATGGTCTGATTAATATGAAATTCATAAGGCATCTTAGGTAGAATCTTAAGATGTGGTTGTAATGAGATTTTTCCCTTGAAAAACACTGTTGGGGGTGGGGAATCTGCCATTAAAAGCCCTAGTCCTTCGACCCTCTGCACAGAAGTGATGGCCACCAAGAAAGCTGTATTCTTTGACAGGTGAAGCAACCAACATGTAGCTAATAGCTCAAAGGGGTGTTTTATAAGGCAAGTAAGGATGAAGTTAAAGTCCCATGCTGGGGTAGGTTCACTAATCTGTGGGAAGAGATTTATCAGTCCTCTGAGGAATCTTGACTTTGCAGGGTGATCAAAAATCGAAAAAACTTCCACAGGTGAAAAAACTTCCACTTGGCTGTAACAGCTGCCAAGTGAACTCTGATGGAACTGAAAATAAGACCTGACCTTTTAAATTCCAACAGGTAGTCTAGGACAGTGGAAAGAGAAGAATGAACAAAAGGAACTTGTTACCAGTTAAACCAATCATGAAATCTCTTCCATTTCTGAATATATTTCCCATATACTGCCTGACCTGAATCCTGAGGACAGCAGACTGACTGGAAATCTCAGAGGTGGATGAGAAGCAAGCCAAACCAGGTAACGATACCAAACCTGTCTCAGTCAAGTCGATGCAATTAAAATGACCTTGGCCTTATCCTGCTTGACTTTTATTCAGTATTTTTGAGAGCAATGGTGTTGGTGAGTATGCATAAAGAAGGCCCTTCATCCACGAAATAAGGAAGGCATCCCATAGTGACTGAGAATCAAGTCCCTCTCAAGGAAATTTTTTTGTACTGTGGTTGATTAGTTGTGGCAAAGAAGTCCATTTCTGGAAACTTCCAGGTTAGAAATATGCTGTAGAGGACTTGTGAGAACAACTCTCATTCATAATTCTGGGAGAAGAGCCTGCTGAGGTCGTCACCCATGCTGTTCTGTATACCCAGGAGGTAAGAAGCTGAGATGACTATCTTGCTGGCTATGCACCCCAGATCCCAAGTCTTACTGCTTCGCCACAAAGAGAGGGAGAATGCACCCCCCTCCCACACACACACACACCCTGATAATTGATGTAGAACATGCAGACATCGTTGTCTGTCATGATCTTGACAGATTTGGCTCTGATCATGGAAAGAAAAGTGTGCAAGCATTTCTGACTGCTCTGAATTGTAGAAGGTTGACGTGAAGACGACACTCTTGGAAGACCCCTTGCCCTAGATGGTAAGAGACCCTAGATGCACTCCCCATTCCCAAAAGAGATGCATCTGATGTTGTCGCGGTACTAGGATAAGGTTGAATGCAAGGGCCTCACGCATAGGCTTCGGAGAGGTCTTGCAACTGAGTGAATCCAGAAGCTGACATGGATCACTCATGGCTTGTCCAGACTATGCTTGCCCTAAGCCATCCCCGGAAGACCAAAGATGTACCCTGCCAACATTAAGGTACAAGCTGCCATAAGTCCTAATAGGTGGAAACAATTTCTTGCTGATGTTTGAAGACTTATCTGATTCTTAGAAATGAGATATTTTTAGGTTCACGGACTTGTCCACAGATTGGTTCACCTTGGCAGGCACAGCGTCCAGAGAAGCTCCTATGAAACCTATCCGCTGTACTGGAGCGGTCAAGACAGACTTTGAGACTGAGTCAAAGACCTAAACTGGGGAACAGAGACCTTGTTGTTTATACTGCCAAGAGAACCTCTTGGTAAGATCGGCCCCTCAGCAGCTAAATCACTAATATAAGGAAAGATAATTATTCCCTGTCAACGTAGGTGGGCAGCTATGGCCACTATGACCTTCGAGAATACCCTTGGGGAAGATGAGAGGCTGAAATGGGAGCACACTGTACTGGAGGTGATCATAGTTGACTGTAAAATGAAGAAAATGAGTAAGACCATGGAGGGCCACACAGAGCATGGAGGCGGCCCACTGTTCGTCATACCAACTAGATGGAGGTAGAGATAAACTGTTCCCAACAGTCTCTCTCTCAGGATAGGTAAGACAGTAGTGTCTCATAGCAGACAGGAGATCCCTGAACCAAAAACAGAGTCAGAAGAATCATCCTCAACATATTCCAGGGCAGGTGATAACTGTTCACCCTGGGTGGTCAATGTCAGTTAAGCAGGAGGTCTCAATGACCCAGAAGATCTTGGTGAAAATAACTATGTTACCAGTAAGTAGCGGAGACTCTGGCTCATCCAAGACAAAAAGAGCCCTTGAATATCTATACTCCTGTGGTACTGATGATACATGAGCAGGAGTTGACACAGGTACCAAGATAGGGACTTGTCTATAATGCATCGGGGCTGTGGGCACCAAATGCTTTGACCGAATACATCCAAACATGCATTCCGGTGTTGCCAACATGGGGGTCTGGGACATCACTATAGGTATCGAAGATACAGAAGAGTCTTATGGTGCAGACTTCTTTGAAGTGGAATGTCTACTAGAATGGACATGACCACCCAACACCAAAGAAGTCTTCGGTATTGAATCCAGTTTAGTGGTAGAGTGGCTTTTAGAGGAAGCCTTAGATGATCTCATATTACCAGGACCACCTAGAGCCTCAACAGTACTCCTTCTGGGACCTGAGTCTCCAGAACATTCTTCCTAATAGGTGACTGACACTTCTTAGTAGGAGACCTAACACTCCCCTATATCCAGAGTCTTACTGTACGAAGCTCTCAGTACCATGGATGCAGATGCAGGAGCTGTATCCCTCACAGTGTTTGGTGACCAAGACCTGGAGTTAATTGGGGCACCTGAAGCTATATCCCTTGAGGATCTTGGTCACCAGAATCCAGAGACAGACAAGGCACTAAGTATGTTCAAAGACTGGTGTACAATTCTTGTAGCTGCGTCAGAGGTTGGTCTTCGGGCTTGCTCCATCATTAGCAATTTAAATTTTACTTCTCTATTTTTAAGAGATCTGCTCTCACACTTGGTCAGTATATAGGTGTCTCCCAAACAATGAAGCCACCAGGAGTGTCTGTCACTAACCAGGATAGCTTCCCAGCAGGAAAGACAATACTTAAAACTTGCAGATCCCAACATATCCCAGAAGCATCAAAGTCCAAAATAATCCCCCAGGCATGGAAAGAAAAAAAAAAGGGGGGGGGGGAACAGACCCCCAACTAAATACTACAACTAAATTAAGAAACAGAAAAAACTATATTTAACTAAGTACATCTAAGTGAAGCAGGAGCGATTGATGTTCCATCTCACACCGAAGGCAGTTGGGAGGAAACTGAGGTCTGTTCGCCTGCACTGCTCTCTGTATATTCTGTACAGAACATGAACTTGCATATAGCACATGTGGAGGCTGAACGAGCACTTCTACTGAAAATCTCCAATCAAAGGTGTATGCGCACCTGGAGTGGAACACCCATAGGGACACTACTTGAAGAAGCACAATAGCTAAATATATCTAGCTTGGCTAACAGACAACACTACAGTCCCCAAATATTAAAAGGATGTAAACACAACTGAGGGGGGAGGAATTATTCAGAGTTATACATGGGAGTACATGGATAAAATTAAGAAGTGGAAATATTTAAGATGAGTATCTGGAAGGTTCCTCCCAATGTGGCCCCTTCTCAGGCCACAGTCCTACACTCTGACCATTACTAGATATGGGGGTCCACACACAGAAGTCAGACTGAAAGACCAGGGCTGTATGGTAGAGAGAAGATTTTCATAGGATGTAGTGGAAACCCCACCACATAGGGCACTTCAAGCTGGATTGGACAAGACGTGAATAAATGTACAAGAGGAAACAATTCTGAATTGGGGCCAGAGAGATGGACTGTGTAATTCTAAAATTGGCAGAAAGCAATACAATTTTCAGTGAGGAATGAAAAGCATATTTATCTTCTTCCAGAAACAAAAACACAACCATTTTCACACCAGAAACACAGCAAGTACCATAAAGAGAGTCTATTTTCATACATTCACATATTCCAGGGCCAGAAGGGACCACTGAGATTGTTTAGACTGATCTCCTATTTAGGATAGGCCAGAGAACTTCTTCAAAATAATGCCTAGAGCAGATCTTTTAGAAAAACATCCAATCATACCTATAGACTGTACTCTATCACCCCTTAACCGTCTCTTTGTAAGATAAATAGATTGAGCTCCTTGAGTCTATCACTACAAAGCATGTTTTCTAATCGTTTAATCAATCAATCATTCTTATGGCTATTCTCTGTACCCTCTCCAATTTATTAACATCCTCCTTGAATTGTGGGCACCAGAACTGGATAAAATATTCCAGCAGCAGTTGCACCAATGCAAAATACAGAGGAAAAATCATCTCTCTACCACAGTTGTCAACTTTCACGTGGTAAATAAGCACCCTGACTTTCACAAGAAGCCAAAAATCAAGCTAATCCCATTTCAAAACAAGGCCAAAACAAGCCAATTCCTAATAACCCCAACACTCTGTGAGACTAGATCCCCCCAGTGTGCAGTCTGATACTGTGGTGGGCCTGCTGTGCACCCCTCTTTCCCCCGCCTTGCCCCTGCTTGCCAGAAGCTGATCAAAAAAAGAAGCAACAAGCTTCAACAAGCAACTCACAAGCCAATTAAGCCAAAAACAAGCCCAGTTTCTGCTTTTTTTCCTGTGGGTTTGGCACGTCTGTCTGCTCTCTACTCCTACTCAAGATTCTCCTGTTTATGCATCCAAGGATTGCATTAGCTGTTTCGGCCACAGAATCACATTGGAACCTCATGTTCAGCCGATTATCCACCACCACCCCCAAACCGTTTTCAGAGTCACTGCTTCCCAGGATAGAGTCCCCCATCCTGTAAATATGGCCTACGTTCTTTGTTCCTAGTTATATAAATTTACATTTAACTGAATTAAAAAACACATTATATGCTTGCGCCCAGTTTACCAAGCAATCCAGATCACTCTAAATCAGTGAGCTGTGCTCCTCAATCTTTACCAGTTTCTCTCCTAATTTCCGTCATCTGCAAATTTTATCAATGATGATTTTATGTTTTCTTCCACATTATTGATAAAAATGTGAAACAGCATACAGCCAAAAACCGACCCCTGCGTACCCCACTGGAAACACACCCACTTAATAACAATCCCCTGTTCACAATTACACTGACACCTGTTAGCCAGTTTTTAATCCATTTAATACGTGCCATGTTAATTTTATACCGTTCTAGTTTCTTAATCAAACTGTTATGCAGTACCAAGTCAGACACCTTTCAGAAGTCTAAGTATATTATATATACACCACTTTAATCAACAAAACTTGTACTCCCACACAAAAAAAATCAAGTTAGTTTAACAGGATCTATTTTCCATAAACCCAGGTTGATTTCCATTAATTACTATATCCTCCTTTAATTCTTGATTAATCAAGTCCCATAACAGCCATTCCGTTATCTTGCCAGGGATCCATGTCAGGTTGACAGGCCTATGATTACCTGGGTACCTTTTTAAAAATTTGCACAACATTAGCTTTCTTCCAGTCTTCTGCAACTTCCCCACTGCTACAAAATTTATTGAAAAAAAATCAACATTAATGGTCCAGGGAGCTCCTAGGCAACTCTTTTAAAACTCTTGGATGCAAGTTATCTGAACTTGCTGATTTAAAAATGTCTAACTTTAGTAGACTCTGTTTAACATCCTCCAGAGATACTAATGGAATGGAAAATGTCTTCCATATGATAAGACTATCATGTTTTCCCCCCCAAATATAAAACAAATATTTATTAAAAACAGTTCTGCCTTTTCTATCTTATTGATAATTCTACTATTTCCATCTAATAATGGACCAATACCATTGTCAGGATTCTTTTTATTCCTAATACATTCTAAAATCTCCTCCTTATTGTCCTGAACTCTGCTGGCCATAGATTTCTCCTTGTGTCCCTTAGCTTCCCTTGTCAATTTTCTACAATTCCTAACTTCTGATTTAGATTCTTTACTGTCAACTTTCCCTCTCTACCACTGGTTATATTATTATTTTGTTCTACAAAGATTTAACCTGTAACCAAGAAAAAGAAAACACTACACAAGTGCAATGGGACCAAGTGAACATTGCTATGAAGACTTCATATTTCCTGATTTTTTGTAAGTTTAACTGTTCCATCTGAATATTGCATTAGCAGCACTTTGTATTTTCTTTCCTTGCTTTTATAAAAGAAAGCAAGAAACAATAAATTTCCAGTTTCGCTTAGCATTTCGATAGTTCCAACTAGGTTTGAAGTTCATACCTCACTGGAATGAACAGGCTGGAGGTGGAGGAGTAACTCATGGGACCATCCTCTTTATCCAAAACCTTCCCTAAAGCCCACTTTCTTCGATGAAGCCCACAAATCCTGATCCACATCAGTAACAAACAAACAAACAAAAAGGGGGGGGGGGGAGATCTCAAACCACTGCTAACACAAAAAAATTTACACTCCAAATTAGCACCATCCTCTGAGTCTCCTAATGCACTTCTGTGTCCAGTCTTTACCTATTTAAATTGTAAACTCATAAAGGGAAGGGATTATCTCTTCCCTTTTATCTTGTACAGCATCAAGCACACTAAGTGCATAAACAAAGGTAAATAAACAAAGTGAATTCCAGCCTTTACTTCAGCTATTGCGTGCCTGCTTCTTTTTCCCATTCCCTTTCTGGAGCATTTGACTAGCCAGCCTATGTATAAAACTTACTTGAGTCTCTGCAGTAACAGTTGTTTTTACTAGCATGCATTATTCAGAGAACATGTTGTTTCAAGCATGCCTGAAAAGTACAATTTCAGAACTCCATAAAGATAAATATTAATATCAACATTTTTAAATAAATCTGGAACTGGGGATTACAGTGGACTAGAAGCTGGATATGAATCAACAGCGTGCCCTTGTTGCCAAAGCTAACGGCATACTGGGCTGCATTAGTAGAAGCACTGCCAGCAAATTGAGGGAAGTGATTATTCCCCTCTATTTGGCACTGGTGATGCCGCATCTGGAGTAGTGTGTCCAGTTTTGGGTCCCCCACTACAGAAAGGATGTGGACAAATTGGAGAGAGTCCAGCGGAGGGCAACTAAAATGATTAGGGGCCTGAGGGAACTGGGCTTATTTAGACTGCAGAAGAGAAGAGCAAGGGGGGATTTGATAGCAGCCTTCAACTATCTGAAGGGGGGTTCCAAAGAGAATGGAGCTCGGCTGTTCTCAGTGGTGGCAGATGACAGAACAAGAAGCAATGGTCTCAAGTTGCAGTGCATGAGGTCTAGGTTGGATATTAGGAAACACCATTTCAGTAGGAGGGTGGTGAAGCACTGGAATGGGTTCCCTAGGGAGGTGGTGGAATCTCCATCCTTAGACGTTTTTAAGGCCCGGCTTGACAAAGTCCTGGCTGGGATGATTTAGTTGGGGTTGGACTAGATGACCTCCTGAGGTCTCTTCCAAGTCTAATGTTCTATGATTCTATGGTTTGTTGACTCATTCTTTATTTTGTATTCTTACTATAACAAGATTTACCAATTATAATATATTAATGGTATCATTTTGGCATATGCTGCACCAAAATCCAGATAAGCATTTGCTACAGAATCTTCTCTGACACAAGATGATTTTCTGTTAACGTCTATGATGTGGCCCTGGTGTGGCGGCGCGACAAGGGGCACCAAGGGAAGAAATGTAATTCACTAGGAAGATTCTACTTTCCATTGAAAACAAGTTTAAACAAGGTTCTAAATGCAGACTATTGAACTTCATGTCTGTGGGTAAGGCTGGCAAAATGAAAAGTGTTTTCACTGAGAGACTGGTGTGGTACAGTAGTTCAAGCATAGATCCAGGAAACAGTAAGCCATGAAACCTCTGTGCCTCAATTTTTTCATTTGTGGACCAAGGAGACTGCCTGCCTGCGAGGGTGCTATGAAGACTGATGTGTAGGTGACGACATCTGACACCTTTCACGATCACTGGACTCTCCCTATATTCCTCTGACAATTTTGGGAGGGAGATCATGACTCCTGCTCTGCCTGGCACTTTGACCTTAAACTGCTGCATACCCCGGCTCTGCATTACAGGAGATTCAAAGTGTTGCTGTAGCCCCAGAATATTAGAGATACAAGGTCGATAAGTTAATATCTTTTATTAGACCAACTTCTGTTAGTGAGAGAGACAAGCTTTCAAGCTTACACAGGGACCTGAAGAAGAGCTCTGTGTAAGCTCAAAAGCTTCTCTCCCTCTTTCACCAACAAAAGCTGGTTCAATCAAAGATGTTACCTCACCCACCTTGTGTCTCAGGAGATTTAAAGACAGTTTCTCTGAGTTGCCCTTCAGGGACTGCCCCAGTTTTGACACTCTATTCAAATTGCATCAAACAAAAGAACTTTTACTAGCAAATTAGAGAGAAACAGTAGTTGAATGGCATGCTTTAGAGTAGGGGTGGGCAAACTATGGCCCATGGGCTGTGTCTGGCCCATCAGAACTTTTAATCCGGTCCTCGAGCTCCCGCTGGCAAGTGGGGTCGGGGGCTTGTCCTGCTCCAGCACCCAAGCCGGGTCGGGGGCTTTCCACGCAGCTCTCGGAAGCAGCAGCATGTCCCCCCTCCGGCTTCTACATGTAGGGGCAGCCAGGGGGTTCCCGGCCAATGGGAGCTGCGGGGGCGTGCCCTGCGGACGGAGCAGTCCACAGAGCCACCTGGCTGCTTGACAAACACTGCCCAGAGCCTGCACCTCTGAGCACCCCCCTAACCCCCCCGCCCCCAGTGCCCCAACCCTGATCCTCCACACACACTCCGAACCCCTTGGTCCCAGCCTCCTACACCCTCCTACACCCCAAACCTCTCACCCCCTAGCCCCATCCCAGAGCCTGCACCCCCAGCTGGAACCCTCACCCCCCTCTACACCCCAACCCGCAATTTCGTGAGCATTCATGGCCCGCCATACAATTTCTATACCCAGATGTGGCCCTCAGGCCAAAAAGTTTGCCAACCCCTGCTTTAGAGACTAAGACTGCTAAAAATATTGCTATCTGGGTAATACTTTGGGGGCAGGCTTTTGGCAACATATGAATAGGGTAATTCCTCCCAGGGTAATAGTACACAAAGTTCTTGCTTACAGTCAATTAAAACTTTCCCTGATCAGTATTTCATTGCCAAGCAAAGGGAGATCAGTCCTGCACGTCATAAAACACAAGCATAACAGTATGGTCTGCTCCTTTCAGGGCCCAGGCAGCCCTCTCCAATTTTCAGACACAGCTGGAAAGGGCCAGGTGATCCCTATAAAGGCCTAAGAGAACTCATTTGGAGGAGAGGTTCAGAAGGGCTGATGACAGGCCCTGGAGCAGAGAAAGTATCAAGTGAAATGCCTCTGGGCCCCTGTAGTCTGTGTTGGGCAGGGGGATAATTTGTTTTGTGTTACTTTGTGAGTTTTTGTTTGAATTAATAAACCATGCCCTGAGGGAAGACATGAGAGGATACTGGGGCAGAGAAGGCAGCACCCTCTGACAGGATACAGGAATTTCTCTTAAGAGACCTAACCCAATGTCCACTGAAGTCAACGGGAGCCCCTCCATGACTCCAATGGGCACTGGATAAGACACAAGAAGAAGAAGAGCATTAAACTAATTATTAAACTCTTTAATAATTACCCCACAGGTAAAAATCCAATTACAGCGGTTCTCAAACTGTGGGATGGGACCCCAAAGTGGGTCGGGACCCCATTTTAATGGGGTTGCCAGGGCTGGCTTAGACTTACTGGGACTGAAACCGAATCCCAAGCCCCACTGCCTGAAGCCCTTGCCCTTCAGGCTTCAGCTCTGGACAGCAGGGCTCATGTTACAGGCCCCCTGTCTGGGGCTGAAGCCCTTGCCCTTCGGCTTTGTGTCTCCCCCCATCCACCAGGATGGAGGGCTTGGGCAGGCCCAGGCTTCAGTTCCCCCCTCCGGGGGTCATGTAGTAATTTTTGTTGTCAGAAGGGAATCACAGTGCAATGAAGTTTGAGAACCCCGGCCCTATTACATAGTCTAGCGTAGTGAGGGGGCATGTCCTCCCTCAGAGACTGACAGGGAGAAACCTCTCTTCACCCCGTTAGGCGGAGCCAGGCAAGCCATGCCCCCTCCCGCCGAAAGCATAGGGGCGGGAAAAGAAAGTTAAAAGGCAGGCCCTGCAGCTGACTTGTGCGAGAGCTGGAGAAGGAAACATGTGTCTCTCGCCCACTGCCATGCCCTGCGCCCGAGATCTACAGTGCTGAGGACCCAGACGAGATGCCAGGACTGCCAACTGACCAGTTCCTGGAGGAGCTACTGGGACTATCACTGGCCATTATCCCGGGGAGATGGAGGAACCCCAGGAAATGGTGGTACACCCAGGAGGGGTAGTAGGAAATAAACCAGGGACACTAGACATTAGTCCCGTTCTTTTGCCAGAATCTAGGTCAGCATATTTCCGTGGGATCCCCACTAACCCACTGTCAGGGCCTTGGGCTGGGATCCAGTGGAGTAGTGTGGGCCCAGGTCCCCAGGGGAGGCATCCTCCCCACCTTAGGCCAGACAGCCTGCATTCGCTAGTGCCTGGCCCTGCCCAGAGGGCCAGAGCCCCTTTAACTGCGGATTGCTCTGCCCTGCCCAGCGCCCCATGAAAAGACTGTTACCTACCTTTT
Source organism: Natator depressus (assembly GCF_965152275.1). NCBI lineage: Eukaryota > Metazoa > Chordata > Testudines > Cheloniidae > Natator > Natator depressus. Next base: position 106,218,639 of record NC_134241.1, read on the forward strand.
CATAACTGTTGCTCTTTGAGATGTGTTGTTCACGTCCATTCCAACTAGGTGTGCGTGTGCCGGTTCCTGAAGAGGGACGGGGAAGGTGGGTGGGAGGGAGGGAGGAGGATAACTGGAGAGAGTATCCCACCTGTACCGTGCGTAGGACGCATCAGTCAGATGTTATATGGGACCACGCACAGTAGAAGTGGGATAATCGGTTTAAAAACTGTGGGGCTGGATCCAGGAACTGGGTTGGTACACTGTCCTCGGGCGCACCTTCAAAACCCTTGCTTGTTTCCGGGTTGGGGCTTATTCTGGCCTTGGTTAGGCGCGTTGTTCCGTCTGCGCCTGTTATTTATGCCCCGCCTGTGATACGGCTCCTGCCTGGGCCTGGGTTGATACTGCCTCTGCTGTGGAGGCTGAGGCGTGAAGGGCTTTCGCTGGGTTGCCAGCGTATGCATCCCTAGCGACTTCAGGGTGGCCCTAGAATCCTTAAGGCCATGCAGCCTGGAGTCTCTTTGCTTGAAGAAAAGGCCCGAACCCTCAAAAGTAAGGTCTTGGAGGGTATTCTGGACCTCTGGAGGGAGGCCCGACTCCTGGAGCAACACTGAGCGTCGCATGACTACCCCCGAGGCAATGGTTCTGGCCGCAGAGTCCACTGAATCGAGGGAGACTTGTAATGAAGCCTTAGCCACTGCCTTCCCTTCCTCGATTATAGCCGCAAACCCAGAGTGAGAGTCCTGGGGCAGGCGATCCTTAAACTTGGACACTGCCATCCAAGAGTTGAAGTTGTGTTTATTGAGGATCACCTGCTGGTTGGCTATACGTAGCTGGAGGTCCCCGGAAGAGTAGACCTTTCTACCGAAGAGATCCAAACACTTAGCTTCCTTGGCCTTTGGGGCCGAGGCTCGTTGGCTGTGTCGTTCCCTTTCACTGACTGCTGAAACGACTAGGGAACAGGGAGTCGGATGGCAGAACCAGAACTCGTAACCCTTAGAAGGGGCAAAGTATTTCCTTTCTACCCCCCTAGCCGTCGGCGTCATGGAGGCCAGGGACTGCCATTTAGTGTTGAAATTCGACTGTATGGTCTTTATGAGAAGAAGCGTGACTCTGGAGGGACCCTCGGGAGCCAGGATGTCCACCATAGGATCCTCGTGCTCGACTGTTTCTTCGGCCTGAAGGCCCATATTGAGGGTGATTCTGCTGAGCAGCTCCTGGTGAGCCCTGTGGTCTACTGGTGGCAGTCCAGAGACTGACGTACCCTCCACAGCCTCATCCGGGAACAGGAGGAAGTGAGGTGCTGCTGGTTCTCCTCATCTAGACCCTCCTACGTGTCCCCATAGACCTGGGTCACTTCAGAACCCTGAGGGGCTGACACCTCTCGAGGTGTCGCAGAGCTTGGCACCACCTCAGGTATTAGACCTGGGGGCGCCGGTTGCTCATAAGTCTGGGGGCGGACTAGAGAGAGTGGACTCCCTTGTCCTTGATGGGTGCCTGTGTGGCGACCTGGATTGGCATCATGGAGCAAGTCCTCAAGGAATCAATTCTGAAGCACTTAGAGGAGAGGAAAGTGATCAGGAACAGTCAGCATGGATTCACCAAGGGCAAGTCATGCCTGACGAATCTAATTGCCTTCTATGACGAGATAACTGGCTCTGTGGATGAGGGGAAAGCAGTGGACATGTTGTTCCTTGACTTTAGCAAAGCTTTTGACACCGTCTCCCACAGTATTCTTGCCAGCAAGTTAAAGAAGTATGGGCTGGATGAATGGACGATAAGGTGGACAGAAATCTGGCTAGATTGTCGGGCTCAATGAGTAGTGATCAATGGCTCCATGTCTAGTTGGCAGCCGGTATCAAGTGGAGTGCCCCAACGGTTGGTCCTGGAGCCAGTTTTGTTCAATATCTTCATTCATGATCTGGAGGATGGTGTGGATTGCACCCTCAGCAAGTTTGCAGATCACACTAAACTGGGAGGAGAGGTAGATACGCTGGAGGGTAGGGATAGGATACAGAGGGACCTAGACAAATTGGAGGATTGGGCCAAAAGAAATCTGATGAGGTTCAACAAGAACAAGTGCACAGTCCTACACTTAGCACGGAAGAATCCCATGCACCGCTACACACTAGGGACCGAATGGCTCGGCAGCAGTTCTGCAGAAAAGGACCTAGGGGTTACAGTGGACGAGAAGCTGGAGAGGAGTCAACAGTGTGCCCTTGTTGCCAAGAAGGCCAATATCATTTTGGGATGTATAAGTAGGGGCATTGCCAGCAGATCGAGGGACGTGATCGTTCCCCTCTAGTCGACATTGGTGAGGCCTCATCTGAACTACTATGTCCAGTTTTGGGTCCCACACTACAAGAAGGATGTGGAAAAACTGGAAAGAGTCCAGCGGAGGGCAACAAAAATGACTAGGGGACTGGAATACATGACTTATGAGGAGAGGCTGAGGGAACTGGGATTGTTTAGTCTGTGGAAGAGAAGAATGAGAGGGGATTTGATAGCTGCTTTCAACTACCTGAAAGGGGGTTCCAAAGAGGATGGATCTAGACTGTTCTCAGTGGTAGCAGATGACAGAATGAGGAGTAATGGTCTCAAGTTGCAGTGGGGCAGGTTTAGGTTGGATATTGGGAAAAACTTTTTCACTACGGGGTGGTGAAGCACTGGAATGGGTTACCTAGGGAAGTGGTGGAATCTGCTTCCTTAGAAGTTTTTAAGGTCAGGCTTGACAAAGGCCTGGCTGGGATGATTTAGTTGGGGATTGGTCCTGCTTTGACCAGGGGTTTGGACTAGATGACCTCCTGAGGTCCCTTCCAACCCTGATATTCTATGATTCTATGATAGATTGTCCGGACCTACAGGCTCTGGAGGAGATGCCCTGTTGCTGGTGGTGGGCCCATGCGGTCCAGAAGGGCCACTGACCCGGAGGGGCCCATTGCGGCTGCCAGGCTGGTTGGGATTCTCTGCTAGCTATTGCTCTATGTCTACTATAGCTAGAGCGACCGAAGTCAGCCTCGGATCCGGAGGATGCCAACAGAGGACCAGGGTCACGGGGAGCGGTGCCTGACTGACCGGGACCGCAAACAGCACTGGGAGTCTCTGGACCGGGATCGGTGTCTTGCGATTGGTGCCGGTGACATTAGTTGTGGGCGCCGGGGAATAATAGGATGCCGAACTCGACCATGAGCGGTGCCGAGACGGTGACCTCGAGCGGCACACCATTGCCAGCTTCCTGCTGGACGGCACCCTTCTAGGTGGTGCTGGAGGGGGCTTGGCGCCAACAACTCAATGAGGGCTTTTGCTGCCTCAAAAGTGTCGGATGTGGAGGGGTGTTCAAGGACCTCCTCCAGCCCTTCGTTGGCACTGAATCCGCTGGATACCGGACTCAATGGGGCCTGTGGCACGGGAGTCGGTTCTTTGCTCAGGCCCGCAATGTGTCTTTGCGTGCTGGGAGCATCTTTGAGCAGCTTAATAGCTCTATGGGGAGAGCGCCCTCTTTCCCCTTGCTTGTGCCGGTTAGTCGTTGCCAGAGAAGTGGACCGGTGCCAAAGTTGGTCATCCTGTCTCGGTGCCAATGATTTGCGGTGCCAGGTCACGCACGGACGCCGGGGAACTTCACAACGAGGAAGCTGAGGCCGGTGCCAGTCGGTCAGAGGCTAGTGATTGTAACACGGCCTCCATGAGCAACAGCTTAAGGCGAAAGTCTCTTTCTTTCTTTCTTTCTTGGTGCGTGGCTTAAAGGCCTTGCAGATCTTGCAGCGCTCTGCCTGATGAGACTCTCCCAGACACCAGAGACAGGAGTCGTGGGGGTCGCTGTTGGGCATAGACTTGCGGCACGTGGCACCACCTTTGTAACCCTGGGCTTGCGGCATGCCCTGCAGCACAAGGCGGGTGCTGGAACTAGCTTCCAGACACATGAAACAATGGATTTCTAACTAACTGATAACTATCTATGAAAAACTAAGGGATCACTCGCAACTGAGAGAGAGAGAGAAAGATTCCAACGCCGCCACGGATGGTAAGAAGGAACTGAAGGGGGGTCGGGCCGGCAGGGTAATATATACACCACCATGAAGGCGCCACTCTAGGGGGCTCCCCTGCTGTCCCAAAGGGAGCTGCTAAGGGAAAAAGTTTCCGATGTCTGTACATGCGGCGCGCATGCACATCTAATTGGAATGGATGTGAACAATCACTCGAAGAAGAACTGTTAATTCCCCTACTAAGCGTGGTATTTATAGGTACAAAGTAGTCAGGGGGCTTGGCCTCCCTCTGAGCCTGAGGGGGAAGGATGGCCACAAGTCTCTACACGTGGTGGAGAACACAGGCAGCAACCCACCCCCGAGAAAAGGGGTTTTGTTGCACTACCAACCCAGCTCCGGGTCCAAGCTGCCAGAATGGAGCTGGATAAGCTAACGAAGTGGTGGGCAGAGAACCAGCAACAGCAGCAGCACCTGGTGAAGCAACGAGGAGCCCAGCAGCAGCAACTGATCCAGAAGCTGGGGGCCCAACAGCAGGAACAGCAGTGGCAGTGCATTCAGCAGCTTGCAGCCCTGCTGCCCAGCCTTACTGACTGCCTCTGCAATACCCATGCAGTTTTCGAAGATGGGGTGCGAGGACAACCTGGAAGTCTTCTTGGTGTCTTTCAAACAGGTCATCTCAGTGGCTAGATGGCTCCCAAACCAATGGGCCACCCTCCTAGCCCCGTACCTGATGGGGACGGCCCACACAGCTATCATGGGTTAATCTATGGGCATGTAAAGGCAGCCATACCTGCCTCTGGAAATTTCCACTACATGCATCTGACGAAGTGGGTATTCACCCACGAAAGCTTATGCTCCAATACGTCTGTTAGTCTATAAGGTGCCACAGGACTCTTTGCCGCTTTTGCATTTATAGGTGCACCATAGTGAAGAGGCATGGCCTCCCTCCAAAACTGACAGGAAGCAATGGCCACGAGCCTCTACACCTAAATATGTCAATCTGCAGCGCATTAAATAAGTGCTAAAGTCTCCCACTTCATATGATTCCTACTTGTGTGGCAGACTATGACATGCACTTTCCTCTCCACACACAGAGGCACAAACTGACCATGCTCACAGATAGAAATAAACGATATGAACAGCCATAATGGATCAGCCCTGAGACCCATAGAGTCAAGTACCCTATTTCTGACAGCAACTGCACGTGATATTTCTGAGGAAGGTACAAGAACCCCACAGCAAGGAGATGTGGGATAATCTGCCCCACACATCAGGTTTCATTCTACTCTAGTAGTTAGAGACTGGTTAAAACCACAAATCATGGGGTTTCATTTCTTCCAAAATTGTTGTTTGTAGTAACTATCAACTCTTGATATCCAATGACGAATCTCTGAATTTTGCTAAATTCTTGGCCTCAACAACTTTGTGCATAAATAAATTCTACACTCTAATTACACATTGTGTGAAAAGGCATTTCCTTTTACCACTTTTGAATTTGCCATCTTTAATTTTGCTGAATGTCCCCTTGTTTTTGTATTGTGGACAGGGAGGACAGCAGGTCCTGATCTACATTCTCTAGACAAGTTTTTATTGTATATACTATTATGTTCCCTCTGATTCCTCGCCTTTCCAAGGGAACAATCCCACTCTTTTCAATCTGTCTCCATATAAGAGTTTTTCTAGGCCCTTATTCGTGTTTCCCTTCTCTTAATTCTCTGCTTTATCTATTTCTCCTAATCAATAAAACATTGTTGTAAAAATATGTTAGGGTCTGAGATCAGAACTTTTTTTTTTAACTGAGTTATTTTGATTCAGCATGAAAATGTATTAAATGAAATAAAGGTATTTTGGTTACTTCAAAAATTAGTCACAAATTACTACTTGACTGAGCTACTTGGTTATTTGCAAACTATTCCACACTGACAGCATCCAAAAATTACCCAGAGAGCAAATGTAAATAAATGCAACCTTTGAAACAGTTTAAAAGCATAATGATAGCAGAGAAAGATATTGCTTATATCCTTCGTTGCAATGCACAGTTCGCAGGCATTTGAAGAAGCTATCCATGGTTTGCATCATGCTGTGAATGTGCTTAGTCAAATGATGTTTTGTACAGAAATGAACTACATGATCAGGCAAGAGTTCTCTTTTAGGAGTAACCCTTGTAACTAGTTATTAAGGGACTGCAGCGAATCTTGCAGAATCAAGCAATAGGAGTGGAAATGGTGGAGTTGGTAGCTGTACTCCCAGTAGCACGCAAAGTTACTTAAAAGCAGGGGTTCTCAACCTTTTTCGCTCTGAGGCCCCCCTCAACATGCTATAAAAACTCCAGGGCCCAGCAGGGAGGGAGGGGGCCCTCAGGAAAGAGGCCTTGGGCATACGTGTAGTTTGACTTCTATTTGGGGGGAGGGGGAGCACAGAGGCCAGCGGGGCTCAAGCCACCTCCGCATGGTGGGGTCCAGGGAGGGAGCTCCACCTCCACCCCCTGACTCACCTCAGCAGCCACCCAGACTGTCTGGGTTGGAGGAAGAGGTACGCAACCAAAAATTATAACTCAAAGGTGGGGGGATTAGCTCAAAAAGATTGAAAACAGCACTGAGTGCAGACAGGGGGTAGCTGGGGGCTGTGTGAGGGCAGGGGGATAGCTCAGGGTGCAGGAAGGACATAGCTAGGGCTGTTTGCAGGCAGGGAGGGCATAGCTCAGGGTGCAGGGAGAGGGATACTGCAGGCTGGTGGTAGCTCAGGGTGCACGGAGAGGGGTATTAGGGTCTGTGTGCTGGGAGGACTCCCCTGCCGTCCCTGTTCCCGGAGGGGTCTGGCAGCCACGGAGCCGGGTCTCCCCACCCGGGGGGCTCTTACCGGCTGCCTCTGCGGGAGCTAAGGGGGCTGGGAGCTGAGAAGCAGCTTCAACCTGGGGCACCAGCAGTAGAGGAGGGAATTCTGCTGCTGCCTGCTCCATGGCACCAGCTGCCCCTCTTCCCACCTCCAACCTGGCCAGGGGGTGGAAAGACATGAGGGGGGAAGTGTGGCACAGTCCCCGGGACTGGCTGCTCTTGCGCTGCTGTTTGGGGGGGGAGGGGAGGGTTTAAATGCCCTCCATGTCCCCAGCTCTGCCAATGGGCTCAGGGCTTCTGCCCCACAGGGAGCACCAGGGCTCAGGGCTTCATTCCCGCACCGCCCGGCTTCAGCCCTGCAGGGGGGCTCCAGGGATCAGGGCTCTAGCCCATAAGCTCCCCAGGGATCAGGGCTTCAGCCCAGCGCCTCCCAGCTTCAGCCCAGCGGGGTGCACCGGGGATCAGGGCTTCAGCCACAGCGCCCCACGGGGGCTGCGGACACCCTGTTGAGAACCACTGCCTTACAGAAAACACTGCAGTTCTAACTCCATGGATTTGGAAAAGGAATATGTCTGCCTAGAGCCAGGAACAGTCAGTCACTTTGTAACCTGCTGTAGAAACCCAGCTGAAGTCCTGCCAAAACATGAATGCTGGTTAGAATCAGTGGTTCTCAAACTTATTTGATCACACACACCCCTTCTTTGTGTCCCCCGCCACACAAGTACACAAACCAATACAAAAAACAAACATGCAACTCTCACTAAATGTTAACAGTAAAGCATTGATTCAAACAGAGCCAACGATCCATTGTAATAAGAGCAAAAGCAAAACTGAGACTGTGGCATGCTTACAATTAAATGTGCACACCGTATCATAGCAAAAGGATTAAAGTACAGATGGCAACGACTTTGTATAATGCTATGCAAGCTTTAACAGAAATCTGTCAAAACGCACAGCGCCACCTAGAGTGAAATGTACAGTGCCATTTGAGGACAGGATATGTCTGGAGGAATCAGCTTTGCTAGCTATTCATTGCTGTGGGTAAAATGTGGGCAGTACGGTTTTTCGTTCCTAAAACATCTCTCACCCTCCCAACCCCACCCCCAATACATTCCACACACACACACACCCAGGGAGGCACGCCCCCAAGTTTGAGAACCTCTGGTTCAAATCATTATCTTCCTTTCAGCACCTACTACCCTCTGGCTGCACTACCCTCTGGCTGCCCTGCCCTTGTTCCACAAAAGAACTGCAGCATGATTTCTGAAGTGACTAACTCCACAAGGAGTTTTAAGGAGTACATTTTTCTTGCTTATGGGTTTTCCCACAAAATGATATCCCTTAATCATTAAAAGAAGTTATGATTTGACCCTTCCTTTTTATTAAATGGAAGAAATCCAGGTAATTGAAGTTTAAATTTTGAGAGGCCTTCTTGACTATGCTGATCAATGTCATTTAACACGCGCACACACACACACACTTGATATATATATAGATATATATATAGATATATATATATCCTGGAGATAAAACTTACTTTGCACCACTGAAACTATATTTCTATTTGCATTGCCCTCAAGATTTTCTTCATCCCAAAATTAAATGTCCAATGTCCAGTTTACCAATCTATACACGAAGCTTAGAATCCATAATCCTAAAGCACCTGCATCAAAATCTAACCAAAAATCTCCTTTTCTACAACCACATTATACTCACCAGTGTTGTTAAACCAATTTCCATATTGGTGTTTCAACATCCACCATTTTCCTAACATTTTGTGTGTAATATCTGTCCCTCTCCAAAAAGGGTCATTTTTCTCCATGAACAATACATTTTTGGAATAAATCTGAGGACAATATTTTAAGGAAGCAATAAGATTTGGAATTCAAAACAAAAATGAAGATTAAATAAACCCAGAACATGAGAGAGAGAGAAATATAAGTCAGGTAGTTAATCGCATTGTCTAGAATAAGTTTACTAACCCACTTGTAGTTTCCTTCTTGCCACTTAATTTCTGTTAAATAAAACTATACTGCATAAACTTGACTGAATAGATGAAGCTGCTAAAATGTTCTCTAGCTAGTTAATTAGAAAAACTGATTTAGCTACACTTTAAAGACAAACTGCAAAGCTCTCTGAAAAACAAAAAGTAGTCTGTAAGATTCCAAGTACCATACGACAGTTGTAAAGTAGGTCATAGAAATGCCCACAAAAAAATTAAAATATCAACACAGCCCTGAAAAATCATGAAAATGTACCAGCCCCAGTGCAAAAATCTTTTCACCCAACCTTACTGAAGTCATGATGAAAAATCTAAATACTTTATTTTGTACTGCCCTGTCCAAAAAATATATATATATATATATATATATATATATTTATATTTATTCATTGCAGGCTAGTGGGTGAACAGAGTTTTGCAAGGCTGATTAGTAGTACTGTATCTTAAAGGTTTCAGAGTAACAGCCATGTTAGTCTGTATTCGCAAAAAGAAAAAAAGAGTACTTGTGGCACCTTAGAGATTAACAAATGTATTTGAGCATAAGCTTTCGTGAGCTACAGCTCACTTCATCGGTGCACCAAAATGTATTTGAAAACACTTAAGGTGAAAAGACTGTTGGATCTTATATCATTAACAAAATACAGGGACAGCTACAGTATTCTAATGCATGTTAAGAGTAAACAAAGTTATGTTTCCTTCCAAGACCTGAGTGTTAGGAGGTTCTTCTACAAGAGCTGAACACCTAATAAACATTGTCCCTTCCATCTTCCATCATGTGTATGTCTCAAATATGTCTACAGTAGCTACAGTGGAAGATGCCTGGGCTAGGAACACATCCTCCTTCACATCTTGCACAGTAGCATTTGCTGGTGCTTAACAATTAAATAAATAAATGTAAAGAACTACCATGGGGTCTGTAATGTCATGAGAAAGACTGTGCCATGAAGTCAAGGCCTTTTGTTTCAAATGCAAATATACTTATACAAATTTTATGTTCATACACATTTTGTTAATGGGACCTTACGCAGCATTTTGTATACAAAAGTATCTCTTAAAAATGTACAATTAGCCCTCTCAAAAACATAAGAATTAGAGTTGCGGATTTCCTGGGTCCCCTGACACAGCAAACATCATCACAACCCTCCCCCAGCCCCGCCCCCCCCACACACACAGGCTGGACAAGACTTCCATTGTAGCTCTGAATTTCTATCTGACCTTTTCTAAATGTTTGCCTTTTGGGACATACATTCTTATCTCAGCCCAAAGGTTAATAAACATTTTCTACAACGTTGGTGTTATGAGAATGTGACTAAAGTGTCTTTGAGGTGTTTCTTCACAGGATTCACATTCACTTTCAGCACTAGGCAGGACCAACCCTAGAACAAATGGCACCCTAGGCGAGGAGAGCCTTTGGTGCCCCTCCCGCATTTGTTAAACTTTTGAATACCCCTTTTTTTTTTTTTTTTGCGCGCATTGGTAGCCCTTTGCACGATTTTGAAGCACAATTTGCACGCATGATTTATCCCTGTCATATAAAACGATAAATCTGCAAGCAAGCTCTGTAAATCTGTATTTATTCAAGCCATATACAAGCAAATACAGAATACCTGAAACATGTTACTTCAAATGTTCTATTTTCCCTTTTGTCGCTAACAAAAACAGCACCTGGAGCCCGGCGCCCCCCAAACTCAGCACCCCGCCTGCCCCCAAATCCGGCCATTGCACAAGGTATAGAGCACTGCAGAAGTCAAGTCTGAAGGTTGCAAACACTTGGATCACTATGGTCATAACTGCATTCAACAAGGAGGACAGAGTCTTTTGACCAGCTAAAAATAGTATAAGGCATTTCTCTTTACTAAAGCTGTTTGTGTGACCAAGGACACAAGTTCAGAAGACACTGTGGATCATCTTGATTATCAGAAAACAAATGCCCTCATATGATGGCAACATTATGGTTTTGACCAGTTCTTCAAAGCGTTTCTCTCTGTCCACCTACAGTACATCTCTCTTACTTGCATTCAGTTGTAGCTAGCTATTCATCCAGAAATGAGGCTTTGAAACCAAGAAGGCCACGCCCCTGACCCAATCCAGACAACCAAAGGACAGTGATCACAACTCAGTAATCTCAGGTTTCAGAGTAGCAGCTGTTTAGTCTGTATCCACAAAAAGAACAGGAGGACTTGTGGCACCTTAGAGACTAACCAATTTATTTGAGCATAAGCTTTCGTGAACTACAGCTCACTTCATCGGATGCATGCAGTGGAAAATACAGTGGCGAGATTTTATATACACAGAGAACATGAACCAATGAACCAGCAGGAGAGCAGGGGGGACGGGGGATGCCCTTTGGTAGTGATAACTGCTGTCAACGGCTGGAAATGGCCCACCTTGATTATCACTACAAAAGGTTCTCTCTCCACCACCACCCCCCCGCCACTCTCCTGCTGGTGATAGCTCACCTTACCTGATCACTCTTGTTACAGTGTGTATGGTAACACCCATTGTTTCATGTTCTCTGTGTACATAAAATCTACCCCACTTTATTTTCCACTGCATGAATCCGATGAAGTGAGCTGTAGCTCACAAAAGCTTATGCTCAAATAAATGTCAGTCTCTAAGGTGCCACAAGTACTCCTTTTCTTTTTGCGAATACAGACTAACACGGCTGTTATTCTGAAACCTGACAGTATGTAGCATAGATTGTTATTTCTAATGGAAAAGTGCATGAACTGCTTTTTCTTTGATCTTTCAAAGATGTGGAACTTCGCAAAAGTTGAATGAAAAAAGGACAAGATCCCAGAGGAATCAGATTCCCTGCTTCTTTCAGTGAATTTCTAAAGTTAGAATCATAGAATATCAGGGTTGGAAGGGACCCCAGAAGGTCATCTAGTCCAACCCCCTGCTCGAAGCAGGACCAATTCCCAGTTAAATCATCCCAGCCAGGGCTTTGTCAAGCCTGACCTTAAAAACCTCTAAGGAAGGAGATTCTACCACCTCCCTAGGTAACGCATTCCAGTGTTTCACCACCCTCTTAGTGAAAAAGTTTTTCCTAATATCCAATCTCTCTTTATGACCAAAAAAGATCACTTCCAAGTGAAAAATGTAAACTGAAGCATTTCCACTCAATCCCTTTCATGTCTTTCCACTGCCTAGTTTGAGATCATGTGACCATTTCTGACCTTTAAAAATTCTCCTCTCTGCCTTGCTATCCTGTGTTATTCAGACTATCAACCTCATTTAGTGAAACTGTCCTGTTCTTTCACACTTGACTCTTTTTACAGACAAGCAGTTCATTTTCAGGCAAACCCACTTTCAGCTTCAAAAGGTTTCTTTGCCTCTCAGTCTCTCAGGTCCCTTGTTAAAAACACTTTCAAATAAGGATCTAAAAAAAAATGTGGTAGGCTGGGAACTCTCAACCCTAAAAAGGAAACGTTCCCACTCTTAACCAAAGCCAGAGGGCAAGCGTCCACACCGGATTTCATGCAACTCCTCCGGACCACACCTAGCTCTTCTGTGCACAATCAAGGTCACAAGAATTGCTCTGAAACCTGAACCTACTGCTACAAGGACAGGTTGGGCTCCTGTAGTTACTTTCATGATGACACGTGCCTTTATGATATATACCTTCTGTGAATTCATTCGTTTCCAGTTAACTGCTCACAGGCGCTCTCAAGAGGAGTATCTAATTTAAACCAAAATATAACAGAATCTAAAACGTATGTGACAAATGACCAAAAACTTAAGGGTGTCTTACATGTGGCAATTACATATTTTGACAAGTGAAATGACCCTGAGCCACTGTAAAAATGAGAACAGTCATTTATTCACTTGTTTAAACCTGACCATCACAATAGTATCTCATGCACCATAATACTGAACAAATGAACAATATTACTTACTTCAACAAATCAAACTAAATTTCATTCCCCTTTCTGTATCCTAATAAAGCCTCGTCTCCAAACCAGTACACAGCCATACATAATTGTGCTCCTCTCAGTGAATCAACATTTTGAAAAACACACTGCACAAATGCTTCCACCATAACTGTGAACTTGTCCATTTTAAAAGCTTGTATTTCAAGCACTGAATCACCTAAATCTGTTAGTCTGCCCAAAAAGCATCTAATACCTATTCAGAAATGCTTTAGCAAGTATGCAAAGCCAGTTTAATTAACAAGATTATACAGAGGTGTGCAGAGTGGTTTAGTTGAGAACACAAGCTAAAGAAAAACTGCAACACTTTCTGAAATTTAAACCCAGCCAAAAAATGTTTATTTTGCAGTAAACTCTATTAAAAACATTGCAATAGTACTGATCATACAATCATAGAAATGTAGAAGTGGAAGGCACCTTGGTAGGTCATTTAGTTCAGCTCCTTGCACTGAGGCAGTACTCAGACCATCCCTGAGAGGTGTTTGTCTAACCTGTTCTTAAAAACCTCCAGTGATGGAGATTCCACAACTTCCCTAGGTTTGTTCCAGTGCTTAACAACCCTTACAGTTTGGAAGTTTTTCCTAATGTCTAACCTAAATCTCCTTTGCAGCAATTTAAGCTGATTACTTCTTGTCCTGTCCTCAGTGCATCAGGAGAGCAATTTCTCGCCCTCCCCTTTATAGAATCATAGGACTGAAAGGGACCTCAAGAGGTCATCTAGTCCAGTCTCCTGCACTCATGGCAGGACTAAGTATTATCTTCCAGACCATCCCTGACAGATGTTTGTCTAAATCCGCTCTTAAAATCGCCGATGATGGAGATTCCATAACCTCCTCCAATGCTTAACCACCCCGACAGATAGGAAGTTTTTCCTAATGTCCAATCTAAACCGCCCTTGCTGCAATTTAAGCCCATTGCTTCATGTCCTATCCTCAGAGGTTAAGGAGAACAATTTTTCTCCCTCCTCCTTGTAACAACATTTTATGTCCCCGAAAACTTTTATGTCCCCTCTCAGTCTTCTCTTCTCCAGACCAAACAAATCAGTTTTTTCAATCTTCCCTCATAGGTCATGATTTCTAGACCTTGAATTATTTTCGTTGCTCTTCTCTAGACTTTCTCCAATTTGTCCACAGCTTTCCTGAAATATAGTGCCCAGAAGTGGATACAGTACTCCAGTTGAGGTATAATCAGCACGGAATAAGCAGGAAGAACTTCCAATGCTAGTTAATAAATGCTAGTTATAACAACTTTATGTCCTTGAAGACAGTTATGTCCCCGCTAAGTAATCTCTTCCCCGATTAAAAAACACAAATTTTCCAAATCTTTCCTTGTGGGTCATGTTTTCTAGACCACCAGTTCTCAATCGGGGATCCGAGGCCCCTGGGAGGCTGTGAGCAGGTTTCAGGGGGTCCGCCAAGCAGGGTTCATATTGGACTCTATGGGACCTAGGGCAGAAAGCCGAAGCCTGAGCCCCGCCGTGTGGGGCTGAAGCCCAAGTCCGAGCAACTTAGCTTCACAAGGCACCCTGTGGAATGGGGTCCCAGGCAACTGCCCTGCTTGCTACCCCCTAATGCCAGTCCGGGTTTTCATATGCAGAAAAACCTTTGTTGTGGCACAGGGGGGTTATGGTTTTTATAGCATATGCGGGGGAGGGGGGAAGCACCTCAAAGAAAAAGGTTGAGAACCCCTGTTCTAGACCTTTAACCATTTTTGTTGCTCTTCTCTGGACTTTTCCCCCAGTTTGTCCACATCTTTCCTAAAATGTTGTGCCCAGAACCAGACATAGTACTCCAGTTGAGGCCTTATCAGTGCTGAGAAGAGTAGAAGAATTATTTCTCGTGTCTTGCTTATATATCCCAGAATATTCACGGGCGGGTGGGGTGGGGGGGGGGGCAGAAGCATTACATTGTTGATTCATATTTAATTTATGATCCACTATAACCCCCAGATTCTCTTCTGCAGTACTCCTCCTAGGCAGTCATTTCCCATTTTGTATTTGTGCAACTGATTATTCCTTCCTAAGGGTAGTACTTTGCATTTGTCCTTATTGAATTTCATCCTATTTGTTTCAGACCATTTCTCCAGTTTGTCAAAATCATTCTGAATTCTAATCATGTCCTCCAAAGCATTTGCAAACCCTCCCAGCTTGATATTGTCAGCAAACTTTATAAGTGTACTCTCTAAGCCATTATCCAAATAATTTATGAAGATATTGAATAGAACCAACCCAGGACAGATACCTGTGAGACTCCACTCAATATTGCCTTTCAGCTTATCATAGAATCATAGAATATCAGGGTTGGAAAGGACCTCAGGAGGTCATCTAGTCCAACCCCCTGCTCAAAGCAGGACCAATCCCCAACTAAATCATCCCACTATAGCTTGACTGTGAATGACAACTACCCTCCGAGTTAGACTTTTCAACCAGCTGTGCAACCACCTTATAGGAGGTTCATCTAAGCTATATTTCTCTAGTTTGTTTGTGAGACGGTCATGTGAGACAGTATCAAAAGCCTTACTCAAGTCAAGGTATATCACATCTACTGCTTCCCCCTTACCCACAAGGCTTGTTTCTCCATCAAAGAAGGATATTAGGTTGATTTGACATGATTTGTTCTTGACAAATCCATGTTGACCGTTACTTATCTTATCATCATGTAGGTGTTTACAAACTGATTGATTACTTGTTCCATTATCTATCCGGGTACCAAAGTTAAGCTGACTGGTCTATAATTCCCCAGGTTTGTCCTTACTCCCATTTTTATAGATAGGTACTATGTTTGTCCTTTTCCAGTCCTCTGGGATCACCCCATTCCTCCATGAGTCCTCAAAGATAACTGCTAATGGCTTAGAGACCTCTTCAGCTATTCCAGAATGTATTCTGTCAGACCCTACCGACTTGAAGATATGTAACTTGTCTAAGTAAGGCTATGTCTACACTAGAGACCTTACAGCAGCACAGCTGTACCGATGCACCATGGTTCAGAGGAAAATCAAAGGCAGCTATAAACAATAATACAGTACATTAATCTGAAGCCTGAAGAGTGAAGACTGGAACCGACTAGGTGAAGGACATGGGAAGGGAGGGGTGGGGCAGAGACAGGACTGGTCAGGGACAGGTTAGAGGAGATGAGAAAGAAGAGGTCAAGTTTGGGGGAATGGACAGAAGAGTCTGTACTCATACTCCCCTCCAGAATCTGGAATGGAACCCAAGATTCCTGAGTCTCACCGTTTCTCTGTCAGCATATATCCATGAAATCCACTGATAATGCACCCCATCCCCCTCTAGTGCTGGTCCACATAGATAACCTACTATTGCTATCAGTTACTCTGTTAGCTCTAATGGCAAAGGTCTTTGTGGTGGATCTAAAGTTTCCCAACCCTGATGATGAATCATGTGGGTATCAATATGATACCATGTGATGGAATTTCTGTTTTTTCAGTTTGCTTTTCTAAAAAACATGAGATTACATACAAGAAAACTATGTTAAAAGAACATTAAGGTTACAAAGTCAGGCACCGAAAGTGAGGAAATGCCATAATTAAGGCAGTCTGTGCAACCTTAATTTTACCCCTGTGTGTGTATGCATTAATATCATCTTTAATATATAGACTTATAGATTCTAAATTCATAAGGGACCATTGAGATCATCTACTCTTACCACCTGTATAACACAGGCCAAAGATCTGTCCCAAAATCATTCCTAGGTCATATCTATTTTTTTTTAAAAAAAAAATCAATTTTGATTTAAAAATTGCAGTGAAGAATCCATCACAAACCTTGGCACATAGTTAACCAATCCAATGGTTAAAAATTTATATCTTATTTCCAGTCTGAATTTGTCTAGCTTCAACTTCCAGCCGTTGGACTATGTTATACCTTTCCCTGCTAGACTGCAGGGCCTATCATCAAACAATTGTTCCTCATGTATATACCTACAGATTGTAATCAAGTCTATCTTTAGCCTGCTCTTTGTTAAGCAAAATTTGAACTCTTGGAAACTATCACTATAAAGCATGTTTTCTAATCCTTTAAACAATCATTTTTGTGGCTCTTTTCTGAACCCTCTGCAGTTTATCATCCTCCTTCTTGAACTGTCAACACAAGAACTAGACACAGAATTCCAGCAGTGATCACACTAGTGCCAGATACAGAGGTAAAATAACCTCTCTCATTCCTACTTGAGATTCCTATCTATACATCCAAGGATCGCATTAAGCCCTTTTCACCGAAGCATCACACTGGGAGCTCATGATCAGCTGATTATCCACTATCACCCCAAATCTTTTTCAGTCACTGCTTCCCAGAATATAGTCCTCCATCCTGTAAGTATGGCCTACATTATTTGTTCCTAGATGTATACATTTACATTTAGTCATATTAAAACACGTTTGCTTGCACCCAGTTTATCAAGCAATCCAGATCGCTCTGTATCAGCGACATGTCCTATTCATTATATAACACTGCCCAAATTTGTGTGTCATCTGCAAACTCTATCTGTGATGATTTTATGTTCTCCTCCAGGTTGCTGATAAAAGTGTTAAATCCCTGTGGGACCCCACTAGAAATGCACGCACAGAATGATGTTTCCCTTTTTACCATTACATTTTGAGACCTAGCAGTTAGCCAACTTTTAATGCATTTTATGTGTGCCAATCAATGTGTTAAGCAGGGCTTGGGTCAACTAAAATCAGGAAATTCAGAGTAGAACCCTGTCTATGCCACACAAAATCCACACAACCGAACCATATTATAAACCTGCTTTTTTTCTTGCCGGCATAGACAGAAAAGTGTTACCACCATATTACAGAAGCATATTATAACCCCAATTGTCCTTTTCTATATGAGCCTTTCCTCCCCTAAAATTTACCCGTAATACTACCAGCATTGCAACTCCACAGGTAATAGCAACGATGGGAGTCCCAGTGTAGACAAGGGGCCTTGACCATCAACTTTTTAACCACCCTGACCTCTAGGTTAGATGATATAGGAGTCATAACACCAGCAGCTCGTCTACATTAGCATTTTCACTAGTAATCGCAATGGCATGAAATTTTAGGGGGGGGGGGGAAAAGCCTAGCACAGACAGTTTTAAACAAACATACGCTAAAATTTGGTTCTGTAATATGGTTATAAAAGGACTACTTTCTGTTCACAAAGGTAAGCAAAAATGTTATAGAAGGGTTTAGCTGTAACAATATTTCACGGCTATGCTTAAACATGGTTAGATTTGCAGCATAAACAGCATGCAGCATCTTTACCTAGGCACAATACAGTGAGTTACTGAAGTAGTTCAGAGTAGGGAATAAGACAGTACAATATATCCTGCAAACATACTGTGTTGTGTCTAGGGTTTAAGTAGCTAATATCTCTTTGATATTTATCACTATTTGCCAAATAATGGATACAAAGAGAGACAAAAAGGTTTGGCAGGTGGATAGTACAGTGCTTCCAGTGATATGGAACGCATGGGTTTCAAAGATACAAGAGTTCTGTGTTGTGATCATAGAAGATATAGGTTGGAAGAGACTTCAGGAGGTCATCTAGTCCAACCCCCTGCTCAAAACAGGACCAACACCAACTAAATCATCCCAGCCAGGGCTTTGTCAAGCCGGGCCTTAAAAACCTCTAAGGATGGAGGTTCCACCACCTCCCTAGGTAACCCATTTCAGTGCTTCACGATCCTCCTTGTGAAATAGTGTTTCCTAATATCCAACTTAAACCTCCCCCACTGCAACTTGAGACCATTGCTCCTTGTTCTGTCATCTGCCACCACTGAGAACAGCCAAGCTCCATCCTCTTTGGAAGCCCCCTTCAGGTAGTGGAAGGCTGTTATCAAATCCCCCCCTCACTCTTCTCTTCTGCAGACTAAACAAGCCCAGTTCCCTCAGCCTCTCCTCAACAGTCATGTGCCCCAGCCCCCTAATCATTTTTGTTGCCCTCCGCTGGACTCTCTTCAATTTGTCTACATCCCTTCCATAGTGGGCGGCCCAAAACTGGACACAATACTCCAGATGTGGCCTCACCAGTGCCGAATAAAGGGGAATAATCACTTCCCTCGATCTGCTAGCAAAGCTCCTACTAATACAGCCCAATATGCCGTTGGCCTTCTTGGCAATGAGGGCACGCTGCTGACTCATATCCAGCTTCTCATCCACTATAATCCCCAGGTCGTTTTCTGCAAAACTGCTGCTTAGCCAGGCGGCTCCCAGCCTGTAGAGGTGCATGGGATTCTTCCGTCCTAAGTGCAGGACTCTGCACTTGTCCTTGTTGAACCTCATCAGATTTCTTTTGGCCCAATCCTCCAATTTGTCTTGGTCACTCTGGACCCCATCTGTACCCTCCAGCGTACCTACCTCTTCCCCCAGTTTAGTATCATCTGTGAACTTGCTGAGGGTGCAATCCATCCCATCATCCAGATCATTAATAAAGATGTTGAACAAAACCAGCCCTAGGACCGACCTCTGGGGCACTCCGCTTGATACTGGCTGCCAACTAGTAGCCAACTAATGCTGATAAATCAGTAACAAAGATTATTGTATTGTTTTCCCACCAACAATAGTCTTGAAATATGAATTCTCAATGGAAGGTTCGGAAACATTTTCGATTTACTCTCACATATATGGCCATGATTTGCTCAGTAATGCTGTCAATGTTTAGATAGGTTTCTTTGGCACCATAACAGGTGGTATCAAACTAAAATGAGGTCATGTGAAACATGGATCTTATACGGATTTCCACCTTCTTGAAGCTGCTATTGCAATTGAGCTGCAAACTGAATGCTAAAAATGGCCAACTTTCTAGCTGACTGCAATGACTGCTACAAAACTCTGGGTTAGCAGAATATAACAGCAACTTTCCTGTTGAAATATTGGTCAAACCAATGGTAAGTAGACTAAAGAGACGTAAAATAAATATTTGCTGGCAATAAAATTGGCTGTTCAGCAGGAAATTTTGGCAACAGAATTATGTATTTTCACAGCAGTTGTTCAGTTTGTTGGACACATTTCTTTCTGAGAAGTTATTTAAATTAGAACATTTTGGCATGCTAGAATTTCACTTAGTTCATCATTCTGGTTGTTGTGTAGCCTACAGTTGTATTACCCCAAGAGATTAGGTAATAAGATTACCCACGGCTTTTTCTACATATTTCAGGGCAGCCCTGCAAAAATTTTCATATCAATTTACCAGACTAAATAAAGTCTATTTGCCCAGACTTGATCGTGGTGAAAATTACAACTAAAAATAATAATTTATTGGTCTGCAACCACCAGAAATTTACTTATCCTGGCAAGTAGGTGAATAAAGTTGTGCAAGGCTGTTTTAGAAAATGAGGATGTTGTTTAATATTCCCACGGTCTTCTTCCATTGATATCTGTGACATGGAATCAGTTTTTGCGTAAGTAGTCAGTGCAAAATATGCATTGTGAAGTTCCAGTATTCACAACATGAGACTTCACAATAAAAGCAAAATTTGACAAAAAAACCTAAAACTTGGCCTCCTACCAAATGAAGCATGACCAGCTGTACTGAAATGCTGACTGTCCACACATTGCATTGACACATCTGCAAATAGCACTCAAAAACAATCAACTTAACTGCCACATCACCAAGAACTGTTCATTATTTCTGCTTTTTCCTTGGATCACTATTTACTAAATTAAAATACCAGGAAATGACGACTGTTCATATATAAAGCAAACAGGAATGGAGTATGTGTCACATTCCTACTTTTCCCAATAGTATTAGGAAAAAAAAAACTGTTTACATCAATATGAATGAACCATTCTTCAACATGTAATAAAATACTGAACACTGAGATATTAAGTATTGACAATCAGACTCCCACTGATGTCGATGGGATTTTTGATAGAACCCTTGATATGGAATGTAAGTATGTATGGTAAGAGAAACGTAAATGGACAATAGCTGCTGTTCACAGTAAAACCCAAGCATTTAAAATGTCTTAAACAAAAATACACCAGTCTACACTAGGACTGAGTGCAGAAATTGGTTTTTAAGAAGTATATCTGAAAATGGAAATAAATCTATCATTAACATACAGCTTAATTTAACCCATTTCTACCAGTGTTTGCCTCTATTCCCCAAGAATTTATGTGCTGTTTTTCAGCCTGATAAGAACTTAAGTCAGGTAATAAAGCCTTCAAAAATTAATTTTTAAAAATAATAAAATGCCCCCATTACTCCCTCACCTCTGCAACAACAGATCTTAACTGAGGAAGTATGCAGAGGCACAACTATAAAAGCAGAACTAGCAAGCGACCCTTAGATACAGTGGTGCTAGCAAGCTGCTACAATAAATCAATATTCATTCTACACAATTTCATTATAAAAATAAAACTATGAAATTCCCTAATGCCCAGCTGCCCAGTCAAATCTCAGACCAAGACTGCTGGTGGAGTTTTTTTAAAACATCTTTCTAAAGGTATGTAATGGATTTCAAGAATAAACTTGTGTTGAATGTTCACTGAATCAGATAAAATCTCCTTTCAGGAATCTATTAAAAATTATGTTTTTATATCATTTGGAGATCTTGGAATAACAATCCGATTCAACAGAAAACGTTTTTCTGTTTTGAGCCAAGTTTCCCTGTTTTAAGAAAAGCAGTTATGCCCACAAGATCTTTTTTCTGATATATTTTACCTGACTCTTCTAATTATCTCTATATAATCCAAGAATTATCTTAATTTCTTCAAGGGTTTTTTTTATACATACCAAGCAAATTTGAAAGCTTCTTGCCATAGAAGCAGTATATAAACATCTTAGAAGTAGAGAGAACTTTAACCTAGGCCACGTCTATACATACAGCACTGTGGAACATTCACACCCCTGAGCGACATACGTTTTGCCAACGTAGGCGGTAGTGTAGACATAGCCCTAGTGTAAGAAAGAGGAGGGAAAAATCACCTTAATTAACATCAAGACTAAACAGCCCCATCATTATGGTTATCTACGTCAACTCTGGCCTAGATGATGCAGTGCAGTGGCTCTCAACTTTTCCAGACGACTGTACCCCTTTCAGGAGTCTGATTTGTCTTGCATATCCCAAGTGCTACCTCACTTAAAACCTATTTGCTTACAAAATGAGACCTAAAAATACAAAAATGTCACATTTCAGCGTATAGTATATAGAGCAGTATAAACAAGTCATTGACATTTTAGTTTGTACTGACTTTGCTAGTGCTTTTTATGTAGCCTGTTGTAAAACGAGGCAAATATCTAGATGAGCTGACCCCCGGAACACCTCTGTGTACCCCAGGGCTACACGTACCCCTGTTTGAGAACGATTGATGCAGCGGATTAACAAACTACAGCTCTCCATATGCAGATTCAAAACTCAATTGTGTCATAAATTAGATTAGTATTGAGATTTCTAATCCTAATCGGTTTGTCATGTCACAATAACTGCTGTATAATTCACTAAAATACAGTCTAAAGCAGAGGTGGGCAAACTACGGCCCAGGGGCCACATCCAGCCCTCGGGACCCTCCTGCTTGGCCCTTGAGCTCCGGGCCCCTCCCCTGCTGTCCCCCCTGTCCCGGAGCCTTGAGCTCACCATGCCACCAGCGCTCTGGGTGGCAGGGCTGCAAGCTCCTGCCGGGCACCACGGCTCCCAGTCCTGCTTCTCTGAGCAGCACAGTAAGGGGGCAGGAAGCGGGGCGTTGGATAAGGGGCAGGGGGTTCCGGGGGCAGTCAGGGGGTGGAGGTGTCAGAGGACAGGGAACGTGGGGGTTGGATAGGCGTGGGAGTCCCGGGGGACCTGTCAGGCGGCGGGGGGTGTGGATAGGGGTCGGGGCAGTCAGGGGACAGGGAGCGAGAGGGGGGAGGTTGGATGGGGGTGGGGTCCCGGGAGGGGGCAGTCAGGGGACAAGGAGCGGGGGGGGGGTTGGATGGGTCGGGGGTTCTGAGGGAGGCAGGAAGTGGGAGGGGGCCAGGCTGTTTGGGGAGGCACAGCCTTCCCTACCCGGCCCTCCATACAGTTTCAGAACCCCAATGTGGTCCTCAGGTCAAAAAGTTTGCCCACCCTTGGTCTAAACCACGCTGTCCAAAAGCATACTAGCAACAACTGTGTGACCTCGTTGTTTCCCTGGTAAAGGAACTTTCTCTCAACTGTGTTATTAAAATATTCCTGCCTATATCTTTCTGGAAAATTGTACTATGACCCTTAAACACTGTTGTTACTTCCATAGTAGGCAAGGTCTTATTTCAGGACAAGGCTAGGACAGCAGAACCTTTACAGGTTAGGACTTGAGCAGAACTTTAGCAGCACTAGCTAATCATTCACTTGCATAAATTCCCAACTACACATCACTATCAGTCAATATCTTATGAAAAACAGCATACCTATTTAAATTACATAAACTAAAAAGATCATTTAACAGAGGCTCTCAGACTCTGACCCAGGAACCATCTATACCCCATAGATCCCTTACTAGTTACCCACAGAATGAAGCACTTTTAGAAGCAAGAGGAGACTGGAAGGGGCGTTAGTCCATTGAACTCTCTCATGAAGTGGTCTGCTGAACAGAACAGTTCGAGAAGTGCTGCACTAACAAGCAAGAGAAACTACACAGACAGGAGCCGAACTCCGTGCAAACACTCCTCCATGCAAAAGAGACCTTGAACTGCAGTCGTTAGGAAAAACATCTGGTATGTTGCTTTGATTTTCAACACCAGTCATTGGACAGAAACAAAATATCATTTTTCCCTCAAAGAAGTAAATAATTGCAAATTTACATCTATATATAACTTGTCATTTATTCATTTCATCAGTGACTGCTTGAGTCTAATGGAATTAAACGCTCAAGTGTGGCAGTTTTTCTTAAAAGCAATAATAACTTTATTTCTAGAATATACTGTTAGGTAATAAAAACAAAAATGAGTCTGTCTAGCAATATTTTATCCACAATCACAGAAATACTACTGGACTGGAAACAGGCAGCCTAATAAAGAAACAAAATAAAATAATATTAAAACTACTTTCACCAAAAGTATAGCAGTTTCTAATTTAAAACTTCAGCCAAAGGCAAAAACATATAAATGATTACCATTATAGTGTTTATTTTAATTACACTGTGCAATTAGAATCTAGCGGTCTGTCAACTCACTTAAGATACACAGAAAACCAATAATTTCACAACAGGCTCTAGTCAGAACACTTGCCCCTCAGTTGCTACATTACATACTTATTTGGCCAGTTCCAGCACCAAGCTGTCACGACAATATACCAACCCAAACTGAAATGTTAATGCTTCTGATCACATCTAAAAACAGCATGCATATCTTTAGCGATAAAGAGGAAAGAAAAAGAAAAAGAAAAACAGGGAAAGGCAGTACAGCCCTGACCTACTTGCTAAAGGAGACATACTTTAATGACAAGAAGCCATTAATCTCTAAAATACAACTAAAATTTAATAAATTAAGAATAATCCACCTCTAACTCAGATTTATATTTACAGACAACGTATTTTTCAACTACTAGAACAAATTCATATTTAATATTTTACAGCACTAACATGTTCAGCATCACACAGTACAGATGAAGTGCACATGGTCCCATCCCCTGCACAACTTGCAAATTAACCAACAGAGCAAAACATATAATTTGTTGTGTATTTAAAAGCCCTTGTTCTTATTGTCACTGTGGGCAGACTGTTGATTCTTGTGATTTTGGGCAGGTTATTTTTCAAAAAGTAGACAATGGTCTGTTCTGTATCTAGCTACTTTCATGGCCCCAATCACCATCATATCCGAGCTCCTGTAGAAACCCCTTACTGGCTTTTTTAGAAAAATTCTACAGCTTTAAAAAGTACCAAACATTATAATGTCTGGAAATCAATAGAAAGCCATGCAGCCTGTAGCTCACTAACATACAATGCCACAGAATTTACTCTTACTCCAGTTAGTTTATACCATCCAACCTCCCTTTGCTCCCTAACATTAGCAAAGATATATGCAGAGATTATACAGGTGTATGAGTTAATGTAATAACACAATTTTGTCACCGAGGTCCGTAAGAGCTTTAAAAATATAGTAAGAGCTAAACATAATTATTAATACTTTACACATATAAAATTTTTACAATTTTGTCACAAGGCATGTGTCATGCTCTTATATAGCACTGTACACAAGTGAAAACAGCTCTGAGCGTGACCCAGGCTGTAGTAGCCCAAGGTAACAAAGAAGAGTGCAGGAAACAAGGAAAAATAGAAACAAAACACTACTTTAAACTGATTAGAGGTATTTTACTTTGTGCAGACCATTTCTCCAGCTTATTACAGGCAAAAAGATGCTTTCACCAAGCTATACCGGCAAAAGCACTTTTATGCCGATGTAATTGTAATATTTCCATACCAGCAAAGACCCTAGCACAGATGCAATATCAGGAAAAAAAAATAGTAGTAACCCTGTTTTTGCCAGTATATTTTATTTTACTCAGGAAATTGGTGTAAGCCAGCATTTCTCAAACTCGGGCCCACGGACCCCTGGGGGTCTGCAAGGGTACTCCAGGGGGTCTGCTGGTCCTGCTGATGAACTCCTCCCCCTCCCTCCAGTGCCTCCTGCACACCAGGGAACAGCTTTTCAGCGGTGTGCAGGAGGCGCTGGGAGGGAGGAGAAGGAGGAGCAGGAACAGGGCACACTCAGGGGAGGGGACGGAGTCATGTCTGGGGCTTCCGGCCCCACTGATCAACTCATCCCCCTCCCTCCCAGTGCCTCCTGAACGCCACAAAAAGAAGCGGGGAAGAGGAGGGGCAGGGGTGGAATGGGGGTGAAAATATTTAAATCAAAATGGGGGTCCTTGGGTTGCTAAAGTTCAAGAACTGGTGGTGTAAGCTATAACAGATAAAGCACTTTTTTGCCAGTATAAATTGCATCTACACCAGGACGGTTTGCCTGTGTAGTTATACCACTAAATCTTTTCTAGTGCAAACCTGGCCTTAGTAAGAGATATCACAAGCTGGTTTTATTATACACCTTGTAATGCTGAAGAACACCCTCCACCCCAAATTATTAAAAGGCAAATTTCATCATGGCCCAAAAAAAATATTTTGAGCCCTTCTGGAGGTATTAAGAACCCCCAAAAAAGTTTTTAAATAAGTTTAAAAGTGAAATTTAGGGAAATGTTCAAAATTCCCAGAAAAACTTACAAGGTGTGGAATGTAAAATTTCAGGAAAATAATTTTATTTTATTCTAAGCAGTATTAGTTATGTTATGATCCTGCCAAAAAGCCCCTATCAGGATTGCAGTGCTATTAACACTTTCTCAGGGTGTTCCGGATTGAGTATCACCATGTTACCCTTCTGCCTCCAGCAAGGAGGAGTATTACTTGTGATAGCTGGATGTCATTCACCTCCCTCACACTCTTAAGCCCTTCAGCCACTCAAGCACTCCCCTCAGGACTCTGCTAGCCCCTGCTTTGCCTTGCAGGTTAACAGTTGATGTATTCCAGCCCCAATCTCCGCAGAAGCACACCCATGGAGTATCCAGCGAATCACTCAACACTCACCGTAATTATCGGTAAGCTCTCCCCAAAGAGACAGCGTATACATAGCTTGAATGGCACAATTCAGAATCAGCTCCCTATATAACACAGCACTGGAATCTACTTATAGTGAAAACAAATATAAGTTTATTTACAAAGATTAAGATTTAAGAGACAGTGAGCAAGGATAATAAGATCACATGTAAAACAAAAAGGATGCTTCCTCAACTTAAAGTTAACAGTCTAAAATCCTTGCCTAAAACATTTTCTCACCTAAAGCAACCTCCCAGCATCATTAGCGCTTCATGGTCAGGATCCAACTTTCATGAATACAAAAAGCACTGTCCTTTTTGCTTCCCAATGTCTTTTTGCTTCTCCTTGTATTTCCCAAACACATTTTTTTCTCCCCCAAAGATGGGATAACCTCTGTGATTCTCTTCTTGGGGTGCCGGCTCCAACTTGTCTTCCCAGACTCCTGTTTGTTTCACATTCCCCAGTTGACCAGTTTTTCCTGTTGACTTTCACGTGTAAATGGATCTTCCATTGTGTTGGCTTTACAATGCTTAATCTACACATCTGAAAATACCTCCCTTTGTCTGGCAAAACCAGTTTTTCACCTCTACTGGGGAATAAAACCTGAATACAAACTAGAAGGATATATTTTCAGTATACAGGCATAGCTTTTTAAATATAATCTGTACATACATTTCATAATGATATTAATGACCAGCATAATCCTGGCTTTCATTTAAGATCTCACATTACATTCTTTATAGATGATTACTATGA
Organism: Natator depressus; assembly: GCF_965152275.1. Taxonomy (NCBI): domain Eukaryota; kingdom Metazoa; phylum Chordata; order Testudines; family Cheloniidae; genus Natator; species Natator depressus. The sequence goes on from NC_134241.1 coordinate 106,245,664, forward strand.
CAGCAAAGTGTTAGGTGTAGTGAGTTTGTCAGGCATGATAAAAAGAGTTACTGTTACAGAACAGTGAACTCTGCCAGTTAGCATCAAGGGGGGTCTTAGGATCACAGTCCCATTGTGCTAGGTGCTATAAAAACACAAAAAAAGAGAGAGAATCCCAAACCTGAAGGGCTTACAGCCTAAAGACCTGGACAGATGAAGAGCAGGGGATGAGGATACAGCATAAAATCAAGTAAAATTGTGAAGACCTTTCACAGCTTCATAAATGACATAGATTGTAAAATGTGGTGGGGAAGGAGGTTAAACTTAGGGCAGGGGGATTTTTAAAATTCGTTTTACAATGGGATAGGAAGCAACTACAACCACTCTGGAATATCCTATTTTAAATTTGCCTGATTGTAGGAAGAATTTGCTTCCAAGCACCAAAATAAATAAATAAATAAATAAATAGTAAGAACCATGCAAATTAATAAAACCAGTGGGAAAAGTAACAATTTTAGAAAGAGAAACTTCACTCTCTGATGGCCACAGGAAACAATCAGGTTTTTGCAAAAGTTTACCATTTTTATCTTAATAGCAAGAGATGTCAGAAAACTAAATCCATAACCTTACGATCTGCTGAAATACTTGTTTCCATGCACTTATTCTTTTTCATATCTAACACTGCAGTAATTGAAAGTTACCCAGAAACAAGATTAGCACAAGGAAACAGAACCTCAGCAATCAAATTCTCCACAGAGGGAGAAAAATTAATGTACCTTAAAGAGAGAAATGTCTCAACTCAGCAACCAACATTTGGCCAACTCACCTTTAGAACAGATAGCTAAAATGTGGTCAAAAATGCAGACTTCAAACAGACAAGTTAAAAAAAAATTTTTAAATGGGTTCACTTACCTTATATTAATACAAAAGTTTTATTAAAAATATAATTAAGACCCTAATCATGTAAGCAGTCCCAAACTCAACAGAACTATATACATGCATGAAATTATTTCCTGCTTACAGGTTGATAGCTTTAGTACCCTAATTTTTACTATTTATGCTATTTACTTTTTGCATTTCTTTCTGCTTGGACAATGAAAAGTGATTACTGAATTTCTTAGGTTTGTTCACTGTCAGCTTCTAATCATTTTCACTTTCAAGTTCTATGCATGATACAAGTTACAGATTTTCCTTTGCAATCTTTGTATTTTATAAAACTTTCCTTTGGATTTTTTTTTTTAATTGAAACATTTCTATCTTTTTTATATTTTGCAAAACCTCAACTTTTGCCCTGATGATAGTCCTTTAACAAAATATAAGCAAACATAACTATTTCACATTTGAAGTAATACGCACCTTAGTAAAAAGTTCTCTCAGAGAGCATATCATCAGGTTTTCCTCCTTAGAGATATGTCATATCTTGATAAATATTAGACAAAATAAATATACAGTTTCTTTGTAACACATTTAATCTGACAGGTTTCATGTGGTATACAACCAGCACCATTCCCACAGGGCACGTCTTCACTGGCAATGTTAAAGCGCTGCCACGGCAGCACTTTAACGTGGCTTAGTCACGGCATAGAATTCTCTCCCAGTGCTCTAAAAAACCACCCCCACGAGGGGAATAGCTCCCAGAGCTGGCAGTGTGGCTACCAGCACTGGTGCACTGTCTACACTGGCACTTTACAGTGCTGAAACTTGCAGTGCTCATGGGGGTGTATTTTCACACCCGAGTGAGAAAGTTGTAGCACTGTAAAGTGCCAGTGTAGACAAGCCCATAGTGTTTTTTCAACTCAAAGGATCCCAAAGTGCTTTACAAACTACATATTTAAACACACATCATAAAATATATACACATAACAGCATCAAAGATAAGGACAACATTATCCCTTCACTTTATACCTCCTCTCAGACTCATTTACTCTCTAGTTTATATAGTGAACCTATCAAAACATCTCTAGGCACAGGCAGAATTTAAAAATATATATATATTTTACAAACTGACATACCAACAGTTCCAAAAACTACCCCACACAAATGAGAAATATAAACTTCCTCAGACAACCACCCCCTTTTCCACCCTCATCCCAAGAAAACGTGGGCAGAGTGGTCTTCCAGGCACACCACAAGGTCTAACTTTGGTTCTCTCAAGCCAAACATGAGGAAATCTAACTCAAGAATCAAGTGTCCTATGTTAATAACTTCCTGTTGCACAAAGGTACAAAACTCAAGGATCCCAGTTGATTTCATCTGTTAAAATGAAACACAAAGAAGCCAAACACTGAAAAAAAAAACCTCAAGCAGCTGCCCTATATGGAAACTCATGAAGTTCAATGCGGAACACTCCAAGGAATTTTAGAAGTTATAAATGGTAGCGGCCTATTACCCAATACAGGATTCTTCTCCATAGTAAATATAACAGTGTTTTGCTTAAATAAGTGATAGTGTTCTACCACTGCCCTTGAGACATGAAGCCACATATTCGACCTTACATTTTTCCTCTGCTCAATTTCATCCCGCAACTCCCAATTATAGCCCCCTTGTGCCAATCTAAATAATTCCTCTCCTCACAGGTAAGGCCTGAAGAAAGTACCTACCTACATGTCAGCTGCAACTGTGAGTTTAGTGCTGAAAAATAAATAGCTTTCGGAAAGGCTGTATCCTAGAAGTTTATATGCTTACTGAAGGACAAGGATCAGAAGACTACTCTGCATGCATTCTGACCCTTTGCTGAGAATACTCCTTCCATGCTTTTGCCATACAGAGGATTGCACTGGGTGACAGAATTCAAGGAGAGATGTCCTTGCTAGTTGCCTTACCTGGTCCTCTGGGGTGCTTCTCCAGTTCTGCTGCCAACCAGGATTTTCTATGTATATTACTCCCATTCTCCTCTCCAAAGCAATGGAGAACCTCACAGCCCAGCACCCAAAATCCCAACAATACCCTAAGATCAGGAAAAGAGAAGGTTCCCCAACTGTAAGCCCCTTGAATGGGCAGGGAGTGTCTTTCTGTAAAGCACAATGTGCATCCACACACTGTATACAAATATAAAACAATAGCAAATGTTCAGGCTCCCCACCCTGGGTCTCTAATAAGAGTCACAGAAGATCTCAGATCTTCCACAGACTGCAGAAGAACTTTCTGGCACTTGCCAATCACATGTCCCAGAAGAGATGGGACGTGAAGACTCATACTAGTGAATTATGCACTCCCCATAATGGAGAAAGGAGGAAAACAGAGAGAGTGACGGAGGAGTGGGATGAGTAATGAGGATGGTTCAAGGATATTTTAGAAAAGAATGGAAAGAAGCGATGGGGGTGGGGGGGGGGTGCCTTTCAAAATTTGCCACCTGTTAGATACGGTGGTTAAACAGGGGTAGTCTTTCCAGCATGATGCACTAATACACACCACTCTCCAAGAAGCCATTCATTAGCTTCTCACACAGGCATTGCCCATGGACACTGTTGGCCTCCACTCTACCAGTCTTTCCTATTAGCCTCCAAATCAGTAGGATTTGCTTTCCGACTAGAAAAATTTACCATAGTTTAGATGTTCTACACATTTAGACGTAATCTCAGCAGAGCCATAGAGAGGGGGACTATTATCTTATTGGTACAAGACTTTCTTCCTCTCTCTCCACAGCCCAAAGTCAGTCATGTCGGCATCCATACTCCAACTGCAGTGATATGTAATTTTCTGTCCACTAATGACCACTATGTCTTTTTCTAAAACTTTTTTCATGTGTGTCCTAGACTAACCACAAAACTTGGAGGATAGCAGTCAATTTCACTAGAGTTCTGTGGAATTTCCAACAATATATCATGAGCACAATACGTGAAAGATACGTAAATATGAAAGATCTACAATTAAAACTCACACTACTCCAATGGGAGAGTAGTTCCCTCCCCTTTAATCTGCAATTACTGCACCTTAACCCTGTTGAATAGTGTTAGGTATTCACTTTGATAACATTGCTTGAAATGAATTCACAAAGAGTTTGGCAAGATTCTAGGCTTGATTTCTTGGTTAATATTCCAAACAATGAAAGACGTTTATGTAGATGATAGAAAGAAAATGAAGCATGTATACTTATACAAGATGGTAATAGAAAAGAGAAAGTATTATTGATATACTGAAGAAGTCACCATTTTATATAATAAACTGAATGAATGAACTAAGACATCCACAACACTGTGGACCAAGTTCCAAATGCAAAGAGAAGATACCACTCCATCACCACCACAAATTGCAGAACCAAGTAGCACTTAGTTCCTGTTCTCATTAAGGCTCTTCCAGTGATGCCTCATGAATGTCCACATGTACCATTTCATTAAGTTCACACGACATCAGATGAGAAAAGAAAACAAGGGAATTTCATATTATTTGCCTGAAGTACACATTCCATTTAAAGTGTATGTATAGATAAGATAAAAATTAATGAGCAGCAGGTTTAAAACAAATAAAAGGAAGTTCTTCTGCACTCAGCGCACAGTCAACCTGTGGAACTCCTTGCCTGAGGAGGTGAAGGCTAGGACTACAACAGGGTTTAAAAGAGAACTGGATAAATCCATGGAGGTTAAGTCCATTGATGGCTATTAGCCAGGATGAGTAAGGAATGGTGTCCCTAGCATCTGTTGGTCAGAGGGTGGAGATGGATGGCAGGAGAGAGATCACTTGATCATTGCCTGTTAGGTTCACTCCCTCTTGGGCACCTGGCATTGGCCATGGTCAGTAGACAGGATACTGGGCTGGATGGACCTTTGGTCTGACCATGTATGGCCATTCTTATGTTCTTAAAGCATTGATGTCATGGTTCGTTCTTAAATTTTAGGATTTGTAGTCTCCATGCTCTTGACAGTTTTTGTACATAAATTACATAATACTTTCCAAGACAAGAAATTTCAGTTAGCAACCTCACCACAAAATTACAAGTTTCCACTGGAGAAGAAATGTATATTTTGCATTTGAACACTGTACAAAAGTTTGTGGATATGAAACTTACTTTTGCAAACAAAGTGTGCTAATATGTCCAAAATGAAAAGTATTTTAGACGTCCCCACAGATCACCTCAATGTATATCAGAAAGACCGGTGTGCATAACAAGTAAGTTCTTATTAAGAACTGCATCCAAATCATCAAAATTAATGACAACTATAAGAAACCTTCTTAACATATAGTTAAGCTGTGCATGAATGAAATTTTAACTTACAAACTACTACACAAATTACCTAATACACAGTAATGTGTTGATAGTGTCTTATATAAAGTGGATAGTTTATTTTTACAGTCTTCTGTATTGTCTTAGCATAACATCAGCATTTTCCCCTGCCATCTTGGGGGGGGTGTGTGTGTGTGTGTGTGTGTGTGTGTGTGTGTGTGTGTAAGTGTAAGTTGCATAATGGAACGAAGTAGTTTAACTCTTAAGCCTAGATTCTAAAAGGCACTTTAAAACCCACTGTAAAACTAAAATGCAAAGGTTTGCCCTTTATAATGTACTAACAAGACCAGATAAAACTGCTGCCTAGTGGCATTTAGCTGATCCAACAAATGCCTGATAGGTTTGTTATTGTACAATCCTATTGTGAAATACATGTCTCAACTTTTCATTCATAATCATGGAAACCAAATTACAAAAACTGTAGCTGCATATTATGTCATATGAATAAACATATGAATCATGTTTTTGTTTAAACTGGCTACTAAACTTCCTCCTACTGGCTACTAGTAGTCTCTGAACATCAAATAAAATTCCTGCTGAACTGCAGATCTTCTGAATCTGTTAAATCTCTACAATCTGAATCTGTTCTACAGTCTACAGTCTCCCTAAGACAGAGCGGAGAGAAAGAAAAACCTGTTTTTAATTAGAAAGTTAGTGAAGATTCAAGAAAGTAAGGCTGAAACAGGCCACAACAAATGTTTTTTTAAACTACATATACAGCAACTGCTATAAGAAACATTTGCTGGTAAAAGTAATACTTAAATTGAGATCTATGGCTGCATGTTATCACAAGGATTGCACTCACTTGACAGTCTGCTATTAGCCGGCTCCATTATTGCTATTTGCAGTGTTTAAATGTACAGATTCAGAAGTAACTGTACAAAGCCTCCATTACAAGTGGATTTATAGAAAGCCACAGACATAGCAATAATCATCCTCATTAAGCATCTCTTCCCACAGCCCTGCATTATGTGGACACAAAGAGGAAAACATTTCTTCTCCATTACCCACAAGATCTTTCTGCTTATAATCACAAGCTCAGGCAACTGGCATTGGAAGAAGCACAAAACCTAGTCCAAATATACCCCAAAACAGTCCCATAAGCAAAAAATAAGTTAAAAATACCTGAACACCTCTCAATCCACAACCACTTTGATTTCCCAACAACTTACATTTTCAGTAGCAGAATGCATCAGAATAAAACCTTAACTAAGGCTTTATTATTTTGCTAAGAACCACAACAGTACATCTATCCAAGACAAATTTATGTTCATGCACATAGAAAGAAAATGACAGATGGCAATATTTGTAACTAAGCTGAATTATAAAAACCTTTTGAGCTGAAGTGATGCATTAACTCTTCAGCCATAAGCTGTTTTAACTCCTTAGTATGAATGTTCATGGTGCATCCTATTCCAGCAATAGGACGGATACATGTCAAGAAAACCACACTTCAAGCCAATGGGTTAAAAGCACATTAGAACCTGAGACTACTATCTACCACACTTTCAGGTCAGAGATTGGCTGTTGTGATATGCAGCTTTTATTTCTTGATTACAAAGTTCAGTTTGCTGATTGTACCCTTTAACATATGGATATATCACTAATAAGTTCTCAGACCCATAAAAGGCCACCCTGGAAGAAGTAATAAAAATTAGGATTAAAGTACACTGACACCCGTCATAATACTGTTCTTGTGAGCCAAGCATTTCCCACATTATCATAAGGAGCTGTTTTTAAAACCAGTCGGCAGATTTGGAACAATCACCCCAGTGACCAGTCACAAAGCAAAGTAATTTTCAGTGTGGGACTTTGGTAATCTGAAATTAAATTTGTCATATCTCTGACATTTACTTTGAAAAATTAACAAAGGTGGTTATACAAGCAATATAAAGAGAATGTATTTGCTCGCCTTCCCTGCTCAAGTTAACTGTCTTTGGAGAGTTCCAAACCAGCAAATATTCAACAAAATGCACATCTCCAGAATAAATCATTCTTTATAACTCAATTCTATATGTGACAAAAGAGCATTTTATTTGATATTGACAGTACAACTTAATTTAGTTACATCTGTGATAGTTGAAATAAATATGGATCTTCAAAATGCTTTAAAACAGTTGCCACAATCAGTGTCCTGGAAATAGAATCCATCTTCTTCTACATGACTATATCTTGGTTTAATAGTGTGGAAATACTTTTTATAAATTTAAATTTGTGCTAAGCATTTAAACTTCAACTGAAATGCCGAGTTAGAGTGTAAAAACGGTTTAAAGATACTGGAAATTTCAGAACGTTAAATGCATTAATTTGCAGCATAAGTTTTTCCTCTTCCACATTAATATTCCTCTAGCTACATTTTTTATGTCTAAATTGAACTCTGATTCAATACTGTGACTTCATGGTTTACACTTTTGCACTGCCATATAGCCCGCCACGAGAAGATTAAAAACTACAAGAAGCTAAACACCAAAAATTCTACTTTAGATCCTGATAACTCAGAGGTTTGGGGATTTCATACAATCTGCTTCTCTCTGCTCTGTTAACAAAACAAATCAACAGGTTGAGTGGGAGACTGCTCACAAAGTACCTACACCATTTGCATTTTAAAAAGGGGCCTTTTTCTTCTGATCTAGAGATCACTTCACCAGTCCAATAGGGGGCAAAAGTTGGAATCTTAGGCATTTTACTTTAGAGCCCCTTTGAGAATAAATTGTGAGAAAAAGGAGGGGATATAGTTGGGAGTTTAAAGAGATTTTTTCCAGTTTCAAATTATCATATAGACAACTATCGTTTAATATCTCATCTCTAACTCTGAGGGGAATTTTTTCATTATTTTTCCACTCCTTTGTTAAAGGCCTTTGAGAATTACTATCAAAACCATTTTGTTCTTAGCACCCATAAGAACCTACTGAATACTTAAGAATCACCATCACCACTATTCGTAACATTAAGAGAGAGAGCATACCATTTTTCTCTTTATCATCCATTAATATTATTCTAGGAGCAGAAAGTGATCACCACTGACCCTCATCACAGAAAAAAATATGCAAATAGCATGAGTATGAGGCTCACAACTCATTTTAATGCACTTCTTTCTTTGAAGGAAAAATGATAAATGCTAATAAACCAACTGTCACTGCAAAAATGTGTTTTAGGTAGTTTTCTAATTACCCCATATATAGCTTAAATCACTAATCATATACTTTGAAACAAGAAGGCACTTTTCTAAAGCTATCTGAAAGCATAAAACCGCAAACCAAAGTCAGGAAACCCATTGTATTTCTATCTTTTCTCTCAATCCATCTGCAGTTGAAAGAACAAAGCTTTGAAGATAAAAAGCCCAACACTTTTCCTTGCCATTTGAAAGGGTGAAGAAGCCATTCTGAAAGTATCTGGTTTTTGAGGGTTACAACTAGAGTGGTGTCGGTCTTTTCCAGACTGCTTGGTAGTAGACCTAGTTGAAATTCAAAATTTTGTTTCTGAACATTTGTCTCCAAGTGGAGGAGAAGGAAAGGCAACATTTCTATGAAATTTCCTATCATAGGCACCCCAGGTAAAGTCAGTCAGATGTGTACGTCTTACCTGTCAAAAGTGTCAATGGAAGAAAATTTTATATGAAACTGGAAAAGATGAACTTTTCAAAACCATGACGACTTAGGTACATTCTTCCACAGAGAAAGGTCACTCAGCATTTTCATTAATAACTGAAGATTCATTACACCAATACACTTTCCTCTCTTGTAAGGTAATTTGTACCTGGAATGTTTCATTTGTTGTCCTTCCAAGTAAATTAGTTTTCAAAAGGGTAAAAAATACAAAGACTAAAACTGAAGAAGATTTTTTACAGCCATCTAACTGTGTGCCTGTTAAAGTGCCTGCTCCTTCTGCTGCAAATCAGCCAACGCCACCATTTGATAAAAAAGAGTTTTGTACTTGCCAAAAAACCCAACAGTATTTAAAATACACAGGTGAAAAAAATATACAACAGTTACAATCAGGTACAACTAAGTCCACAAGAGCCATTTAATCATAAATAACCAACGAAAGCAAACAGAATAACCTTAGAAAGGGGTGCTGATTTGCTGGACGGTCTCAGTGTCCACATACAGTATATATTTCAACAATGAAATACAAAAACATGTAAGAGGAGGCTGTGAAGAGCCAACCAAAGCCACAGTACTGACAAAGCTAAACTCCAGTCCTAGATCCTGGCTTCACAGTAATCCTTTTCCCAGAGACCCGAGTTCAGGATGGAGTTTCCATTGTGATTAAAGAGCTTTTTGTATTTTGTTTCTTCGGGTTAAGAGAAATTTACGCGTTCCAGTAAAAGGTAAAACGGGGTTTCGAGGCAGCGGCTCGGCTGCGAGCCGGGCGGGCAGGCTCGGCTCCCGGGCTCCGGGAGACAGCGCGGCCCAGGGCCGGGCCCTGCCAGGGGGCAGCTGGGGCGCGGGAGCCCCGCTCGCCTCCGCGGGCCCTGGGAGCCGGGCGCGGCGCGGGGCTCGAGACCCGGGTCCGAGCCCTGCCCAGAACCGGACCGGACCGCACCGGGGCTCCCGCCGTAAACGTGAGCCGGGGCGAAGGGGGGCGAGCCCCCGGGGGGGGAGGAACTGGACCGAACCCGCACCGAGCCCCCGGGGGGGAGGAGGAAGGGGGGGCGGCGAAGGGGGCCGAGCCCCCGGGGAGAAGGAGAAAAGGGGGGCGGCGAAGCGGACCGAGCCCCCCGGGCGGGGGGGGCGGCGAAGCGGACCGAGCCCCCCGGGCGGGGGGGGCGGCGAAGCGGACCGAGCCCCCCGGGCGGGGGGGGCGGCGAAGCGGACCGAGCCCCCCGGGCGGGGGAGGAACTGGACCGAACCCGCACCGAGCCCCCGGGGGGGGAGGAGGAAGGGGGGGCGGCGAAGCGGACCGAGCCCCCGGGGGGCGGGAGGAGGAAGGGGGCCGGGAACAGACCCACCCACCCGCAGGGCTCTGGGCCCCCGCGGCAGGTCGGGCTCCCCAGGGCAGGGCGGGGGTCGCCCCCCGGGCAGGGGCTCCGGAGCCGGCTCAACAGGCGGCGGCGCAGGCGGCTCGCAGAGCTGAGCCCGCCGGCTCGGGCCGGGACCGGGCGCACGAGCGGCTCTCTCTCGCTCGCTCTCTCTCACTCACCGCGGGGCTGCTGCTGCTGCTGCTGCCGGGGTCGCCGCCCGCCCGCATGCTGCCACCCGCCCGCCGCTCCGGCTGCGCGACTGCCCGCCCGGCTCCGGTTCCGGCTCCGCCGCCTCAGCCGCGCGCGCCCGCCCCGCGCGCCGCCGCCTGCAGCCCGCCCGCGCGCCCGCCCCGGCGCGAGCCGCGCGTGCCCGAGCCCGGGCTCAACTCCACAGCGGCGCTGCGCGAGGCGGCCCCCCTCGTCCCCGCCCTGCCCGGCCCCCAGCGCCAGCCCCTCGCCCACCCGGTCTCCCTAGTCCCCTCGCTTCCCCCTCCCTCGCCCCACCCCCCTCAGCCCCCTCGCTCCCGCCCCCTCCGCCTCCCCCCCAGCCCCCTCGCTCCTGCCCCCCTCCGCCTCCCCCCCAGCCCCCTCGCTTCCCCCTCCCTCACCTCAGCCCCCTCGCTCCTGCCCCCCTCCGCCTCCCCCCCAGCCCCCTCGCTCCTGCCCCCCTCCGCCTCCCCCCCAGCCCCCTCGCTTCCCCCTCCCTCACCTCAGCCCCCTCGCTCCCGCCCCCTCCGCCTCCCCCCCAGCCCCCTCGCTTCCCCCTCCCTCACCTCAGCCCCCTCGCTCCTGCCCCCCTCCGCCTCCCCCCCAGCCCCCTCGCTTCCCCCTCCCTCACCTCAGCCCCCTCGCTCCCGCCCCCTCCGCCTCCCCCCCAGCCCTTAGTCCCCTCGCTTCCCCCTCCCTCACCCCCGGTCCCCCTCAGCCCCCTCGCTTCCCCCTCCCTCACCCCCGGTCCCCCTCAGCCCCTAGCCCCCTCGCTTCCCCCTCCCTCAACCCCGCCCCCCTCAGCCCCTAGCCCCCTCGCTTCCCCCTCCCTCAACCCCGCCCCCCTCTGCCCCAGCCCCCTTGCTTCCCCCTCCCTCACCCCACCCCCCTCAGCCCCCTCGCTTCTCCCCCAGCCCCCTCGGTCCTGCCCCCTCCGCCTCCCCCCCAGCCCCTAGCCCCCTCGCTCCCGCCCCCCTCCGACTCCCCCCAGTCCCCTCGCTTCCCCCTCCCTCACACCATCCCCCTCCCCCCTCACTTCCCCCTCCCTCACCCCACCCCCCTCAGCCCCCTCGCTTCCCCCTCCCTCACCCCCGTCCCCCTCAGCCCCCTCGCTTCCCCCTCAGCCCCTAGCCCCCTCGCTTCCCCCTCAGCCCCTAGCCCCCTCGCTTCCCCCTCCCTCAACCCCGCCCCCCTCTGCCCCAGCCCCCTTGCTTCCCCCTCCCTCACCCCACCCCCCTCAGCCCCCTCGCTTCTCCCCCAGCCCCCTCGGTCCTGCCCCCTCCGCCTCCCCCCCAGCCCCTAGCCCCCTCGCTCCCGCCCCCCTCCGACTCCCCCCAGTCCCCTCGCTTCCCCCTCCCTCACACCATCCCCCTCCCCCCTCACTTCCCCCTCCCTCACCCCACCCCCCTCAGCCCCCTCGCTTCCCCCTCCCTCACCCCCCGTCCCCCTCAGCCCCCTCGCTTCCCCCTCAGCCCCTAGCCCCCTCGCTTCCCCCTCCCTCAACCCCGCCCCCCTCTGCCCCAGCCCTCTTGCTTCCCCGTCCCTCACCCCACCCCCCTCAGCCCCCTCGCTTCTCCCCCAGCCCCCTCGGTCCCGCCCCCTCCGCCTCCCCCCCAGCCCCTAGCCCCCTCGCTCCCGCCCCCCTCCGACTCCCCCCAGTCCCCTCGCTTCCCCCTCCCTCACCCCATCCCCCTCACCCCCCTCACTTCCCCCTCCCTCACCCCCGTCCCCCTCCTCCTCAGCCCCTAGGCCCCTCCCTCACCCCCGCCCCCTCAGCTCCCAGCCCCCTCGCTTCCCCCTCCCTCACCACGCCCCCCTCAGCCCCCTTGCATCCCCCTCCCTCACCCTGTCACCCTCACATCCCCCTCCCTCACCCCTGCCCCCTCAGAGCTCAGCCTCCTGCTACCCCTCCCTTGCCTCGGCCCCCCTCAGCGCCCAGACCCCTGTTCCGTCCTCCTCTCAGCACTGGCCCCCACCTATCCTGCTCCCCACTCAGTGTCCAGCCCCCCACAGCATCCTTACCCCACCCCCCTTGGGCTGGGCCCTCCCTGGGCTCAGCCTCTGCCTGCCCTCCAGCTGTTTCCCCGCAGGTGTTCCCAGCCAGGCTTTTCACCCCAAGGCTCCCCCACCCTGCTTTGTCCCCTTCACCCTGCGCTGCCTCCTGGAGCCTGCCCTTCTCACACTCTCTGCCCTGGGGCAGGCCTGGCCTGGGCACCCCGCTGGGTAGCAGTGATCTCACCTGCAGGGAAGAGTTAAACTGTTGCTTGCTCTGGTGCTTTGGGTTCACAGGTATGTGTGAGCAGTCCCCATGCTCATCTCAGCTGCCGCCACAGACAGACTGCCTGCGGCTCTCCCCTCCCCCTGTGCTCCACAGTTGTTTCAGGTGGTGCTCATAGCCTGCAGGACACCCCCACCCCACAGTGGAGGCAGGTGACGTCTGACAGGAAGCAGACAAACCTGCTATCCCTCTTCTGTGAGGGGCCTGTGGGGGAGGGGTGCTCCTCCTAACATGTGTGCACAACATTGCATCAACCTGGCACCCGGTGCACCTCACATATTCCTGGGGCTTTATTAATAATTATAAAAATCATTAATAAGAATCGCAACGTTGTGCATTTTCAACCAAGATTTGAATCCAGGTACCTCTTAATGGTGTTATATGAGTTTATGCTTGTTGGGGCAGGCTTGGCCTTAGGGCCATGATTTGCCAGGCATACACGAAAGATCTATATCTGAGCCACCTTTGGAGAGAAAGCGATGGAGACAAAAAGAAGAAACGAGACAGATGGAGACAGGCAGAAGCAGCAAAAAGGAGGTGCTGCTGGAGACAGAAAAAAGTAGCAATAATCCTGATTGTCCAAACCATTGCCCCTGCCATTTGTAAAATAAAAATCCAATAAAATAAATAATATTCACTTTCCCATCTTTTTTCTCCTGTACATTTTTAAATCCCTTATAGATTTGTTTTCATAGTTCCCGTCTCTCTCTTTCTTTTTTTCCTCCATCCCTCTGATGGATTTATTCCTTGCGTTCTTTCAGTCACAGCTCTTCTTCCTATATTCAAGCTCTTTCTGTTCTCATTCCCCTTCTCAAGTCAGCCCACGTCTTCCTTTGCCAGACTTGCCAGATCAGAACCCACTTTTTTCCTCCGTTGCAGCTCCCCTCCAGTTTAGAGTCTTCTTCCTTGGCCCCCATCCCAGCTCATTCCTCCCCAGCTTCCAGAACTCCTGTCTTATTACCACATCTATCCAGCATGATTGAGGGGTGCCATAAATATAAAGGGAAGGGTAAACACCTTTAAAATCCCTCCTGGCCAGAGGCAAAACCCTTTCACCTGTAAAGGGTTAAGAAACTAAGGTAACCTCACTGGCACCTGACCCAAAATGACCAATGAGGGGACAAGATACTTTCAAATCTAGAGGGGGGGAAACAAAGGGTTTGGCCTGTCTGTGTGATGCTTTTGCCGGGAACAGATCAGAAATGCAAGCCTTCCAACTCCTGTTAAGTTATTAAGTAATCTAGCTAGAAAATGCGTTAGATTTTCTTTTGTTTAACGGCTGGTAAAATAAGCTGTGCTGGAGGGAATGTAGATTCCTGTTTTTGTGTCTTTTTGTAACTTAAGGTTTTGCCTAGAGGGATTCTCTGTGTTTTGAATCTGATTACCCTGTAAGGTATTTACCATCCTGATTTTACAGATCAGATCAGATCTTTTACCTTTTCTTCAATTAAAATTCTTCTTTTAAGAACAAAGAAAAGGAGTACTTGTGGCACCTTAGAGACTAACCAGTTTATTTGAGCATGAGCTTTCGTGAGCTACAGCTCACTTCATCGGATGCATAGCATATTGTGGAAACTGCAGAAAGTTTCCACAATATGCTATGCATCCGATGAAGTGAGCTGTAGCTCACGAAAGCTCATGCTCAAATAAACTGGTTAGTCTCTAAGGTGCCACAAGTACTCCTTTTCTTTTTTCTTTTTACGAATACAGACTAACACGGCTGTTACTCTGAAACCTGTCTTTTAAGAACCTGATTGATTTTTCATTGTTCTTAAGATCCAAGGGTTTGGGTCTGTGTTCAGCCGTACCAATTGGTGAGGATTATTATCAAGCCTTCCCCAGGAAAGGGGGTGTAGGGCTTGAGGGGATATTTTGGGGGAAGACATCCCCAAGTGGTTTCTTTCCCTGTTCTTTGTTTAAAACGGTGGTGGCAGCATACTGTTCAAGGACAAGGCAAAGTTTGTACCTTGGGGAAGTTTTTAACCTAAGATGGTAAGAATAAGCTTGGGGGTCTTTCATGCAGGTCCCCACATCTGTAACCTAGAGTTCAGAGTGGGGAAGGAACCTTGACAAGGGGTTCATCCACATAGCTTGCTGGTAAGTGCAAGTGGCTTTGAAGCTGGCATCCTCCAGTGCTAAGGGGTAGAATAGGCAGGGGACGGGGATTGAAGTGGGACTGGAGTTAGTGAGATATCTGCAGAGCAGAGCAGATAAGGTTGAATGAGGTCCTCATCAGGTATTGGACCACCTTTCATAGCTCAGCAACCCTTGAGAAAGAACAGAGCTGCACCAGGGGGACATGTGTGTAGAGGAAAGGTATTGTTATGCTACACAGCCACACTGGGCCAATACAAGCGCTGTTCATCTGTAAAAGACTCATAATCCTGCCTCTGTGGGGGTTTGTGATGCTCCATTACCTAATGTTTGTAAAGCACTCCCAGGTCCTTGCATCAAACAATACAGTAGTGCAGAGTTATTGTTTCTATCCTCCTCCTTTCTCTCTCATCCACCCAGTTACATCATTCCACTCCTTCGCTCATCCCCAATCACTGCTCTCTTCCCTAGATTCTTATCACCCCCATCCTTGCTGAAAAAGTAACATTTGGGTGGGTTCTGCCCAATCTCAGCAGGGAAGGGCAGAGATTCCCCAGTATACCGTGGGGATGCTACGTATATGACAGCTTAAGATCTCTTGAGAGCCTTGCAATGGCAGCCACAGGAGCAATTAGAGAATTAAACAGATTGTGGCAACTGGATGTTACCTTTCCATCAAAGATGCAATGGCACCGATCTTGTAAAGAGACACGTTGGGTGGGGTGGAAGGGGATGGTTCAGAGAAGCCAAGGAGGCAATTGCCCCATTAGAATGAGGCTTCTCCTACTTCATTCAAGCTGGGAATAGCAGAGTTCTTGCAATGCCTTTGTTCTTCTTCCCCACACTTCACAGGAAGAGAAAGGGAAAGGAAGTGATTTTCTGTTAATCCCGAATTTATTTTAATTTGTTTTTTAGCAAGTGGTGCACTTCATCTACATATTATCTACAATGTAAATCCTATTCATTTTGTCATTGATCCATAACATGGAACCATCACAACACTAATATGAATACATTAATACCAGAAGAGCTTTAGTGCATGCTCAGTAGTCAGCTTTTACCTATTAATGGTTTCACTATTTTAACATAGACAAAGAGATGGCTTTGGGGAACTGGCTTGAATCTGGCCCAGGTCAGCAAGTGAGCATGGGGCCATCTTGGCTAATAGTGATTAATGGACCTATCCTTCATGAAGTTATCTAGTTCTTTTTTTAACCCTGTTATAGTTTTGGTCTTCACAACAAATTCTTCTGGCAACAAATTCCACCGGTTAACTGCGCGTTGTTGTGTGAAGAAGTACTTCCTTTTGTTTGTTTTAAACCTGCTTCCAGAGGCGACACATAACTGTGGATAGCTGAGGCCCAGGGGCACGTTTGAAAGGTTCTGGGAGGGTTCATGACCACCCCATGTATTGCCACTGCTTCATCTCAGCAGTCTGCGAAGCAGGCAACAGGAAGAGCTGGAACTCCAGCAGCAGAGAAGGAGAAGCAGCCCCATGGTCAGCCAGCCATCCTGCTGCTTCCTCTGTCCCTGCACTGCAAGGACATAAGGTGAGTGCCACCACCAGGAGGAGACACTGCCTCCTCACTGCTGGTCATCCTGGCAAGAGGTGACCCAAGAAATTGGGGGCGGGAGTGACCCTGCATGCCCCACACACACGTCATCTCTGCCCCTTGGCTATCAATTTAATTGGGTGACCCTTAGACAGGGGTGGGCAAACTACATCCTGCGGGCTGGATCTGGCCTGCCAGCCATTTTAATCTGGCCCTCTGATATTGTGGCTGATGTGATTAGGCCCTATGATGGTGTCCCGTGAATAGATATGTGGACACAGTTGGCAACGGGCTTTGCTGCAAGGATAGGTTCCTGGGTTAGTGGTTCTGTTGTGTGGTGTGTGTGGTTGCTGGTGAGTATTTGCTTCAGGTTGGGGGGCTATCTGTAAGTGAGGACTGGCCTGTCTCCCAAGATCTGTGAGAGTGAGGGATCGTTTTCCAGGATAGGATGTAGATCGTTGATGATGTGCTGGAGAGGTTTTAGTTGGGTGCTGAAGATGATGGCTAGTGGCGTTCTATTATTTTCTTTGTTGGGCCTGTCCTGTAGTAGGTGACTTCTGGGTACTCTTCTGGCTCTGTCAATCTGTTTCTTCACTTCAGCAGGTGGGTATTGTAGTTGTAAGAATGCTTAACAGAGATCTTGTAGGTGTTTGTCTCTGTCTGAGGGGTTGGAGCAAATGTGGTTGTATCATAGAGCTTGGCTGTAGACAATGGATCTTGTGGTGTGGTCTGGATGAAAGCTGGAGGCATGTAGGTAGGAATAGCAGTCAGTAGGTTTCCGGTATAGAGTGGTGTTTATGTGACCATCGCTTATTAGCACCATAGTGTCCAGGAAGTGGATCTCTTGTGCGGACTGGTCCAGGCTCAGGTTGATGGTGGGGTGGAAATTGTTGAAATCCAGGTGGAATTCCTCAAGGGCTTCTTTTCCATGGGTCCAGATGATGAAGATGTCATCAATGTAGCGCAGGGGCATTAGGGGACGAGAGCTGAGGAAGCGTTGTTCTAAGTCAGTCATAAAAATGTTGGCATACTCTGGGGCCATGCGGGTACCCATGGCAGTGCCGCTGATTTGAAGGTATACATTGTCCCCAAATATGAAATAGTTATGGGTGAGGACAAAGTCACAAAGTTCAGCCACCAGGTTTGCCGTGACATTATCGGGGATACTGTTCCTGACGCCTTCTACATCCGTACTGGCTAGGATGGTGTTTTCAGGAAGATCACCGATGGATTGTAGTTTCCTCAGGAAGTCAGTGGTGTCTCAAAGATAGCTGGGAGTGCTGGTAGCGTAGGGCCTGAGGAGGGAGTCTACAAAGCCAGACAATCCTGCTGTCAGGGTGCCAATGCCTGAGATGACGGGGCATCCAGGATTTCCAGGTTTATGGATCTTGGGTAGCAGACAGAATACCCCTGGTCGGAGTTCCAGGGGTGTGTCTGTGCAGATTTGTTCTTGTGCTTTTTCAGGGAGTTTCTTGAGCAAATGCTGTCTGATCCTCAATGGGATCAGAGGGTAATGGCTTGTAAAAAGTGGTGTTGGAGAGCTGCCGAGCAGCCTCTTGTTCATATTCCAACCTATTCATGATGACGACAGCACCTCCTTTGTCAGCCTTTTTGATTATGATGTCAGAGTTGTTTCTGAGGCTGGGAGACAGGCCAGTCCTTGCTTACAGACAGCCCCCCAACCTGAAGCAAATACTCACCAGCAACCACACACCACACCACAGAACCACTAACCCAGGAACCTATCCTTGCAACAAAGCCCGTTGCCAACTGTGTCCACATATCTATTAAGGGGACACCATCATAGGGCCTAATCACATCAGCCACGCTATCAGAGGCTCGTTCACCTGCACATCTACCAATGTGATATATGCCATCATGTGCCAGCAATGCCCCTCTGCCATGTACATTGGTCAAACTGGACAGTCTCTACGTAAAAGAATAAATGGACACAAATCAGACGTCAAGAATTATCACATTCAAAAACCAGTCGGAGAACACTTCAATCTCTTTGGTCACTCGATTACAGACCTAAAAGTCGCAATATTACAATAAAAAGACTTCAAAAACAGACTCCAACGAGAGACTGCTGAATTGTAATTAATTTGCAAACTGGTTACAAAACTTAGGCTTGAATAAAGACTGGGAGTGGATGGGTCATTACACAAAGTAAAACTATTTCCCCATGTTTATTCTCTCTCCCCCCCCACCCCCCCGCTGTTCCTCAGACGTTCTTGTCAACTGCTGGAAATGGCCCACCTTGATTATCACTACAAAAGGTTCCTCCCCCACCCCCCTGCTCTCCTGCTGGTAATAGCTCACCTTACCTGATCACTCTTGTTACAGAATGTATGGTCACACCCATTGTTTCATGTTCTCTGTGTATATAAATCTCCCCACTGTATTTTCCACTGAATGCATCTGATGAAGTGAGCTGTAGCTCACGAAAGCTTATGCTCAAATAAATTTGTTAGTCTCTAAGGTGCCACAAGTCCTCCTTTTCTTTTTGTCCACATGTTTATTGAGCCCTCAAAGAATTCTAGTAGATTGGAGAGGCACGATTTCCCTTTACAAAAACCATGTTGACTCTTCCCCAACAAATTGTGTTCACCTATATGTTTGATAATTCTGTTCTTTACGATAGTTTCAACCAATTTCCCTGGTCTTCATAGCAGAGAGGGAGATGATGGAATGGGCCATGGAAACTGATCTGTGCTGACACCTATCAATAGTTCCATCAGAAGGAGGTTGAGGCACATTGCTAGGACAGTGTGATAAAACTGACATTCTCTAATGATGCCATGTTGACTGGATCCCCACTTTTGGGTGTCTCAGCTCCTTCCTGGGTGATAAACCAGAGATCCTCGAGCACCCAAGCAGTTTTGTCCCTTTGAGGCACTGGCAGATGAGCTCCATTCTGAATCCCGCTGTTATTTCAGGACCATTCTGACCAGGCTTAACTAGAGAGCTGTGCCTGTTAAGGGTTACTCCAGGCTTTGGATTCAGTTATGGTATTTATAAATCTTTTTATTGATTTTTCTCTGGTTTCCCTTTAGTCCCCTGGGCCTCAAAGCAATTCCTTGTAGCTCTAGCATCTCCTTTTGTGCTTTAACCTGCACAGGTGAGGTCTCCATGCCTTTGAGATGATGAGGGTTTTTTGGCTGCTGTGGCTCACAGGCATTGATGATTTTGGTGCTCTGCCTTGTCTCCCTTAGTTGTTGATGTTCTTTTGGTGCAGAGTGCAGCAGAAGCCTTGGCAAACTGTCAACAGTCTTGATGTCTCTTCTGCACACTGGACTTAGATATCCTCAGTGTTTATCATGGTGTGTTGAGTTTCCTATCTACGTTATTGTTTCCAGTACTTTTTCTTGGTGCATGGAGACTGTCTTTCTAGTTTTTGGGGTGTCTTCACATCTCATTTCAATGGAAATGATGTTAAGAGGTGAAGAATAGGAAAGGCAATGGTGTAGTTCAGGGGTGGGCAAACTATGGTCCTTGGGCCAGATCTGGCCCACCAGCCATTTTAATCCAGTCCTCGAGCTCCCGCTGGGGAGCGGGGTCTGGGGTTTGCCCTGCTCTGGCACTCCAGCCGGGGAGCAGTCAGGAACCGCTCCACACAGCTCCCAGAAGCAGCAGCTCCAGTCCTCAAGCCTGGGAGCAGGGTTGGGGGCCACTCAACCCTGCTCCCAGAAGCAGCGGCATGTCCCCGCTCTGGCTCCTATGCGTAGGGGCAGCCAGGGGGCTCTGCTCTGCACTCTGCTTCCACCCCAAGGACCGCCCCTGCAGCTCCCGTTGGCCAGGAACTGCAGCCAATGGAAGCTGCAGGGGTGGCGCCTGTGGACGGGGCAGCGTGCAGAGCCTCCTGGCTGCACCTCCACATAGGAGCCGGAGAAGGGGCATGCCGTTGCTTTCAGGAGTCACTTGAGGGAAGCGCCGCCTGGAGCCTGCACCCCTGAGCTTCTCTCTGCACCCCCAACCCCCTGCCTCAGCCCTGAACCCACTCCTGCCCTCCAAACCCCTCATTCCCAGCACCACCCCAGAGCCTGAGCCGGAGCCTGCACCCCTTCCCGCACCCCAACCTCCTGGCCCAGCCCTGATCCCTGCCCTCCAAACCCCTCAGTCCCACCCCAGAGCCTGCACCCCTAGCCAGAGTCCTCATCCTCCCCTGCACCCCACTCCATCGCCCCCCAGTCCAGAACCCCCTCCCGCACCCTGAACTCCTCATTTCTGGCCCCACCCTGGAGCCCGCACCCCCAACCAGGGCCCTCACCCCCTCCTGCACCCCAGCCCCAAGTTTGTGAGCATTTATGGCTGGCCATACAATTTCTATTCCCAGTTGTGGCCCTCGGGACAAAAAGTTTGCCAACCCCTGGTGTAGTTACATTCAATATGTCAGCCCTATGACTTGAAGCCATAGAAAGAAGGGAGCTCACTATTGACACCTATTGGTGAATAGAGAGAAGTTCAGCCCAGAGCTGTGTGGAAGCTGCAGGTGGATGGGCTTCGTAGAGGAGGGAGCTCTCTGCCAGGATCTGTGGGAGAGCGGCGGGAACTGACTGAATGGTCCAGGCTTCATTTGCCTTCTCTTGCGTAACCGTTTGGGGCATTTTGATTAAAGTGCAATTAAGTTTTGATCTTGGGGGCAACAAAATGCTACTGACCATGTTGGAAGATGAAAGCAGAAGACAGTTACACCAAATGCACCTGTGGTCACTCAGTCAGGCGCAGCTAGATACAGTCTCCAGGACATGGCTACAGTGAAGGAAAAAGAGAGTGTTGTTTTCTGCTGAGGGCCTCTGCCTGGTTGTCAGGACTCCGTTCAGGGGCGTAGATACCAGGGATTTCTTTTGGAAGAGCAGAGGTGGTTCTGAGGCAATGGACAGCACATAACAGAGCGTTGGCTTGAAGCTGCAGAGAGGAGCAGCAGCCCACTGAAGGGAGTCAGGTGTGGTCTCCCTATTCAGCAATTAAAGCTGAAATCAGCTGGGCTGGGGCAGGTGCTAGACCCCTGGAGTAGATCCGGCAGCATGGTCCTTGCAGAATCTTTAGATACCACCAGCTCAGGACAGCAAACTGTGAGTGGGGAGCTCCGCTAGGGAGGAGGCAAGTGGCTCGAACGCACCTGCCACTCACTCACAGGGGAGGACTGAGATTGGGACTATTGTTAAAACATCACGGGGGCATTACTTAATATTAATTGTTGGTTTTCCTAAGTGTTTTCTCTTGTCTCCCTCCTTCTTTGTTTTAAATTCCTGGACTCGCTGCTTGCAAGTGGGAAAGTATTGCCTATCCAGGGTGCCCAGGGTAGTGTAAGTAGCTTCCCATGTTTTTGGGTGTGGTCTTGAACCACTGTTAAGTCTGCAACATTGAACCTGTCTGTTTTTGCTGCTGACAGCACCTGGAAGATGGGTTACAAATTCAGGGATGCCTCAGAGCATTCTCAGCACAGGCCTCAGACATATTTTCATGCTTGGGTTGGAGGCACAGGGTCCTGGGTGTCGCAAAGGCACAGTCTGAAGACAGTCTCAGCCTGTGTTTTATTGAAGCAGGTGTTTGCGTGGTCTCCTCTAGATGGGATTCAGCCACAGATGCTGGCAGGGGCGGCGAGTTCTATCTCCACGGGTGCCTTAGCACCAGCGCTATTCAGAGCCCAGGGTCCCGGCTCCACCCATATTTGGGGCCGGGTGTCCCCCGCGGCCCCACCTGCTGCCTCCCCATGCCTCCCCCCAGTGTCCCTCGGCCCCCTCTTGCTGCCCCCCTGGCTGCACACCTCCCCAGGCCCTGGAGCAGAGCATCCCTGCCTCTGCCTCTTCCGTGCAGCTCCATGCTGCCTCCCTGCAGCAACCACTGCCGCACAGTCCTAGTGCCCCATCTCCACGGCCAGGGCAGACTGACTGAGCCTGCCCTTCCCCCTCAGACCCTTCCCTTTTCCGGCGGGACCCTCCACCAGCACAGGGGGCCCCCCCGCCCGCAGTCACCACTCCTGCCCCACGCTGGACAAGGAGGCTGCCCCATCCCCCACCCGCAGTGAGGCTATAGTCAGGGGCAAGAGCAGGGGAGGAGGTGCATGCAGCTCCCCCGGCACCCACCATGGGGGAGGAGAGGGAGATTCCAGGACCTGAGAGGGGCCCTCGGAGCACATGCAGTGACAGTGGTGGGGGTGAGTATGCTGCTGGGGGGGCAGGAAAGGGGGGCTTCTCCCCCAGAGCTCGCTGCCGGCAGAGAAAGGGCTGGGGGAGTCCTCCTCTCTGGCCCCTGGCCTGAAGCAGCCTGCCTGCCCCCAAAACTTATCCCCAGCCCTGCCCCACCCCAGAGCCCACACCCCCAGCCAGAGCTTTCACCCCCCGACTGCACCCTCAACCCTCTACCCTCGCCCTGAGCCCCTCCAGCACCCCAAACACCTTATCACCAGTCCCAGCCAGAGCCCTCATCCCCCTGCACCCTAACCCTCTGCCCCAGCCCTGAGCCCCTCCCACACCCCAAACACCTCATCTCCAGCCTCAGCCAGAGCTCTCATCCCCCCCACACCCAACCCTCTGCCCCAGCCCTGAGCCCCTCCAACACCCCAAACACCTCATCCCCAGTCCCAGCCAGAGCCCTCATCCCCCTGCACTCCAACCCTCTGCCCCCAGCCCTAGAATCATAGAATCATAGAATCATAGAATATCAGGGTTGGAAGGGACCCCAGAAGGTCATCTAGTCCAACCCCCTGCTCGAAGCAGGACCAATTCCCAGTTAAATCATCCCAGCCAGGGCTTTGTCAAGCCTGACCTTAAAAACCTCTAAGGAAGGAGATTCTACCACCTCCCTAGGTAACGCATTCCAGTGTTTCACCACCCTCTTAGTGAAAAAGTTTTTCCTAATATCCAATCTAAACCTCCCCCATTGCAACTTGAGACCATTACTCCTCGTTCTGTCATCTGCTACCATTGAGAACAGTCTAGAGCCATCCTCTTTGGAACCCCCTTTCAGGTAGTTGAAAGCAGCTATCAAATCCCCCCTCATTCTTCTCTTCTGCAGACTAAACAATCCCAGCTCCCTCAGCCTCTCTTCATAAGTCATGTGCTCTAGACCCCTAATCATTTTTGTTGCCCTTCGCTGGACTCTCTCCAATTTATCCACATCCTTCTTGTAGCGTGGGGCCCAAAACTGGACACAGTACTCCAGATGAGGCCTCACCAGTGTCGAATAGAGGGGAACGATCACATCCCTCGATCTGCTCGCTATGCCCCTACTTATACATCCCAAAATGCCATTGGCCTTCTTGGCAACAAGGGCACACTGTTGACTCATATCCAGCTTCTCGTCCACTGTCACCCCTAGGTCCTTTTCCGCAGAACTGCTGCCTAGCCATTCGGTCCCTAGTCTGTAGCGGTGCATTGGATTCTTCCATCCTAAGTGCAGGACCCTGCACTTATCCTTATTGAACCTCATCAGATTTCTTTTGGCCCAATCCTCCAATTTGTCTAGGTCCTTCTGTATCCTATCCCTCCCCTCCAGCGTATCTACCACTCCTCCCAGTTTAGTATCATCTGCAAATTTGCTGAGAGTGCAATCCACACCATCCTCCAGATCATTTATGAAGATATTGAACAAAACCGGCCCCAGGACCGACCCCTGGGGCACTCCACTTGACACCGGCTGCCAACTAGACATGGAGCCATTTATCACTACCCGTTGAGCCCGACAATCTAGCCAGCTTTCTACCCACCTTATAGTGCATTCATCTAGCCCATACTTCCTTAACTTGCTGACAAGAATACTGTGGGAGACCGTGTCAAAAGCTTTGCTAAAGTCAAGAAACAATACATCCACTGCTTTCCCTTCATCCACAGAACCAGTAATCTCATCATAAAAGGCGATTAGATTAGTCAGGCATGACCTTCCCTTGGTGAATCCATGCTGACTGTTCCTGATCACTTTCCTCTCATGTAAGTGCTTCAGGATTGATTCTTTGAGGACCTGCTCCATGATTTTTCCAGGGACTGAGGTGAGGCTGACTGGCCTGTAGTTCCCAGGATCCTCCTTCTTCCCTTTTTTAAAGATTGGCACTACATTAGCCTTTTTCCAGTCATCCGGGACTTCCCCCGTTCGCCACGAGTTTTCAAAGATAATGGCCAAGGGCTCTGCAATCACAGCCGCCAATTCCTTCAGCACTCTCGGATGTAACTCGTCCGGCCCCATGGACTTGTGCACGTCCAGCTTTTCTAAATAGTCCCTAACCACCTCTATCTCCACAGAGGGCTGGCCATCTCTTCCCCATTCTGTGATGCCCAGCGCAGCAGTCTGGGAGCTGACCTTGTTAGTGAAAACAGAGGCAAAAAAAGCATTGAGTACATTAGCTTTTTCCACATCCTCTGTCACTAGGTTGCCTCCCTCATTCAGTAAGGGGCCCACACTTTCCTTGGCTTTCTTCTTGTTGCCAACATACCTGAAGAAACCCTTCTTGTTACTCTTGACATCTCTTGCTAGCTGCAGCTCCAGGTGCGATTTGGCCCTCCTTATATCTTTCCTACATGCCCGAGCAATATTTTTATACTCTTCCCTGGTCATATGTCCAACCTTCCACTTCTTGTAAGCTTCTTTTTTATGTTTAAGATCCGCTAGGATTTCACCATTAAGCCAAGCTGGTCGCCAAGCTGGAGAGCCCTTAGCCTCTCTAACCCCCCCAAGCCCCCCTGCCCCAGACAGAGCCTTCCCCCCTACACCCCTACTCTTGCCCTGAGCCCCTGCCATACCCCAAACCCCTCATCTGCAGCCACACCCCACAGCCCTCACCCCGTACCCCCTCCCTCTGCACTCCTTCCCATCCCCAAACTCCCTCCAAGAGCCTGCAACCCAATCCTCTGCCCCAGCCTAGGGCCTGCATCCCAGACCTCCTCCCCCACCCAAACTCCCTCCCAGAGCCTTGGGCAGGTGGGGGGCAGAGTTTGCGGGGGGCAGAGTTTGGGCGGGGGTGGGTTCTGGGCACCACCAAAATTTCTACAAATCTGTCACCCCGGGGGATTGGATGACAGTGGATAGATCACCTGACGTGACGATCACCCTGGTCTGTTCATTCCTTCTGTAGCACCTGGCATTGTCCACTGTTGGAAGACTCAGCATGGCTGCTGTTATGTTCTGTGCCCCTGTTTCCCTTCCCACCCTTTGTCTGTCTTAGGGCCTTATTGAAATTAACTAAAGGCCCTTCCCACAATCTTTGGGGAGGAGCCACTGGACCTGGGACTCCACTGAAGATGGGGGACAACTACCGAAAAACAGGGCTGGGAGTGGGGGTCATGGGTTAAAAACTAGGGATCCAGAGGGGGACACCAAGCAGAGAACCTAGACAGCGCCCGCTGCTCCTCAAAGCTGTCCAGGGAGCCAGCGAACCCCGCCCAGTAGAAATCTGCTCGGGTGCATGAGACAAGGGAGGAACGGAAATAGGCCCCACAGTCACAGAGCACCTCCCCTTCCTGGTTTATATAGGGCCACTTGGGCCAGGGCCAGGAGCAGGTTGACTTTGTGGGGCCACAGACAGGGTGTGCATATATGAAAGGGTGTGGGGAAAAGTGCAGCCAGAACCTCAACAGGAGGTTCTTGAGGAGCCTGAAGAAGGGCTGCAACCTGGTGCATTCCAGATAGGCATGTGCCAGGGTCTCCCTCACGCCACAAAATGGACAGGCGGTGGGGATGGGGGTGAACCATGCCAGGTAGGCGCCCATGCTCAAGGCTTCATGAAGGAGCTGCCAACCGATGTCCAGGCAGGCCATGGGACCAGGGTGGACTACAGGCTGGCCCACTGGGATTCCTCACCTTCTGCAGGTGGTAGTAGGTCCCGTCACTTGGTATTGGGGCTGGACACGAGGGTGAGGAAGTGAAATGTGTGCAGCATGAGCGTGTAAAATTGTTCCCGTGGCGTGGTTCGGAAGTAAACTGGCTGCAGAGTGTGCAGCCGGCTTGGACTGTGGAAGGGAGGGGTCCTGCAGGGCTTGTAGGACAGGGCCCTGATGGAAAAAGTCCGGAGGGCCTGGAGTGAGGGGTGGGCAGGGAGCACCGTCTCCCAGGACCTGCTCAAGAAAAACCCAAGAGGTGGGCAATAAAGCTGCCCTCACCTCCTGGAGTACCCACAGTGGGGTCTGAAGGGTGGAGAGCCCCATGTACCGGCTGTGCGCTCGGGGATCCATCCAGTCCTGCTGGTCATAGTCCAGGAGGTCTCCGATACTGGTGGCTTCTGGTGGTGTCTGTCTTAGAGACTCTCTCTTACTGTGTGTCTGTGCAGTGCTTAGCACCATGGGGCCCTGATCTCAGCTGGAGCTTCGAGGCACCATTCCACTATAAATAATATTTAATTGAGAAGCTTCCTTTATTCACACAGGTCCAAAGTTGCAGATTTGGAAATGTAGTAATCTCCTTATAAAAACTCATAAGCTTGCCTTTTCCAAATCTCATTATATTGCCTGTTAGGGTTCAGAGTCTTTCCAACATTCCTCCCCACCCTTCTTAGGTCTCTGAGGACCTACAAGTTCTTTCTGATTTTGTTATCATGGCCTCTGTGCCAAATGAGAACTAGCTAGGACTTCTTCTGGAGCCCTGCAACACTGGTCCGCTCCAGTTTGGTGGGCACCAGGGTTCCATGCTGAACACTTTCTGAGAGGCGCTGAGCACCTTCAACCCCGCTCACCTCCAGAGCACTCAAACTGACAGACCACAGCAATCCAGAGAAGGCACTGAGATTTTAAATCAAACTCAAGGCTTTGTTGTGGGAGAATCATTGGCCTGGGCCAGTGATGGGGATTTTGATATTTCCCTTGGGGAAGGAAGGTGTCTTTTCCACAGGTCAATACATCTCACTATCAAGAAGCTTTCCCGGATATTCTGCCAAAATTCCTGTATCCTGTTAACTTTAACTTTGCCATAAAATTTCTCTTTAGGGCTGAAAGATCCCCTGCTTGGTGTCAAGTTAAGAAAGTCAATCTTTTCTGTCAACTATAATTTCAGGCTATTTGGCTTGTTATTCTGTTTGTTTCTTTGTTACCAGAACGTGTTTAAAAACATTAAAAAAGCAGGTATGAAAAGTTAATATGGTGGAGACTTTTATGCTGAAATATCTTAGAGACAATGTTGTTTTAAAACTTCAAACTTGGCTTGTACGTACTGGATGAGGAATGCTGCTATCATACATTCTATCTACTATGTACAAGTGTGGATTTTTGATTAAGTGCTTATCCTGATAAGCATATAGAAGGGAAAGGGAGTGACATACCTTAGTCTTACAGCAAATTTATAGACCTTGTTACAGGGTTTGGTACTTTTATACTGAGGGAACTCTCAACACCTTCTTCCTGCAGTAAAAATACTCCTGAAAGTTTCAAATCGTGACCCATGTAGCAGATGTAGTAATACAAAGCACTGCATACCAGTGCAAGAAAAATATCTTAAAATGCAATTCTGATCTCAAAAAATGATTCTGTAAGAATAGCAGCTGTTCATTCAAATAGCTCTGCTCCCTGCCTCTATCAGAGCAATAGCTGCCAACTTTAGTAACAGGAAAATGCTTTTTATACTTTGTATTCTTTTTAGCACTACAGAAGGAATTCTGTTCTTTCTCATGCCCCTGAGTTCTGACTGCAGGGCCAAGTTCTGTCCTCACTGCACGTGTGCAACCTCCCTGAAGATACTGGTGCAACTGAGAGTGTAATTAGAAGATTGTACAAGTGTAACTGAGGCATGGGGTGGCCTTGCAGCAGCTTTCCTGCTGAGGATGACAAGCAAACAGGAAAGACCCAAGACGAGTTTGGAAGGCTGCTACTTAAAACACCATCTATTTATTTATTTATTTATTTGTAAACTGGGTAAATTTGATCCTGAGGTTGCAGGGACACAATAAGCAGGGAGATCTGTTTTGACAGAGTCCCTTTTCAGAGCAGACCTACGCTGTAGTTAGATTTGTAATCCTGAAAAAGTGAAGCAATTAATGTATTGTTCTTGCGGCAGCTAATCCCAGATCTCTTGTATGTGAGTATTCTCTCTTCCTGTATCCAGCAACTGCTGTGTCAATTCTTCCTGGGCCTGGAATGCTCACAGGAGCCCCACCCTCACCCCAGTATAATCCACAAAGAGAGGCAGTGTATGGAGAAGCCAGGTGGGGGAATTTGGATATAGCAATCCTCTGCAGTGGGTCCACGGAGGAGAGCGGAGGGCCTGTTCAGTGGATACATGAAAGTCTGGATCCCCAGGCCAAAACTCATGTCTAGGAGCCAGAGCTAGCCATGCATACTACAGCAGCCTTGAGACTATGGATGCTGCTTATGCCCTGCTGCAGGCTTGGGAGAAGAAGGGTTATGCCCCACTGTAACTACCTATGTCGCTGTGGTCAGCTTTCTGCAAAGACCAGAATTAATACAGATGCACAGCATAGCTAGGTCCCCTCCCAGCTGCTGTGGAAAACCATAATGTTGCCTATCCTGACCTTAGTACAATTAATATCTCTGCCTTAATGTTACACAAACACAGGGTGATGTCCTCCCTCTGGTCTGTGTGTAGAATTCCCATTATTCTCAGTGAGTGATCGTCTCCCTTGGGCAGAGGGCCAGCACAATGGCTCTGTATTATTTAATCCCTATGAATCTGAGCAGGACACGGGGCTTTCGCTGCCCCTCTGCATGGGGCTGAATTTTAGCTGGGGAGACTTGTGAGCATGGGATCAGGATGAGGCTATCCCCTGTTGAGTTTTTTTGCATTTAATGCCGCCTTGACAGATCATTTTAAAAAATGCTTTGGTACTAGCAGATACATATTTCATAGCTTGATATTGTAGAGGCTGGTGACTGGTTAGAATCCTTTCAGTACATGCAGCTCTTGCTGTGGGTTCCTGCCTTCAAATGAGTCCGTGGTTGTCATGATTTATTGTATCTGATATAGGAGGAGTACACAGTTTTGCCAAGGAAAGACATTTGGGTGCTATCTGGGGAGATACTGGGAGATTTACTTAGATCGGTGTTTACGTAGAATAGTTTTCTTGTTTCTGAAGTCACCTGTGCTAGAAGGAACAACAGGTATTGCCTTATGAGCAGTCGAGTCATCTGCTGCGAGGCCACAAATAGTTCTGTACAAGTGCCAGGGCTGTGAGGGAGGGTTACAAGTTTAACATGGAAAAACTACCAAGGGACTCGGAAATTCAGAATATCAGTTTTGTTTGAATTTAACAACCCCCCATCTCAATTCCAGCAGAATGGTACAGTCCTGTGAATATCAGAACAGCAGCTAAGGTGGAGATAATAATTAATGTTGTTTATAAATATCCCCCTGTCAAGATGCTCAGGGTGGTTTTACATCAGTATGGAAACCAGTTAACATACATTTCCAAGCCTTAGAGGTTACACATTTAAACTACAGATTTAAACATATAAGACCAATAAATCAGGGAGGGTCAGGTAATAAATGTGAGGCAGACATTGATCAAACTTTGGAATAAAGATCATTTAAAGGTATCACTTAACGGGGGGGGGGGGGAGAGATGGCTTACATGTACTATAGGAATGGGCCCTCCGCTCTGCAAATACTGCAGAGTGAGTGGTGGTTGTTTTTGTTCATCTCAGCAGCTTGGGGACACCTCTCTCCAAAACTGAAGGGTTAGGCATTCTAAACAAATGACATAATCTGACTAGCTGAACACTTCTTAGTTCCTTATCTCCCCAGCCTCTTCTTTGTGGAGAGCTGCAAGGTTCCATCCTTTGCCCTCCTCAAACTGGAAAGTCTTACTCAGCCTTGTATGTCTTTCTATTCAGATAACCCCTAACTGTTCAACTCCCTGACCTATCCAGGTTCCCCACACTTAATGCTTCAAGGACTGAAGTTATGCCTCTGGGAACTAGCTGTTCTTTCCGTATCAGATCTATCTCTGACTCCTCCTGACAAACTCCCAAGACTAGAAATTTTTAAGCCATCCTTGATCTTGTACTTTCTTTTCCCTCCCACATTTTCCTGTCTACAAGTCACCACTTGCTATGTGTGCAGCATTGCCACATCTGTTCTGCCTGGGTTTCTATCCTGCTCTCATTGCTATAGTATCTGAGCACCTTCCTGCCATGCATTAAGCGTTTGCCTAGCATCTGCTGTGTGCAGGTCATATTCTCTCTCTCTCTCTCATCCTTTCCCAAGGGGGAAGAATCCTGCGTGGAGTGGAATGTCCTGCTTTGGTAGTGTGCTGTTTTGGGATATTTTTGTTTTTAAATGTACACACTTATGTGTTTATGGTGGAGAAGGCAGTTTGGAGAAGTGCACCTGGCCCTTCGAGCAGAAGGTGGAGAGATTTGTGATGGTCTTTAGTGCCAGTGGAAGTTTGCTCCACAGTTTAAGAGCAGCCTCTGAGAAATCTGTCATCCACCCAGCTGAGCTTTAACTTTGTGGTAAAAAGTTCCATTGTGCTGGAGGAGCAGAGTTGTTGACCACAGCCTTCATCCAAGAGCTTTATGCTCTTTTAGATAGTGGCTGGGCTGCAAGTCAATCTTTACCTTATCCATGCACTGTATTCATATGGCTATCAAAAATATTCAGAGTTGTCAATTAATGTCAAGAAAAAAATTGGAAGGGATATTAAACCACATGCTTTAGGGCTTAAGATAATCGCTAGCTGTTAGAGACCAGGGTGGGAATTAATGGGGGGGAGGGGGGGAAGGAGATTATCCCACATTTGCCTGTTGCAAGGTTCTTACATCTTTGCAGCATCTGATGATGCCATTGTCAGAGACAAGATACTGGGTTAGATGGACATGGGATTGCTCTAATCTGGCAATTCTTATATTCCTATATCCTGAAATCTTTATTCGTGTCCTTCAAGGCAGCTGGAAAAGGCCTCACAAAAGCAGAAAGACATTCTGTACTACACTTTCTCTTTACTGTTCTGCCCACATTTTTATTACAATGGATATTCACAAGACAACAGCTTCTTCGAGTTTTTCTCTGCAAGCTTTGTGTTTTTAATTACATTAAGAATTCTACTATCTAAAAGATGCTAAAAGGAAAATAATGCAATGATCAGATCCACCATCGGTTTAAAATGTCTAAATGGTCCCTGCCCAGCAGTCTTCAGCTGAAAAGAAAGGGAGCAATAATGTTCCATAAAGAGGGAAGAAAAAAAATATACTTGCAAAAAGGGTGGAGGAAGGTGATTTGGAAAGAACTCCCAGCTATACACTACTTTTATTTTTTCCAACTTTTCCACATTTGTGTTTATTAAAAATTGACACTAAACAAAACTTGTACAAAAAACATCAGGCTGCTTAGAATTTTGTAACCTGTATCTGTGGGGCGAGAGAAGTTATTGGCTAGGTCTCCCTTGTCCTCTGCCACGGCCTCTTCCTGCAACTGCTTCCCTTTTCTTGGATTCGACTTTTGGTTCAACATCCACTAGCAAGGTATCCAGAGGTAGACGGTCTGGCAGAATGAAGTCTCTAATGTTGTTTCCTCAAATACTCAATGTCTCCAACTGTCCAGGCTCTCTGTTCTTCAGTGTCATTTTCACAGATTTAAGATGCTTATTCATACGGACATCCACTCCTGTGATGGTTCCATTCTTCAGTTCAGTGGTCACAGTCTCAGGATTCAATTTCATTAGAAACCTCATGAGCTTCATGGCGGCAGAGCAGGGGCATCAGGCCAGCCGGCTGGGACCACAGAGCGGCAACCCCGGCAGCGGAGAGGGGAAAAAATTGAGCTCAGTGCAGAAGCCTCAGACCAGGCCGCTTGGTAGGCAAGAAACCAAACCTTCACTGAAAATTTAACTCTAATGAAATACTAAATAATCTTTTAAAAATAATACAGATAAGCTTTGCTGAGTGCATGGCATTTCTGTAGATCATCAGAACGCCCTGGCACTGTCTTAGGAGTCAATTTAGAGCACTCTAAACTGATAAAAGCCTGAAACTGCAAAGAGTGAGTCACAAAGCAAGCTCCAGGCTGCCTCAGCTCTTCCATGATTTTACTACAGGCACTTGAGGGGGAATGATATCCTTCTCTCCCACACATTCCCCTTCCCCCAGGGCTGCTTTCCAGAGAGCCAGGCACAAGGCAGGGCAGTGTAGCTGAGACTACTCCTGGAATACAGTCCTCACCCAAATTTCCCCAAAGTTCAGGGTGTTTAGGTGCCATGTTCAGATCTGACCCGTTTTAGAAAGATCTTTGAGCTGCAAACCCAGAACGTAGCCTCCCAAGGCTGGCCTAAAAGGGAACCAGAGAAACCCAGTTACTGACTCCAAGGACAAGTTTATCTGGTGTTACAGACTCTGTGCATAGCTCCAACCTGACTCGTTGATCTCCTGTTCATGATGCTCCTCTCTGCCCCTCCCCCATGACTCTCCTTGGGTAAGGAAAGTCTCCCTTCCCACACCTACATGACGTACACTCTAAGCTGTTTCCTCTCTCCAAGAGTCACCCGCAAGCTTTATTTGCCTCGTTCTCTCGCTCATGATGAATTCTCTCTGAAGCATTTTGAGACACTCAGTCTGAAGGATGCTCTATAATGAAGAATGTTGTACTGCACTGCTTTAAAATGCCAACTGCATTGGTCTTTCAAATGGTGTTTAGCGTTGCCAGTTGTGATGCTGTAGATAAAGCTTTGTCAGTGTTCCCATTATGGACTTCAACTGCCAGCTTTTGCCACCAGGTGAAACTTGGCAAACGGCCTCTCGGACGGGAGCGAGTAATTCTTTCAAAAGGTGAAGATACAAAACCCTCCTGAAAATAATTTCTGAAAAAACAAACTGTTAGTGGGATTTGTTGCTTGTATAACCCAGGAACAGGTTTAATTAAACAATAAATCTGAGACGCAATTAGGCAGAAAGTAGTTGAAGCAGAGATGGTGTTTTGAAAGAGCCGATCTATTGCGGTTTAAAAATCCGCTCTGTTGTGTGCGCGCAGCAAGATTCTGCTACAGCGCCTGTGGGCGAGCGGCACGTGCACTGCGCCAAGGGGTCGTTCAGAGGCAGCTGCCGACCAGGCAAGAGGGCCTCATGGGTAGCTATGGAATGACGCAGCTCTCCACCGGTGACGCGTCACCGTAGATATGGGGGTGGGCACAGTGTGGAGCGAACCCTGGCAGCATAGCCTCAGTCACTTCCTGCACCTCCTTCAGTACAACGTGGAGCAGCTTCCCTGCTCACAGCCAGCTCCTGGCCCCCCAGCCAGCCCCACCTTTGGCCACAGGCTCCCGGTCCCACCCGGCCTTTGGCTGCATGGTCCCAGCCCCCGAGGCTCTATTTCTGGCTCTCTGATGCCCAGCCGAATTAACCTTGTGTGGGCCCTGGCGCCCAGACCGTGGTCCCACCCTGCTGCTCCACCCCAAGGCCCCGCCTGCTGCTCGCACGAGGGGAGGGGGCAGAGTGCAGGAGTGGTGCCCTTCAGAGTGTGGGCCCGGAGCCGTGGCACCATTGTAAACCTGGTACTGCCATGATGGACACTGAACTTGGACCAGGCAGCTGGGCCAAGGTCTCAGGGCTGCAGGGGCACAGCTATAGGTGGTTAAATGTGAAGCCTCCCCCACTCTGTGCTGTGGGACCCTACTAGACTCCCAGCGGTGCCCTGCAGCTGCTTGTAAAGCACTTGGAGACCCTCGGAGAGATACCATCAGAGCAGGGCAAGCCACGTGCTGCTCTAGGGAGACACACTCTGAGCCAGCCTCGGAGACCTGCCACGCTGCACTGAGCCCTCCTGGATTTCTGCCAGGCAGAGGGGATGCTTAACTGTTAATAGTGTGTGTGTGTGGAGGACACCACAATTTATAGGTTCTGATGGGAACCCTGAAGAAATCTGGGGGGGACTTTTGACCCCCCCCCCCACATTGCTTCTGCAACTTTTTAAAAGCAGAATATTTATACCGCAGCCTGGATTGGCTTCAGTCATGTGCATAATAAATGTATTTGGAAACATCCTAATTATGTGTTTACCTGAGAGAGGGAGCCACTAATAGTCACCTTGGCTCATAGACAAACACGTTTGAGAAATCTGCCTGCTTTTGCTTTTACTCAAGAAATGTAAAGTGCACGTTTTATGATCTCTTTAAAAAAAATCCACAAAACATAAGGTTTTCAAAGGGTGTTAAAGGCTTTTCAATCATATTTTTCTTCTCACTATAGCTTGGAGTAAACTTTGTCTGAGTTGGACTCTGAGCTCTTCAGTGCAAGGACCTTGCCTTTTGTGTGTCTGGTGGAACAATCTCTGCACTCTAGAAATAACACTCCCCTGAAAGCCGGATACTATCCCTCTTCCCTGAGCAAGCATCTTTCCCTTCAGCGAGCAGGTGCGTGTTGTGATGTTGGATTTGCTCATGAACCTCAGCATGCATAGGGGTGTGTGCGCACGCATTAGGTTCTAGGGTTTCTCCTGAGCGCTGAAAATATGCCCCCGAGTTTGCTCTTGTAGCGAGTTCCAGGCTGCACACGCTAGTTTGTTACTGGCACTTTGTTCCTGGGTCTTTGGGTGTGCATACTAGACTTGTTAAAGGACTGCTCATTAGGACTCAGCTATGTAGTCTCAGTTATTTCAGGGTCACTCACGACTGCTGGAGCTAGAGGAGATTTAGTTCTATAATAAACAAACAAAACTAAGCATTGAAGCCTCTGCTAGAAAGAAAAGCAAATACAGAGAATTCCAAGAACTTTGCAAACAGCCATGGGAGGAAAAGTATGGCAAATGTGGGGCTTTGCAACCTTGACAATCTCTTTAAATAATAGTTACCTGATATAGTGGCAGAAGTAAAGTACATTAAAATTTACGGATGACTCCATCCGTAATGCACAGGATTCTGGTTTAGGAAGAAGAAGGATTATACCAGCATGATTTAAGGGTGGCAGTGGCAGCCTGAACTGCCCATTCTTTCATTCTCATTTTAACTTAAACTCTAAACTAATTTAACCAACTCACTCTGGATTTAAAGGAATACTCTTCAACTTGACATTTTCTTTAACACAGCTTCATCATTAATAACTTAGATATTTTTAACTAAATGTTCAAATTGGTTTTGCCTATTAGAAATATTTTTTAAACTAAATAACGAAAAAGGGGTTGTGGTTGCCCTTCCTGGTTGGCATGGCCTGCCAGCATGGTTATACAACCATTGCATTCGTGCTGGGCTCTGCAGACTGTAAGAGCTGCTGTTCTACTGTCTAACATGGCTCCAATTGCTATGGGTGAAACCCTGTCCCATTGAAGTCAATAGCAAAATTCTTATGGACTTTGGTAGATCCAGGATTTCATAGTCTCTCTTCAGAAGTCTGAATGTCAATAAATTATTGACCTCACTAATTCCATGCCAAAGAAAACCAAACCCACCATTAATGCTACATTCAGGCTGATTGACACTTGAGTACTTTCTTTACTTGAAAAGTCAAAATCTCTATGGCATATGCATTATAAAAAATAGACCCTCAACTTCAAAACAACTAAACAAAATTTCCTTCAAACATGGGCTTGTTTTTAGATCTCATTGAGGTCTATGGAGCAAGCTAAGTTTGAACAAAATTTGTTCGGATGTTGTTTTACCATATGATATTTCTGATTAGAAGTTACAGGACACATTCTAGTTGGCTTTTTGTACCTAAAGGTAGAATTCAGAATGGATTTACTGACAGGTTCAAAAAAAAAAAAAAAAAAAAAAATCAGTGCCGTCTGGGATAAGATTTCAGCCCCAAAGGAATTTGTATGTGAACGTTATGAGCTATCAGAATGGGGATTACAATCCAATTTCGTTTACATTCTACAGAACGCCTCCAGAAGCGGGGCTTGAAAACCCACCGGATAGTGCGGGAACTGGCAGAACTGTATTAGTAACGCCTTCATGCCACAGATTTCCCCCCCCCCCCCACCTCCTGTGAAAGAAGGCGGCTGGCAGGCCATTTCCCCTAAAGGAGATGGTAGAACCTTGCTGGAGACATTGTCCTGGAGAATATGTTGGAGGGAACAATTTAAGCTGGCTGGGGATCAGCTGATGCCCTAGCAGATTTCCTTCATCTCTGTTTAATATGCACTCCTGCTTGTTAGCTTGCTCAAAAGATCCTTTGGGGTCTGAACAGGCTCCAACCCCTTTCTGCTGCCTCAGGCTCCCATCAAAGGTGTTTTAATAGGAGACTTTGCAGATCCTGCCTTCTGAAATGCCACTTCACCACTGAGTGGCAGCACTGGATACTGGAATTGTGCTCACTGGCAGGCCATCAGGCAGAGTGCGCTTTCAGGGGACTCATGGCTCAAGGGTTGCTAGTGGAACCTAGAGCATCCAGGGCACTGCTTTAATTCAGCTGAGCTTGGCAGTGGGTGTCAGTGTTTGCCCCTTGGTGGCAGTTTGGGGGAGTTAGTTCTGCTCCCAGAGCAGGGCAGCCACAGAGTGGAAGCCCCAAATGCAGCTGGCACATTCTAGATACAAGGTGGGTGAGGTAATATATCTTATTGGACCAACTTCTGCAGGTGAGCGAGACAAGCTTACACAGAGTCTTCTTCAGGCCTGGGAAAGGTGCACAGGGCTTGTCTACGCACACAGCACTGCTGTAGCACTTAGTGAAGACGCTCCCTACACCGATGGGAGAGCTTCTCCTGTCTACGTAGGTACTGCACCTCCCTGAGAGGCGGTGTTGGTGGGAGAAGGCCTCCTGTCAACATAGCGCTGTCTGCATTGGCGATTAGGGTGGTTTAACTGCATTGCTCGGGGGGTTTCCCACACCTCTGAGCGCTGTAGTTACACTGATGTAAGGTTTCAGAGTAGCAGCCGTGTTAGTCTGTATTCGCAAAAAGAAAAGGAGTACTTGTGGCACCTTAGAGACTAACCAATTTATTTGAGCATGAGCTTTCGTGAGCTACAGCTCACTTCATCGGATGCATACTGTGGAAACTGCAGAAGACATTATATACCCAGAGACCATGAAACAATACCTCCTCCCACCCCACTCTCCTGCTGGTAATAGCTTATCTAAAGTGATCATCAAGGTGGGCCATTTCCTGCACAAATCCAGGTTCTCTCACCCCCCCCACCCCCATACACACACAAACTCACTCTCCTGCTGGTAATAGCTCATCCAAAGTGACCACTCTCCCTACAATGTAAGGCTGTAGTGTAGGCCAAGCCTCAGTGTTGGAGCTAAATACAAGGTGGAACAACTTATTTAGAGCAAGTAGTTAACAGGCATTGTAAGAGCCCGTTCAAGGGGAAGTGGCCAGTTAACACCTCTCCAGTCATAGGACAAAAAGGGGGGGTTAAGGAGTTACACACTGTAACAAGCCATAAATCTAGCATCTTTACTGAGGCCATGATTTTTAGTGTCTAGCAAAGTTATGAATTGAAGCTCCCAGGCTTGTCTTTTGAAAGTGTTGTGCTGGTTTCCTTTGAGGCCCCAAGCAGACTGCAAAGAGCTACAAAAGGATCGTGCAAAACTGGGTGACCAGGCAACAAAATGGCAGATGAAATTCAATGTTGATAAATGCAAAGTAATGAACATCGGAAAACATAATCCCAACTGTACATATAAAATGATGGGGTCTAAATTAGCTGTTAGCACTAAAGAAAGAGCTTGGAGTCATTGTGGAGAGTTCTCTGAAAACATCCACTCAATGTGCAGCAAAAGTTAAAAAAAGCAAACAATGTTAGGAATCATTAAGAAAGGGATAGATAAGACAGAAAGTATCATGTTGCCTCTCTATAAATCCATGGTACTCCCACATCTTGAATACTGCGTGCAGATGTAGTTGCCCCATCTCAAAAAAGATATTAGAATTGGAAAAGGTTCAGAAAAGGGCAACAGAAAATGACTAGGGTTATGGAATGGCTGCCATATGAGGAGAGATTAGGAACACTGGGACTTTTCAGCTTGGAAAAGAGATGACTAAGGGGGGCATGTCATGGGGTAGGTACCCCCTGCCACAGGGTATCAGGTCACATGTGGTCCAAAAGAAGGGAAAAGGATATACCACAGCCCATTAGTTCTTATATTAATAACCATTACTATGGCTGGGATATGGCTGTTACTATGGCCTAGTGGCTGGCATCAATAAGGTGGCCCTTTCAGCCAGGGCAGCATGGCCCAATGGCCAGAGTCAGACAGCCCTTCTGTACAGGGCAGTGTGTCCTAATAGCCAGAGTCAGCCTAGTAGCCCACCTCTGTGAGATTGCCTGGCCTGTTGCCTCACTGGGGGAGTGGGGTGCCACTCAGGGGGTGTGGCACCCCACATAAGGGGACTCAGGCCCTCACTGCTCCTCTGAGCCCCAGCCCAGTGCCCTGGCAGTGGTGGGGGTGCTCACCACCAAGTCAACAGAGGGATCCTCCCAAAACACAATGACTGGTTCCCCCATTCACTCACCATTGAAAAGTTTAAGTCCCCTGGGCTGCTTCTTTCCCTTTACCCCTCATTGAAGCTCCCTAGTTCCTCTGGGGTCCTCAATGGCCAGGCTCCCATGAGTGCAGCCCCCTTCTTGGGGCTCATCAGGCAGCCTGGGGTCTGTCTGGCACTCTGTGAGCCATGATCCTGCAGTTGGGGCCTGTAGCAACTCCCCAGAGAGAGCTCACAGCCTGCATCCTTCCCCTCCAACAACCTGCCCAGACTGAGCTGGGTTGCTACCTTTTATATGCTGCCTCCAGGCTGAGCGTGCCCAGCAGGGTCGGAGGGCGGGGCTTCCTCAGCCTGCAAAGCAGCGTTAAGCCTCTCGGGGCTGGTGCGGGGTGGGTACGCCCCATCACAGGAGGATACGATGGAGGTCTATAAAATCATGACTGGTGTGGAGAAAGGAAATAAGCAAATGTTATTTACTCCTTCTCATAACACAAGAACTAGGGGTCACCAAATGAAATTAATAGGCAGCAGATTTAAAACAAACAAACAGCAAGTATTTCTTCACACAACACACAGTCAACCTGTGGAACTCCTTGCCAGAGGATGTTGTGAAGGCCAAGACTATAACGTGGTTCAAAAAGCACTAGATAAATTCATGGAGGATAGGTCCATCAATGGCTATTAGCCAGGATGGGCAGGGATGATGTCCCTGGCCTGTGTTTCCAGAAGCTGGGAATGGGCGACAGGGGATGGATCGCTTGATGATTCCCTGTTCTGTTCATTCCCTCTGGGGCACCTGGCATTGGCCACTGTTGGAAGACAGGACACTGGGCTAGATGGACCTTTGGTCTGACCCAGTATGGCCGGTCTTATGTTCTTATGAGGATAAGGACGGATAAGTCAGATATAGAGTGATCATTTTGTGAAAAGCGTTCACCCACAGGTGATAGGGGTTTTTTGTCTTCTATAATTTTTCTGTGCGAGTTCATTCGAGACCGTAGTGATTATCAGGTTTCACCTACATAATTGTTACTGGGGCATTTAGTGCACTGGATGTGGTACATCACATGTTGTGATAGGCGTGCGTAAGATCTGCGGATCTCGAAAGGTGTGTTTGGGAGAGGGGTGTTGATCATTGCAGACACATCTCCACTGCTATAGGATTTGCATCTGTTGTTCTGGCAGGGTGTAGTGCCACTTTAAGTTGGTGTGTCGTGGTGTGAGGGGAGCTTGCTCTTGATGAGATGAGCTTGGCGAGATTGGAGGTTGTTTGAAGGCCAGAAGAGGGGACTCGGGAAAGATTTCTTTCAGGATGGGGTCCCCAAAAAGTTTGGGTTGTAATCGTTTAATGCTATGCCCCATGGACTGCAGTGTGGGTTACTAGGTGACAACGAGGGGTGTGCGATTGGAAGATTTCTCCCCCTCTCCCTATGGAAGCAGGTTTCGTGGGGTATCTGGGAGGCCCGTTCCATGATGTGATCTACTTCTCTGGAGGAGTGTCCTTCTTTGGTAAAGGGGATTTTAACTGTGTTTTGGTGGGTATCCTGGGCTTCGTCCTGGGATCATGTTGGGTGGTGTCTGGGCGCCTTGCTGTAGATCAGGTTTCTGGGTTATAGGATCGGTGACGGTAGGGAGTTTCTTGGCACATTCTAGCAGTATCAGCAGAGAGGACAAGCTGCACATGGCCACAAAGATTGAATCTTCTCTCCCTAGTGGGGCTGGGGCAGTGCGGGGAGCTTTGCACTGCCGCTGCTGCCCACGCTAGGCCTGCTCTGGGGAAGGGGGAGGATTCGGTTTTCCAGGGTTGCCAAGCCAGCCCCCATCAGCGGCAATAAATGAACAAATCCTTCCGCTCCCAGCAGCCCCTCTGAGCTCTGGGAACATGGCATTGGCTACATCCTGAATCTGCTGCTGACAAACCAGAACTTTGGAAGGTTTCCCTGACACCTCCCTCTTCCGCCCCCCTCCCCACCCTGCACCCTCTTAGATGCCAGCAAGTTTTGCTAGCCCAGCTGCCCCCATCACAGCTGGCTCACAGGCTCCAGGTTAGCATTCTGTAGGACTGGGCCTTAGCCGTCTCACCAAAACTTCCTCTAACCTGTTCTCAGTCCCTGCTGGGATGGGGCCTCCCCACCTTCTTACTGTAGGGTTGCCAACTTTCGAATCGCATAAAACCGAACACCCCTGTCCCATCCCTGCCCTGCCCCTTCTCCAAGGCCCCATCCCCGCTTGCTCCATCCCCCACCTCCATCACTCGCTCTCCCCCACCCTCATTCACTGTCACCGGGCTGGGGCAGGGGTTGGGGTAGGGGAGAAGGTTTGTGAATCACATTCACTGAATGGTTGTGTGGTGGGGGGGCTGAGGGCTCGGGCTGGGGGTGCGGGCTCTGGGGTGGGGCCAGGGATGAGGGGTTTGGAGTGAAGGAGGGGGTTGGGGCAGGGTGTTGGGAGGGTGTGGGTTCTGGGAGGGAGTTTGGGTGCGGGAGAGGACTTCGGGCTGGGGCAGGGGGTTGGGGTAGGAGAGAGGGTTTAGGGTGCGGGGTCCTGGTGGTGCTTACCGCGGCTCCCGGGAAGTGGCTGCCAGGTCCCTGCAGCCTCTAGAAACACGGGCAGCCAGGGAGGCTCCGCACGCTGCCCCTGCCCTGAAGGCTGGCTCCGCAGCGCCTAATGGCCGGGAACCGTGATCAATGGCAGCTGTGGAGGTGGCCAGGAAGGTTCTGTGCGCTGCCCTAGTTCCTGGCCAATGGGAGCTGCGGACTGGGGCAGTGTGCAGAGCCTCGCTGACCACCCATGCTTCTTGGGGCTGCAAGGGCCTGGTGGCCACTTCTGGGAGCCGCACGGAGCTAGGGCAGGCAGGGAGCCTGCCTTCGCCCCGGACCCCCACTATGCCACCGACTAGACTTTTAACGGCCTGGTCGGCACTGCAGACTGGAGCTGCTGGGGTCCCTTTTCGACTGGGCGCTCCGGTCAAAAACCAGACGCCTGGCAACCTTATCTTACTGCCCAATTGCCCTTACTGGAAAGAACCAAATATCTAGCCTATGCTTTCCCCATTTTAACTCCAGGCTGTTGCTCTGTGTCCTACTATCTTCTGAGACTGTGAATTAATTCCCTTCCTTCCATTATGTTGTTACCTGGAAGAGATTGTGTCCCCTTGACTCTTCCATTTGCTAAATTGTAAAATTTCAGCTCCTACAGTCTCTGTGCTGTATGCGTCAATCCTGAGTCATTTTTGGAGTTTTCTCTATATTTCCAAAACTTTTGGGATCTTTCTACCATAAACGCAGAGCAGCATGTACACTCTTCCAACCAACCAAAGCCCTACCAAAACAGAACACCCTGCTGCGCTCACATATCTCCCCCCGAGAGAGAGAACAAACAATGCCTGATGGATGTTAGTCATGTTGCTTAATGCATGGTGGGAAGGCGCTCAGACACTACGGTGAGGAGAACCTGGACAGAATAGAATAAACCAGAAAGGTCCCCCACATTCCAGATGAGGTCATACAAAGGCATGTGAACAAGAGGCTGCTTGGCAGCTCTCCAACACCACTTTCTACAAGCCATTACCCTCTGATCCCACTGAGAGTTACCAAAAGAAACTACAGCATTTGCTCAAGAAACTCCCTGAAAAAGCACAAGAACAAATCCGCACAGACACACCCCTGGAACCCCGACCTGGGATATTCTATCTGCTACCCAAGATCCATAAACCTGGAAATCCTGGACGCCCCATCATCTCAGGCATCGGCACCCTGACAGCAGGATTGTCTGGCTACGAAGACTCCCTCCTCAGGCCCTACGCTACCAGCACTCCCAGCTACCTTCGAGACACCACTGACTTCCTGAGGAAACTACAATCCATTGGTGATCTTCCTGATAACACCATCCTGGCCACTATGGATGTAGAAGCCCTCTACACCAACATTCCACACAAAGATGGACTACAAGCCGTCAGGAACAGCATCCCCGATAATGTCACGGCTAACCTGGTGGCTGAACTTTGTGACTTTGTCCTTACCCATAACTATTTCACATTTGGGGACAATGTATACCTTCAAATCAGCGGCACTGCTATGGTACCCGCATGGCCCCACAGTATGCCAACATTTTTATGGCTGACTTAGAACAACGCTTCCTCAGCTCTCGTCCCCTAATGCCCCTACTCTACTTGTGCTACATTGATGACATCTTCATCATCTGGACCCATGGAAAAGAAGCCCTTGAGGAATTCCACCTGGATTTCAACAATTTCCACCCCACCATCAACCTAAGCCTGGACCAGTCCGCACAAGAGATCCACTTCCTGGACACTATGGTGCTAATAAGCGATGGTCACATAAACACCACCCTATACTGGAAACCTACTGACCATTATTCCTACCTACATTCCTCCAGCTTTCACCCAGACCACACCGCACGATCCATCATCTACAGCCAAGCTCTACGATACAACCGCATTTGCTCCAACCCTTCAGACAGAGACAAACACCTACAAGATCTCTATCAAGCATTCTTACAACTACAGTACCCACCTGCTGAAGTGAAGAAACAGATTGACAGAGCCAGAAGAGTTCCCAGAAGTCACCTACTACAGGACAGGCCCAACAAAGAAAATAACAGAACGCCACTAGCCGTCACCTTCAGCCCCCAACTAAAACCTCTCCAGCGCATCATCAAGGATCTACAACCTATCCTGAAGGACGACCCATCACTCTCACAAATCTTGGGAGACAGGCCAGTCCTTGCTTACCGACAGCCCCCCAACCTGAAGCAAATACTCACCAGCAACACACACCACACCACAGAACCACTAACCCAGGAACCTATCCTTGCAATAAAGCCCGTTGCCAACTGTGTCCACATATCTATTCAGGGGACACCATCATAGGGCCTAATCACATCAGCCATACTATCAGAGGCTCGTTCACCTGCACATCTACCAATGTGATATATGCCATCATGTGCCAGCAATGCCCCTCTGCCATGTACATTGGTCAAACTGGACAGTCTCTACGTAAAAGAGTAAATGGACACAAATCAGATGTCAAGAATTATCACATTCAAAAACCAGTCGGAGAACACTTCAATCTCTCTGGTCACTCGATCTCTGACCTAAAAGTCGCAATATTACAATAAAAAGACTTCAAAAACAGACTCCAATGAGAGACTGCTGAATTGGACTTAATTTGCAAACTGGATACAATTAACTTAGGCTTGAATAGAGACTGGGAGTGGTTGAATCATTACACAAAGTAAAACTATTTCCCCATGTTTCCCCCCCACCCCCCCACTGTTCCTCAGACCTTCTTGTTAACTGCTAGAAATGGCCCACCTTGATTATCACTACAAAAGGTTCTCCCCCCCACCCCCTCGCTCTCCTGCTGGTAATAGCTCCTCTTAAGTGATCGCTCTCCTTACAGTGTGTATGATAACACCCATTTTTTCATGTTCTGTGTGTATATAAATCTTCTCACTGTATTTTCCACTGAATGCATCCAATGAAGTGAGCTGTAGCTCACGAAAGCTTATGCTCAAATAAATTGGTTAGTCTCTAAGGTGCCACAAGTCCTCCTTTTCTTTTTGGACATGCATTATCTCTCCTCCTCACCCCCCTACAGACACACTAGAAAAGATCTTGTCTTTGTTCATAACTGCATTATATTTCAGGATTGTACAATAGTAGCTTTATCACCTGTTAGCCTCAGTCTCTCAGACTTGCTGTTATTTATTTCTTCTCCCTAGGTTTATGGATTTATATTTATTGGCACGGAATCTCATCTCGTTTCATGCAGTCCATGGCCTTAATGTCTCTGGGTCACTTTGGATGCCTTCTGCTGTGTGTTTGCTGTCCATCTGGTTAAAATCAATCACAGATGATATTACATCTTTCTCTGCTTAATGAAATTTTAAATACAGGTCCCAGTGTTGACTCCTTCAGTGGCCTATTCAAAGCTGTTACCCCTTTGGAGGTTTTACCTTGCATGGTTACTCTTTGATCCTGACTCATCAGCCAATTCCTAGCCCACACTAAAATATTTGTATCTAGTTGGAATTTAACCAGTTTATTTTGTGGCTGCAACAAAAACAGAAGTGAGGGGACTGAGCAGTCAGTTACTTAATGAGGATGGTCTTTTAGTAAAGGGAGAGCAAAGCTGTTCTAATCAAATGGGGAGTGGGTCAGGGCTGGAGGTTTCACGGCTACACAGGCCACTGGCCGTTCCTTTGGGCAGGATGGGGTCCAGAGCTGGGTGTGCTGCAGCAATGCTGAGGCTC
This sequence comes from Natator depressus, assembly GCF_965152275.1. Taxonomy (NCBI): domain Eukaryota; kingdom Metazoa; phylum Chordata; order Testudines; family Cheloniidae; genus Natator; species Natator depressus. The sequence goes on from NC_134241.1 coordinate 106,290,525, forward strand.
CAGAACTGGCCACAAAGCAGCTGGGGGCGGAAGATTCCTCCCCTGCTACTGCAGACCCCACAAACACACAAACTGGTTACTGGGTCTGGACTTACTATACTGACTCCCTGACTTTACAGTTGACTTCTCCCCCCTCCGCCTGCCAAAAAAATCCTATAACTTTAGTTTGAGGAATGATTCCAGGTGCGGTAGCAAAGGTCAAATGCAAACAGATTCCCTCCTGATGTACTGGGAGGATTAAAACAAAGCCATATAGAGAGAGAAGAAATGAATGCAACAAGCAAGCTGCCTTACCTGAATGTTTTGATTACTGCAGTTTAGTGGGGTCCGTTGGCAAGCACTTGGAGGTTCAGCACGAGAGTAACAAAAAGAAAGGGAAGAGATGAGAGGGGCCCAGGAAGAGAGAGAGAGAGAGAAGTGGTTGAATATTTTGCTTGCAAAAGAGGTGTGGTGAGTTGGCTGGTAGAGTCCTCCTGTCCTTCCTTCCCACTCTTTCTGAAGACAGGAGCCACATTTGGTCTTTCCCAGGCACCAGGTCCCTCTTCTGAGTCCCATGATAAATGGAAGATTATCTTTCAGAGCTTCTCTTCAGTGACTTCTTTTACAATTCTCAGGCAAACTACATCTGGACAGGCCAGTTTACAACATACAGGTGTTGTTTTGTCAGATACTCTTACCTTTGGTCTTGGCCTCTCAAGCTGCTCCCTAATAAATTCTCTGCTTCCTGCACAAGGTTCCCTGATTTTCCCAATTTGTTCAATTTTTGGAAACATACTTTGGAGAGAGTCCAGAGCAGAGCAACAAAAGTGATAAAATGTTTAGAAAACCTGACCTATGAGGAAAAGTTAACTACACTGGGCATGTTTCTTCTTCAGAAAAGAAGACTGATTGGAGACCTGATAACAGTCTTCAAATATGTCAAGGGCTGCTCTAAGGAGGACAATGACCAATTGTTTTCCATGTCCACTGAAGATAGGACAAGAAGTAATGGGCATAATCTGCAGCAAGGGAGATTCGGATTTGATATTAGGAAATTTTTTTAACTCCCAGGATTGTTAAGCTCTGGAACAGGCTTCCAAGGGAGGTTGTGGAATCCCCATGACTGGAGATGTTTAAGAACAGGTTGGACAAATGCCTGTCAGGGATGGTCTAGGGTTACTTGGTCCTGCCACGGTGCCGGGGCTGGACTTGATGAGTTCTCGAGCTCCTTCCAGCCCCACGTGTCTATGATTAGTGAAGAGTGATGAAAAATAGTTCTGTGAAATCTGTGCTGTTGCGGAGGCTCCCCAGCTCTCTCCTCTTCTGTTGCACAGCTCTCCTTCTGTCCTTCGTTCTCCTTTTCTATGCTTGTGTTCAAACTGCAGTATCCCTTGCTAACTGCTGCAAGGTGAGCAGGAGCAAAGCTGTTAAAGTGAAGGGTGTTTAATGTACACAATTTGAGCATGTTACAGGTAAGACTTTGTATCATGAGTACAAAGTTACGCTGTCACCTCCTGATCTTTATGCTGATTCTGTGTCCTGTTGTTCTTGGTGCATTGAACCCACAGGTCACGGCTCTACTGGTCTTTATAGACTCTTTGCTTATTTCCGGTGACTCGCCTCACTTTTGTGTAATTTCATTTGGCTTTTTTCAGCCTTTCGAAGTCTGTATTTCTTGTTGGCTGTCTTATACCTCTGGGTCAGCTGTGAACTCTTAACATGAAAGCCACCCAGTTATCCTGTAAAATGGGGTTTGGCCCCTTTATCCGTCCCCCCCAGTCATACTTTGGCATTAGTAACGAAGATCTAACTATCAGCCAGTCTCATCTTAATGGGCAGGAGGCAATGGGCACTGCACCCATTGGCCACCGCTGACGGAGCACAGCAGATGGATGATGGTAGTGTGCACACCGGCCCCAGGTGGCTGGTGTTCCTGCAGAAACAAACATGTGTCCGTGCAGAGTGCTCGCTGGGCACCCCCACTTGCTCTCTGTGACCATATGGAGAAACAAAGTGGTGCCCCGGGAGCTGAAGGATGCTAATGGTGGTGCCATTTACAAACCAAATGACTTGTGAAAACTGCCACTGTGCCCGCGTGACACCTGCTTCCCCAAATGTTTTCCTGCCACAGACACAACATGGAGAGTGTCTGAGCTCAGAGCAGCATCTCAGACAGGGTTTCTGCCTTGGCGCCAGAAAAATACCTTGAACCGCAAAATGACCCATACTCTGTCCTCAACTAAAGCCTCCAACGCCGAAGGATCACCTAGATGATGGAAACTGCTTTCAGGCTCCGAGTGCTCCCAAAGGTGTGTGAGTGTTATGCACTACCTGTAGGATGACCTGCAAGATCAGAGGGTATTGATGGGACGGCGTGCGCACCTCAGTGTTCACTGGTATAACATGACTGCAAGGAAAGCTAGAAGAGGTCGGACTGACCTTCTAGCTCAGTTCTGGCAGCACTATCAGTGCCCGTGAGATACACATTTTAAAATATTTTAAGCTAAGTTTCTAGCTCGGCTGGTTGCAAAGAGAACTTTCCAAATACTACCTGATGGCAGTGCTGACTTCCTGAGTCTGCAGGAAGAACCAGCCTAAAATAATAGCTCTAAGAGAGGGATGAACATCTTGCGCTCTCTTCAACCGGATGTTGATAATTCAGCAGTATTAACAATTTACTGCTGCTCATTGTGGGCTTGATCCTGCAAGATGCTGAGTAACAGGACTGTGATCCAGCAAGGCACCTCCTTTAACGTTAAGCATATGGATAATTGAGGAGTACTGATGTGTTTTGCTGGACCGAGAATCATAGAATCATAGAATATCAGGGTTGAAAGGGACCTCAGGAGGTCATCTAGTCCAACCCCCTGCTCAAAGGAGGACCAATCCCCAACTTTTGCCCCAGATCCCAAATGGCCCCCTCAAGGATTGAACTCACAACCCTGGGTTTAGTAGGCCAATGCTCAAACCACTGAGCTATCCCTCCCCCCCCCGGGGGGTTTGGTGCTCAGCAGTTTCAAGGGTTGAGTCCTTTAACTGAAACATGCAGATTACGTGCTTGTCCAGGGTGGTTTGATGACAACAGAAGTTAGAAATGGAGAAAAATAAATTAAAATCTCAAGCAACCTGGAAGATCTCTATGGTTAGGGTTATAGTGGAAAGTTACAAGAAGTCCCAGGTAATGTTTGAATCAGGTGACAAGGCCACCTGACCTAGCAGTGTCTCAGTTACATGCCCTGCTGCCTCCCAGGAGGGAGAGAGATAAGTATCTTCATGGTTTTGTTGTTCCTTCATGATGGCTCATCAAATTTGATGACCTGTGGTCTGGTGGGTGTCCTCCCAATACACACCCAGTTGTAATTGTTACATAGTCCATATTTCTAACTTTAGATACAGAAATGATACATGCACGCAAATGGGATAATCACATTCAGTAAAGCATAACCTTTCCAATGATACCTTACAAGAGCCATCTTGCATAAAGTATATCTGTTTTATCATATCCATATTATAAGCGTATTATCATAAAGAATATGGAGTGTAACGTCACAGTGATAATCTCAGATAAAAACCTAGCAGGAACACAGAGGATGTTGTTAGAATTTATATGGAATAAGTAAGGATCAAGAGAGAATGCAGACTCTTTGTACATAGCCATTAAACAGGGTGGACTAGCTTTTACAAAAGGTCTATGATACCATCAAGCCAGCCAGGTCAAAGCAGTAGTGGATTGGGGTTGCTCTAACCAACCAAACACTGGGTCTTTATTGAACAAGAAAATGGCAGCAGTGTAAACATCACTAGGCTACCGTGGGATTAATAAAAAAAAAAAAATCACGCCCTCCAGAACTGTATACAACATCCTTTAGAGCAGACTGCTCCTCAGGCCTTGAGACCAAACCAGAGATGATAAAAGTTCTTTTCCCTCACCATTGCCAACAATCCAGATACTAACCCAAACCACAGACCAGAGAGCTTTAAAGATTGGAAGAGCCATGGAATACATATGGTTAGCCAGCTATTCAGCAAAGAAACTTTTCTAATTTATTTAGAGATCAAAACTACCTTTAACTTGCTCCCTCTCCCCTGGTACCAGTACTTTCAAGTGACGCATTGTGTTTCTTGACTTTCTGGCTATGCAGTTTTATACAGAAAACTAACTTTAATAGGTTCCAAGACGAAAAGGGGCCATTGTGATCACCTAGTCTGACCGTCTGTACAGCACAAGCCAAGTATCAGGGGGTAGCCGGGTTAGTCTGCATCCACAAAAACAATGAGGAGTCCGATGGCACTTTAAAGACTAACAGATTTATTTGGGCATAAGCTTTCGTGGGTATACATCTGAAGAAGTGGGCTTTTTACCCACAAAAGCTTATGCCCAAATAAATCTATTAGTCTTTAAGGTGCCACCGGACTCCTTGTTGTTTTAGCACAGGCCAGAGACCTGCCCCAACATAATTCTCAGAGGATGTCTTTTAGAAAAACATCCAGTCTTGATTGACAAATTGTCAGCGATGTAGAATCTACCACAACCGTTGGCAAATTGCTCCAATGATTAATTACTCTCACTGTTAAAAAATGTGCGCCTTGTTTCAAATCTGAATTTGTCTAGAAACAATGGCATCTGGTCAATAAGGAAACAAACTAACAAAACTATAACTACTTTATATCAAACTTTGCAGACAGCTTTCCTAACTAAAAAAAGGCCATATATGACACACTGGGAAAAGGACCTGGACAGACACATTACCCCAGAGGAATGGGGTTTGATCTGGAGAAGAGGACCAGTAACCTCAGTTTGCAGCACAGTAAAAGACAATGTCTTTAAGATACTGTTTCAATGGTACCTCTCTGTATAAAATGAGGATAAATTTTGGAGAAATTGTGGTGAAAGAAGAAAAGGAGTACTTGTGGCACCTTAGAGACTAACCAATTTATTTGAGCATGAGCTTTCGTGAGCTACAGCTCACTTCATCGGATGCTCATGAAAGCTGATGCTCAAATAAATTGGTTAGTCTCTAAGGTGCCACAAGTCGTCCTGTTCTTTTTGCGGATACAGACTAACACGGCTGCTACTCTGAAACCTGTGGTGAAAGAGGAGAGTTTATGCATATATGGTGGACATGTGCAGTCATTAAAGCGTATCGGGATGCAATTCAGAACCAAATATCATAAAATGTTTGATATGTATTACCACATGATCTTTTAGTAATTTTCCTGCGGCTTCCTAGCAGAAATAGTCCCACAAAGGGAAATGAAGAATTAAGCTCTCCTCTGCTAGGCTACTGATAGCCTTCTTTGGAAAAAGAAAAATAGTTCAGCTCTCGCGGAATGGCTCAAAAAAGAGAGGAAGTGGCTGTTTATGGAAAAATGAACTCACCAATTACTTACCCAGCAAAACAGACAGAAGACAAATAGATACTTAGCTGTTCAGTTACCACTTATTCAATACTCAGAAAACGTACGTTCTCCTGCAAAAAACACCCTAGTACACCTGTTCATTTATTTTTTAAATATGAACATTTGATAGCTGCGCCTCATTTGTTAAATATGAGTAATCAGAGAATTTATATTTATATTATAATTTATAAAATCGCTACAAGCACCGTGTCATGAGTAGTGCAAAGGTGCTCACTCTGTCGCACTGTCACACCCTGTAAAATAGAGACCAGTAATTACATTACTGAATAAGGCTCACTGTTGTAACGATTATGGATTAGTCTCTAATATGCACATGGATAGGATTTGTAAACCCGTTAAAACTTCCAGAATAAAGACATAATGTGGTTTATTTTTTTGTTCTTTTTTTTTAGAAATGGAAAATACAAGAGTTTGGTATTGGTGATATTGTTATTATTTATTAGTGCTTTTCAGCCCTAGAGCTCCGAGTGCTCCACACAGGAGAAGAGACCAGGCAGTTTAACTCCTACTTTCACTGGGGTGAGAGCAGGACTGTTCTCTGGGGGACATCATCCAGTGATTGGACCATTTTAGGCTTAAACAATTCAAGGGATTCTCTTGGGAGAGTAATCCTCAGCCTGCTGTTTGTTTGTCTTGTGGAAGTGCCTAGAGCCAGGGCTGCATTGTGCTAGGTACTGTACAAACACCTGTCAGACAGAGTCCCTGCCAGAAGAGCTTATAGTCTTAGTACTATGCCTGACAAGCAGCACAGATAGTAAAATTGGAACGATACAGAGAAGATTAGCATGGCCCCTGCACAAGGATGACACGCAAATTCGTGAAGCATTCCATAATTTGAAAAACTCTCCCTGGCAGGTCACGTTTCCCTTGATATTCAGGCCTCACTTGCTGTTTTTAGCATCCCCTCATTACTCTTAGTTAAACCACCAGGGGGGAATCCTGGCCCCATTGGAGTCAATATGAGTTTTGACATTGACTTCAGTGGGACTAGGTTTTCACCGTGGGGCTCGGAATGAGCCACCAGGGATGGGAAGCTTTTGCCTTTGAGAAAACGTGACGTGTACTGAAGCTGGCCAATAGATATTTTTTAAAATACTTTTCAAAGGCTCTTGGGTAACTGGTCAGCTGTAATCTATTTCTGCACTCAGTGGCTGACTGGTTTTCTCGGGACAGGGCCACTAACAGCTTGCACCAGGCTTGTTGTTCCGTGCTGTCAACCTGGTCCCCCTGGGATTTGGCAGCCTTTGGGAGGCTAGTGACCGCAATGATTCTGGATACAGGATTTTTAATGACCAGAGTTTTTCCAATGCCCATTCATCTGTCTGCTCAATGCCAGGCAATTTCAGTTGCCAGCTATTCTGGTAAGGGAATATTGACTTTTCAAGTTGATTCTGAAGTGTCTTTTTTGCTCTCTGTAAAATTTACGTTAAGTCTTCAGTTGTGCTTTTTAAGAGTCCCAGCCCAATTTAAAATAGCAGTCATCAAAACTTCAACACCTCAAGCCTCAAAGATCTGTGCAATTACTGTTCGAAATACGTCAGGAGCAGGACTAATGCTAAAGGGCATTCACTTACATTTATAACATCCAAAGGATACATTAGAGATGGTGTAGGAGATAGCTATGAGCTTGGTTTTTTTTCTTTTGAGAGCTTAGCTGCCATGCTAGTTGTTGTCCTAGGGTAATGTTAGTTTCATAGTGTTATTTAAATGAGGTAAATTACTGGGAGGAAGGATGGTCCAGTGGCTAGGGCCCTGGCCCAGGATGCGGGAGACCCAGGTTCAATTGCTTGCTCCACCATGGACTTCATGTGTGACCTTGGGCAAGTCCCAGAGCCTCTCTGTGCCTCAGTTCCCAATCGGAGTCCTACCCTGCTTCCCAGGGCTGCTGTGAGGATAAGTACATTAAAAGATTGTGAAGGGCATTATTATTCATTAAAGCGTCTCTCTGCTGCACTTGGCTCTTCAATTACAGACGCAGAGTGAACTCGAACCCCCCGATTTTCCATATTCTGTTACGTTTTTGCTTTATCTATTCAGGGTAATGGGTTTTTTCTTTGTGATGGGATCCTGGAGCACGGATCTGTCTTAGCATGGTATTCTCTTTCCTAACAACCTGAGCCTTACCAGACATCTGGGAATTCTCCTAGGCAGGGCCTAGGACAGCAAATGTTGAGCCTGTTTTTGAGAACCAGTGCGGCTACACAGCTGCTGAAAAACCGGCACTAAGTTTGCTCATGTAGATGAACTTGGGCTGGCCCACTGCACGGGTGAATATCCTGTATGCAGTTCTGTGGCATTTACAGCAAACCTCTCTAATTAATTTCACCGCGGGGAGAGGCTCTTAGTTCTAACTAAGGTGATGCACTGGGATTTATTATTTGGGAAGTTGTTACGTGATGCTATTTTTTAAAACAAGTACCAGCTGTTGTGCTGGTATTTTGTATGTCCAAACTATGACACAAGCATTGCTTTAGGCTTCTGACTAGTTTCCTTAGCTGCACTATTCTGTGTTGCCCTTAAGGTAATGTTGTTCCCATAATATTAGAACTAGGGGCCACCAAATGAAATTAATGGGCAGCAGGTTTAAAACAAATCAAAGGAAGTTCTTCTGCACTCAGCGCACAGTCAACCTGTGGAACTCCTTGCCTGAGGGGGCTGTGAAGGCTAGGACTATAACAGGGTTTAAAAGAGAACTGGATAAATCCATGGAGTTAAGTCCATTAATGGCTGTTAGCCGGGATGGGCAAGGAATGGTGTCCCTAGCCTCTATTTGTCAGAGGGTGGAGATGGATGGCAGGAGAGAGATCACTTGATGATTCCCTGTTCTGTTCACTCCCTCTGGGGCACCTGGCATTGGGCACTGTCGGCAGACAGGACACTGGGCTGGATGGTCCTTTGGTCTGACCCAGTATGGCCATTCTTATGTTCTTATGTTCAGTGCTTTCCATGCTGGAGCAGTGGCTCTGCAGTCACTCTCTGCCCCTGCAATGGGGGAGATCTGTCGCACTGTTCTCCACACTGCCGGGCACCCTGGGACAACTGTGCAACGTACTGTTGAAAATGGCTTTCTATTGCATTTATAGCAAATTTTATGAAATTTGAAGCAAGTCCTTGGCCTGCGTTCTCAGCGAGTCCTTGCATGCAGGGATTATTACCTGTCAGTACACTTCTTTCCTCTTTGCTTTCCTTCATTTCTAGCTTCTTGTCTTTGAATGATATGCTAATGTTCATTTAAAGCCCTAATTTGCATTTATCTCTGCAAGGCCTATTTGCCCCCACCTCCGCTAGAGATGGAGCGGTGCATAGCCCTGCTGCTGGCCCTCCTTCGCACAGGGTGAACTTCACCCCAGATGTCTCTGGCTCAGGGTCGGGTTCAGTCAGTTTCCCACCGCACTCTGTGCTTCACTGCTTAATTATATTCTACACATGCGCCTATCTGTTCTTAATGAGTCACTCAGCTTCCCAAGATCCTGTGTTTGAACTTTAAGGTTTAAGTCAGTCACGTGTGCATCAATTAATTTGCAGTGCCCTTAATTATGAATAAAAATGAGTCCCTCTTCCAAATAACACTTTCTTTGGGAGTTAGAGATCCGCTCAGAAGTCTCCATAATCTGTGGCAAAGCCTTGTTCTCCTGGGGAAGTATCATGAACCTACAATATAACTTATTACACCAGCCGGACTTGAGCCCACAGTCTTTGGCCCCGCACCACAGGCACTAGACCTGAGCCACGAAGCCGGCTGGTTCAGTTCACGGTGTGGGCAGATATCCCGCTGGTTCTGTACCTGCTTCATCAGCAGACTCGGGAGTGATGAGAAATGTTTCAAACTGTTGCTTAAACTAATTCTCTCTCTGGAAGTTTGCCTTGCAAGTTGAGTGGGTTTGGTGGGGGTGGCTGTTTGAAACCGCTTCCGTTTCCATACGGTACTAGTGAGCGTGCAGGAGCCAAGCTTGCCAGGAGAGAATGCCCTGCACTTCTCATTGGCTGCATGAAGCTCCGTATGACTCTGCTCCAGCATCTGGAAACATCTCAACTAGCACTGGGCACGCTCAAGGGCTGAGCACAATTGCATCCACATTAACATTACATCATCTCATTTGCATGATGTCTCACGTACTAATGGCTTGGTGCTTAGCCTTACACAATGCTTTTGGCTTCCTTTATCATCATCCATAGGCTTTCACTATCTCCCCCTCCCTCCCATGCATGTCTGCACTCCAAGGCTTTTATGTACATTTTGATATATGGTGCTACATCCTTTATTTCCCCCTAATGATGCACTTCCCTGCGTAGTTCCCTGTTGGCATTCCAGTCATGTGTCACACCATCGGGTCTCTGTAATACCAGCGAAATCACAATTGTGTTCATGCATGAGAACCTCTCATTCCTCCTGCTTATTCCCCTGGTTCCCAGAGTCAGTGCAGAGATGGCTCTGACATATTTTGCCTACTCCCTCCTTAATTCTCTCTCAGCATTTCCTATACTAGTCACATGGATGCATTTTTTTGCCCTGTGCAGACCCCAGGCTGCTGAGTCCTAACATGGAGAAACGCATCCTTAGAGCTGCACACCTGGCCTGGTTAAACTATGTTCCTGTTCCGCAGCTGCTTTGCGCTGGAGCTGCGGATAGGATTTCTTCAGAAAAGTGAGATGCTCATTTGCATGCTGTCATTACCCAGAATGCTCTTCCAGACAGCTGATTTTCTTCACTTCTCGACTCCAGACTAGAAAAAATAGAAAAACAATTTAATGATAAAAATTCAAACACGTTTCCATTTTGTGGGGTTCAAAACACAATAATCTATTCAGGATTTTTTATTTTTTTTTAATTTAAATTTTCATCCTCTCTCTCCCCGTTTTCCTCTTGTCACTGAGTACTATAAAGTCGATGATTATCCAGGAGTTCTTCCTTCATGTCCCATGTTCTCTTTTTGCTATTGTTGCTTTCCAGGACTTTCCTAGCTTTGGTGGTGGTCCAGAGTGATAGTTTTGTTTTTCCTTTTGCCATTTTGTCCCTTCTCCAAAGTTGAGGAAGCTTGGATGAGTTCTAAGATGGCAAAAGAACAAATGGAAAAGGTCAGGAGAAAACACCGCTAGACATCTCCTTTAATCTTACCTGTTCTTAAAATAACTCCAATGGTGGGGATTCCACAACCTCCCTTGGTAGCCTGTTCCACTGCTTAACTAGCCTTAGATTTTCCTAATATCTCACCTAAATCTCCCTTGCTGCAGAGTAAACACATTACCTCTAGTCCTCCCTTCAGTGGAGGTGGAGAACAATTGATCGCAGTCCTCTTTATAACATGTGAAAACCCATGTGAAAACTGCCATCAGTTCCCCCCGCCACCGTCTTTTCTGAAGACTAAACACGCCCAGTGTTTTTAACCTTTCCTCATCGGTCAGGTATTCTCAACCTTTGATCATTTTCATTGCTCCCCTCTGGACTCTCTTCAGTTTGTCCACATCTTTCCTAAAGTGCGGTGCCCAGAACTGGACACAGTGCTCCAGCTGAGGCCTCACCAGTGTCGAGTAGAATTACCTCCCATGTCTTCCACACAACACTCCTGTTAATACACCCCAGGAGATTCACCTTTTTCACAACTGCATCACAGTGTTGAGTCATATTCGATTTGTGACCCGCTGTAACCCCAGGTCCTTTGCCGCAGCACTGCCGCCTAGCCAATTCTTCCCATGTGGTAGTTGGACTTTTGATTTTTTCCTTCCTACGTGAAGTTCTTTTCACTTGTCTTAATTGAATTCCATCTTGTTGATTTCAGATCAATTCTCCTAATTTAATCATGGTTTTTTTTTAATTCTAACCCTGACCTCGAAAGTGTTTGCAACCCCTCCCAGCTTGGTGTCCTCGGCAAATTTTATAAGCATACTCTCCACTCCGTTATCCAAGTCATTAATGAAAATATTACAGAACCCAGGACATGATGAGATCATGGATGATAAAGGACTTCCAGAGCAGAGCCCTGGCACTGATCAGCTGGAGCCTCAGAGTCTGGTGTGTGTCTTTGCTGGTTGTAAACTCGTGTGAAGCAGCTGTTGCATTGTTGCATTTGATTGGCTGCTGTGCTCCGGATGCTACTTTGCACGTGCTGTGGATGTTTCTTACAGACGAGGCGTGGATTGGGAAGAAGCATTGGGTGCGGAGCTGCAGTGGCTGCTCTAGATCAGATCTGAGCTGTGTGCTTGACCTCACTGGGCACCGTACTGTGGCAAAGCCATGGGCAGAAGGAAGGCTGCTGATACCTGGCTCCAGAGTAGAGAGGAGTGGGAGGCAATGGAGGTGCAGGTTCTAGGCTCTTTTGGGAGTTGGGGTGAGGAGGGCTGCAGCCCATAGCCTGGTCTAGTGCTGGGACGTGGCATCGAGGTGGGTCGCACTGCCCTTTTGGTTGGGAAGGGGAGAGTGAGGAGCTGGTTGATCCCGGGGGCCTGCTTCTGCTGTGGTGAATCAAAGACATGCAGCTGACCTGCTCTGCGCCCTGACTCACAGCCGCTGGGCCGTCTGCCTGGTGCTTGCGCTGAGGCCAAGGTGCCAGGAATAATACAAATAGTGATGTAACCCCAGGGCGGTGACATCGTCTCAGGCTGGACAGCGAAGAGCCATTACCATCTAAACAGCACTGGGCCTGGCTGGCAGGCTGGGAGCAGCTCTCTGGGGAGGCAGAGAGAAGGGGCGGCTATTTAAATTTAGAGAGAAAATCCTCCGATGTTCAAAAACCAAATGAAAGCGTTTTGTGTGAGATTCGTTGGGGAAACTATTAAACAGGAGCTGGGGCCTTGAGCGTGCTCCCTGGGTGGAAGCCCTGTCTCTGTGTTTGTCCAAGTCCCTTCTTCTATCCCCCCCTCACTTTCAAAGGCGTCTCCCTGATTTCACATCAGGCTCAGCTCCTTGGCACCTTCCCTGGTGCTGCGGAATCTCTCTCGGCTGCACCAGGGGCCAGCGCAGGCAGGACTGCACAGCCGCGGGAACTGGAATTGGGCAAGGCCGGCTCTCAAAGGGAGCAGCCGCACCCTGGGCTCATGGGAACTCTCAGGCCAAGGAGGTGCGTCCCTGCCCTGCTCTGACCTTTTCTAAAACAACAAACTTTTAGTGTTTCACTGGAACAAAGGAGGGGAGTGCAAGGGAGGAACGGACAGACCCTGTGGGGAGGGAGGAGTTATTGTCAGCCTCTGGCTGGGGCTGCTTTGCCAGTTTTCCTTTGGCTGTATAGTTCTACAAGGGACACAAGTCAAACATTCACACATTTTGAAAACCAAATTTCTTTATCATCTCAAATCTCTAAAAATGAACATTTCAAAAATTTATCAGGTTGATATTAATTAAACACTTGTTTTATTCATGTCAAGTTCTTGCTGGTTTACACCCAGCGTAATAGCCATCATTAAAACTTGTTAAATTTTTACTAAACTCACAGGAAAAAAAAACATATAAAATGATGGGGTCTAAATTAGCTGGTACCACTTAAGAAAGATCTTGGAGTCATTGTGGAGAGTTCTCTGAAAACATCCACTCAATGTGCAGCAGCCGTCAAAAAAGCGAACGGAATGTTGGGAATCATTAAGAAAGGGAGAGATAACGGGACAGAAAATATCCTGTTGCCTCTACATAAATCCATGGTACGCCCACACCTTGAATACTGTGTGCAGATGTGGTCGCCCCATCTCAAAAAAGATCTGTTGGAATTGGAAAAGGTACAAAAAAGGGCGACAAAAATGATTAGGGGTTTAAACAAGTTTAAAACAAACAAGAGGAAGTGTTTCTTCACACAACGCAGAGTCAACCTGTGGAACTCCTTGCCAGAGGATGCTGTGAAGGCCAAGACTATAACAGGCTTCAAAATGCACTAAATAAACTCATAGAGGATAGGTCCATCGATGGCTGTTAGCCAGGATGGGCAGGGATGGTGTCCCTAGCCTCTGTCTACCAGAAGCTGGGAATGGGCGACGGGATGGATCACTTGAGGATTCCCTGTTCTGTTCATTCCCTCTGGGGCACCTGGCACTGGCCACTGTCGGAAGACAGGATACTGGGCTAGATAGACCATTGTTCTGACCCAGTATGGCCATTCTTATGTTCTCCCTCCTGCCCTGTCCTCTCCCCATCTGCAGGGTGTCTCCTTGTGCATTGCCTGGGTCCGCCTGATGCGGAGTGCTGGGCGACTGTTCCAGGCTAGTGGGCTGTTCTGGGAATGGCTTTGTCCCAGGGGAAAGCTCGCTGCTCACAATAATCACAGTGTGGAGCAGGCTTGGAACAATAACCCATTAACAATTAACTTGGCACAGAAGGGCGCTTGTAATAGCATCCTGGCTCCCTTCCCCAGACTCTTCCCCAAGCGTGGTGGTAAGCTGACGGAGGCTGTGATTGGCATGGCTTCCATGGGTAATTGCTGTGGTCCTGTTACTAACACCTGCTCGCTATCTGGATCTGGCTGCGCCTCCACCTCGTGTGTGACCTCCCATCGGGCTCAGGTGAGTGCGAACAGGGGTGCTGCAGGGGACAACGCACCAGCCAGCCGGGGTACACATTTCGCTCCCCCGTCTCCGATTCGTGGGGAATCTCTCTCCGCCCCAGCTGTCCCAGGCTGTGGCAGCCAGGCGCTCGTGTCCCGTAAATGAAATGTCCTTTTTTCACCGTGGCAGCCCTCACCTGTGCTCTACCCAGAGCCGATCCTGGGAGGGGAGCTGGCTGGGGGAATGCCAGGCCAGAAGGGACGGGGTAAACCCCCAAACAAAGAGCTCCTGTGCCCCTTGCCAGTGTGGTGCCCTCCCGCTATCTTCTCTGAGTGCGAGCTTTTCAGGGCTGGGGCTGGCCCCTGGTCCAGGGCCTCAGCCGTTGGTGGAGGGGCTGGGAGCTGGAGGAGCCTTTAAGATGAAAGGATTCCTATGGCATTGTGAGTCAGGAGCGGCAGAAGGTCCCTAAAAGTTGGGGGGCCACTGGCGCCTGAACTGTGGCCCCAGCCCCCCATGCTGCCTCTTCCCCCCCAAGACCCTGCCCCCGCTCATTCCTCTCCACCCTCTCTGCCCCGTAGCTCACTCTTATGGCTGGTAAAAAGTGGGGGGGGTCATGCCCCACCCCTATTCTGGTGCCCCTGGTCTGAGTGCGCCCGCCAGGTGGCTTTCCCCGCTGACCAGCGCGTGAACCGCGGAGGGGGGTGTTTCCTGTGTGTGCCTTACTCAGCAGTCTCTGGATCAATCACAGGCCTGGTGTCTGTGTAATGCCCTTGGGGAGTATGTTCCTCTCTGCCTGCTGCCGTGAGCTCTCTGTTGCCAAGCTGCAAAAACAACCCAGCAGGGGGAAAGGAGCAAACCAGGAATGCCAGGTCCCAGTGGGGTGAGAACCATCACAGGCAGGAACCTCCCCCATCCGTCCGGGGCAGGGCATCTGCAGCCCCCAGAGCTTCATAAGGAGCAGCTGGATGAGCAGAGGAAACCTTTCAGCACAGAGTGGCGATGGAGACCCTCTGAAAGAGCTGTCAGTGTTGGGCTCTGCACCACTCCCCCAGCAGCCCCAGACTCTGAGACAGCAGGGCTGAGCTGGCAGGGTGCCAGGGGCCCAGAGACCCCCCTTCCCTGTCATGCGATGGGGCAGACTGCTCCCACCCAGAGGTTAGTGAGGAGACTGCGGCCCCTGGACCCCCACCTCCCCTCTTCCTCAGCAGACTCGCGTGCAGGAGAGCCCCGGGGGAAGCTACCTGCAGGGAACAAGGTAGGTGGCAAACATCATGGGACTTAGGAGAGAGGAGCCGTCCTGCCCCCCAGCGTGACCTCCTGTGTGGCCCCAGCCAGGGACCCTCTCCAGCGATTACTGCATCCAGCCAGAGCCTGGGTGCAGCTGGAGGGCATTTCATTATTTGCTCTTCTTTGGTGAATCCTGCATGCTGGAGAGAGGTCTCTGGACCACGGCCCATGGAGCCCGCGGAGACTGAGCCCTGCTGCGGGCCTGGGGCCCTGACTCCCTCCTGGACCAACGTTTGAGGAAGGGGGCTAGGAAGCGTGCTCTCCCCAGTGCTCCTGGGTCAATCACACCTAGCACACGCTGTTCCCTGCGCTAACCCACGCTTGTTACAACTAAAGCACTCCCGGCACCTTCGTCACATGGTGGCCCCTGTGCTAGGATTGGGAATGTGCGATGGAGACAGAGAGTGGCAGGGCAGCGCCCCATCTCTGGGGCCGTAACTTCCTCAGCGGCGGCTGGGAGTGGCTTGCGGCATCACTGCAGACTTTTCTGGGCCATTCCAGAGTGGCCTGACTGCTGGGGAAAGGGGCGATTGTACAGTGGTGGCCGGAGTCAGGCGCTGAATTAACTTTCCCACAGTCACCGAGTTTTCACGCTCGTGTGGCCAGGGGCAGCCAGCGCTTTGCCCAGCTCGTGTAACTGCTAAGGTGCTGGGGCTCCAGCCAGGGCCTTGCCCAGGGGTCAGAGCATTTGGGGGGAGTGTTGGCAAGCAGGGGGGCTGAGCACCCCAAATCCCTTTTCTAATGCCCCCAAATATCCACGAGCAGTTTCCTCACTCGTCACCCGGCTGTGATGGGGCCGGAGCAGCTGCCACCTGCCGGCGGGCTCGGAAGACCCACAGCCCAGCTGAGGAGCTCCCTCTGTGGTGAAGGGAGGTGTCTCTGAGGGCCCGTGAGGTGGGTCCCAGCCCTTGAAGCCCTGTGCAGGAAGGACTCCCCACTCCTCTCAGGCAGGTCACTAAGGAGAGCGGTTCCTCCTTCGCTGAAACAAGTTCCTGTACCCCCTGCCCCCCCCGGGACCTCCCCGCTCAGTCGCTCTGATGTCATCGTGTGTTTCCATGGGGACAGCCATGAGGTCACAGTGTAGGAGTTGGGGGATGGGTGTGAGGCTGGGGAGAGACTCCCAGGCCCCCGTTCATTTAGAAATGCAGAGAAATGTAATTCATCAATCAAAATTCTTTCATCAGCGAAGAGAATTAATTTTAAGCACCATTTGATTTTAAAGAGCTGGAGTCTGCAGCCACCAGAGACTCCGAATTGAGTGCAAATGCAGCTTTTAAAAAGCAATGATTGAGTGTTAAGAGTCTGTTATGAAGCTGCCTTCCCCAGCTCTCCTCTCCCGCCTCTTCTCCCTCCCTGCTTCTTCCAGGCTACAGACTACTGGGGCGGGTGCTGCCGGGGATGGCTGAACTGGCCTGGAGCATAAGCTGTGCACTTTTCCCAGGCACAAGGTTACACCTGCAGGCGTAGTAGTAGGATTTTATGTGCACAGGAGCGATCTCTGTTGCTGATTCCTGAGAAGGAAGCTTACGTGACACCTCAAGGCCATGGAGCTCAAGCCTCCGGCACTGGGGTAGAGCAAATGAAAGATAAAATGTCAGCTCCAGGCAGCTCGGCCCAGCCACATGGGACAT
This sequence comes from Natator depressus, assembly GCF_965152275.1. Classification (NCBI taxonomy): domain Eukaryota; kingdom Metazoa; phylum Chordata; order Testudines; family Cheloniidae; genus Natator; species Natator depressus. The sequence continues at coordinate 106,307,306 of NC_134241.1, forward strand.
CTGTGGTTACATGCAAAAGGCCTGTTCTTTACAGGCCAATGTGAACTGGTGCTTCCTGGCAATCCCAACACCAATGTTCCCCTCCACTTCTGCGCGTCGGCCGGCCAAAATAGCAAATTTTCCCTTCTCAGCCGCGTGTGCCTGGATTTCATGGGCTGCGCCCCAGTGCTACATCACCCGATGTTCGCTGGTTGTTTCTTTAACAAGTTGTGAATGTTCCAACACAATTGTGCGGAGTCCCTGCACGCTGGCTCCCAGAGCATTCAAGAAATTGCCGGCAGCTTGTGCAGAATGGAAAAGTCGGGCCTTCCCTCCAAGCCCCCGAAGCATCTGTGGTGCAGATGTGTGTAAAGCTTAGTGGTTTGGACAGTGCTGCCAGCCCAGAAGCTCTAGGATTTCAGATTCACAGGAGCTGTGAGTTCTGACTTTCCTCTGACAGTAGCAAAACAGAGGCCAGCTAGTATTGCAAGGGACAGACACTGCCTGCGAGTGCCCGTGTCCTGTCTGACTGCTCTGCACAGGTCTGCCTGGCCTGATTAGCAGATGGAAAAATACCCCTTCTACTCCAGAGAGCTGTTTATGCAGGGTCCCGCTTTATGGCATTCCCCAAGAACTATCGGGGAAACTCCCCACCCTGCCCAGTCACCTGTGACGTGGCTGGGGCCCAACTGGAGAAGTGAACAGGAGCTGAGAGCTTGGGCTCCTGCACAGGGTTGCCATATCAACCGGGTCCTTCAGCAGAGAGCCGAGTTCTGGGTTATCTTTGTGCATGCACTACACGCAGGCTGCGTGTATTATAGCTCCACAGAGCCCCCAGACCGCCCCGGCCAGGCTCCAGCCCTGAAGCACCATGCTCTTGTTCCAGTTTGACCAGGTTCAGGCTTTGAGCCCCTGTCCCCAGACCTAGCAACCAGCGCTCCCAAGTCTGGCCAGTTGGAACAGGGAATAATTAGCCGTCAGTATGATGGCTGGGCCCCAGCGTGCCCCTGACCTGCGGGTGGCCCTCTGATGGTTAGACCTCTGAGCCTCCGGGGCTCTGCTCAGCTCTTGCCCCTCTGGGCAGCCGTTAACGTGGCCAGGCCAGGCCGAGCAGATGGTTGGAGCGATGAGGAGGCGAGCTGCACAGGAGTGCTGGCCAGAGGCTGAGCTCTATTTCCTGGCCCCACATGTGATGTTGGTCAGGGAGCTGAAGGGTTAACGCCCCTGACCCAGGGCAGGGCCAACAGTGCCAGTGGCCTCAGACAAGCGCAGGTTGGGGATCCCAGTGTGCAGGACGGCTGCCGGGGGGCAGGCTGCCATTTGCCTTGGCAAGCGCCCCTCAGAGCCTCATAGAGCCCTTTTTGAGGGTGCTGGAGCAGCATGCCCAAAACACCGCTCCCAGTCAGCTGGGAAAGGGTTAAGTGGGTGCTGCTGACTCATTGAGGCAGGTGGCTCCTTACCCCACCTGGACATGTGGGAGGGGAGAGAGGACCCAGGGTGTGGGCTGAGCAAGCCTGAGGGAGGAGCCCTGGGAGCAGCCCAGCCTGGGGAAAGGTCTGAGTGTGACACCCTTATTCACCACTAACATGTAATCAGGATATGTTTTGCACAAAGTGTGCCTTGTGAGGTATCATTCTAAAAGTCTTGATCTGCTAGACATTAATATCTCATTGGATTGTATGTTGCTATCATCGCTATGTGAAGTTACGAAGTTTGGCTATGTCTGTGTTACTGAAACATTTTGTGAGGTTGAAAACACCCACAAGCAGCCTTTCAGGTACAACAGTAAAAAGGCCAAACAATGTTAATGGCTCATGGAGGAAATGCACACATGCACCAGGATTACCCCAGGAACTGTGTACAATAGAAACCTCTCAGAGATAGCACTGCACAGTGGGAACTGTTTGACCCAGGTCACAGCAAAAGAGCTTTCCAGCAAGTGGGAATAAGATATAAAAGGGGGAAAATTATACCATGATGGTACCTCACTCTCCCTACAACACCTCACCTGGAAACACCTGAGGAACAAAGACTGAACGGGGGGAAGTGATGGTCCTGGGCTAGAGGGATTTCTAGCCTGTGTATGAAAACCTGGGAAACCCAAGCTGCAAAGCAAAGGCAGCTTGTGCCTTAAGAATCTGCCAGCCTGTTTATCACTCAGGATATGAATTAGCAAATTCTCACCCTACCTATTTAGTGTGTTAAGATCAGTTTGCATTTTTGTTTATTTACTAGGTAATTGGCTTTGTTCTGTTTGCTATAGAATCATAGAAGATTAGGGTTGGAAGAGATCTCAGGAGGTCATCTAGTCCAACCCCCTGCTCAAAGCAGGACCAACACCAGCTAAATCATCCCAGCCAGGGCTTTGTCAATCTGGGCCTTAAAAACCTTGAAGGAGGTTTATCACTTATAATCGCTTCAAATCTATCTTTTTTAGTTAATAAACTTATTTTATGTTTTAATCCAAACCAGTGTGCGTTTGACTAAGGTGCCTGGGGAAAATCTCATCTTGGTTACCACAAGTGTGCATGGTCCGCTTCACATTGAGGGAGAGACGGACCGGGTGTTAAACCCATATACTGTCCAGATTTGACCAGGGCAGGACGGTCCTGCTCTGGGGTCCTAGGCTGGGATGCTGGTGGTTAAAGAGCCTGCGTGTAACTGCAGCTGGGTGTGTCCCTACCTCTGTGAATGCTGGTGAAAGTGCAGGCTGGGGGCTTTGCAGCTTGTCACAGCAGCACAGTGTGAGAGGGAGCCCAGGCTGGTGGGTCAGAGGGCTCAGGGGTAGCACAGTTCTAGATGGCACTCCGGGGGGAATCCGTCACACTGCGGTGGAGTTTATTTCCCTGTACTGTTCTTTTCTGTGTTGTTAAACCCAGGCCCCAGGGAGCAGGCCGTGTCTGAGCACAGGCCCTGTTCCCAGGGCACTGTACAGGATGGGGTGCTGGAGCAGCTGCCTAGCGCCATCATGGCAGAGCCAATCAGTCACATGAACAGCGGTGAATTCTGGCTAGCAACGAGCTGGAGGGGAAACCAAACTCTCCAAAACCAATGAAAAGCCCAGGGCTGGGAACCCACCCTCTGCGGGCCGTGCCCACAGGCCTGTCTGCTTCGTGCTATGCTGCACGCTCTGGCTGCCTCTTCAAAGGGTCCTCCAGTGCTGACGTTCCCGTCCCCTTGTTCCTGAAATCAGCGCTGAACAACCCCTGGCTGCTCTCCGGCAATTCCATAACAGACGTTCTTTGTCTGACAAGAACAGCCTGAGTAGGAGAAGGACACATTTCAACCTTGGGCAGGGGGTAGCATAGGCAGGGGAAGGCTGTGCCTCCCCAAACAGCCTGGCATGGACCCGCTCAACTCCACCCCCAGACCCTTTTTCCTGCTTCCAGTTCCCTTCCCACTCGTCTGTGGCTGAGAGGCTGGGGCAGATGTCTGGGGCCGGTGCGCACAAGGGCTGGGGTTGGGGCCACGCCACGCCACCCGTCTGTCTGTCTGGCACTGGGGGTGCTCCGGCTGAGCTGCCCGCCCAGCACTGGGGCTGGGGGCCAGCGGCTGTGCGGGTGTGTGTGCTCCGGGCTCCAGCAGGGGAGGGGGGCGAGGTCTCGGGCAGAGGAGGAGGGACGAGGAGCTGGCTAGCCTCCCCCCACAGCACGTTCACCCACCGCCTGTTGGCACTCAACACCACACCGTGTGCTGTCGGAACCGCCCCAGGGATCCCCCCAGCTGAAGGTGATGGAGGGAGCGGGAGAGACGCTAGCAGAGGGAGAGGAAAGGGCTGGGTGCAGGCTCGGACGGGGTGAGAGACAAATAAGCATTTGAGGGTGAATGAAAACAGAAGAGCAACAGAGAAGCTACTTGCTCATTTCACTGCCCCTTGCGGGGGAACGTCCCTCCAGCCCGAGCTGCACCTGGGGGCTCGCTATGCGTGACCTGTCGCTGCCAGGCCCTGCCCCACTCCGCGCCAGGCACCTGGCTGCTACAGCCTTCCAACGGGCAGCCAGGAGAGGTGCCCCGCGACGCCGTCAGGGGCCTGGGGCTCTCCCGTCAGCGCAGGTACAATGGCAGGAATTCGCTCCGGAGGCCTCGCTCGCTCGCTGCTTCGGATGCTTCGGATGCCTCAGTGCAGAGGCTGTTTACATTTCTCACAGCTTATCAGTGCCCTGCCCCTGCAAGCCATGGACGCACCTGGGGGGCTGCTCCCTGCTGCACCACAGGGGCCTGGCCGTGTGCCTGCAGCCTGGCCCCGTGCGGCTTGTCTCCCCTGCCTGTGGCTGTGTGACCCAGGGGCTTCACCCGCAGCCCGCGCCAGCCTGGTGGGCCAGGATCAGTGCGGCAGGGGAGAAGTACAAAGGAGAGCCAGCCAGCCATGGTTTGGGTGTCTCTGCCTTGGCTTGGGAGGGCCAGGCCCCCTGGACAGGGCAATGCCCAGGGCTTCCCCAAAGCCCCCAGAGTTTTTCTTTCACACACTGCTCCTCCCACTGGCAGTGCCACTTTCTCGCACTGGTCCAGGGCCAGGGAAGGGGGTTACAGTGCAGGAGAGTCCAACGGGGTGGTGCTGGGAGGCCCTGGAACTGGCAAGAGTTGTCCTCTAACTTCCCGACGTCCTGTCCCAATCCTGACTGGCACTAGGCAGCCCAAGGGTCGTAGCTGCTTTTCACACCCTGCAGGCTCCGAGGTGGTGCCATGGCCAGGTGGAAGGAGGGGCCCCAGGGGGCCTTGCCCCAGAGAGCAGCTGGCAGCATGCGATCCCGTGGATGCAAATGGTGCTGTCCTCAGGCCTAGGCTGCCAGTCGTCTGCAGCGTGGTTGGGAGTGGCTGTCCCAGCCTGGGCTGAGCCCCATGTGGCTTCAGGCCCTGCCTTCTCTAGCTGTGGGTGCAGGCGGGAGCTAGTGCTGCTCCGAGCACCCCACCTTGCTGAGCCCCCTCTGCCGGAGGCTGGGGAGCAAGCCCATGGGTGTGACTGAGCTCAGGGCGGGTGCAGGAGTTACAGCATCACAACACCCCCTTTGTGCTAGGCTCAGCCTGTGTCTGGGAAATCCCCCCTGGTGCCCACGCAGCCCCAGCACGACCTGCCTCTGGCACAGACACTGGCTGCGCTCCGTACTGATTGGCACCTGGAAAGGTGGGTTGGCAGGGCTGTGTGTGTCAGATCCTGGGAAGCTCCAGCCAGTCTCCCCAGGGCCCTGCAGGATTCCTCCTTGCTGGGCACTGTGTGGTGGGGGACCCCAGCCGCTGGCTGGGCTGTGGTTGTCCTGGTGCAGTTAGGAGCCCTGGGCGGGGCGGGGGACTGACAACACAGATTGCAGGTGCCAGCTCGGTTCAGCGGGACAGCCCCACGGGAAAGCCCAGAGCCGAAGGGGGAGGCCTGCGTGCTGCAGAGCCAGGCAGCCATGGCTAGAGCTGGGGAGCCGGAGCTGGCTGGCCCCGGGGATCTGCAGTGGGGTGGCACTGAAGACAGCAAGGCGTGTGTGACAATCAGGGCTGTGTGTCTTCCCGCAGAGTGGGGGTCAGGGGGCCGGGGACCTGCCGGGCTGCCCTCGTGGGGCCCTCACTGGGGCTCATCACCATGATATAAGTGGAACCAGGGCGCCGAGCAGCTGCCGGAAGAGGGAGGGGCCCTTTCTCCATCGAAGCCCAGTCTGAGGCAGCTGTGAGAGCGATGGCAGCTCCCAGCACCGGGGGAATGCAGCTTGCTCTGCTGAGGCCTGTGTAACCCTGGGAACCAAGAAATCCCGGCCTGCTGCAGCTGTGCACACGCCCCTCTTCGGCCCCCCTGCCACCTGCCTGGCCTGAGCCGGGGCGTGCGACGCACGTTGGCTCTTCACGTGTGTTCCACGCTGGGGTCTCGCGGGGCTCGGCAGCGTCCTGGCAGCCCCACGGGCCCAGCTGCCCTGCACAGCCCAGCAGCGAGCCGGGCTCTGATTCGCAGGGCGCCGGCACATGGCTGCAGTGGCCCTGCTATGGGCAGGGCAGCCTGCTGGGGCCCCGTTAACACGTGTGCCGTGGGGCGCCCGGAGGAGGCACTGAGCGTGTTCGGAGATGCCTGGACCGAAGGCACCTGCTCTGTGCAACCCAGCCTTGGTACAGGACACCTGCTGTGGTCCTGGGAGGCTTGCCCAGCACTGTGCAGCACCCTCAGAAAGCAGGGCCAGGACACCAGCCCCCACCGGCACCCGCTGCCTGGGACTCACCCGCTGCCTGCCCCGACCACCAGGCACATGCCTGCTGACGCTGATCAGCCGTATTGCAAAACAGCTGTTCAGTGGCCGTACGCGTCCCGTTCCGCTAACAGCCCCGCCCGGGGGCGCCGGGCTGCCCCGTACGTGTCCCGTTCCGCTAACAGCCCCTCCCGGGGGCGCCGGGCTGCCCCGTACGCGTCCCGTTCCGCTAACAGCCCCTCCCGAGGGCGCCGGGCTGCCCTGTACATGTCCCGTTCCGCTAACAGCCCCTCCCGAGGGCGCCGGGCTGCCCCGTACGCGTCCCGTTCCGCTAACAGCCCCTCCCGAGGGCGCCGGGCTGCCCTGTACGTGTCCCGTTCCGCTAACTGCCCCTCCCGGGGGCGCCGGGCTGCCCCGTACGCGTCCCGTTCCGCTAACAGCCCCGCCCGGGGGCGCCGGGCTGCCCCGTACGCGTCCCGTTCCGCTAACAGCCCCGCCCGGGGGCGCCGGGCCGCCCCGTGCGCGTCCCGTTCCGCTAACACCCCCTCCCGGGGGCGCCGGGCTGCCCCGTACGCGTCCCGTTCCACTAACGGCCCCTCCCGGGGGCGCCGGGCTGCCCCGTACGTGTCCCGTTCCGCTAACGGCCCCGCCCGGGGGCGCCGGGCCGCCCCGTGCGCGTCCCGTTCCGCTAACGGCCCCTCCCGGGGGCGCCGGGCTGCCCCGTACGTGTCCCGTTCCGCTAACAGCCCCTCCCGAGGGCGCCGGGCCGCCCCGTGCGCGTCCCGTTCCGCTAACGGCCCCTCCCGGGGGCGCCGGGCCGCCCCGTGCGCGTCCCGTTCCGCTAACGGCCCCTCCCGGGGGCGCCGGGCCGCCCCGTGCGCGTCCCGTTCCGCTAACGGCCCCTCCCGGGGGCGCCGGGCCGCCCCGTACGCGTCCCATTCCGCTAACGGCCCCTCCCGGGGGCGCCGGGCCGCCCCGTACGCGTCCCGTTCCGCTAACGGCCCCTCCCGAGGGCGCCGGGCCGCCCCGTGCGCGTCCCGTTCCTCTAACGGCCCCTCCCGGGGGCGCCGGGCTGCCCCGTGCGCGTCCCGTTCCGCTAACAGCCCCTCCCGGGGGCGCCAGGCCGCCCCGTACGCGTCCCGTTCCGCTAACACCCCCTCCCGGGGGCGCCGGGCTGCCCCGTACGCGTCCCGTTCCACTAACGGCCCCTCCCGGGGGCGCCGGACCGCCCCGTAAGTGTCCCGTTCCGCTAACAGCCCCGCCCGGGGGCGCCGGGCCGCCCCGTGCGCGTCCCGTTCCGCTAACGGCCCCTCCCGGGGGCGCCGGACCGCCCCGTACGTGTCCCGTTCCGCTAACAGCCCCGCCTGGGGGCGCCGGGCCGCCCCGTACGCGTCCCGTTCCGCTAACGGCCCCGCCCGGGGGCGCCGGGCTGCCCCGTACGCGTCCCGTTCCGCTAACACCCCCTCCCGGGGGTGCCGGACCGCCCCGTACGTGTCCCGTTCCGCTAACAGCCCCGCCCGTGGGCGCCGGGCCGCCCCGTGCGCGTCCCGTTCCTCTAACGGCCCCTCCCGGGGGCGCCGGGCCGCCCCGTACGCGTCCCATTCCGGTAACAGCCCCGCCCGGGGGCGCCGGGCCGCCCCGTACGCGTCCCGTTCCGCTAACGGCCCCTCCCGGGGGCGCCGGACCGCCCCGTACGTGTCCCGTTCCGCTAACAGCCCCGCCCGGGGGCGCCGGGCCGCCCCGTGCGCGTCCCGTTCCTCTAACGGCCCCTCCCGGGGGCGCCGGGCCGCCCTGTGCGCGTCCCGTTCCGCTAACGGCCCCTCCTGGGGGCGCCGGGCCGCCCCGTACGCGTCCCATTCCGCTAACGGCCCCTCCCGGGGGCGCCGGGCCGCCCCGTACGCGTCCCGTTCCGCTAACGGCCCCTCCCGGGGGCGCCGGGCCGCCCCGTACGCGTCCCGTTCCTCTAACGGCTCCTCCCGGGGGCGCCAGGCCGCCCCGTACGCGTCCCGTTCCGCTAACGGCCCCTCCCGGGGGCGCCGGGCCGCCCCGTACGCGTCCCGTTCCTCTAACGGCCCCTCCCGGGGGTGCCGGGCCGCCCCGTGCGCGTCCCTTTCCGCTAACGGCCCTGCCCGGGGGCGCCGGGCCGCCCCGTACGCGTCCCGTTCCGCTAACGGCCCCTCCCGGGGGCGCCGGGCCGCCCCGTACGCGTCCCGTTCCGCTAACGGCCCCGCCCGGGGGCGCCGGGCTGCCCCGTGCACATCCCGTTCCGCTAACGGCCCCGCCCAGGGGCGCCGGGCCGCCCCGTACGCGTCCCGTTCCGCTAATGGCCCCTCCCGGGGGCGCCGGGCCGCCCCGTACGCGTCCCGTTCCTCTAACGGCCCCTCCCGGGGGCGCCAGGCCGCCCCGTACGCGTCCCGTTCCGCTAACGGCCCCTCCCGGGGGCGCCGGGCTGCCCCGTACGCGTCCCGTTCCTCTAACAGCCCCGCCCGGGGGCGCCGGACCGCCCCGTACGCGTCCCGTTCCGCTAACAGCCCCGCCCGGGGGCGCCGGGCTGCCCCGTACGCGTTCCGTTCCTCTAACGGCCCCGCCCGGGGGCGCCGGGCTGCCCCGTACGCGTCCCGTTCCGCTAACGGCCCCGCCCGGGGGCGCCGGGCCGCCCCGTACGCGTCCCGTTCCTCTAACGGCCCTGCCCGGGGGCGCCGGGCTGCCCCGTACGCGTCCCGTTCCTCTAACGGCCCCGCCCGGGGGCGCCGGGCCGCCCCGTGCGCGTCCCGTTCCGCTAACACCCCCTCCCGGGGGCGCCGGGCTGCCCCGTACGCGTCCCGTTCCCCTAACGGCCCCTCCCGGGGGCGCCGGACCGCCCCGTACGTGTCCCGTTCCGCTAACAGCCCCGCCCGGGGGCGCCGGGCCGCCCCGTGCGCGTCCCGTTCCGCTAACGGCCCCTCCCGGGGGCGCCGGACCGCCCCGTACGTGTCCCGTTCCGCTAACAGCCCCGCCTGGGGGCGCCGGGCCGCCCCGTACGCGTCCCGTTCCGCTAACGGCCCCGCCCGGGGGCGCCGGGCTGCCCCGTACGCGTCCCGTTCCGCTAACACCCCCTCCCGGGGGTGCCGGACCGCCCCGTACGTGTCCCGTTCCGCTAACAGCCCCGCCCGGGGGCGCCGGGCCGCCCCGTGCGCGTCCCGTTCCTCTAACGGCCCCTCCCGGGGGCGCCGGGCCGCCCCGTACGCGTCCCATTCCGCTAACGGCCCCTCCCGGGGGCGCCGGGCCGCCCCGTACGCGTCCCATTCCGCTAACAGCCCCGCCCGGGGGCGCCGGGCCGCCCCGTACGCGTCCCGTTCCGCTAACGGCCCCTCCCGGGGGCGCCGGACCGCCCCGTACGTGTCCCGTTCCGCTAACAGCCCCGCCCGGGGGCGCCGGGCCGCCCCGTGCGCTTCCCGTTCCTCTAACGGCCCCTCCCGGGGGCGCCGGGCCGCCCCGTGCGCGTCCCGTTCCGCTAACGGCCCCTCCCGGGGGCGCCGGGCCGCCCCGTACGCGTCCCATTCCGCTAACGGCCCCTCCCGGGGGCGCCGGGCCGCCCCGTACGCGTCCCGTTCCGCTAACGGCCCCGCCTGGGGGCGCCGGGCCGCCCCGTACGCGTCCCGTTCCGCTAACGGCCCCTCCCGGGGGCGCCGGGCCGCCCCGTACGCGTCCCGTTCCTCTAACGGCTCCTCCCGGGGGCGCCAGGCCGCCCCGTACGCGTCCCGTTCCGCTAACGGCCCCTCCCGGCGGCGCCGGGCTGCCCCGTACGCGTCCCGTTCCTCTAACGGCCCCTCCCGGGGGTGCCGGGCCGCCCCGTGCGCGTCCCTTTCCGCTAACGGCCCCGCCCGGGGGCGCCGGGCCGCCCCGTACGCGTCCCGTTCCGCTAACGGCCCCTCCCGGGGGCGCCGGGCCGCCCCGTACGCGTCCCGTTCCTCTAACGGCCCCTCCCGGGGGCGCCAGGCCGCCCCGTACGCGTCCCGTTCCGCTAACGGCCCCTCCCGGGGGCGCCGGGCTGCCCCGTACGCGTCCCGTTCCTCTAACGGCCCCTCCCGGGGGTGCCAGGCTGCCCCGTGCGCGTCCCGTTCCGCTAACGGCCCTGCCTGGGGGCGCCGAGCTGCCCCGTACGCGTCCCGTTCCGCTAACGGCCCCTCCCGGGGGCGCCGGGCCGCCCCATACGCGTCCCGTTCCGCTAACGGCCCCGCCCGGGGGCGCCGGGCTGCCCCGTGCGCGTCCCGTTCCGCTAACGGCCCCTCCCGGGGGCGCCGGGCCGCCCCGTACGCGTCCCGTTCCGCTAACGGCCCCGCCCGGGGGCGCCGGGCCGCCCCGTACGCGTCCCGTTCCGCTAACGGCCCCGCCCGGGGGCGCCGGGCTGCCCCGTACGCGTCCCGTTCCTCTAACGGCCCTGCCCGGGGGCGCCGGGCCGCCCCGTACGCGTCCCGTTCCGCTAACGGCCCCTCCCGGGGGCGCCGGGCTGCCCCGTACGTGTCCCGTTCCGCTAACAGCCCCTCCCGAGGGCGCCGGGCCGCCCCGTGCGCGTCCCGTTCCGCTAACGGCCCCTCCCGGGGGCGCGGGCCGCCCCGTACGCGTCCCGTTCCGCTAACAGCCCCGCCCGGGGGCGCCGGGCCGCCCCGTACGTGTCCCATTCCGCTAACGGCCCCTCCCGGGGGCGCCGGGCCGCCCCGTGCGCGTCCCGTTCCGCTAACAGCCCCGCCCGGGGGCGCCGGGCCGCCCCGTGCGCGTCCCGTTCCGCTAACGGCCCCGCCCGGGGGCGCCGGGCCGCCCCGTACGCGTCCCGTTCCGCTAACGGCCCCGCCCGGGGGCGCCGGGCCGCCCCGTACGCGTCCCGTTCCGCTAACGGCCCCTCCCGGGGGCGCCGGGCCGCCCCGTACGCGTCCCGTTCCGCTAACGGCCCCTCCCGAGGGCGCCGGGCCGCCCCGTGCACGTCCCGTTCCGCTAACGGCCCCTCCCGGGGGCGCCGGGCTGCTCCGTACGCGTCCCGTTCCGCTAACGGCCCCGCCCGGGGGCGCCGGGCCGCCCCGTACGCGTCCCATTCCGCTAACACCCCCTCCCGGGGGCGCCGGGCCGCCCCGTACGCGTCCCATTCCGCTAACGGCCCCTCCCAGGGGCTTCGGGCTGCCCCGTACGCGTCCCGTTCCTCTAACGGCCCCTCCCGGGGGCGCCAGGCCGCCCCGTACGCGTCCCGTTCCGCTAACGGCCCCTCCCGGGGGCGCCGGGCCGCCCCGTACGCGTCCCGTTCCGCTAACAGCCCCTCCCGGGGGTGCCGGGGGCTGCTCCCGACGGGTCCCCTCCAGCACCGCAGCACCAGGAGTGATGGGCTACACATGGGCACTGAGAAGCCACGTGGCTCATGCCCCACATGGGTGCTGTACCCCTTGGCTTGTACCGTCCAGGGCGGGGTGTGAGACGAGCGGCCGGAAGGGACAGGACTGGGAGTCAGGAGCGTGCGTGAAACTGGGCAGTAACAATCATTCTCGTTAGTGCCTGGCCCCGTTGTGCTGGTGCCGGGGCGGGGCGGGGCAGGCTCTGCCCGAGGGAGCTCACAATCAAAACAGAGGCCACATACAACATGCTGGTGAATGCACCAGGAGGGAGCAGCAAGGCAGCCGTGACAGGGCCCTGTGATTACCCCGATTACCCCGAGCACAGCGAGGTGGTTCCCAGCTGTCCCCACCTTCCAGCCCCCGCCCTCGGGGGTCTCCTGCCCTACACCTCATGGCATCATTTACAGCCGTGCAAAGTGAGGGCAAGACCAGGGGGCAGGGGCAGCTCAGCCCGGGTGTGGGTGAGAGCCCCTGGGGGCAGGCGGGATAGGCACGGTGGCCTGCCCTGGGTCAAGGCACGAAGTCCTGGCGATGCTCAGACAGCCCAGGGAAGGGCTATAGAAATGTCTGTAACTCCACGAGCGAGGCTGTATCCGCCCCCAGGCTGGGGCACTGAGCGCTGTAATGTCGCCCCAGCGCCGACCTGGGAGCGTGGCTCTGTGCAGCCTGTGCCAGCCACGCCGTGTGCCCTGTTTGTTTTAGGCTGGCAGAGGCTTGTAGCAGATCCATCCATATGCCCTGGCTTGGAGGTCGTGCGTGAAGGGGATTAACTGAAGCGGCTGCGGTGCTGGCACTGGCAGGGGTCTGCAGTGCAAACAGCAGTAGGTGACCGTGCTCAGACGGCTAATGCAGGGACAGATCTGTCGCTGAGTCGCATGGAGTCGAGCCCCTGGCACAGCGGGACAGGTCAGGAATTGCTTTCTAGTGATGCTATTCCCCGCATTCTCCATGGGGCCAGGCGGGCTCATTAAACCTTCCCGGCCCTGGACTGGGCTGCTCACAGTGCTGGGTCCCTTTATTCTGTGATTTACTGTGCGCTGGGCTCTTCGCCGGACACTGCAGGCCCTCCCTGGAAAGAGAAAGGAATTGTTAGGAAGACAGAGGAGTGGCTGGCCTGCCACAGTCAGAGAAGATGGGAGAGGGCTGAAGACGGAGAGCAGCAGACAGAGATGCCTGCTGGTTCTCTGAGCAGGAGAGCTAACGCCAGCGGGGCAGAGAGGGCAGGAGGCAGGGGCGAGGTGTAGTGCCAGGCGCTGGAGCCATACCTGGGAGATGAGCGTGGTGAGAAATGCTTGGTGTGTGGACTGGCTGTTGGGACGTGAAGACAGACTGTACTGTTTGTAGTGTGCCGGGGAAGTCTGGATGATGGTTGTGCTGTATGTAGATGGAGTTTTCTTTTGTAATATTAACCCCATGCGGGCTCTACATACTTGGAAAACCTTTGTGGACTATTTCTGGACCATGGGAAGGGAAACTGAGGCAGGCACACCTGTTGTGCTTTGACCTGTCAGAGGAGGGAACCCCAGGAGGGGCTGCCTTACGATCCCGTCCATCCATGAGTCAACTGACCAGCAGTCTGGAGGGGACAGATGGGGCCCAGGTTGGGCTAGGAGAAAGGAGGCCTCCTGTTCTGAGTTTTCCAGGGACTGAGGTGAGGGACATGATTTTTCCAGGGACTGAGGTGAGGCTGACTGGCCTGTAGTTCCCAGGATCCTCCTTCTTCCCTTTTGAAGATTGGCACTACATTCGCCTTTTTCCAGTCGTCCGGGACTTCCCCCGATCGCCATGAGTTTTCAAAGATAATGGCCAATGGCTCTGCAATCGCATCCGCCAACTCCTTTACCACTCTCGGATGCAGCGCATCCGGCCCCATGGACTTGTGCTCGTCCAGCTTTTCTAAATAGTCCTGAACCACTTCTTTCTCCACAGAGGGCTGGTCACCTCCTCCCCATGCTGTGATGCCCAGTGCAGCAGTCTGGGAGCTGACCTTGTTCTTGAAGACAGAGGCAAAAAAAGCGTTGAGTACATTAGCTTCTTCCACATCCTCTGTCACTAGGTTGCCTCCCTCATTCAGTAAGGGACCCACACTTTCCTTGACTTTTTTCTTCTTGCTAACATACCTGAAGAAACCCTTTTTGTTACTCTTAACATCTCTTGCTAGCTGCAACTCCAAGTGTGATTTGGCCTTCCTGATTTCACTCCTGCATGCCTGAGTAATATTTTTATACTCTTCCCTGGTCATTTGTCCAATCTTCCACTTCTTGTAAGCTTCTTTTTTGTACTTAAGATCAGCAAGGATTTCACTGTTAAGCCAAGCTGGTTGCCTGCCATATTTACTATTCTTTCTACACATCAGGATGGTTTGTCCCTGTAACCTCAATAAGGATTCTTTAAAATAAAGCCAGCTCTCCTGGACTCCTTTCCCCCTCATGTTATTCTCCCAGGGGATCCTGCCCATCAGTTCCCTGAGGGAGTCAAAGTCTGCTTTTCTGAAGTCCAGGGTCTGTATTCTGATGCTCTCCTTTCTTCCCTGTGTCAGGATCCTGAACTCGACCATCTCATGGTCACTGCCTCCCAGGTTCCCATCCACTTTTGCTTCCCCTACTAATTCTTCCCTGTTTGTGAGCAGCAGGTCAAGAAGAGCTCTGCCCCTAGTTGGTTCCTCCAGCACTTGCACCAGGAAATTGTCCCCTATACGTTCCAAAAACTTCCTGGATTGTCTGTGCACCACTGTATTGCTCTCCCAGCAGATATCGGGGTGATTGAAGTCTCCATGAGAATCAGGGCCTGTGATCTAGTAACTTATGTTAGTTGCTGGAAGAAAGCCTCGTCCACCTCATCCCCCTGCTCCGGTGGTCTATAGCAGACTCCCACCACGACATCACCCTTGTTGCTCACACTTCTAAACTTAATCCAGAGACTTTCAGGTTTTTCTGCAGTTTCGTACCGGAGCTCTGAGCAGTCATACTGCTCCCTTATATACAGTGCAACTCCCCCACCTTTTCTGCCCTGCCTGTCCTTCCTGAACAGTTTATATCCATCCATGACAGTACTCCAGTCATGTGAGTTATCCCACCAAGTCTCTGTTATTCCAGTCACATCATAATTCCTTGACTGTGCCAGGACTTCCAGTTCTCCCTGCTTGTTTCCCAGGCTTCTTGCATTTGTGTATAGGCACTTGAGATAACTTGCTGTTTGTCCTGCTTTCTTAGTATGAGGCAGGAGCCCTCCCCTTTCACGCTCTCCTGCTCGTGCTTCCTCCTGGTATCCCACGTCCCCACTTACCTCAGGGCTTTGGTCTCCTTCCCTCGGTGAACCTAGTTTAAAGCCCTCCTCACTAGGTTAGCCAGCCTGCTTGCGAAGATGCTCTTCCCTCTCTTCGTTAGGTGAAGCCCGTCTCTGCCTAGCACTCCTCCTTCTTGGAACACCATCCCATGGTCAAAGAATCCAAAGCTGCCTCTCTGACACCACCTGCGTAGCCATTCGTTGACTTCCACGATTCGACGGTCTCTTCCTGGGCCTTTTCCTTCCACGAAGAGGACGGACGAGAACACCACTTGCGCCTCAAACTCCTTTATCCTTCTTCCCAGAGTCACGTAGTCTGCACTCAGGGTCATTTCTTGGCAGTATCATTGGTGCCCACGTGGAGAAGCAGGAAGGGGTAGTGATCCGAGGGCTTGATGAGTCTCGGCAGTCTCTCCATCACATCGTGAATCCTAGCTCCTGGCAAGCAGCAGCAGAGTTCTCGGTTGATTGATCAGTTCTGAATTTGCCATCTTTTCATTTAACTGACTGTTTATCCTTGTACTATGGGACACCGTGCACTGGTGTGCCTAGTTTCCCTTCTCTAGACCAGTCAGGATTTTACATATGTTTATCTTGTCCCCTCTTATTCATCTCCAATCCCAGTCATTTCAATATCTCTTCCTAAGAGAATTTCCCAGCCCTGGGATCATTCTTGGTACTCTGTGCTGAGTCCCCTGAGTTCTGCGTCATCCTCTGTGAGGTGCAGAGAGCAGTGCTGCACCCGCATCCGACAAGCTGTGTGAACATTCTGTGTTATTCCCCGTCCCGCTCCTGATGCCATCTAATGTCACATTTGCCTAGTAGGACCTCAAGGACTCTGCTGTTCACCTTCATCCAGGATGAGAATCGACCATTGACTCCAACTTTTTGTTTTCTGCCTTTTGTGGCAGTTTCTGAGTCATGATAACACTTTCCCGCTCATCCCCTTGGTGACTTAGCTCCTTAGTAACCTGTCGAGCAGGAACTTACCAAAAGGCCTTATGGAAAGCTAAATAAACTATGTCAGCTGGTTTTTCTTTATCAGCCCATTTATGGACATGTGTGAAGAATTCTAATAGATCAGTGAGACAAGATTTTTTTGGCAGAATCCATGTTAGTTAGAGCCTGGTATATTCTGATCTTCCAGATGTTTATTATTCTATTTTTAATTATTGTTTCAACCCCCAGTTTCCCAGGCAGAGATGTAAGGCTGACTGGTCTCCATTTCCACAGATTATCCCAAAGCCTCTTTAAAATACAAGTACAACATTTGCTATCCTCCATCTCAGGTAGAGGAGCTCTTTTTACTGAGAGTTTGCACATGTTTTATACCTGCTCTGGCACTTCATACTTGAGTCCTTTCAGAACTCTTGCATGTACCATCCAGGGCTGGTCGACCCAGCAGTGCTAATGCTCCCTGGTACTTGAGTTCCTCCAGCCCTGTGCACTGCAAAGACCTTCCCATCAGATGTTATGGCAGAGGCTGAGGAAGGCAAGGAATCGAGATCTTACTGGAGCTGGCGAAGCCGGAGTGGGAGGAGGATGGGCGGATGGGTTCATCTCTTACACAGAGAGGTGATCGTTGACTGTAGATATAGGAACTTGTTGGCCTAAAACAAAGCTTCTCTTGCTGTTAAGAATGCTAATTGTAAAGGGGCATACAAGGTCAGACTCTCGGGTGAGGATAGATACGGGTGGCCATAGGCGCTGACTTACTCAGATCTCGGGGGGTGCTCGACCTCTGTTCCACCCCAGACCCTGCCCACACTCCGCCCCTTCCTCCAAGCCCCCACCCCACCCCACCCCGGCTCTTCCTGCCCTGCTCCTCCCCCCAGTGCCTCCTACATGCTGCTGAACAGCTGATTACGGCAGGCAGGCGGGAGGTGCTGGGAGGAAGCGGGAGGAGCTGATTGGTGGGGCTGCTGGCGGGTGGGACACGCTGCGGGGGGAGGTGCTGATTTGCGGGGCTGCCGGTGGGAACTTCTTTTTCTTCTTCAGTGCTTAGCCAGACAATCGGCCATAGTGATCGTTCGCCATTTGGTCCGTTCCTGCGCAACCGCAAAGGCTTGACGGCCTGAGAGTCCAACTTCGGAACAGACTTGATGAACCCATGTCATAGGGAGTCTGCCTCTGGGCCACCTCCACCCTCGGTTGGTGGAATTTTATCCCAGATGTTACAAGCGACCCGGAGAACGGCGTTCACCGGAACGTCTTGTGGCATCCTTGTGACGTGTCCAAAAAGCGCAAGGTGCCGCCTGTGGACAGTGGCCCCAGCAATCTGTAGACCTGAGCGACCATAAACATCTGCATTACACATGAAGTCATTCCACTTTATGCCCATTATACGATGTTGACATTTTGTGTGGAAAGCCTCCAGCTTTATCTGAGCGGCGTAGTGTCCATGTTTCGCAGCCGTACAACAGCATGGGAAGGATACAGCTCGAATAAATCCTGAACTTGGTTGTCATACTAAGATGATGTTGATTCCGTATCCATTGTAAACGGCCCATGGCAGATGTTGCGATGCCAATCCGAGGGAGAACCTCCGTGTGAGAGCTGGAGGAGCTGGTACGTATAGAACCCAGACAGCAAAAGCTGGAAACTGATTTGACAGTTAGGTCAAGTGAGATTGGAGTCGCGGGTGGACCTGGTCCTGGATTTTGCAGTTTTGCCTTTGACCATGAAACATGGAGACCAGTCTTAGCTGACTCCTCCGTATGCTGGAGAGCCGCACGAAACCACTATTTTTTTTCTGTGGGTGCTTCAGCCTCGGAGCACCCACGGAGTCAACGCCTAGGCAGGGGCCCAGAAATCTGTCTAGCTGCCCAGGCACTGGCTGGGAGACTTTGCTGTGGGCCTCCAGAAATTGCTCTTTATTTTATTTGCACTGAATATTGTGTGTGCATCAGTCCCGCCCATGCATGTGGCTGTGGGGCCAATTCATCAGGCCGACCACAGACGTTTCCGGACCTTGTAAAATGAAAATCTGCTCTGTGGTGCTGATAGGAGACCCTGCCAGCCTCGAGGATGAAGAGGAAGCCTGGATTTTCTGTCATTGCCTCATTGCTGCTTCTCCCCGGGTGCAGTTACTCGGGGATCTGCAGCCCGGGGTGGGCAGGGCACTGGCTGGGTTTGGATCAGGCTCCGTTTTGAGCTGGAGGTAGAGATGTTGCTCCCTGGGGAGACATGGGCAGAATGCCCTGGGATTAGGGATGACAGCAGACCCCTCCAACTCCTCCCGCGCTGGGCTGGAGGCAGAAATGAATTCATGGAGCTGACCGAGTGCTGGTGCTGACACCCCTTCCCGGGCATCTCCGGAAACCCTCCTGTAAAGTTTCAGACCTGGTGAGTGTGCTCAATCCTGGCTCTGAGTAAGATGGGGCTCTAACGCGGAGTTCCTGGTTCCAGTGCACACAGGCCCAACCCCATTTAACTCTCAGCCACCCCACACCTCCCCGGGCTGTTCCTTCGAGCAGAGCCCCAGCTCCCTGGCTAGCACCTTGCCTTGCTCGCTGACAGCTCAGCCTGCCGGGCCAGCGCGTGCTGCTCGGCACGCTCCACTCCCACAGACCTGACTGCTAGTCACGCCGGCCCCTGGTGGCAATGAGCAGGGTAAATGCTTGTCAGCGCCAGAGCTCCGGGCCCCGCTGGAAGGACCCTCGCAATCTGAATCAACATCTCCAGACTTGCTTCATTGCAACCCCAGGGATAAACTCCAGCCCCCTTCCCCCAGGCGAGTCTCGGACTGATTGGTGTGGACAGGGCGGCCTGCCAGCTGCTCCCCACCCCTCTGCTTCGCTGGCTGATCAAAGTGCAGCTGGGTAGATCCTGGCGGGAGTCCTGATGCCATTTAGATTTGCGCTGAGTCTCTCTTACATTCCCCAGCTGCTGGGTGCTGCTACAGGACGAGCGTGAGCCTCTCTTTGGTGGGCCTGGGGCTGCTCAGCCGAGCCATCCGAGGGCAGGGGAGAGGACACCACACCCCTGCAAAAATTAAATTGACTGGAGCCAGGCCAGGAAACCCCACTTCACTGAGTGCAGGAGAGAGCCGGACAGCCCCAGCGTGCAGAGCAGGCACTGAGCTTTCCTGCATCATTTATTTATCTGTGCTGGCCAGCAGGCTCCAGGGGATTAGCGCTTCCTGCCCACGCTGCTCCTCTTCGTGCTCTTCACAGGAGATTAAAGGCTCAAAAGCATCTTCCAGATCTTTCGCAGGTCGTGCAATGCTTCCATCAAGTCTGCTGCAGCCCCACCTGTCCTGCCAGGAGAAACCTTTCCCAGCTGGGAGCTGCTGCCTGACAGCACCAGGACCATGAAATTCAGCGAGGGGAGAACTGCAGAACCCAGCAGAGGACAAAGACTGGGCCAAAGGACTGACAGA
This sequence comes from Natator depressus, assembly GCF_965152275.1. Taxonomy (NCBI): domain Eukaryota; kingdom Metazoa; phylum Chordata; order Testudines; family Cheloniidae; genus Natator; species Natator depressus. Next base: position 106,326,469 of record NC_134241.1, read on the forward strand.
CCCTCGTGAGTCTTGAGCAGGGTCTGCAGGGACCTGCGGGCTGCGCAGCAGTGCATGGCTGTCATGACAGACCAGAGAGGACACACTCCTGTGCCTGCTCAGAGCAGCCCGAGGCCCAGCGATTGCCACCTGCACGTGGCTCACAGCCAGGCTGTCTCTGCCACAAGCTCCTCTGTTTGAACTGGGTGGGCACAAATCACTCAACACCCATCCCAGGAGCTTCCCACTGTTCTGCTGTTCCCCAGCTCCGGGCCTAGTCCCTCCCTCCCTGACTGCCTCCCCGGTGCCTGCCTTTCGGGCCTCAGAGATCGCACCGTCAGCAGCGACAGGGCCCTGCCCTAGGTCCGATCTCCACATGATGGGCCTGTCGCTGCGTGGGGTGCCTGGCCCTGTGTTTGAGCCCAGGAGTTGCTCCAATGAGGGTATCTGCCGGGGCTTAAATTCACACATAGTTTTTCCTGGAGCCCTAGGGGTCGGGGCTTCAGCCCTGCGGGGCATGCTGGGGCTCCTGCAGGTTTGCAAATATTTACTGGAGCTCCACTCTGGCTGGCTTCAGCTGAATTTACACACTGGTATCTGCTCACACTGCCCTGAGCGGAGAAGCTGCCTCTAAAGCTTCCCATTTTGCTCTCTTGGGGGAACAGGAGCTGTCCATGGCAGCTTCCCCCTTCCATTTGACAATCCCCAGAAACCCAACAGCTGAGAAATAACCTCCAAGCGCAGAGTCAGTGACTGCTGTTGCCAGAGGTACGAGGCACATGCCTCTGCTCAGCAGAGCCCCCACCCTGCTATGATGCCCGTCACTTGCCATGCAGGGGAAGCCAGAGACCTGTCCTTTGCTAAGCCTGGCAACCCAGGCAAGAGGCGGTGGTCACGCACGGAGCCTCGTTATGCCAACAGCATTGGAGCTGATGCTCAGAGCGCGAGGGTTTCTAGTGAACCCAGCAGGTGGGTTGTTTTTCCCTCTGCACAGCACAGAAGCCTGCTCTATGCCTGGCCACGCAGCCAAGCTACATGGACGCGCTGCTGCTGAGGGGTGTGCTCAAATCCTGCCTCAAAGGCCAGCACAGACTGGGACAGCCCACGTTGCTTCTTGTTCTGTTAGTGTGAAATTCATCCCTCTGCCTAGGCACCCTGTCGTTCCCGGGGTCAGTTTCACCCCTTCCACTTAGCTCTTGTGCACACTGAGGCCGGCCCTGGATGGCAGCCTGTGGTATGATGCACGCCCCTCGTGCAGGTCATTGGAGCTCGCACGCGGCTTTACACTGGGTGATGGGCATCAGTGCATGTTGCAGCGTGGCACTGTTCACCCCCCACCATCTGCACTGGTGAAATTCCCAGCTCGAGGGAGCCCTAGGCACAGATAGACACAGCCAGGCTGAGTTATGGCTGTTCGATGTCGGTGTTAGGTCAGCGGTCCCAGGACTTGTCAACGTTCTGCGGCATGAATGTCTTTTGTTCTGTTTAGACAGTGCCTAACACACTGGAGTCCTGGTGCAGGACTGATGCTCCTGGTGCTACCACAGTACAACTCATAATAACTGTACCAGGCGGTGCACCGACACCCAGTGAGAGACAGACCCTGCCCCGAAAGCTTACAATGGAGACAGACCAAACGTGGGAGGGGAAACTGAGGCACAGAGCTGGGAAAGTGACTGTTCAAGCTCGGATAGCAGGTCAGCAATGGAGACCGGATTAAAGCCCATGTTTTCTGAGTTCCAGTCCCAGGCCATTGTCCTATCCATTAGACCATGAGGTTTCACCTTAGGCAGGCAGATTCTAGCACCATCGCCCGCTGCTGCATGCAGGGTTCCTTTGGAGAAGGGCGTGGGACTGGATCTCAGTCCAGCAGAGAGAGGAAATGCTGGTAACTGTTAGTGTGTTACAAAACTGTAATTAATATCAGAAAATTTCCTATCTGCAAATAACTCAGCCCTTATGAAATCCCGATAAAACCATTTGTCACAACCGGTTCTTGCATGCTGCTGGCAGAGTGCCCAGACACGTGGGCAGTAATTGATGGCCTAATAGAATTTTAAATTAAGGTTTGTGTTATTAATTTGAGTCCCTCCAAGCCCCTCTTTGCTGGGAATAAATCCAGCATTTCCTGCCAGTCCCCAGGGAGCTGGGTGACTCCTACTGGGACCTGTTGGCCCTGGAATTCATTCCATGGCATCAAATGTGGCAGACATTTCACCTCCAGGAGGCCAAGCCCAGCCCTTGTCCCACAGCTGCTCTGAGATGGTTACCGCCCAACTCCCCGGGCGGCTCCTTCCCCAGCTTCCCAACACTGTACTTGTGACATCACAGTCGTTGCCGTAGTCACCAGCAGATGCCCTGAGCCCAGAGTTGTGATGTCACTGTGGGATACAGGTGGACAGGGCCAGCCCACAACATTTTGGCACCTGAGGCGGGGAGCTCAAATGATGCCCCCATGCCCCCTTGCTTGGGCCAAAACTTTGAAAGGTTTCAATTCTGCCTTCTTCCTGTTCTACTCCTCTCAGGGTGCTGCTCTGCTACCTACCCCAATAAAGGAGAATGAACAACTTAAAATGCCTTGTTCAAAAATTTTAAGTAACACTTAACTTTCAAACTCCTGAACAGCAAATAGAAAAGGAGGACTTGTGGCACCTTAGAGACTAGCCAATTTATTTGAGCATAAGCTTTCGTGAGCTACAGCTCACTTCATCTGATGTATTCAGTGGAAAATACAGTGGGGAGATTTATATACACAGAGAACATGAAACAATGGGTGTTACCATACAGACTGTAACGAGAGTGATCAGGAAAGGTGAGCTATTACCAGCAGGAGAGCGGGGGGTAGGGGCGGGAACCTTTTGTCGTGATAATCAAGGTGGGCCATTTCCAGCAGTTGACAAGAACGTCTGAGGAACAGTGCGGGGTGGGGGGGAAATAAACATGGGGAAATAGGCTTGAATAGAGACTGGGAGTGGATGTGTCATTACACAAAGTAACTAAGTTAATGGTGTCCAGTTTGCAAATTAATTCCAATTCAGCAGTCTCTCGTCAGAGTCTGTTTTTGAAGTTTTTTTGTTGAAGAATTGCGACTTTTAGGTCTGTAATCGAGGGACCAGAGAGATTGAAGTGTTCTCCGACTGGTTTTTGAATGTTATAATTCTTGACGTCTGATTTGTGTCCATTTATTCTTTTACGTAGAGACTGTCCGGTTTGGCCAATGTACATGGCAGAGGGGCATTGCTGGCACATGATGGCATAGATCACATTGGTAGATGTGCAGGTGAACGAGCCTCTGATAGTGTGGCTGATGTGATTAGGCCCTATGATGGTGTCCCCTGAATAGATATGTGGACGCAGTTGGCAATGGGCTTTGTTGCAAGGATAGGTTCCTGGGTTAGTGGTTCTGTGGTGTGGTGTGTGGTTGCTGGTGAGTATTTGCTTCAGTTGGGGGGCTGTCTGTAGGCAAGGACTGGCCTGTCTCCCAAGATCTGCGAGAGTGATGGGTCGTCCTTCAGGATAGGTTGTAGATCCTTGATGATGCGCTGGAGAGGTTTTAGTTGGGGGCTGAAGGTGACGGCTAGTGGCGTTCTGTTATTTTCTTTGTTGGGCCTGTCCTGTGGTAGGTAACTTCTGGGTACTCTTCTGGATCTGTCAATCTGTTTCTTCACTTCAGCAGGTGGGTATTGTAGTTGTAAGAACGCTTGATAGAGATCTTGTAGGTGTTTTTCTCTGTCTGAGGGGTTGTAACTTTTCTTGTCTGCATAGTAAACACTGGCATTTTTATCTGTTTGAATAATCAAAGTGGTGCTTTCCGTGCCTTCTTGGTTCAAAGATTTGAACTGCTTCCTGAAGGTCTACAGTCTGGGCCAGCTCATGCTCTACTGAGATGGTTGCAAGGCCAACCAGCCTCTCCTGTGTCATTGTGGAGCATAGATGTGTTTTTATTAACTTCAGCTTGGAGAAGATGCTTTCTCCACTGTTACAGGAAGTGTTAGAAGTATGCGCAGAGCAACAAAAGCATTTGGAAAAAGGGTGGTCGTCTTATTTGTGCACATATATTCCAGAACTGCCTTTGGAGTTGATCCTGCTGAAATGCATCTTGAAAGGGCTTTCAGTTCATCACCTAAATCACTCACATCAATATCGCGCATGTCATCATGTGTCAACACTGTCTCTAGTGCCCTGCATTGCTGGTGTAGCTCTTCTTCAGGTATAGTGTGGAGTTTTGGAATATCCTACAACATCCCAAATATACTGCTGTGTTCCTTGAGCCGCATGAAACGTTCTTCAACTGACTGTATTGCACAATCTAGCACCTGGTTAAAGAATTCAACTTTGAATTGTTGTTTGGGGTCTCTCATGGGATTATCCCCTGCCTCGTAACCAAAATGTCATAGTCTTCGGTGCCTCTTGTATTCTTGAAGGGGTGGGAAAATCGCTTCAGTGTGAAGTTCCTCTGCCAACTTCTGTGCACTCTTCAGAACGTTTTGAAACCCCCCATCTGACCGGTAAGATGGTAGGTCTGACTTTGCTTTGTCCAGTTGTTCCATTGCTCCAGATGTATCAAGGTCAACACCTTGGAGTCTCTTGCTTACAACATTTATTTCAAACAGTATGTCAGGCCACAACACTAAGCCACACAGAAATTTGAAGTGATGTATGTTTCCGGTGGTTCCATTTCCCTCTGACACTGTTCTCCCACGAACAGTTCCTGTCATAGCATTATCCTCCATAATGGCCACTATGGCACCATCTATCTTCCCAGTTTGGTGTTTGATAGACTTTATCGCTTCCACTCGACTTTCCCATCGTGTGGCACTCAGTGGTTTCAGTGTCAGGGACGATGTTCCCAGATGTCGCTTCAAAATTTGCCATCGATGAGTTGATGCAGAGAAAAAACCATAGATGCTTTGAATTACATTCAAAAATTCAGCAGCCTCACTAGAAGCTGATGCTGCATCACCGACCACCAAGTTCAAGGAATGAGAACTGCATGGGACAAAAAAAGCTCGAGGGTTTAACTCTCGGATCCGTGTCTGCACTGCTCTGTTCTTTCCTCTCATGTTGGCACCATCATCGTAGCCCTGACCTCTCCTGTCAGCTATCGCAAGTCCCGTCTCTTCCAGCTTTGTAAGAAGCACATTTGTCACACCAGCTCCTGTAGTACGATCAATGTCAATGAATTCTAGAAAATGCTCTCTGACCGTCACCATGGCAGGGACATTGTCACTAGGTTCTGCTGTTGTTACAAAACGCACCATTAAAGTCATTTGTTCCTTATGGCTGATGGCAGGTGGGCAGTCCAGAATACAGAGTAATATCTTGCTGACTTCAGCTCTGCCACAATCTTCTGTTTGACGTTTGTTGCCAGTAACTGGATGATCTCATTTTGAATGGTTTTCCCAAGGTAGTGGTGTGTGTACATTTCTTGGGTGGTGACTCTTCTTAGGCTATGTCTACACTACAAAATTAGGTTGAATTTATAGAAGTCGGTTTTGTAGAAAGCGTTTTTATACAGTCGATTGTGTGTGTCACAAGTGCTCTAAGTGCATTTAGTCGGTGGAGTGTGTCCACAGTACCGAGGCAACCGTCGACTTCCGGATTATTGCACTGTGAGTGGCTATCCCACAGTTCCCGCAGTCTCTGCCGCCCATTTGAATTCTGGGTAGAAATCTCAGTGCCTGATGGGGCAAAAACATTCTCGCGGGTGGTTCTGGGTACATATCATCAGGCCCCCCCCTTCCCTCCCTCCCTCCGTGAAAGCAAGGGCAGACAATTGTTTCGCGCCTTTTTTCCTGGGTTACCCATGCAGACGCCATACCACGACAAGCATGGAGCCCGCTCAGCTCACTGTCACCGTGTGTCTCCTGGGTGCCGGCAGACGTGGTCCTGCATTGCTACACAGCAGCAGCTCATTGCCTTTTGGCAGCAGACAGTGCAGTATGCCTGGTAGCCATCATCGCCGTACTCCAGGGTGCTCGTTTAGCCGACCTCGGTGAGGTCAATCAGGGCGCCTGGGCAAACATGGGAGTGACTCAGCCAGGTCATTTCCCTTTTAAATTTCGTCTCATGGTGATTCAGTCCTGCTGGCAGTCGTACTGCACCGTCTTCTAATGAGCAGCCAGGAGACGACGATGTCCAGCAGTCTTACTGCACTGTCTTCTGCCGAGCACCCAGGAGATGACAATGGGCAGCAGTCTTACTGCACTGTCTGCTGCCAACAAGATGTATAAAGATAGATGAAGTGGATCAAAACAAGAAATAGACCAGATTTGTTTTGTATTCATTTTCTCCTCCCTCCCTCCTTTGCTCTGTGAAATCAACGGCCTGCTAAACCCAGGTTTTGAGTTCTATCCTTGAGGGGGCCATTCTGTTTCTCCTTGATGCAAAGCCACCCCCTTTGTTGATTTTAATTCCCTGTAAATCAACCCTGTAAGCCATGTTGTCAGTTGCCCCTCCCTCCATCAGAGCAATGGCAGACAATCGTTTCGTGCCTTTTTTCAGCGCAGATGCCATAGCACTGGGAACATGGAGCCCGCTCAGATCACTGCGGCAATTATGAGCACAATAAACACCGTGCGCGTTATCCAGCAGGGTATGCAGAACCATAACCTGCAACAAAAAGTGAAACCAGGTGAGGAGGAGGCGACTGCAGCGCGGTGACAAGAGTGATGAGGACATGGACATAGACTTCTCACAAAGTACGGGCTCCTGCAATGTGCACATCATGGTGTCAAATGGGCAGGTTCATGGTGTGGAACGCCAATTCTGGGCCCAGGAAACAAGCACAGACTGGTGGGACCACATAGTGTTGAGGATCTGGGATGATTCCCAGTGGCTGCGAAACTTTTGCATGAATAAGGCCACTTTATGGAACTTTGTGACTTGCTTTCCCCTGCCCTGAAGTGCAACAATACCAAGATGAGAGCAGCCCTCACAGTTCACAAGTGAGTGGCGATAGCCCTGTGGAAGCTTGCAACGCCAGACAACTGGTCAGTCGGGAATCAATTTGGAGTGGGCAAATCTACTATCGGGGCTGCTGTGATGCAAGTAGCCAACGCTATCACTGAGCTGCTGCTATCAAGGGTAGTGACCCTGGGAAATGTGCAGGTCATAGTGGATGGTTTTGCTGCAATGGGATTCCCTAAGTGTGGTGGGGCAATAGACAGAACCCATATCCCTATCTTGGCACCAGAGCACCAAGGCAGCGAGCACATAAACCGCAAAGAGTACTTTTCAATGGTACTGCAAGCACTGGTGGATCACAAGGGACGTTTCACCAACATCAACATGGGATGGCTGGGAAAGGTACATGACGCTCACATCTTCAGGAACTCTGGTCTGTTTCAACAGCTGCAGCAAGGGACTTACTTTCCAGACCAGAAAATAACCGTTGGGGATGTTGAAATGCCTATAGTTATTCTTGGGGACCTAGCCTACCCATTAATGCCATGGCTCATGAAGCCATACACAGGCAGCCTGGACAGTAGTCAGGAGCTGTTCAGCTACAGGCTGAGCAAGTGTAGAATGGTGGTTGAATGTGCATTTGGACGTTTAAAAGCGCGCTAGCGCAGTTTACTGACTCAGTTAGACCTCAGCGAAACCAATATTCCCATTGTTATTACTGCTTGTTGTGCACTCCATAATATCTGTGAGAGTAAGGGGGAGACATTTATGGCGGGGTGGGAGGTTGAGGCAAATTGCCTGGCCGCTGATTACGTGTAGCCAGAGACCAGGGTGGTTAGAAGAGTACAGGAAGGCGTGGTGTGCATCAGAGAAGCTTTGAAAACCAGTTTCAGGAATGGCCAGGCTACGGTGTGAAAGTTCTGTTTGTTTCTCCTTGATGAAACCCCCCCGCCCCTTGGTTCACTCTACTTCCCTGTAAGCTAACCACCCTCCCCTCCCCACTTCGATCACCACTTGCAGAGGCAATAAAGTCATTGTTGCTTCACATTCATGCATTCTTTATTAATTCATCACACAAATAGGGGGATAACTGCCAAGGTAGCCCGGGAGGGGTGGTGGAAGAGGGAAACACTGGGGGGGTGGTGGAGGAGGGAAGGACAAGGCCATAAAGCACTTTAAAACTTATTGAATGCCAGCCTTCTGTTGCTTGGACAATCCTCTGGGGTGGAGTGGCTGGGTGGCCGGAGGCCCCCCCACCGCGTTCTTGGGCGCCTGGGTGAGGAGGCTATGGAACTTGGGGAGGAGGGTGGTTGGTTACACAGGGGCTGTAGTGGCATCTGTGGTCCTGCTGCCTTTCCTGTAGCTCAACCACACTCTGGAGCATATGAGTTTGATCCTCCAGCAGCCTGAGCACTGACTCCTGCCTTCTTTCAGCAAGCTGACACCACTACCATCTTCAGCCTGCCACCTCTCCTCACGGTCGTATTGTGTTTTCCTGCACTCTGAGATTGTCTGCCTCTACGTATTTTGCTGTGCTCTGTCAGTGTGGGAGGACAGCATGAGGTCAGAGAACATTTCATCGCGAGTGCCTTTTTTTCGCCTTCTAATCTTCACTAGCCTCTGGGAAGGAGAAATATATGCAGCTAGTGGAGGAAAAAAAAGGGAGAGTGGTAGTTAAAAAGACACATTTTATAGAACAATGGGTACACTCTTTCACGGTAAACTTTCCTGTTTACATTACACAGCACATGTGCTTTCATTACAAGGTCGCATTTTGCCTCTTATTGAGGGTATGCCGGTTTGGTGTGAGAGATCACTCATTCAGGGCCAGGCAACAGAATTCGGCTTGCAGGCAGCCATGGTAAGCCACAGTCTTTTGGCTTCTTTAACCTTTGTAACATGTGGGAATGGTTTCAGACAGCAGCGCCCTCATTTCCCATACGAAGCAGCCGTTGGGTTGGCCATTAAAAATGGGTTGGCAATTGAAAAGGAGGGGCTGCGGTTTCCGGGTTAATGTGCAGCAGAAACCCAACTAACACCCCCCCCAATTCTCTGGGATGATGGCTTCACCCCTCCCACCATGGCATGGCTAACAGCGGGGAAGATTTCTGTTCAGCCACAGGCAAACAGCCCAGCAGGAACGGGCACCTCTGAATGTCCGCTTACTAAAACCACCCTATTTCAACCAGGTGACCATGAATGATATCACTCTCCTGAGGGTAACACAGAGAGATAAAGAACGGATGTTGTTTGAATGCCAGCAAACACCAGGACCATTCGCTGCAATACTTTGTTCTGCAATGGTTCCCGACTACGTGCTACTGGCCTGGTGTGGTAAAGTGTCCTACCATGGAGGACGGAATAAGGCTGCCCTCCCCAGAAACCTTTTGCAAAGGCTTTGGGAGTACATCCAGGAGAGCTTTATGGAGATGTCCTTGGAGGATTTCCGCTCCGTCCCCAGACACGTTAACAGACTTTTCCAGTAGCTGTACTGGCCGCGAATGCCAGGGCAAATTAATCATTAAACACGCTTGCTTTTAAACCAGGTATAATATTTACAAAGGTACACTCACCAGAGGTCCCTTCTGCGCCTTCAGGGTCCGGGAGCCCGCCTTGGGTGGGTTCGGGGGGTACTGGCTCCAGGTCCAGGGTGATAAACAGATCCTGGCTGTTGGGGAAACCGGTTTCTCCACTTCCTTGCTGTGAGCTATCTACAACCTCCTCCTCATCATCATCTTCCTCGCCCCCAAAACCTGCTTCCGTGTTGCCACCCACTCCTTGGACGGAGTCAAAGCACAGGGTTGGGGTAGTGGTGGCTGCACCCCCTAGAATGGCGTGCAGCTCATCATAGAAGCAGCATGTCTGGGGCTCTGAACCGGAGCGGCCGTTTGCCTCTCTGGTTTTTTGGTAGGCTTACCTGAGCTCCTTAATTTTCACGCGGCACTGCTGCGGGTCCCTGTTATAGCCTCTGTCCTTCATGCCACTGGAGATTTTTTTCAAATGTTCTGGTATTTTGTTTTTTCGAATGGAGTTCTGCCAGCACGGATTCATCTCCCCTTACAGCGATCAGATCCTGTACCTCCAGTTCAGTCCATGCTGGAGCTCTTCGGCGATTCTAGGCCTGCATGGTCTCCTGTGCTGACGAGCTCTGCATGGTGACCTGTGCAGGTGAACTTGCCTCACTGGCCAAACAGGAAATGAGATTCAAAAGTTCGCGGGCCTTTTCCTGTCTACCTGGCCAGTGCATCTGAGTTGAGAGTGCTGTCCAGAGCGGTCACAATGGAGCACTCTGGGATAGCTCCCGGAGGCCAATACCGTCAAATTGTGTCCACAGTACCCCAAATTCGACCTGGCAAGGCCGATTTCAGCGCTAATCCCCTCATTGGGGGTGGAGTAAAGAAATCGATTTTAAGAGTCCTTTAAGTCAACAAAAAGGGCTTCATCATGTGGACGGGTGCAGGAGGTAAATCGAGATAATGCTGCTAAATTCGACCTAAACTCGTAGTGTAGACCAGGCCTTAGATGCTCCTGGAGCACAGCATCAAACTCAGCCATCAGCTCCACAATTTTAAGGAAGTTTCCATTGTCTGGCACATACAGCTGATCTGAAGTGCCATGCAGTGCTAGGTTTTGGATGGCAAGCATTCTCACAATGGCAACGAGCCTTTTCAGAACATTTTGCCAGTAAAGAGAATCTGACTCAATCTTCTCTTGATGCTGATCATCTATGGTGGCCTTTAACCTTAGTCTCATCTCAAGCTCTTTCCACCTATGAAATGCTCTCTGGTGATTTGCTGCCTTCTCCTGGCATGCCAGATTTTTAGCCAGATTTTTCCAGTCCTTTGTTCCTGTAGAACCCAGTGTGTCTGGAACATTAGACTGGAAGAGTTTGCAACAAAAACAGTATGCAGCATTCTGGGTTTTTGAGTACATAAGCCATGGCCTCTCCACTTTGTCACCATTGGGGATTTCACGCCAGTAATGTGCTGGATGGAAACTTCTATTTTCATTGTCTTTGGGGAACATGAAGTTTTTCACTTGCTGTGGCCCATGCAGTACAAGGAAGTCCCTCAGGTTACTGCTCAAGTGGGTCCACAGTCCCAGATCATCTAGACTTAAGGAACTAAACTTGGCAGCAGCTGTTTCTTGCGCCTCCACCACACTCTTCTCTGATCTACACTTTTCTCCAGCAATGTGCAGGGCTACATCCATTTGCAGTGGAGATATGGATGCTGCAGTAGCTGCCAGGTCACCTGCACTCTGACTACCTGGAAGATCAGGCCTCTCCTCACCACTCACATCCTCACTGGGGCCGGAAGGCTCATCGAGAACATTTGTGTCTACGTATCTCAGGAGAGCTCCTTCCTGCTTCGATAGAAAAGCTTTCTTTGCTTTCTTTCTTTTTCTGAATGCTGCCCCAGAGGGGCGTTTTCTTCTTTCACTCATGGCTGCTGTTCTGGACCAGCTATAGTGGCTCCCAGCACTCAGTTGAAGGGGACAAATAAGCAGACTGGTAGCAGGGCCTGAGTGAGGGAAGATGTCAGCGTCTTAAGGGACTAACTGGCTCCTACTACTTCAGCTGACTGCCTGCTCTCCTCAGTGGGTTCAGGGAAGCAGGAGGAAAGAGGAAGCTCCCCGAGAAGCTGGTGTTAATCAGTCCAGGCTCCTGGAGTGCTAGCGAGGTACATAAGAGGCTCCTCCTCCTCCTCTCTCTCCCTGCAGCTCCTGCTGCTTTCTGTGATTCCCCCTCACCTTGTCTCCTGCCTGCCTGTTCTGTCTCTTGTGCCCTCCTCCCTCCAGCCCAGCTCTCCCCCCTCTCTGTGCATCCAGAGCAGAGAGAATCTAGATGCACCAGCAGCAGACACCATTTTCTACACTCTGGGTCCTCGTGGAGCTCCCCCCATTCCCCCAGTCTGGCACCTGAGGCAGCTGCCTCAGTTTGCCTCATGGTAAGACCAGCCCTGTGGGTGGAGCTGATCGGGGAGGAGAAAAGCCCTTCTCCAGCCAGGCCCCGGGTTGGTGCTGGGTTGCCAGTGAGGAGCAGCTGGGGCGCTGACTTCCACAGGGCCAGCGGTTCTCCACTCCCTCCTGGCCTAAAGAACTGGACGTGAGCTGAGCCCGGAGCCTGACCAGCTGTGTGCTGGCCGTACACCGCTACCAGGCTGGCTGGGCTCGGGGCACCCTGCCTGAAGGGCCGAGGGAGGCTGGCAGCTCCATCCAGCCTGTTGGGGGACCTGCTTTGGGGCTGAAATACTGGGCTGAAATGGGGCTGGCACAGGGAGGATCCGCTGTATTGCACAAGACCTCAGCTCTTCTCCCCGGCCGCGCGGTGCGAGGTGCCCTGGTGCGCCCAGCCTGGGGAGGCTGAAGGGGAGCTGTTTCCTCTGGCGGCTCTGGGTCCAGCAGGTCAGCACCTCCTCCGGGAGTGGTGTATCTGAGGCCTGCAGCCCTCTCCAAGGAGCCCGTAGTCGCCAGGCTGGGCAGAGCAGAGCCATGGCCTCTGCACAATGGTGCTCACCATGGGCGGCGCATTAGCCCCTCCTTTGGGGAGGCTAGCCACTCAGCCCCGCCCCTTGCGCCCAAGGCCCTGCCCCATCTCCAGTCCGCTGGAGCCCCGAGTGCCCACTCCCTTTTCACAGCCAGAGGAGCCCCAGCCGAACTGTCCCAGTCCCCTGGCCAGCACCAGCACTGGGCTGCCAAGCCACCCCATGCCAGCTGCCAGTGCCGGGCCGCCAGCCTCAATGCTGGGCTGCCGGCCTCAGCACCAGTCCCCGTGCCGGGCTGGCCTCAGCGCTGGCCCCCAGTGCCTGGGCCACCCCAGTGCCAGCCTCCAGTGCCGGGCCACCAGCCGGAGTGCCAGGCTGCCAGCCTCAGCACTGGCCCCAGCACCGGGCTGGCCTAAGCGCTGGCCCCCAGTGCCGGGCCACCCAAGTGCCCGGGTCACCCCAGGGCCAGGTCACCGGGCCACCCCTAACACCAGGCCCCCCAGACAGCAGCGGAGCTGAGTTCCTGCTTGCTTGGGCACCAGCATGGGGGAGAGGGCACAGCGTGGGCAGGGCCAGGGCTTGGCCCAGGGGAGGGGTGCTGAGGACTTTCGCTGATGGTGGTGAAGTGCCCATTTGGGGCTGAGTCTGGTGGCTCTGACAGGCTGGGCTCCCGGCCAGGCTGAGGGGCTGCCACAGCAGCACAAGTGTGTTTTGAGGACAGTGGGTGTGTGCAGACCCCACAGCACACAGGGCTCCTGTCCCAGGGCATGGAAATGTTCGCACGCTTTGTGCCTGGCTGGAGCCCGGTGGAGATTCCCCATGACGAGGAGCCCACAACCCAGGGTTTGAGAGTGCTGGAGAGCGGGAAGGAGATGAGCAGTGATAAAGTGCAGGGCCGCTGGGTGCACTGAATGTGTTAGTGGGAGCAGCCCTTGGCAAACGGGAGGCCTGGATGCCTCCAACCAAAGGGAGCGTTGTTGGCCACATGCCTCAGAGATCTGCCCCGCGCAGGACTCGGGAGAGTGTATGGGGTGAGTCAGAGGGGGTGTGAACACCCCGGGTCACCCCCGAGGGCCTGTCGGAAGCCCCGGCGGCTCAGGAAGAATGGGGGTTGCCCTGTTCTCTCACTGATGACAGCCCCCCATCCTGCCTCCCTGACACCCAGTCCTGGCACCTGGGCGTCCTCTTCAACACCCCTCCCCGCGTCCCGCCCCCACCCCTGCCGCGCCATGTCTGGCTCCCCTCCATCGTTTCACCAGCCAGGCAGCAAAACGCTCGTCCATCTGTCTCTCCTCTGGCCTTGCCGACACCCACGTCACCCCTCCATCCATTCCAGACTCAGCCTCTGGCCATGTCGCCCCCTCCTAGTGGTGGGCATCCCTGCGGATTGCCCCTCGTCCCTTCTCGGGTCACTCTCTTCCGCCAGCGGCACCAGCCTGGCCCTGTTTCCCCCACGTGCAGAACTCCAGCTCGGAAAGCTGCTATCCGCCTGAGCAGCCTCGCCCCACCTGCGGTGTCGGGGTCAGGCCAGCCTCTGCCCTGCTCCCCTACCAGGCTCAGTTGCGCTGCCCGGGGGCCACCGGAGTAACGCCAGGATCTGCGTGGCTGCAGGCTCAGCAGGCTGATTTACAAGCCCAGCAGCAGAGCACACACCTGCAGAGTCTCTGCCTTCCTGCGTGTGCCTCACTCCTGCCTGGCTTCTGCCCTGCCCCAGCCCAGACCCCGCCCTTGCTCTGGTCCTGTCCCACCCTCGCTCCTGCTGGGACCCTCGGCCAAGGCTCCTGGTTCTGACTCTGTCTTGACTCTTGGTTCTGGCATTGGGACTCTGGCTCGGACCTCCTGCTCTGACCACTAGGCCTGACTCCTGCTCTGACCGCACCTGCTACAGTCCAGTCCCTGACACACGGTGCCCTCAAGGATCCAGCTGGTCAAGCCCTGTTTCAGCGCCAAAGTGAACTACTCCCCTGCCTGGAGGAGGGAGCTGGGGGGTATGCCAGACCACTGGGACTGGAGTGGGAGAAAAGCAGGAGGGTGGTAGGGAGTGGGGAGAATTGAGTGTGTTGACGACAGCCAAACAAACCTGTGGCCAACAAGCTGCTCCCCCCATCCTGTTGGTTGGCCGTGATGTCTGTTTCCTTTACCCCCGTCCGTCTCTCCCCTTTGGAGGGTTTGGAACATGCCTGGCAGGTTTGGCACTGCCGCAGCACGGGCCTGGGCTGTGGCGTTCATGGCCACGTGGTGCCTCTGACCGCCTGGTGGGACACCAGCGACGTCAGGGCACCACAGCTGGGAGCCAGCAGAGCAATCAGGTGTCTCTTGCAAGGCCCCAATGGGCCCCCAGGATCTCACAGCCTGACTGGAGTGCGGCAGTGAGCATGGTAGAGGCAGGAGGGATTTGTTAATAGAAACAATGGGTCAATTTTCAATTGAGGACATGGGTGGCTTTCCTGATACAACCGTGACCTTATTGTACCCTTCCTCCAGAACCCAGCACACCTGGCGTTTCTCTACCCGGGTGTGGGCCTGGCTGGTGGCTGCCGACTGCTGAAACCAAGGGGAGGTGGCAGGTGAGCTGCACGCAGGAAAGCCTCAAATGCTGCCTTAGGATGGGAGGTGAGTTGTTCTTATAAGCCAGGCAGGGCCAGACCTGGTCGTGCCTCATCAGTACTTGGATGGGACATGCTAAGGGGCACTCAGTGTCTTGCTGTGCTGGGCATGTGGGGCAGGGGCGCTCACTCCCTGAGTCAGTGCTGACCCAAACTCCCCAGCACAGTGCTACCTGGCTGGAAGGCAGAAAAGACCCCAGGCTGCGTCTGCAGACAGACTGCGGCATTATACCACCTGAGGCCCACCAAGCCCAGCAGCCTGCCTCAGGCAGAGGCTAGCACCAGCTGCTTCAGTGGAAGGTGCAGAAGCCCTGCAATAGCAGTGGAATAATCTGCCCCCCACATTCGTTCTCCTCCTGGTCCCTAATAGCCAGAGATGGGTTAAGCCCCACAGCAGTAGGTTTACTCTCCCTGCCACAAAATCTGTTACCACTAATACTGATACCTCTGGAGACAGTCTTGCCATAGAAATATCCAGTCCCCTTTTGAATCTTACTAAGGTCTTGACTTCGACAATTTCCTGTGGCCATGAATTCCACCAGCTAAGTACTCACTGTATGAAAAACTATTTCCTTTTATTGGTTTTCAGTTTCCCCCTTTAATCTCATTCCTCCTGCTTGTGTGTTGTGAGACAGGAAGAAAAAAGTTTCTGATCGCTTGTCTCTAGAACATACATTTTTATAGGCATTTATCATGGGCCCTCTTAGCCCTGGTCTACGCTAGGAGTTTAGGTCAAATTTAGCAGCGTTAAATCGATGTAAACCTGCACCCGTCCACACGATGAAGCCCTTTTTTTCGACTTAAAGGGCTCTTAAAATCGATTTCCTTAATCCACCTCTGACAAGTGGATTAGCGCTTAAATCAGCCTTGCCGGGTCGAATTTGGGGTACTGTGGACGCAATTAGACGGTATTGGCCTCCGGGAACTATCCCAGAGTGCTCTATTGTGACCGCTCTGGACAGCACTCTCAACTCAGATGCACTGGCCAGGTAGACAGGAGAAGGCCCGCAAACTTTTGAATTTCAATTTCCTGTTTGCATGGTCACCTGAAGCTTGCCACGCTGGCCAGAGCTCATCAGCAGAGGTGACCATGATGGAGTCCCAGAATCGCAAAAGAGCTCCAGCATGGACTGAACGGGAGGTACAGGATCTGATTGCTGTATGGGGAGAGGAATCCGTGCTATCAGAACTCCATTCCAGTTTTAGAAATGCCAAAACATTTGTCAAAATCTCCCAGGGCATGAAGGACAGAGGCCATAACAGGGACCCGAAGCAGTGCTGTGTGAAACTTAAGGAGCTGAGGCAAGCCTACCAGAAAACCAGAGAGGCAAACGCCTGCTCCGGGTCAGAGCCCCAAACATGCCGCTTCTATGATGAGCTGCATGCCATTTTAGGGGGTTCAGCCACCACTACCCCAGCCGTGTTGTTTGACTCCTTCAATGGAGATGGCGGCAACACAGAAGCAGGTTTTGGGGACGAGGAAGATGATGATGATGTTGTAGATAGCTCACAGCAAGCAAGCAGAGAAACCGGTTTTCCCGACAGCCAGGAACTGTTTCTCACCGTGGACCTGGAGGCAGTCCCCCCCGGACCCACCCAAGGCTGCCTCCTGGACCCGCCAGGCGGAGAAGGGACCTCTGGTGAGTGTACCTTTTAAAATACTATACATGGTTAAAAGCAAGCATGTTTAATGATTAATTTGCCCTGGCATTTGAGGCTCTCCTGGATGTACTCCCAAAGCCTTTGCAAAAGGTTTCTGGGGAGGGCAGCCTTATTCCACCCACCATGGTAGGACATTTTACCACACCAGGCCAGTAGCACGTACTCGGGAATCATTGTAGAACAAAGCATTGCAGTGTATGTTTGCTGGCATTCAAACAACATCCGTTCTTTATCTCTCTGTGTTATCCTCAGGAGAGTGATATCATTCATGGTCACCTGGTTGAAATAGGGTGCTTTTCTTAAGGGGACATGCAGAGGTGCCCGTTCCTGCTGGGCTGTTTGCCTGTGGCTGAACAGAAATGTTCCCTGCTGTTAGCTGCGGGGCGGGGGGGTGAGGGGCTAGCCACATGGTGGGGGGAGGCAAAATGCGACCTTGGAACGAAAGCACATGTGCTGTGTATGTAATGTTAACAGCAAGGTTTACCGTGAAAGAGTGTAGCCATTCTTCTAGAAAATGTGTCCTTTTAAATACCACTGTCTCTTTTTTTTTCTCCACCAGCTGCGTGTGTTTCAATGATCACAGGATCTTCTCCTTCCCAGAGGCTAGTGAAGATTAGAACGCGAAAAAAACGCACTCGTGATGAAATGTTCTCTGAGCTCATGGTGTCCTCCCACACTGACAGAGCACAGACAAATGCGTGGAGGCAGACAATGTCAGAGTGCAGGAAAGTACAATATGACCGGGAGGAGAGGTGGCGGGCTGAAGAGAGTAAGTGGTGGGCTGAAGAGAGTAAGAGGCGGGCTGAAGAGAGGGCTGAAGCTGAAAGGTGGCAGCAGCGTGATGAGAGGAGGCAGGATTCAATGCTGAGGCTGCTGGAGGATCAAACCAATATGCTCCAGCGTATGGTTGAGCTGCAGGAAAGGCAGCAGGAGCACAGACCGCCGCTACAGCCCCTGTGTAACCAACTGCCCTCCTCCCCAAGTTCCATAGCCTCCTTACCCAGACGCCCAAGAACGCGGTGGGGGGGCCTCCGGCCACCCAGCCACGCCACCCGAGGATTGCCCAAGCAACTGAAGGCTGGCATTCAATAAGTTTTAAAGTTTTAAACTTTTAAAGTGCTGTGTGGCCTTGTCCTTCCCTCCTCCACCTCCCCTCCTGGTGCTTCTCTCCTCCACCACCCCTCCTGGGCTACCTTGGTAGTTATCCCCCTATTTGTGTGATGAATGAATAAAGACTGCATGAATGTGAAGCAACAATGACTTTATTGCCTCTGCAAGCGGTGATCAAAGGGGGGAGGGGAGGGTGGTTAGCTTACAGGGAAGTAGAGTGAACCAAGGAGTGGGGGGTTTCATCATGGAGAAACAAACAGAAGTTTCACACCGTAGCCTGTCCAGTCATGAAACTGGTTTTCAAAGCTTCTCTGATGCGCACCATGCCCTCCTGTGCTCTTCTAACCGCCCTGGTATCTCGCTGTGTGAAACCAGCAGCCAGGCGATTTGCCTCAACCTCCCACCCCGCCATAAACGTCTCCCCCTTACTCTCACAGATATTATGGAGTGCACAACAAGCAGTAATAACAATGGGAATATTGGTTTCGCTGAGGTCTAAGCGAGTCAGTAAACTGCGCCAGCGACCCTTTAAATGTCCAAATACACATTCTACCACCATTCTACACTTGCTCAGCCTGTAGCTGAACAGCTCCTGACTACTGTCCAGGCTGCCTGTGTATGGCTTCATGAGCCTTGGCATTAAGGGGTAGGCTGGGTCCCCAAGGATAACTATAGGCATTTCAATGTCCCCAACGGTTATTTTCTGGTCTGGGAATAAAGTCCCTTCTTGCAGCTTTTGAAACAGACCAGAGTTCCTGAAGATGTGAGCGTCATGTACCTTTCCCAGCCATCCCACGCTGATGTTGGTGAAACATCCCTTGTGATCTACCAGTGCTTGCAGCACTATTGAAAAGACCCCTTGCGGTTTATGTACTCGCCGGCTTGGTGCTCCGGTGCCAAGATAGGGATATGGGTTCCGTCTACGGCCCCACCACAGTTAGGGAATCCCATTGCAGCAAAGCCATCCACTATGACCTGCACATTTCCCAGGGTCACTACCCTTGATATCAGCAGATCTTTGATTGCGTTGGCTACTTGCATCACAGCAGCCCCCACAGTAAATTTGCCCACTCCAAATTGATTCCCGACTGACCGGTAGCTGCCTGGCATTGCAAGCTTCCACAGGGCTATTGCCACTCACTTCTCAACTGTGAGGGCTGCTCTCATCTTGGTATTCTTGTGCCTCAGGGCAGGGGAAAGCAAGTCACAAAGTTCCATGAAAGTGCCCTTACGCATGTGAAAGTTTCGCAACCACTGGGAATCGTCCCAGACCTGCAACACTATGCGGGTCCCACCAGTCTGTGCTTGTTTCCCGAACCCAGAATCGGCGTTCCACAGCATGAACGTGCCCCATTAGCACCATGATGCCCACATTGCCAGGGCCCCTGCTTTGAGAGAAGTCTGTGTCCATGTCCTCATCACTCTCGTCCCCGCGCTGACGTCGCCTACTCGCCCGGTATCGCTTTGCCAGGTTCTGGTGCTGCATATACTTCTGGATAATGCGCATGGTGTTTAATGTGCTCCTGATTGCCAAAGTGAGCTGAGCTGGCTCCATGCTTGCCGTGGTATGGCGTCTGCACAGAAAAAAAGGCGCGGAACGATTGTCTGCCATTGCTCTGACGGAGGGAGGGGCGACTGATGACATGGCTTACAGGGTTGGCTTACAGGGAATTAAAATCAATAAAGGGGGTGGCTTTGCGAGAAATTGAATGGCCCCCTCAAGGATAGAACTCAAAACTGGGTTTAGCAGGCCGGTGATTTCACAGAGGGAAGAGGGAGGGAGGAGAAAATGAATATAAAACAAATCTGGTCTATTTCTTGTTTTGAGCCACTTCATCTATCTTTATACATCTTGCTGGCAGCAGACTGTGCAGTACGACCGCTAGCCATCGTCATCTCCTAGGTGCTCGGCAGAAGACGGTGCAGCATGACGACTAGCCATCCTCTTCTGCTGGCTGGAGGTTAAAAGACAGCGCACTGCCGGTAGGACTGAATCGCCACGAGATGAAACTTAAAAGGGAAATGACCTGGCTGAGTCACGCCCATGTTTGCCCAGGCGCCTGGTTAAAAGAGCACCCAGGACTATGTCGATGACGGCTACCAGGCATACTGCACTGTCTGCTGCCAAAAGGCAATAAACTGCTGCTGTGTAGCAATGCAGTACCGCGTCTGCCAGCACCCAGGAGACATACGGTGACGGTGAGCTGAGCGGGCTCCATGCTTGCCGTGGTATGGCGTCTGCACGGGTAACCCAGGAAAAAAGGTGCAAAATGATTGTCTGCCCTGGCTTTCACGGAGGGAGGGAGGGAAGGGGGGCCTGACGATATGTACCCAGAACCACCCGCGACAATGTTTTAGCCCCATCAGGCACTGGGATTTCTACCCAGAATTCAAATGGGCGGCAGAGACTGCGGGAACTGTGGGATAGCCACTCACAGTGCAACGCTCCAGAAGTCGACAGTTGCCTCGGTACTGTGGACACACTCCGCCGACTACATGCACTTAGAGCACTTGTGTGGGGACACACACAATCAACTGTATAAAACCACTTTCTACAAAACCGACTTCTATAAATTCGACCTAATTTCGTAGTGTAGACATACCCTTATTCATGCATTACTTTGATTTGATGTTGGAGTCCATTTGCTATCATGTTGCTCATTCACATGGCTTGTTCAGCTCTCTCTGAAGTTCTCCCAGGCCCCTCTGGTCCTGACTCATCTAAATAATTCTGTGTCAGCTGCAGATTTTGCTCCCCTGCTCCCCAGGTCGTTAATAAACATATCAAACAGCACGGGACCTGGTACGGAGCCTTGAGGCCCTGCTGTTCTCCTTCTGCTGGGATGAGAATTGACCATTTACTCCTATGCTGTTTCCTGTCTCTTTAGCCAATTTTTGATCCATGACAGTACTTTGCATCTCACCCAGTGATGACTTGGCTTCCTTAGCAGCCTCTTGTGCAGGGCCCAGTGAAAGGCCTTTTGGAATTGAAATAAAGCATGTCAGCCATTTCTTTATCCATTACGTAACTGATACGTTTAAAGAATTCCAAGCGATTCGAGAGACACAAGTTTCCTTTGCAGAACCCATGCTGGCTAGACCTTGCCAGATCATGATCTTCCAGGTGTTGCTATTCTGTTTTAAATGATTGTTTCTACCAATTTGTCAGATCCAGATCACCCTGAGACCTTTTTTAAAATATAGGTACA
Organism: Natator depressus; assembly: GCF_965152275.1. Lineage (NCBI taxonomy): Eukaryota > Metazoa > Chordata > Testudines > Cheloniidae > Natator > Natator depressus. The sequence continues at coordinate 106,347,427 of NC_134241.1, forward strand.
ACATTTGCAGCCCTCCAGTCCTCTGGAACAGTGTCTGGTTTTAATGAAAGATTGCAGAGTTTTGTTAGCAGATCAGCTACTTCGTACTTAAACTCCTTCACAAACTCCTTGATTTATATCGTCTGGGCCTGGGGACTGGTTTTTAAATGATCAATTTGCTCCAGAACTCCTACTTCTTGCATCTCAGTCTCAGAGAGAACCTCATATTTGGTCCCAGAATACAGCAAAAATGGGGTCAGATCTCCCCAACATCCTTGGTGTTGAAGATTGAAGCAAATAAATTATTTAGCTTCTCAGCAATGTCCAGCGCTTCCTTTACTGCTCCTTTAACCGATGGTGATCCAGTGGACCCACCAGTTCTTTCCCAGACTTCTTGAGTCTGATAGACTTAAAGAAACTTTTGTTTTTACACCGTTAGATCCTGGTTCTTCGAACTCCATTTTGGCCATTCTGATTTTCCTCTTCCTTATCACCTGTTGTGAGTTCTGCTCCTGTGTATTGCTTTGCAATGGTTAGATTTCCACTTTGAAGGATTTCTGTTTGGCTTGACTATTCTGGGGAACCTGCTGTTTACTCCTTGCCTTCCTGCTTCCCTTGTTTTGCAAGATGAGGGGCAGCAGAATTTGTCACCTGAGTGTCACGGAGTCCCCGGGCGATGCTCTGGAACTGCTCCCCATGAAGCCAGGCAGGACTCTGGGGAAGTCTCCTCTCGGGGAGCAGCCTGTCTGCAGGACACACAGCTCACCTGGCTCCACCTTCCTGGGTCTGACCTCGGAGCATTCAGCATCCTCTGCCCCTTCATGCGCTTCCCACAGCGAGTCCACCCAGGCAGAGTCCTGGGGAAGCCAGAGGGTCCTGCCCCCCAACTCCGCAGTCAGACGGGACTCTCAGCCAGCCAGTAAAACAGAAGGTTTATTAAACGACAGGAACATGGTCTAAACCAGAGCTTGTAGGTGCAGAGAACAGGACCCCTCAGTCGGGTCCATTTTGGGGGTCAGTGAGCCAGACAACCCCGTCTGCCCTTCACTCCATGTCCCCAGCCAGCCCCAAACTGAAACTTTCTCCAGCCCCTCCTCCTCTGGGCTTTGTCCCTTTCTTGGGCCAGGAGGTCACCTGATTCCTTTGTTCTCCAACCCTTTAGCTCTCACCTTGCAGGGGGGAAGGGCCCAGGCCATCAGTTGCCAGGAAACAGGGTGTTGGCCAGTCTCTGTGTCCAGACCCCTGCACACACCTGCCCTCTAGGGCTCTGCAACGATCATACACCCTTACCCCACCACCTAGATACTTAAGAACTGCATAGGGGAAATTGAGGCACCCCCACAATATTCAGAGCAAACATTAAGAACAGTCCCACTTTATCACACTGAGTAACTGCAATTTACTCATCCTTTAGCAGGATTCCTGTCCGCCTGTCCCCACAGTGCTGCATAACCTTGTTAAACAGCTATTGCATCCCACTCCAGAAGCAGCTGCATTTCAGTGGTGGGTGAAGTGAAGTGATCCCTGTACTCACGTGGTTTATAGTTTTGTAGTGTGCTCTGAAGCTTGCAAAAGATTCGCAGAAATGAATATATAATGATACCTGAAATGTGACAGTTTCACAATCCCAGAGATAAAATATTCACTCGTAATTCAACCAACAATCAAAATAGAAAGGAACCAAAGCCCACGGCTAAGCATTCTGTGTTTGGTGGGATGAGTCACCGCCATTAAATGTGTTCAGATAAAGACAGAGGAGAAGGGACTGATTGATTCACTCGCAGTGAATGGCAAGAGAGAGATGTCACTGAAATGCGTGCAGATCCCACGGGGCACAGGAAGGTGCGTTGTAATAATTGGGCGTACAAATTTCCCCTAATTGTGAGCTCAACTGTCAAATGTGAATGTAAATTGCTGAGATGTCACAATAACTGATAACAACCAGTGTTGGTGGGGAAAGGTGCAAAAGGGAGACGCGCTGAATTAGTCCCAACAAAAAGGCCTCCCGATAGAACTCGAGGACTCCGCCAAGATCATGCTGGGGGAACAAGAACAGGGTGGGACCAGAAATCAATGGGCCAAAATTGGTTTCTCAGAAACTAGGCCTAGTAGGTGGACGAAATAATGAGGCCATGGGCTGTTCCTGCCACCACTGCCTTCTGGGTCCTTAAAGAAAGAAACTTTGGGGAGAAAAATTGGCTATTGAAGCAAGCTGCACCATCCCGGATGCCACCCCCGTCTCTTGGTACCCTGGGCCTTCGTCCCCCTGATCCTGAGAGCTGTCCTGGCCAGACTGGGCGGGAGAGAAGGACCCAGATCACAGCGCCACCTCCCTGGCTCCAGCTGAATCCCAACGTCCCCTGGGACGTGAGACTGTCATACGCCCCCCCGCCCCACACACACACCTGGTGTGACCTTTTCCTTCCCCTCTTTGTTCTTTTCTGCCCCCCTCCTTTGCCTTCTGTCGAACACGAGTCTGGCTTAGCCGGCCAAGGCTGTGTATTGTGCACCACGGCTATGAGCCCGCAGCCAGACAGCGGCAGCTAGAAGCAGTGCCCTGAACAGCCCAGAGCTGGTACGAGTCTGCCAGGTCTCGGAGTAGCTGGGCCTGTGTTTCTCCAGCTTGGGGTGGGGGGGGCAAGTGAGGGACAGACGCTGCAGCCTCTCTCTCTGCTGCTCTTTTCTCTCCCCTCTTGGGTGTGTTCGCCTGGTTCTGTCGGCGAGGAAACGGGATCCAACTTCAGCCGCAGCAGCAGCTCCAGCCCATCTCCACTAACCTCTTCTCTTGGCCCGAAAGACCAGTGGTCCTGTCTTTAATACCCGCTAACAGACTGTCCAGCAAGGAGGTTTTTCCTTCTAAAAACTGTCTCCAGCTATAGGGAATGGGACCCAGGCATGTTGTTACACTGACAGCCTCACTCGATACTCCACCTGTCGAGTGCTTTAACTCCCCCCTTCTGCACCGGTGGGAAGAAGAGAAGAGGCTGTTTCGTGGTGTGTTTTGCATGGCTGAGGTCTCTGCATCCCAAACCCTCAGCCTGGCCTGAGGCTATTTAATGTCACAGTGGCTGGGAGAGAGGTGCCTGTCCCCGCTGCCTCAGGTCTGGGGCTGGGCTGGGTTGGGGGAAGGGCGCCTGTCCCCTGGCTGTGGCAGTTTCGGGGCTGGGCTCAGTTGGGGGAGGGGGGCCTGTTCCCCGGCTGCAGCAGGTTCGGGGCTGGGCTGGGTTGGGGGAGGGGGGCCTGTTCCCCGGCTGCAGCAGGTTCGGGGCTGGGCTGGGTTGGGGGAAGGGTGCCTGTCATAGAATCATAGATCTATGACCTGTCCCCCGGCTGTGGCAGGTTCGGGGCTGGGCTTGGTTGGGGGAGGGGCGCCTGTCCCCTGGCTGCGGCAGGTTCGGGGCTGGGTTGGGGGAGGGGCGCCCGTCCCCCGGCTGCGGCAGGTTCGGGGCTGGGCTGGGTTGGGGCCAGGCACGGCCCCTCCCAAGCAAGGGCCGGGATGGGGCCCTCGCTGCTGGTGCCACGGCAATGGGCTCTCCAGGAATGAGAGAAACCAGCACAAGCCTCCCCGCGTGCAGTCCAGGGCAGTGTCTCTCCTCTGCCTTCTCCGGCAGACGCTGTGCCGGCTGGAGCCGCTGCTGCTCCGCCCCAGTCTTTGCGGCCTGCAAAGGGACCCTGCACCCAGGGCCAGGCCAGTGCTCCAGTCAGCCAGGCGACAGAGACAACAGATGCATGGGGGATTGTACACCAGGCGCCGGGGAGGACGGGGTGCACCTTGGCCCCCCAGCTGGCCACCTTCTCCCCCGAGACAGAAAGCCGAGTGCTGGTAGCCTCACTGCTCTGAGCGCTGGTGTCCGCAGGCCTGTCGGGCCGACAGGGCGTGTGGGAATCGGAGGTCGGGGCTGGGCAGTGCTCTGGAGGATGGTGTGGACTGCACCCTCAGCAAGTTTGCAGATGACACTAAACTGGGAGGAGAGGTAGATACGCCGGAGGGTAGGGATAGGATACAGAGGGACCTAGACAAATTGGAGGATTGGGCCAAAAGAAATCTGATGAAGTTCAACAAGGACAAGTGCAGAGTCCTGCACTTAGGACGGAAGAATCCCATGCACCGCTACAGACTATGGACCGAATGGCTAGGCAGCAGTTCTGCAGAAAAGGACCTAGGGGTTACAGTGGACGAGAAGCTGGAGAGGAGTCAACAGTGTGCCCTTGTTGCCAAGAAGGCTAACGGCATTTTGGGCTGTATAAGTAGGGGCATTGCCAGCAGATCAAGGGACGTGATCGTTCCCCTCTATTCGACATTGGTGAGGCCTCATCTGGAGTACTGTGTCCAGTTTTGGGCCCCACACTACAAAAAGGATGTGGAAAAATTGGAGAGAGTCCAGCGAAGGGCAACAAAAATGATTAGGGGACTGGAACACAGGACTTATGAGGAGAGGCTGAGGGAACTGGGATTGTTTAGTCTGCGGAAGAGAAGAATGAGGGGGGATTTGATAGCTGCTTTCAACTACCTGAAAGGGGGTTCCAAAGAGGATGGATCTAGACTGTTCTCAGTGGTAGAAGATGACAGAACAAGGAGTAATGGTCTCAAGTTGTAGTGGGGGAGGTTTAGGTTGGATATTAGGAAAAACTTTTTCACTAGGAGGGTGGTGAAACACTGGAATGCGTTACCTAGGGAGGTGGTAGAATCTCCTTCCCTAGAAGTTTTTAAGGTCAGGCTTGACAAAGCCCTGGCTGGGATGATTTAATTGGGGATCGGTCCTGCTTTGAGCAGGGGGTTGGACTAGATGACCTCCTGAGGTCCCTTCCAACCCTGATATTCTATGATCTCTCGTCCCCAGGAGAGTTTCTCCATGCAGCATTTGGCTGCCCCAGGGGCCTGGTGTGGCTGGACTCACTGGAGGGCAGTAATTCCCCTGAATGGCTGTGACATGCTAGTGCCCATGAGGGGAGATCCCCTCATGCAGCCATAACGGTGCCCACGGCCCGGGCAGACACACTGCATGCCTGGTCCTGGCAGTGCCTGCGCCAGAGCGACTCCCCACTCTCCAGCCCCCCAGGAGCACGCACAGCCTGCCTGGCCAGTGGGTCATGCCGGGCACCCCATCAGCCCCGGCAGGCACTGCCAGGCAGCGGTACTAGACATGCCACCCAGCTGCCTGGCAGTGAAGGGGCTGCAGCCCCAGCGCTTCAGCCAGCAGCTGCCCCTGGGCTGGCATCTCCTGCTGCACTCCCAGCCCTGGCATTTGCTGGGAAGACCCCAAAGGAGGCTCCTTCCAGAGCAACGTGTGAATCACAGGAACCTCACTGGCTGGTGCATGATAAACTCCCCTCTCCTCCCTGTGCCGTGTCTGCGTGGCACCCGCATGCCGGGCCCCAGGCTGGCTCCTGCCAACGCTGACCTGGCAGGGGTGCCGGGGGGGGAGTGGTGTTGTGTTGGGTGCTGCATAGACACAGACCTGGTTCTGGCTCCAGAGAGCTCACAGCCGAAACGAGCATCGTCGTCAACCCCCCTGGCCCCGGGAGATGGGTCAGGATCGTTGTCTCCGTACCAGAGGGGAACCGGTGGGGGGGGGGTGACTCCTGGCCTGTCCTTGCACAGGGCAGGCTGTTTTTCAGCCTAGCACTGGCGGCCCCAAGCCTTTGCCCTGGTTAGTGCACCCCGCCATTTGTCAGTGTCAGACCCCCTCCCCCCTTAGTGGGGGGAGGAGTGAGGGGGCAGAGCAGGCGCTGCTTGTGGGGCTGGATTGCTCCAAGAGGAATGCTGAGCTGCAACTGTCTGCCAGGAAGGACATGGCGTGTGTGTCCCCCCGGCCCCCATGCAACGCTGGGGGCAGGGCAAGAGCGGAGCTGCCCTGCATGGTGCACAGCCAGAATTCTGCCCCACGCCGCCCCCCACGCCCTCGTGCACCTTCCCTGCCCCACGCCACCCCGCCATGCCCTCGTGCGCCATCCCTGCCCTACACTGCCCCCACGCCCTCATGCGCCTTTCCTGCCCCCGGCTCCCCTGCTGCTCCAGGGTGCAGCCTGCAGGGAGGTCTGGGCTGTGTGTGTGTGCGGGGGGGGCAGCTGGGCCAGCGTCCGTCAGCCTGATGCAGGGCTGGGTGACAGGCTGGGCCACCTTGCTCCTCGTGCAGAGCCTGGCAGATTGTTTCTTGGGTGAGTTATGACTTTGTCTCCCCCGGTGTAAATTGCCTGGCAGAGCAGCTAATGTTCTATGCACAGCCGAGGCAATTAGAGTGCTTAGCAAGGCAGCGCTGGCCCCCAGCCCCAGCATGCAAGTCAGGCCTGGGCCCGTCCCCACCCCTGCCACACACACCGCGTAAAGAGCGGCCTGCAAAACCAACAGCGTCAACCAAGCCTGGTGCTCCCTGCGGCCCTGCCTGTGCCCCGGGAGCCTGCCGCCCAGTCCCCCGAGCCTGCCACAGGCCCAGCCACTGGGCCGTCGCCAGCTCTTCCCGTGGGCTGACGGAGATGCCCCGTGCCGACACCGCCCAGCAAACCGGGGGGACAGGCCCCCCGGCAGCCCTGCCCGGGGACAAGGTGCTGGCGGCTCCGTTACTGAGAGGACCGGGAGTGCGGCTGCTCCCAGCCACGCACTGCACGCCTGTCGGCGCGACGGAGCTGGGGGGCGCCGGGAGCATTCCACGCCAGCAGGGCACGGCGGGCCCCCGGCAGGCCCTCGGCAGGCGGCAGCGTCTGTGTGAGCTGGGGCCCCACGGGACAGACGGCCCTGAACCAGCCTCATTAAGAGCCACTGATTTGTTTGCTGCTTAATATATTTTTCATTTCCAAATGTGTATTTCCAGGCTCCACAGCATGTGCAGCTTGTACCAATTAAGGCAGCCGCACACAGTGAGCACTGCAGCCCATTAATTAAACGTATAGGGAGAGACTAAGGGTCCACTCCATTCTCCCTGGCAGCTCTCGCTGGCCAAGAGACACGCTGGGTACTGCAGGTCAGGCAGAGAGCGGTCTCGTACTGCTGCACCCCCACATGTGCACGTAGACACCCCACAGCTCCCCCCATGCCCCACAAACACCCCCAAGAAACTCACCCACACCCCCAAAATCTCACGCACACCCAGAAACACCCCCTTTCACTCACCCACACCCCACAAACAGCCCCCAATAAACTCACCCAGACCCACAGACACCCCAATAAACTCATCCGTGCCCCACGAACACCCCCAATAAACTCACCCACACCTATAAACACCCATTTACGCTCACCCACACCCATAAACACCCCAATAAACTCACCCACACCCCAAAAATTTCACCCACACCCAGAAATACCTCCTTACACTCACCCACACCCCCAATAAACTTACCAACACCCACAGACACCCCCTTATGCTCACCCACACCCCACAAACACACCTACACCCACAAACACGCCAATAAATTTACCCATACACTGAAAACACCCCCTTATGCTCACCCACATCCACACCCCACAATTACACTCACTCCCACAAATACCCCTTTACGCTCACCCACACCCCACAAACACCCCCCTATAAACTCATCCACATCCCAGAAACAACCCCTTACGCTCACCCACACCCTCAAATGCCCCCAATAAACTCACCCACACCCACGAACACACCCACACCCACAAACATCTCCCAATAAACTTGCCCACACCCACAAACACCCCCCACAAATACCCCCCAATAAACTCACCCCCACACACCCCTTTATGCTCACTCCACATACACGCACAAACACCCCCCAATAAACTCACCCACACCCACAGACACCCCCCTTATGCTCACCCACACCCCACAAAGACACCCCTCCACACCCCGCACATCAGAAACACCTCCTCACACAACTCTCTCTGTCTCGCTCACACACACACAGTTTCTCTCTCGCACACCCACTCCAAACTCGATTCCATGGGACAGGGCTGGCATGGCAGGCTGGGTAAATGTGGCCCAAGGGTCTGACCCAGCAGATGCAGGGGTCTGTCCCAGGAAGGTGGGGCCCGCCCCAGACAGGGTTACGCTCTGTGTTTCAGGTTGGCCCTGCGTCCCTTTGTCATCGATGCCCATTCCCAGTCCTGGGGCAGGTGGTTCTGGGTACAGGCCAAGCCCCCTTGCCACTGATCAGAGCAGCCCTGCGGGGCTGGCCCTGACCCGGAGGCCTGGCTTGCTGGGGACTCCCCACCGCGCAGAGAGCCCTGGCTGGCTGGAGCTGCCAGAAAATCCTGCCCCATGCCCTGGCCGAAGCAGCGGCCCTGTGCGGAGGGAGCAGGCAGGCTGCAGAAGGGACGCAGCCCTCGGCCGCCCGCCCGGGGGAAACAAGAACCAAGCGTGTCCGACATCCCAAACCCGCCACAGGCCAGACACTTCCAGAGCAGCCCAAAGGGCCGGCTGTGCCCTGTGCTAAAGGGCTGATTACCCGCGGGGCATGCACGCCTGTGGTAATCTGGACCGGCCTGGCCACAGGGGCGGGTGGCTGCCATGGGTCAGCGGGGGGCAGTCTGGCTGTGCCCCCAGCAGGGAGCTGGGCTTCCCCGTCCCACTCTGTTGCCATGGAAATGACTGTGATGTCACAACTGCAGCATCCTAGAGAGGGGAGGGGCTGGGACATGAGGGACCCTCCCCACCGCAGGTGAGGGGCTGGAGCTTGCCGCATGCCCAGACGCTGGTCCCAGGCAGGGGGCCCTGCCCCACTGAGCAGTGTTATGTGTCTGTGGGCTCTGGGGGCAGGGCTGTGCATTAATGATTGGGGGGTGCTTTGGGGGTGCCAGGCACAGCTGGAGGCCATCGCTCCAGCCAGCCTTACCTGGCCTCTGTGCCCGTGGTGCCATCTGTGCCCAGTGAGTGCATTGCATTGGACAGCTTAGTGCCAGGAAGGGGATGCACCCTGTGGCCCCCAGGCTCTCCTGGGGCTCTGGGACCCTTTTCTACCTGGACACCCCAAGAGAGAACCCTCCCTCCTTCAGGGTCACCCTGGTGGGGGGTGGAGGACGCAACGGGTAGTTCTGTGTGGTGTGCAGAGCAGGGGGTGCCCTGAGGGGGACGGGAGGGGGTCACTTTGTTGGGGTTGGACTGTGCATAACCCACCTCCTTGGGCCTTAGCGATCCTGGCCAGCCCCGTACCAGGGGGCTGGAGGGGAAAGGGGAGCTGATTCCTACACAGCTCTGTGGGTGTGGGAGGTTGGGTCTTGGACAGGGCTCTGGGGGGCTTGGTATGGGGCAGCCTGGATCTGGGGCCTGCCTTGGGGCTGGCATTGTGCTGTGGCAGCTGCATCGCTCTGAGGACGTGCTGAGCTGGGGACCCAGGCATGGGTGGCGTGTGAACCGCCCGCAGGGGGAAGCTAGACCCCAGCCCCGCTCCTTCCGTCCAAGGCTCCACCCCTTCTGCCCGCCCTGCCAGAGCCCAGAGCCCCCGCCCCAGGCTAGTAACCCCCGCCCCGGAGCGCTGGGAGGGAGGGCAGCACAGCCCCAGCCCCTGGAGCTGGGCTGCAGAGCGGAAGCAGGGGCCCTTGGGGTGCAGCAGGGCCACACCTGGCTGTTTGGGGAGGCACAGCCGCCCCCAGCCTATGGTACCTGCCGCCCGTGGACCCAGGGGCAGCCCTTCGGAGCCAGGGTGGCAGGGAGCACTGAGGGGCAGGCAGAGCGGGAGGGGATGTCAGGCTTTCTGGGCACGCAGCGTCTCGGCCTGCAGGGACCCGGCTCTGAATTCATGCTGCTCAGGGCAAGGAGAGCAGCTCAACACCCCTGTGCCCCCAGCTAGCTGCTTTCTGGGTGGCCTCAGGTGCGTGTGCGGGGCAGGAGCCTGAGTGGGTGACCCCAGCCTAGTGCTCAGGCCAGCCCGATGCACGGCAGGGCTGGGGGTGCCCAGTTTGCAGCTGCCCCCCAGGTCTCCTGGTCCAGAGTGGGTCTGCCAGAGCGGGTGCGGCGGGGCTAACCTGGGCCTGGTGTTGCGGTAATGACCCTGCTGAACTGCGTGGGCCCTGCCCGCACCGACGCCAGCCCCTTCTGGTTGTGGTGGGGCTCCTGCTCCGTGGCCACGCTGCAGCCCAGGTTATTTCTGGCCTGCTTGGCCCACTGGCCAGTCCCTGCGCTGGGAGCGGGCAGAGGTGATGCCTGTCATGCCCCAGCCATGCCCCCCATTCTGCTGGGGTGAAGGGCCCATAATGGGCTCCCTGACCCGGGACCACTCAGACAGAGCAGCTTCCAGGCACCACGGCCTCATCCTCATGCTGGCTGATCTGGGGGCTGCTGCTTGTGCGGGAAGCCCTGACCCGTGGCACTGCTTCCAGGGGAGAGCAGCCTGGACCGGCATTTCCATGGCAGCCTGGAGCTGGACGGTCCTCACCGGGAGTTGGCTCTTCTGCAGATACGTTGCCTCCGATCTGGAGCCAGCGGGGCTGGGAGGGGACCAATGCAGCTGCTCCGCTGTGTGTCCGGGGTGCTGCTCAGCAGAGACAGATGGCCGGACCCGCCAATGGGGGGGCAGAGTGAGGGCAGCGGCTTCAGCCGATGTTACTGAGCATGCTCAGGACAAGCGAAGCAGCAGCTCTGGGGAGCTGTCAAGGTTCCTTCCCCACTCTGAACTCTAGGGTACAGATGTGGGGACCTGCATGAAAACCCCCTAAGCTTATTCTTACCAGCTTAGGTTAAAACTTCCCCAAGGTACAAACTATTTTACCTTTTGTCCCTGGACCTTATTGCTGCCACCACCAAGCGTCTAACACATATATAACAGCGAAAGAGCCCGCTTGGAAACGTCTTTTCCCCCCAAATCCCCCCAAGCCCTACACCCCCTTTCCTGGGGAAGGCTTGATAAAAATCCTCACCAATTTGCATAGGTGAACATAGACCCAAAACCCTTGGATCTTAAGAACAATGAAAAAGCAATCAGGTTCTTAAAAGAAGAATTTTAATTGAAGAAAAGGTAAAAGATCTGATCTGAGCTGTAAAATCAGGATGGTAAATACCTTACAGGGTAATCAGATTCAAAACACAGAGAATCCCTCTCGGCAAAACCCTAAGTTACAAAAAGACACAAAAACAGGAATATCCATTCCCTCCAGCACAACTTAATTTCTCAGCCATTTAGAGAAATCATAATCTAACTCATATCTAGCTAGATTTCTTACTAAGTTCTAAGACTCCATTCCTGTTCTGTCCCCGGCAAAAGCATCACACAGGCAGAGAGAACCTTTGTTTCTCCCCCCTCCAGCTTTGAAAGCATCTTGTCTCCTCATTGGTCATTTTGGTCAGGTGCCAGCGAGGTTATCCTAGCTTCTTAACCCTTTACAGGTGAAAGGGTTTTTCCTCTGGCCAGGAGGGATTTTACAGGTGTTTACCCTTCCCTTTATATTTATGACAGATCCTGACAGCTGCACCCGCCATGAGCGTGTAAATAACAGCCCCGGAGGAGCCTGGTGCATGCTAAGGGCTGGCTGCAGTGCCCTGGCCTCTGCATTCAGTCCAGCCGGACAGGCGGGAATCTCCAGCATCGGGAATGGCCGTGCCTCTCACCGGCTTTGGCAGGGTCTCTCAGGAGCCTGCAGCCAGCCTGTTTCTGCACCAGCATATGCTCCCCACATAAGCATCGACTGTGGGCTTTGCTCCTGAGTGCTGGGCATCACAGGCAGGTTGTCAGTGCCAGGGGGGCTGTGCTGGTCCAGTTAGCGCTGAGCTGGCTAGGTCAGCGCCCCCTTCGCCCTGCCTGGCCTGTGCCCTCCCTCCCACTCCACACATGGGGGCAGGGTCTCCGCCTTTGGCGAGCAGCACGGCTCATTCCTTTCGCAAGAGCTGCCTAGGCTGCTGGTAACATCTCATCCGGCTCTTCTGCTGGCTGCGTGTTCCTGGCCCTACGTCATTCCCAGCTGCAGCCACCTATCCCTCCCTGGCCTGCTCCCGCTGGAGCAGTGCATGCTTCCCCCATTGCAGCTCCTGTGCAGTGGATCATATGCTGCCTAGCCACCCCCCACCCCATCTGAGCCCCCGAGCCGTACACTGCCACCGGCACCATCTGCCCCTCGGGGCTGCCCGGGCCATACACTGTCACTAGCGCTAACTCCTCCCTCTGTCTGGGCCCCCTGGCCAGGCCATATACTGCCAGTGACGGTAACTCATCCCCTCCTGCCCCATCTGGGCCCCCCCATGCCATATGCTGCCACTGGCACTAACCTGCCCCCACCCTCCACCCCACCTGGGCCCCAGGCCATGCGCTGCTGCACGCCAACAGGGTTTGCTGAGGGGTTTGGTGGAGCCCCGTGGGCAGCTCTGTGTTGGTTTCAGGACCTGTCATTCTTCAGGCGCAGCCGTGGGGGCACCAGGACCCACGGACTCAGGCACATTCGGGAGGGAGGCTGGCTCAGCTGGGTGCTAGCCTAGCTCTGGGAATTCCCTTCTGTGCCGCAGGCGCCCTGGGTGACGCGGGGACTCACGCCCGCTGGCTGGTACATCCACGCTGCAACTGGGGGCTCGCCTCCCAGCCCGGGCCCACTGGCTTGTGCGGGCACTGTGCGCTGGGTGCTCAGCTGAGCCATGCGGATGCTCTCGAGCCCCGGGGCGGTGGGAGAGGGAGGGGATGGTGGAGCTCCAGCCTGATGCTCCTCTGAGAGTCTAGTGTGGGCCCTGCCAGGCCTGCCCGTGGGCCCAGGCTGGGAGGCTCGTGGCCAGCTGCAGTGTAGACATAACCTGTGGGTCTCCGTGCTGTGTGTAATGAGGGACAACTGCCCTGCCCAGCTCGCGGGGGACGGGGGATAGGTCTCAGAGAGAGGGGCTGTGTCGTCTCTCCTCTGCAGGCAGCAGTAGGCACCAGCAGGGCATGCTTCCCCCATTGCGGGGCACCACAGGCTGCATGTTGGCTGGATGCCCCGGGGATGCCCCAGCAACTAGCTTGTATGTGGGAGAGGAGTGCCCAGCGCGGCCTCCTGCAGGGTCCTCCGTGCCCCAGTGGGAGCGACTGCCCTGCGCTCCTGTGCCCCTGTGCCCGGGTCCCGGGGGGCTGCTGCTGCAGTGCTCCATGCCCCAGGCTGTGCCCGCTGCAGGCCAGCTGGCGCCGGGGCGTGTGAACCAGCCCTGCGGGTGGCTTGGGCAGCTCAGCCTCCGCTGTTGACGCGACAGCTCTCTGCGCAGGGCCCAGCTTTTACTGTCTTGTTGCTTTTGATTTAGCCCCTGTGCCGTAAACTAGAAGCTACAGTTTCGGGAGCATCTGCATTTTAATTAGTAATTACCGAGGCAGCAGTGCCGGCTCCTGCCCAGCTGCTGCCTCCTTCCTCCGGCTCCGGGGCCACCCCAGCTGCGCGGGAGAGCGGGGCGAGGGCAGGGTTTGGGTCCAGCCCGCAGGGCAGGCAGCTCGGCCCGTGCCCTGGGCACCCCAGCCACGGTGCTCCCTCTCCCGCGGGGGGGCCCTGGCAGAGGGCAGCCCAGCTCCTGGCGTGCCAGGCCCTGGAGACACAGAGGCTGTTTGGTAGCCCCCCCTTCCCCACTCCCAACCTGACTGCTGCTGCGGGGGGGGGCAGAGACTGGGCCTGAGGGAGACAATCTGCCCGTGAGCTCTCAAAGGCTCCTGGGTGTGGGGCGGGAGGCCGAGAGATTCAGGGGGTGAGGCAGAGACAGTTCTGTATTCAACCCCCCAGAATACAGCCTTCAGATGGGTTTGTGGGGGGAGCCATGTCACCTTCCCCAGCCCCGTGCCCCCAGGGTCTGTGGGAGGAGCCATGTCACCTTCCCCGCTTCCCAGAGCCCTTCCCCCCACTCACTACATTCCCCCTCCCTCGGTGGCTCGCTCTCCCCCACCCTCACTCACTTTCATTGGGCTGGGGCAGGGGGTTGGGGTGCGGGAGGGGATGAGGGCTCTAAATGGGGGTGTGGGCTCTGGGGTGGGGCCAGAAATGAGGGGTTCAGGGTGCGGGTGGGGGCTCTGGGCTGGGGCAGAGAGTTGGGATGTAGGAGGGGGTGAGGGCTGTGGGGTGGGGCCAGGAATGAGGGGTTTGGGGTGCAGCAGGCTGGGGGTGGGGCTGAGGGATTTGGAGTGTGGGAAGGGGCTGCGGGTTGAGGCAGGGGGTTGAGGTGCAGGAGGGGATGGGGGCTCTGGGCTGGGGGTGCAGGTGGGGGCTCTGGGTTTGGGGGGGCTCAGGGCTGGGGTGCAGGAGGGGATGGGGGCTCTGGGCTGGGGGTGCAGGTGGGGGCTCTGGGTTTGGAGGGGCTCAGGGCTGGGGTGCAGGCGGGGATGGGGGCTCTGGGCTGGGGGTGCAGGCTCTGGGATGGGGCCAGGGATGAGGGGTTTGGGCTGCAGGAGGGGGCTCTGGGTTTGGAGGGGCTCAGGGCTGGGCTTGGGGGTTGGGGCATGGGCTTAGCTTGGTCAGCGGCGCAGTGGGGCTAAGGCAGGCTGCCTGCCTGTCCTGGCTCTGTGCTGCACTCCGGAAATGCCCAGCAGGTCCGGCTCCTAGGTGCGGCGGGGGCAGGAGGCTTCACAGTGCACACTGCTCTCACCTGCAGGCACCGCCCACGCAGCTCAGCCAATGGGAGTGTGGAGCTGGTGCTCTGGCAGGGGCAGCGTGCGGAGCCTCATGGCCCCCCTGCCTAGGAGCCGGACCTGCTGGCCGCTTCCGGGGCGCAGCGCGGTGCCCCAGGACAGGTAGGAACTCGCCTGCCTTAGCCCCGCAGCACTGCTGACCGAGCTTGTAACGGGGGCTGGTATCATAGCTGTGTACAGGCTAATGACTCTAGCTGGCGAAGGTCCGTATCTCCAGCAGCGCTCGCTGGCGGGTGGTTACAGATTGCAGTGCTGTGTGTCCCCTGCGGTGCAGGCTGCATGGAGCCACTGCAGGAAGCTGCCACAGGCTCTTAGCTCCTTTGCAGCAGACGGTGAGGTGCTGAGACCTGCTGGTGGGATGTTTGGAGACCTCCCTCGTGCCTGTGGCTTTTTGGGGGTCCTGGCTCTGGGTGATAAATGCATCTGCTTCCCACAGCAGAGTCAGCCCTGGAAACGCTCAACCTGCCTATGCTACCCCTCTGGCTGCCAGCTGGGAGCGCTCCACCTCTGCGGGCTCCAGGTGGGTCCCCAGTGGCTGCTGCACGAGCTTCAGGGTGACTCCCAGGAAACCAGAACCCACCCAAGGGTGCCGTGGCAGGAGGAGCCAGCTTAGCACCTGGGGCCCCCCATCCCCTCCAAACAGAGGCTGCTGTCGCGTCGCTGTGGGGGCCAGGAGGCTGCTGAGCCCCTCTGCAGTGGGACGGCATCCCAGCAGCCCTGAGCGCCCTCCTGGGGCGACACCTGGGATGCTGTGATCAAACCACACCCCTGCAGGCGGCCTCTGTGCTCCTGCGATGGCGTGCTCCTTCCTGCAGCGCAGGGCCAGGCTGCTCACAAGGGCCGCAGTGTGCTGGGGGCCGTTGGGTGGCGCTCACCGAGTGGAGTCCTGCCCTCAGTGCGTCTTCGCCTCCTGGCTCTCGGTGGGGTCTGCCTGGGGCCTAGAGCGGCCGTCCTGATCCAGAGCTCCTGCCCCCTGGAAAGGCCGATTCGCTGCCAACCAGCAAGAAAGCGACTTCCATGCGGCACTTCAGCCGCACAGAAACCTGGAGAGCAAAGCAGCTCCTGGGAGCAGGGATCTGCCCCACAGCCAGCGCTCCTGCCCCACTCCCCACAGCGCCCCCTGCTGGGAGCGGCTGGGGCTGGAGTAGTGGGATCTGCCCCACAGCCAGTGCTCCTGCCCCACTCCCCACAGCGCCCCCTGCTGGGACTGAAGTAGCCAGGATCTGCCCCATAGCCAGCACTCCTGCCCCACTCCCCACAGTGCCCCCTGCTGGGACTGAAGTAGCCAGGATCTGCCCCATAGCCAGCACTCCTGCCCCACTCCCCACAGCGCCCCCTGCTGGGACTGAAGTAGCCAGGATCTGCCCCATAGCCAGCACTCCTGCCCCACTCCCCACAGTGCCCCCTGCTGGGACTGGAGTAGTGCGGATCTGCCCTACAGCCAGCACTCCTGCCCCTTTCTCTGCGGGTGCTGCCATTACCCCTGAGCGCCCGCTGCTCTCCTTCACTCTGCCCCCAGGCCAAGGGGCGCTGAGTGTGAATTCTTGGTCTCTCTGTTCTGGTGTCTTTCTCCTCAGCCTCCCTGCTTCCTTCGCTCTGCGCCAGCCAGAGGCCCTGCCCATGGGGCCAGTGGGAGACCAGCTCAGCTCAGTCCTCATGGGCCTTGCTGCAGCCCCTGCCAGGCTCTGGCCCGTCCCCACGGCGAGGCGGGGCAGCCCCAGCTATGGAAGCCCCTGTGGTTAGCCGAGCGCAGACACAGTCAATCGAAGAGGAATGTGGAGCCGCGGCTGAGGCCCAGCTGGGAGGGGCTGCAGGGCTCACTGAGATGCCGAGAGCCCGGAACGGGTCTCTGAGCGTCTCCTGCAGCCTGCGCTGGGGACCGCGGGGGTGTGCTGCAGGCGTGGGGCTGCACAGCCGTGTGCAGGGCATTGCTGCCGGTGCCTGCCTGGGAGCGCTCGCTGTGCGCAGGGTGTGTCCCCACCGGCGGGTGCACGCTCAGTCCAGCCCTGCCTGCCTGGCGGGGCCCCTTTGCTGGCTCTCGGGCCCGTGTCTGAGGTCAGGGGAGGCCAGCCAAGCAGCGTGGCAAGGGGCGCTTGGCTCTCCAAACTGCCCGGCCCTGCAGCCCAAGCCCAGCAGGGCCTCTGGCTCGACCCTCGCCAGCAAGGAGGGGAGGGGAGGGGGCTGCGCCCGCAGGATCCCTTAGGTAGACAGAGGTGCTGGGTGGAGGGGCCATGAGGTGCTGTGAGAATGCAAACCCTGGGGGGAGGGGCGCTGCATGGGGCTGGCCTGCGAGCTAGTGAGGGGGGTGAGGGACGGCTGCCAAGAGAGCCGTGCAGGGGCAGCTTCCCTGCGATTCCTGCTGCAGCCAGCCAGGAGCCCTGCCATGCCGGCCGAGGGAGCTGCGCTTAGCAAGTCCCCGTGTGCCCCTAGAGCTGCCACCGCCCTCTGCCACACCCTTGGCACCTCTGGGCCAGCCCAGCCCTCAGGGCTCCCGGCCTCATGCCAGAACCCACATCCTGCAATTGCCACACGGTGGGGCAGACATGCCCTTGGGGAGCCCCCCTGGTTCCTCACCCAGGGGCTCTGGGACTGCCGCCGTCCGGACTCCAGGCTGCACCCTGGCTTGGTCCCTGCTGGGAGAGTGGAGTGGGCAGGAGCTCGCCTTCTGGGCCTGTGTGACGAAGTGGGAATGTTCTTCATGTTCTCTCTGAATACTGTGCGGGTGCCTCAGTTTCCCCTATGCATTTCTTCAGTCTCTAGGTGGTGGGATAAGGGGGTGTGATTGTGGCAGAGCCCTAGAGGGCCAGTGTGATGGTGTCTGCACAGAGAATGGCCGACTCCCTGTCTCCTGGCAACTGATGACCTGGGCCCCTCCTCTGCAAGGTGCCAACAAAAGGGGCTGGAGAACAAAGGGATCGGGTGGCCTCCTGACCGGGGAAAGAGACAAAGGCCAGAGGAGGGGCGGGAGAGTTTCAGTTTGGAGCTGGCTGGGGAAATGGAGGGAGGTCCAGATGGGGCTCTGGCCTCCCTGCCCCCCAAGATGGACCTGACTGAGGGGTCCTGTTCTCTGTACCTACAAGCTCTGTGTTAGACCGTGTTCCTGTTGTCTAATAAACCTTCTGTTTTACTGGCTGGCTGAGAGTCACGTCTGACTATGGAATAGAATCATAGAATCATAGAATCATAGAATATCAGGGTTGGAAGGGACCCCAGAAGGTCATCTAGTCCAACCCCCTGCTCGAAGCAGGACCAATTCCCAGTTAAATCATCCCAGCCAGGGCTTTGTCAAGCCTGACCTTAAAAACCTCTAAGGAAGGAGATTCTACCACCTCCCTAGGTAACGCATTCCAGTGTTTCACCACCCTCTTAGTGAAAAAGTTTTTCCTAATATCCAATCTAAACCTCCCCCATTGCAACTTGAGACCATTACTCCTTGTTCTGTCATCTGCTACCATTGAGAACAGTCTAGAGCCATCCTCTTTGGAACCCCCTTTCAGGTAGTTGAAAGCAGCTTTCAAATCCCCCCTCATTCTTCTCTTCTGCAGACTAAACAATCCCAGCTCCCTCAGCCTCTCTTCATAAGTCATGTGCTCTAGACCCCTAATCATTTTTGTTGCCCTTCGCTGGACTCTCTCCAATTTATCCACATCCTTCTTGTAGTGTGGGGCCCAAAACTGGACACAGTACTCCAGATGAGGCCTCACCAGTGTCGAATAGAGGGGAACGATCACATCCCTCGATCTGCTGGCTATGCCCCTACTTATACATCCCAAAATGCCATTGGCCTTCTTGGCAACAAGGGCACACTGTTGACTCATATCCAGCTTCTCGTCCACTGTCACCCCTAGGTCCTTTTCCGCAGAACTGCTGCCTAGCCATTCGGTCCCTAGTCTGTAGCGGTGCATTGGATTCTTCCATCCTAAGTGCAGGACCCTGCACTTATCCTTATTGAACCTCATCAGATTTCTTTTGGCCCAATCCTCCAATTTGTCTAGGTCCTTCTGTATCCTATCCCTCCCCTCCAGCGTATCTACCACTCCTCCCAGTTTAGTATCATCTGCAAATTTGCTGAGAGTGCAATCCACACCATCCTCCAGATCATTTATGAAGATATTGAACAAAACCGGCCCCAGGACCGACCCCTGGGGCACTCCACTTGACACCGGCTGCCAACTAGACATGGAGCCATTGATCACTACCCGTTGAGCCCGACAATCTAGCCAGCTTTCTACCCACCTTATAGTGCATTCATCCAGCCCATACTTCTTTAACTTGCTGACAAGAATACTGTGGGAGACCGTGTCAAAAGCTTTGCTAAAGTCAAGAAACAATACATCCACTGCTTTCCCTTCATCCACAGAACCAGTAATCTCATCATAAAAGGCGATTAGATTAGTCAGGCATGACCTTCCCTTGGTGAATCCATGCTGACTGTTCCTGATCACTTTCCTCTCATGTAAGTGCTTCAGGATTGATTCTTTGAGGACCTGCTCCATGATTTTTCCAGGGACTGAGGTGAGGCTGACCGGCCTGTAGTTCCCAGGATCCTCCTTCTTCCCTTTTTTAAAGATTGGCACTACATTAGCCTTTTTCCAGTCATCCGGGACTTCCCCTGTTCGCCACGAGTTTTCAAAGATAATGGCCAAGGGCTCTGCAATCACAGCCGCCAATTCCTTCAGCACTCTCGGATGTAACTCGTCCGGCCCCATGGACTTGTGCACGTCCAGCTTTTCTAAATAGTCCCTAACCACCTCTATCTCCACAGAGGGCTGGCCATCTCTTCCCCATTCTGTGATGCCCAGCGCAGCAGTCTGGGAGCTGACCTTGTTAGTGAAAACAGAGGCAAAAAAAGCATTGAGTACATTAGCTTTTTCCACATCCTCTGTCACTAGGTTGCCTCCCTCATTCAGTAAGGGGCCCACACTTTCCTTGGCTTTCTTCTTGTTGCCAACATACCTGAAGAAACCCTTCTTGTTACTCTTGACATCTCTTGCTAGCTGCAGCTCCAGGTGCGATTTGGCCCTCCTTATATCTTTCCTACATGCCCGAGCAATATTTTTATACTCTTCCCTGGTCATATGTCCAACCTTCCACTTCTTGTAAGCTTCTTTTTTATGTTTAAGATCCGCTAGGATTTCACCATTAAGCCAAGCTGGTCGCTTGCCATGTTTACTATTCTTTCGACTCATCGGGATGGTTTGTCCCATCCCGATGAGTTTGTCGACTCATCGGGATGGAATTGGGGGGCAGGACCCACTGGCTTCCCCAGGATCCCCCCTGTGCGGACTCACTGTGGGAAGCGCACGGTGTGGATGGGGATGCTGAATGCCCCAAGGTCAGCCCTAGGAAGGTCGAAGTTGTGTGAGCTTCTTGCCCGGGGGAGAGGAGACTTCCCCAGAGTCCTGCCTGGCTTCGTAGGGAGCAGTTCCAGAGCATCGCCCGGTGACCCAGTGACAGCCTGGCATCAGGGCCAGCCTGCTCCTCAGGCCACAGAGCTGGCAGGGGCCTACAGAAGGGGCCTCTGGGCTGGGGGAAGCTGGCACAGTCTCCCTGGATGGTACCTTTGACTGCACTGCTGTCCTAGGCTCAGCTGCGCCGTGTCTCACTGCAAGACACCTGCTGAGCTCGCAGCTTCTCAGCCGCTGCTCCTGCGGCCCCATGTCCTAAGACTGATGCTGTGGACCGTAGCGGCCGAGACCCTCGGCTTCTTTCCCACCGTCCCCAGGGCACAGCTCCATTTAACGAGGCTTTTAGGCCTAAGTGCTGCTTGGCTCGACTGGGAGAAATTGATATTTTGAGCGTGTGATTGCAGGGCCTCATGAATAATTCACACCCAGGGCGGTTCCATTCCCAAGACCAGGCTGCTGAAAAATCTCTCTTAACAAGGAAACAAATTCTCCTTGTGCGAAGCCCTGGCCCCAGTGCTGCTGCCAGTGAAGCTTTAGTCTCTGTGAATTGATTCCTGTAAGGCAGGGGCAGCTTTGGGGGTGGTGTCTCTAGTCTCTTAACTGGGATTTCCCATCTTCTGCGCTGCCCGGTTTGCCAGGCCGGGGTGAGAAACACAGCAGCTGCTCAGGGGTGGCTTACCTGAGAAAAATGCCTTTCGGAATGGAGGCGTCGAAACCTGCAGATCGGAGGTGGGTGTGAACGGGCAGGCCCACGGGAGCGAATGGTGCTGGGCAGGCGCCCCTGCGTGGGGCTGAGATGGGCACAGCCACACAGCGTCTGAGGACGGGAGCATGCCCAGCCGGGCGGGTGCAGTTCAGGATGGCACGTGAATCCCTGTATCCAGGGGCCAAGCCCACCTGCCAGCAGCCTTAGCACGAAGGAATCAGGCCTCCAATCTTTACCCAGCGCCTGGGGATCTGGGCCCTGTGGTGGGGAACCCAATGCAGGGATCTGCCCCCGTCGCAGGGGGAATTTGTCCTCCACTGGGGGGAACCTACTGTGGGGGAATCTGTCCCCTGTGGGGTGGGGAACCCTGTGCGGGGGAATCCAGCCCCTGTTGGCGGGGAGGGGGGGGGCAGCATGCGGGATCTAGTCCTGAGATCTTCGGCAGATTTGACCCTAAAGGCCCCTTCGCTGTGGGGACGTCATCACGCCTGAGGCTGCAGCAAAGACTGGGGCCCTGACTGCTCCCAGTGATGCAGGTGTAAACCTCTAGGAGCACGAACTTGTGGATGGCCAGGCCCCGGTCCAGCCCTGTCCCCACAGCCGTCTCAGCAGCTCCCTCCGTATGGAGAGCTGGGCTGGACGATCTGGGGCTAGAACCCAGGGCCAGGAGCTGCTGTCAAGTGTGAGCCCTGGGGCCTGCAGCCCAGGGGAGCAGGGAGCTCACTACTGACACCTGCTGGTGGACAGGAAGAAGCGCCACCCAGAGCTGCTTGAGAACCCTAGGGGGACAGGGGCTCCCCACAGGGGAGGGGGCTCTCTGCCAGCATCTGTGGGTGAGCAAGGGGACGCAGCTGAACGGCCAGGCCTCACTTGCATTTCTAGCGTTGGCCGCTTTGGGGTGTTGGGTTAAACTCCAGCTGAGTGTGGGGGCGATGAACTGTTCTGATCCTGGGTGGGAAATGAAAGAGCAAGAGACTGGCACCCAATGTGCCTGGCATGAGGGGTCACCCTGACCCAGCCACAGCCTGGCATGGCTGAGTAGCGGTGCAGGACGAGGCCGCACTGGGGCCTGGACTGAGGGCAGCCAGGGCAGCACCAACCCTGGGGTTTGGCACCAGGTCCTGGCCTGTGAGCCCTGGCTCAGGGCAGGAGTCTGCCCTGCTTGACAGCTGAGTCTGGAGTCTCAGCCAGCAAGACCGTAGCCCAGGGGCCCACCATCCTGCGTCCTGCCCTGCTGGGAGCCGGCTGTGGGAGGGTCTCTGAGCCTGGCAGCCCCATGGAGCCATGTCCAGAGACTGACGCCAGGAAAGCATCAAGGCCACTGTTCAGTCCCCCCTTGCAATGGGGGTGGGGCCTAAGCCAGCCCTGGGGGAGAGGCAGGAAGTGCTGAGAGTCCCCTGGGAAAGCCCGTAAGGGGGCAGAGGGTATTCCCCAGACTGGGTTCTTGCCCCAGGCATAGCTGCACTCTCGCTGGGGCTGAGGTTTTCTCTGTCCCCATTGATACTGGTCTCGTTCTTGGCCTGTTGCGCTCTCTCCGTCAGTTTGTCTTTGATCCACAGAGCCTGAGAGTGGGGCAGGGACGGCATCTCATCCTGCCTCTCCGCGCCCTGACCCTCTAATCGCTCCCTGTGAGCTGCCTGGCTGGGATTGCTTGGCCTGGCTGTCAGCAGCTTGCGCTCTTCGCTCGGCTCCTTGCTCCCTGTGCCCACCCACTGCCAAGGGGCTCACTAGGTCCTGGCTCCCTGTGGCACAGAGTGCGCTGCAGAAATCTAAAGAGCCGGGCTGAGAATCCTGCATCCGGGCACAGACCCTGGCTGCTCCCCGGCAGCCCTTCTGCAAGGCGGGTGACGGGGTGGGCAGCGGCCTCTGGAGCCAGACTGTTCGGCTTCTGCTCACTGAGCCCCCTGGGCCTGCAGTGGGGGCTGCTAGGAGCCAAGTACATTGTCGCAGTGCCACCTGGGGGTCCCAGCCCCACGGTGCCAGGTGCAGGACACAGCACAGGGCCAGGCCTGGCCTTGAAGAGCCCGAAACCTGCATTTAAGGCAAGAGCCAAAGGGCGGCTCCCGAGAGCTCCAGGGAACCGGGGCTGTTGAGCAGGGGTTAGAGTGACTAGAGTGTTAATTAGCGCTCGGTAGATGCACATGGGCTCAGCTGGGGCTGTGCGCGGTGCTCTACTTCTATTGGCTACAAGCACTTGGGAGCCGTGAAACCCCAAAGAGCACGCCCTTGGGAGCCCAGAGTCCTGGGTGCTCTCCCTGGCTCTGCCGCGAATCGCTGAGTGCCCTTCCCCGCTCTGGGCCTGATGGCCTGGCTGCTGAGTGCTGGGTGCCTCGCACAGAGCGGGGTGGAGGACAGGAATGTGCTGTCGTAACATGTCACTGCTCCTGTTCTAACCGCCAGCTGCAGGGAACAGCGCTGTGCTGAGCAGGGACGTGAGCTGCGTGGATAAGGAACGCCAGGTGGGTGCTTTGTCTTCTCGGTGCTGGACCCCCACGCTGCATTCCTGCTGCATGGCTGGGCCCGTCCCAGAGCCCAGACACCGTGCTGATGGGAGCCCTGAGAGCAAGCCCACGTCTGCCTGCACCTGCTCCCTGTGAATCCCCTAGGGTGCGGCAGGCTGGAGAATGGGGTGCTTGCTTGGCCTAGCTCTGCCCCGGCACTAGGCCCATTGGCTGGGGAGGGTTGTAGGGCTGTCAGCGTGGCTGGAGCCAGGCACATGCCTGCACAGCAGCCTGGGCTGGTTCAGGGACCTCTTCCTCCTGGCATTTCCCTCCCCTTCCCCTCCCACCCCCGGCCCCTGGGGCAGAAGCAGGAGGCCCAGCCCTTCCTGTGGGTGGGTTGTCCAGCCGGTTTAGCCAGCTCAGGGTGGGGTGCGGCAGCCTCCCTATGGAGGAGCGGGAAGCCCAGCCAGCTAGGTGGGGGTTGGACCCAGCTCCAGAGCAGAGCTCTGAGCTGCAGAGCTCAACTCAGGGCAAACTGGGGCTAAAGCCCCATCAGCCAGCCCTGGGGGTGCTCAGCTGGGGTGGAGACCCCCCCCAGGACACAAGCAGGCATAGGGGTCGTTAGGGCTAGACAGGAGGGGTCCCACCATACAGATCAGGGCATGGCGAAGGTCCAGAGCCCTGGTCTAGCGCCTGTCCCGGCCCGGCCACGCTGAGCGCACGGGGATTGGTGTGCCGTGGGAGGGGACATTACCATGCGTTACCCAGGGAGGTGGTGGAATCTCCTTCCTTAGAAGTTTTTAAGGCTTGGCTTGACAAAGCCCTGGCTGGGATGATTTAGTTGGGGATTGGTCCTGCTTTGAGCAGGGGGTTGGACTAGATGACCTCCTGAGGGCCCTTCCAACCCTGATATTCTGTGATTGTGTGACATGGCCCCCCTCTGGGGTTCTCCTGTGCTCACCCCAGGCAGGGCTGTCAGACTCCCTGGGCGCTGGGGAGAAGGGCAGAGAGAGTAGACAGCAGCGTGGCTCCCCCAGCACGGGGGAGCTCGGGCCAGCGCCCCTCCGAGTGCAGCCCCTGGCTGCTCCCGCCCTGCAGCACCCGTCAGCAGGGAAATCGCTACCCCACAGCCTGTCTCCCTGCCTCTGGCGCAGGCCCGGCTGTCTCCACTCGCTGCTGCGGAGTGCTGGGGGCTCCCGGGCTCTCCTGCTCCAGGCCAGTTCCCAAAGGGAATCCAGGTTTGGGATCCTATTCACAGGGTCTGGTTCCTGCTGCCCCCAGGGCCTCCCAGCCCCACAATCAGAGTTTCGGTCACGGGGCAAGCTCCTCCTCTGCCGCGTGGGCTTTGTGCCACCTGCACCCACCCTCCTCCCTGCTGGGAGCTCAGTGCCTTTTGGAGCCCCTGGCCGTGGGGTCCGGCTCCTCGTGCGGCATGGGGAGCAGGCTGGACCTGAGGCGGGTGGGAGATGTCTGTGGAGGCCCTGGCAGGAACTGGGCATGGTGCTCTGCTCAGGCTCTCGGCGCTTGGAGCCGCACAGCCATCGGGGAGCAGCCGGGCACGGCTCTGCCCACGGGATCGAGACACCCAGAGCAGCCGCAGGCCCAGAGCGGCGAAGCGACTTGCTGGGGCTCCTTGGCAGAACTAGGGCTCGGGAGCCAGCTGTGCCCATCAAGATGGGGAGATCTGGTGACTGCCCCCCTGCACCAGGGTAGGGAGAGCAGCAGGGAGCCAAGCTGGTGTGCCCGGCCAGAGACCATCAGGCAAGATCCGTTTGCACCAGCAACCCCCGAAGGCCCGTTTCTGAGTCCATCGCTTCCAGAGCTGCCCAGCACCTGCCAAGTTGGCAGCTCCAAGAGCTGCTGGAGTCCTTGCTGCTGCCACAGCAGAGTCTGCTCGCGGCTAGTGTCTCTTCCTCTCTGGCGGCTCGTTACTGGATGTCTTCCAAGCGACAAGGCTCAACGAAACTCGTCTGGCTGGTTTCCTAACACCCGGGCAGGCTTGCTTCAGAGAAGGGCTCAGTGGCTGCACCAGTGCAGCTGGGGCAAGAGACAGGGCCCTGGAGACATGGAGACAGACCCGCTTTGCCCAGGGTCTCCCCACTGGTGGCAAGCTAAGATGAGTTAAATTGGGCCAATCCTCAGACGGGGGCAGCCCATCCGATTCTGCAGTGGGGGTGTGGGTCCCTCAGAGTCGGTGCTCATCCCAGTGCTGTAGCATGATGCTAAGGTGTGTCTTTGGACACAAGGCTGACCCCAGCTGACCTGCAGGGAGCGGGGTGGGGCACCCAGCAGGGGTGCTGGGCAGCAGGGAGCAGGGTGGGGTGGGGAACCCACCAGGGGGCGCCGGGCGGGGTGGGGAACCTAGTGGGGGCGCCAGACGGCAGGGAGTGGGGCGGGGTGGGGAACCCAGCAGGGGGCGCTGGGCGGCAGGGAGTGGAGCAGGGTGGGGGACCCAGCGGGGGTGCCAGGTGGGGTGGGGAACCCAGCGGGGGCATCGGGTGGTAGGGAGCGGAGTGGGGGACCCAGCGGGGGTGCCAGGCGGCAGGGAGCGGGGCGGGGTGGGGGACACAGTGGGGGTGCTGGGCGGCAGGCAGGGGGCAGATGAATCAGCAGGGGGTGCTGTGCTGCAAGGCGTGGGGCAGGGGCTTGCCGGGGGTAACTGTGCTGCAGGGAGCAGAGTGGGGGCTCGCTGTGGGGGGCGGAGGGGGAGCTATGCCTCCAGGAGCAGGCTCACTGGGGGGCTCCCCTGTGCTGCAGAAGGTGCCATTTTTGGAATGAGCCATAAAGCTGAGGCCCTTGCCGCTCTCTGTCATTACTAGTTACCTGGCTGGCCTGTTAACCTGCCAGCTTGGCTCCTTAAATCCTGTTGCCCTGCCGGGGCTGTGGCCGGGGCGATAGTGCTGGCCAGAGGGGTTAGCTGGGTGCACGCCCCGGAGCGGTCCCAGGCACGCTCTGGGAGGAGCCAGGGTGGGCAGGAGACCCCTGGTGCAGCGGGGAGTTACGCATCTCCTGGGCTCTGGCTCGTTGCTGGAGAGGTGAGAGGGTGGAGGATGCAGGCTGTGCCCGCCCCTGAGGTTGGCAGAGGGGAGGCTGTGCCCCCCTCCGCCCCGGCCAGCCTCCCTGCCAGCTCGCACCTTGCTTATGTCGAGAGGGGGGCTGCCCTGCTCCCCCACGGAAGTCAGGGTCTCTGGGGTTGCCTGGGCTGAGGCTGTGGCCAGTGCAGCATGGGGAAAGCAGCGCTGGGAGGGGGAACAGGTTACGGGAGAGGGAGGGCTCTAGCTTTGCGGGCAGTGGTGCCCTGGGGGGCGGGGGGGCAGGCGGAAGGAGCCCGGGCTAAGTGCACAGTGTGGCCTGGAGCCTGCCAGGGGCTGGGTGTGGACCTGGCACATGAACTGCTCCCTTTCCTGGCTCCGGCTGCCATTGATTTCCCACTAATGGGCTTGTTGTGTGGGGTGGGGCTCTCCCGGCCCCCTCCCGCTTCCCGCAGAGCTGTGGAGCCGCTGCTGGGCCTGCTGCAGCCTGAGAGGGGTGGGGGGAAAGGCATCCTCCCCCTGCACGGGCCACAGTGGGTCCCCCACCTCACTGCCCTCCTCGGCCACCATGCAGGTGGACTCTGGGCTCGCCCCGGGTGCCTGAGCCCGGCCAGGCCGCACGAGGGCCTCGCTGTGTGTGGGGCATGCGGGGCCCAGCCCAGGGGTGGCCATACCTGTACCGGGAGGGGGCATCTGACCCTCCCAGAGTGCAGGTGTAACCCCGGTCGTCAGCGGGTGGGATCGAACCTGGGACCTCTGGAGCTTGGTGCACAAGCCTCTACTGCATGAGCTCAAAGCCACCTGGCCCTTAGCTAAGGCTGCAGCAGACTCATGAACCGCGCAGGGGGCTGAAGGGGACAGAGCCCCACACCCAGGTGTGTGGGTTACACAGGCAGGGCGTTCGGCTGCCCCGTGGTGCGCAGCGTGTGCTGTGCACCCCGTGGGGCCGTGGGGTTCGCGGGGTGGGGGCGGGTGCTCTCGGTGCAGGGTGCAGGGCCTGGGCGGGGGGGGAAGAGGTGCGTGTGTGTGCGTGTGTGTGTGGGCACGCGCACTGTCCGCTCCCTCCCTGGATTGCTCTGGCAGCAGCTCCCAGGTCTCCTTCATTGGGATGCTGGGGGTGTCTCATCCCAGACGTTGCCAGGCCCTGGCCCAGGTTCCCGCCCGCCTGCTGCCCCCGTGGCCTAGCGGGGTTGCCTGGGGCCGAGGGGATGTTCAAGGGGAATCCCAGCGTTAGCATTCCCCAGTGCGCCGCCGGCTCCTCCCCGGGGCTCCCCCTGCCGCAGCTTCGCCTGCTGCCCCGGCCCGGAGGCTGGGCCCGGGGGACGGATTCCGTCAGTGGCAGCTGCCTTGCCCGGTGCCTGCCAGCCCCTGGGCTGCGAGGCCGGAGCTGTCTCATGCCGCCCTCTCCGCTGTCTCGGCTCCTGGCCCTGCAGCAGCTCCAGGAGCATCTGCCCTGCCCGCCAAAGCAGCGCCCTGCCCCCTTCGCCCCTTCCTGCCCCCAGGCCCTCACGCAGCAGGCTCAGCCCTGGCCCTGGGAGCTCCCCACCCAGACTAGGGGGAGGAAACCCCATTGCACGTCTGCGCCCTTTACTGCGGCAAGCATCAGCCCCCACTTCATGCAGCAGCCTTGGGGAGCCAGGGTAACGGAGAGCGTGGGGCTGGGCAGGGTCCTGGTGCTTGACAAGGAATCCTGGGGGGCCCTGGGTAACAGAGGGGG
This sequence comes from Natator depressus, assembly GCF_965152275.1. Classification (NCBI taxonomy): domain Eukaryota; kingdom Metazoa; phylum Chordata; order Testudines; family Cheloniidae; genus Natator; species Natator depressus. The sequence continues at coordinate 106,375,224 of NC_134241.1, forward strand.
GCACTGGCCCCTAGGGGGCTCTGAGAACAAGATGGCAGTGCAGAAAGCTGCCCTGGGGGGAGAAGAGGGGCACTGGGGCTGGGCACTGGGGGGCTCTGGGAACAGGGTGGCAGTGCAGAGAGCTGCCCTGGGGGAGAAGGGGGGCGCTGGGGCTGGGCACTGGGGGGCTCTGGGAGCAGGGTGGCAATGCAGAGAGCTTCCCTGGGGTGAGAAGGGGGGCGCTGGGGCTGGGCACTGGGGGGCTCTGGGAGCAGGGTGGCAATGCAGAGAGCTTCCCTGGGGTGAGAAGGGGGGCGCTGGGGCTGGGCACTGGGGGGCTCTGGGAGCAGGGTGGCAGTGCAGAGAGCTGCCCTGGGGTGAGAAGGGGGGCACTGGGGCTGGGCCCTGGGGGGCTCTGGGAACAGGGTGGCAGTGCAGAGAGCTGCCCTGGGGGTGGGGGTATGAACCTGGAGCTGCTGCCCTGGCTGTGGATCCTGCGGCGCCGTGGGGTGGGAGCGAGGGTGCTGGGTTGTGACGCGGGCTGTGCTCAGCGACTGGGAGCGTCTCCTTGGGAGCAGCGGGGGGCCGGTGCACTCTGCTCTGTGGCTGTTTCAATTTCAGCATCATTCATGCAGGGCAGGATGAGCATCTCTGACAGGCTTGATCTTCGCGGGATGTAATTAAACCCACTCTCTGAGAGGGAACTGAGCGGCCCCAAGCCGGGCTGCCTAGACCGAGCGGCAGGAAATCGGCCCTGACCTGTGGGCCACGCCTGCCGCCTGGGCTTCGGTGCCGTCAGCATCTTGCCCTGCTGCGCTCCAGCAGCCTGCCCGCTGCCTGGAGACCTCTGCTAGCCTGGGCGTGTGGGGAGGGGCGCTCCCTGCTCCCAACCCCACCTGGGCCTGGGGGAAGGGGCAATTGCTACAGTCACCAGGAGACCCCCAGGAAATGCCTCCTATCTCTGGGGGCGGCAAGGGGAGTCCGATTCCCATGGTCAGTGGCATCCCACCCCCCGCTCCCCTTTGGGCTGTGCAGCCCAGTGACAGGAACCGCGCTGCCTGGGGCTGGCATTGTGCCTGGGGTAGCAGGCCCCAGGATGCAGCTCCTCTTCAGCGCTCAGCCCTGGGTAATTGCCCAGGCTCCTGGCTGCCAGGACCCTTCACCAGTTTCCCATGGCAGATGTCCTGGCTGAGCCTCCCGCACTTCCCCTGGTCCCAACCCCTGTAGTCTCAATGGTGATGCCTCCCTGCTCTTGCTAGCTTGTACCCAGCGCACACCCGCTTGGCTCCCTTCCGTTCAGAGAGCTGGTTTTAATTACATCCACTAGACTAGAGGACCATGCCTGTCAGAGATGATTGTTCCTGCCCGGCATGAGCGAGCCAGATTTGGATGAGATGAAGGGGCAGGAGTGAGCATCCAGCAGTTCAGGGGTAAGAGTTGGAAGAGTGCATTGGGGGGGGAGGAGGGGAGCGTGCATGGAGGGGGCAGGTGCATGGAGGGGGCATGGGGGGAGTGTGCATGGCAGGGGCATGGGGTATGGAGGGGGTGGGTGCATAGAGAGCACCACAGAGTGGGACATTCCTCTAGGCTCAGGGAAGCTGCAGGGGCTGGTGCCCACGGGGCTGTCTGCTGGCATGGGGAGGTCTGGAGAAATTCATAGAATATCAGGGTTGGAAAGGACCTCAGGAGGTCATCTAGTCCAACCCCCTGCTCAAAGCAGGACTGTCACGGAGTGTGGAGGAGTCCAGGCCCTGCACCCCTCTTCCTGAGATTCACCGTGACTCTCAGCCAGCCAGTAAAATGGAAGGTTTATTGGACAACAGGAACACAGTCCAAAACAGAGCTTGTGGGTACCCCCAGGACCCCTCAGTCAAGTCCTTCTGGGGGAGCAGGGAGCTCAGACCCCAGCCCTGGGGTTCCCTGCGTTCCTCCACCCAGCACCAAACTGAAACTAACCCCCCCCAGCAGGCTCCCTCCTGCAGCCTCTGTCCACATTCCCGGGCAGAGGTGTTACCTCCCCCTCCCGGCTCAGGCGACAGGCTCTCAGGTCTCCCATCCTCAGTGAAACTCCCCTGCCACATTCCCAGGTCCACACTCCCCCCTCCCTGCTGCATCACAAGGACCAATCCCCAATTTTTGCCCCAGATCCCTAAATGGCGTCCTCAAGGATTGAACTCAACCCTGGGTTTAGCAGGCCAATGCTCAAACCACTGAGCTATGCCGCCCCCCTAGAAGGCAACACTGCAGCGTCCATCCCTGAGATCAGAGTAAAAGCAGTGCCTGGTGGAGACAATCCAGAGTGAATGGGGCCATAAACCCCCCTGGGCACCAGTAATTCCCTCCTACCCCATCACGTTCTGGCCCCAAACAGCCAGGGTCTGAGAGCTGGGCAGCCCCCAGGGGGCACCAGCAGGGCAAGGCCGCTCTGCCAGGCCAGGGAGAAACATGTGAAGGAAGATCAATGAGGAGAGCAAGGTTAGGCTGGGCCTCACAGGCGGGAGGGCTTCAAGGCACAAACCATTCCCAGCCCCCCAGGGCCTGGTGTGTTTAGATGGAATAAAGGGGCCCAAAGAGTCAGAGGTTTGAACATGACCCAGTCATCTCCCAGCTCTGAACAGTGTTAAACAAGGGTCGGGGTTTGGGGTCCAGAGACCCCCGCCTGCTCTGTCCCAAGCAGCGACACCATGAACAGCCCTTCACCCTTTCCCCACAGATACAGACTTGGGGGGCGGGGACAGTGCTAAGTGAGGCTGGCCTTGTAACAGCGTCCCTTGGTCCCTGGCAGTTTCGCTGGAGAGAGGTTTTAGAGACGGCTGGACAGTCTCTGCGGGAGTCACGGGCCTTTGGAGCAAAGGCACGGGCAGAAGCTGCTGCTGCTGCTGCGGCTGAAGTTGGATCCCGTTTCCTCGCCGGCAGAACCAGGCGAACACACCCAAGGGGGGAGAGAAAAGAGCAGCAGAGAGAGAGGCTGCAGCATCTGTCCCTCACTTGCGCCCACCCCCACCCCCACCCCAAGCTGGAGAAACACAGGCCCAGCCACTCCGAGACCTGGCAGACTCGTACCGGCTCTGGGCTGTTCAGGGCACTGCTTCTAGCTGCCTCTGGCTGGCTGCGGGCTCATAGCCGTGGTGCACAATGCACAGCCTTGGACGGCTAAGCCAGACTCGTGTTCGACAGAAGGAACAAGTAGGGGGGTAGGAAAGAGAAGGACTAACGTGGAGAAGGAAAAGGACACACCAGGTGTGATGATGTGGGAATTTTCAGTAATATTTGTATGGATTGTATGTGTGCCTCAGTTCCCCTCTATAATTGCTACCCAGGGGGGCGGGGGTGACACATCTCCTGGAAGAGCACAAGAGACATTGGGGGGGGGGTCACCTCACTGCCTGGGGGGTGTGAATAGGGTGGCTGAGGAGCTGGTTGACACCAACCCAGATCAAAGCGGGGTCCATAGAGACAATGCAAACTCCAGCAACTCAACAGTCAACACTCAGCTGTGGAAAGCTCTGGCAAGGGGGGTTGTGAACTCAGCATGGAGAACAAGGGACTGGGAGGTGACCAGCAGGGAATTAAGTCTGGGCTCCTGGTAAGCTGGCTGCTCTCGCCTGGGCCTGCCTGAAGAATTCAGAGAGACAGAGCCTGAGGTGGAATCTGCGGCAGCTTGGCCGGGGGTTTGCGCTGGCTTGACCAGGGTGGGCCACGCTTTAGCCTTTATTTCTTGGTGCTGAATAAGGACGTTCAGTGCTGAGTTCCAGCTCTGTGTCCACGAACGAAGAGTGCACAAGTCTCTGCCAGGAGTCATGGTGTGAAATGGGTGTTGGAGCTGTGACAAAGTGGGAATGTTCTTGATGTTTTCTCTGAATACTGTGGGGTGCCTCAGTTTCCCCTATGCAGTTCTTAAGTATCTAGGTGGTGGGATAAGGGTGTGTGATTGTTGCAGAGCCCTAGAGGGGCTGCACAGAGAATGGCCGACACCCTGTCTCCTGGCAACTGATGGCCTGGGCCCCTCTCCTCTGCCAAGGTGCCAACTGAAGGAATTGGAGAACAAAGAGATCAGGTGACCCAGGAAATTCACAAAGGCTGGAGAAGGAGCCGGAGGGAGCCTGGGGAAGACAGCTGGAGAGAGTTTCAGTTTTGGAGCCGGCTGGGGAAATGGAGGGAGGGCCAGATAGGGTTCTGGCCTCCCTGCCCCCCGAAGATGGACCTGACTGAGGGGTCCTGGTCTCTGCACCTGCAAGCTCTGTTTTAGACCATGTTCCTGTCGTCTAATAAACCTTCTGTGTTACTGGCTGGCTGAGAGTCCCGTCTGACTGCGGAGTTGGGGGGCAGGACCCTCTGGCTTCCCCAGGACCCCGCCTGGGCGGACTCGCTGTGGGAAACACACGGAGGGGCAGAGGAGGCTGAAGGCTCCGAGGTCAGACCCAGGAAGATGGAAGCCGGGTGAGCTGTGTGTCCTGCAGACAGGCTGCTCCCCGAGAGGAGACTTCCCCAGAGTCCTGACTGGCTTCATAGGGAGCAGGTCCAGAGCATCGCCCGGGGACTCCGTGACAGAACCCAGGTCCTGTTCCAGGAGGGGGTGAGGCTGTATGGCCTACCCTGATGGACGAGTGGGACCCCTTGGGGGGCTCCCACACTGAGGGGGCTTTGCCAAGAGGCTGTGGAAAAGCTGGGGTGTAGCTCCAATTCTGAGGCTCTGTGACAGTGTGAGCGGGGCACAGACGAAATCTCACATCTAGGGTTGCCAACTTTCTATTGCACAAAACCGAACCCCCTAGCCCCGCCCCTTCTGTGAGGCCCTGCCCCTGTCCCACCCCTTCCCAGAGGCCCCTCCCCCTGCTCACTACATTCCCCCTCCCTCGGTGGCTCGCTCTCCCCCACCCTCACTCACTTTCACTGGGCTGGGGCAGGGGGTTGGGGTGCGGGAGGGGGTGAGGGTCTAAATGGGGGTGTGGGCTCTGGGGTGGGGCCAGAAATGAGGGGTTCAGAGTGCGGGAGGGGGCTCTGGGCTGGGGCAGGGAGTTGGGGTGGGGAACACGTGAGGGCTCCGGCTGGGGGTGCGGGGCTCTGGGGGCGGGGGTCTGAGGATGAGGGGTTTGGGATGCAGGAGGGGGCTCCAGGCTGGGGGGTGGGGCTGAGGGATTTGGAATGTGGGAAGGGGCGGCGGATTGACGCAGGGGGTTGTGGTACAGGAGGGGGTGCAAGCTCTGGGGTGGGGCCAGGGATGAGGGGTTCAGGGTGTGGGAGGGGGCTCTGGGCTGGGGGTGCAGGCTCTGGGGTGCAGGAGGGGGCTCTGGGTTTGGGGGGGCTCAGGGCTGGGCCGGGGGGTTGGGGCTCAGGGTTGGGGCATGGGCTTGACTTGGGCAGCTCCTGGTCAGCAGTGCAGCAGGGCTAAGGCTAGTCCCTGCTTGTCCTGACTCCGTGTTGCACCCCAGAATCAGCCAGCAGGTCCGGCTCCTGGGAGGGGGGACAGGAGGCTTTGCAGCGCTCACCTGCAGGCACCGCCCCCTGCCCAGCTCCCATTGGCCATGTGCGGAGCTGGTGCTCGGGGCGGGGGCAGTGCGCCGAGCCCCGTGGCCCCCCCGCCTAGGAGCTGGACCATCTGGCCGCTTCCAGGGCGCAGCGTGGTGCCCCAGGACAGGTAGGGACGAGCCTTAGCCCTGCTGCACTGCTGACCAGGAGCTGCCCGTGGTAAGCCCATGCCCCAACCCTGAATCCCAATCTCCTGTCTCAGCCCTGAGCCCCTCCAAACCCGGAGCCCGCTCCTGCACCCCAGAGCCTGCCTTAGCTCCGCACCACCAACGACCGGGCTTTTAACAGCCTGGTCGGTGGTGCTGACCGGAACTGCCAGGGTCCCTTTTCAACCAGGTATTCTGGTCGAAAACCGGACCCCTGATCCCCCTACCCACATCCCAGGTGGTAGGCAGGATTCAGCGGGGGCCAGTGGCGGTGGCACTGCCAGGGCAGCACCGAGTCTGGGGGCAGCAGACCCTGCTGGGCCGAGGGCCCAGGTCGCTGGCACTGAAGCAGGGCGGGGGGTTGCCAGGAGGGCAGGAGTCCCAACGGGGGTGACTGTTTAGGATAGCGAGCAATGACAGGAAGGCCCTTTCCAGAATCTGACCTCTTACAGCTACCCCAGCCCACTGGATCCCTGCAGCCTGTCTCTACACCCCACCCGTCCCCCCGTGGGGCAGGAGAGTGACTGTCCCTTCCCTACTTGGAGACACAGGCTGAGGGGCTGGGTGGAGGAGATGAGCCAGGCAGGCTTGATACCAGCTTCCAGGGCACAGCATTGGTCCTGGCCAATAAAGCCACCCCATCCTATCCCCCTGCTGTCAGGGCTTTCAGCACCTACCCACATGCTGCTGTGGGTCTGGCGGCCAGGATGGTGGGAGGTTGGCCCGACTGAGAGCCTGTCTGAGCTGGAGAAGGTCGGAGCCAGCGGCTCTAGGTCCCTGCTTGTTACAGGCAACATCCTGGGCTCGGAACCTGTTCTGCTGTGAGCCCCCGGCAGGACGAGCCCAGCAGCCCTGGAACAGGAGCCTGCAGCCTGCTCAGAGCCGTGGGGAGCACTGGCCAGCGCAGGTCCCCCCACCCAGCGAAGTGCAGCTCCGGCCCGGCTGGGAGCTCTGCCAGCATCCCCCGCGTGCCGCGGCCAGGTCTGATTGCACGTCCTGCACGGAACGTGGGCCCCAGCGCCAAACTGCCTCCACCCACATCTGGAGGAGGGTGAGGGAAGACAGGAGTCAAATAGGTCTCCCTGCATGGGGCAGGCAGGGCCTTGGGCTGGGTTCCCCCGTGCTTGGGGCCTGGGGTCAGGGCCTGGTCCCCCCGCTTCGGGCCTGGGGCTGGAGTGTGGGGCTGCAGCTGGCCTTTATGGCTCCCTACAGGAGGACCTGGGGCCCTCCCCCTTTCCTCCCCAGCAAGCCACAATGTGGCAGGGACAGAGCAGCGAAGGTGAGTCCTCCAGGCCTGCCTAGAGGGGCCAGGTGAAGCAGCCAATTGGAGCCCAGCAGAGCCCCCGCCCCACCCCAGGGAGAACCAGAGTTGGGTTCTGGCTGCGCTTGCTGGGCTGGGAGGAGGTCCTGGCACTTTAGCCCTGAGCTCGGGTGACGCGAAGGGGCCAGGGGGAGCGAGGCCCTGGGAGGGGGCAGCAGCGGGTGCAGGGAGCTGTACATGGCTGGGTCCCCAGGCTGGAGCCCGGAGCAGCGGCAAAGTGCCCTAAACCCCGAGAAGGGGACAAGGTTCGTTTGGAAGCCCAAGTGAAGGGCTGAATTTAAAAGTCTGAGCAGGGGCCCATGCCCCTGGTGAGGGCAGGCAGACCATTTCTGGTGGGCTTTGCTCCCCTGGAAGGGATTCGTTTTGACTGTGTGACCTGGCCGGAGGGCAAGCCACAGAGGACCCACCGAGGACAGCGGGCAGTGTGCTGGGGAGCCGGGGCGAGGACTGCAGTACCGCACCCAGCTGCTAGGAGGTGCTCAAGGGGTGAGTGTCCCTGTTACAGCCAGGTTCCCCCATCACTGGGCCTGCGGTGAGAGCCGGGTTCCCCCACGTTTGTGGCCCACATTATGGCCGGGTCCCCCCATGCTCGGGGCTGGGTTTCCTTGTGTTTGGCACCCGGTGTGCTGATCGCAGAAGCCTGCCGTGTATTGGGGTGCCTAATGGGGACTGAGCTCTTGGGAAGGTCTGGCCTTTGGACTCTGCTGGGCTCAGAGAGACGGAAATTCAAGGCAAGGAGACCAGCTCCCGATAACGTGCAGAGGCAGGGAGTGTCCTGCAGCCCTCAGCTCCCAGCTGCATCCTGGCCTGGGGACTCCCGTCCCCTGTCTCTTCAGCCCGAACAGCTCCCCGGCAGCCCCACACGGGCTCTGGGGGTGAGGTAGGGGCTGAGGACGGCTTGGTGATGTAGCTCCTGTGCGCTCAATGGCAGGTGTTATCCCAAGAACCCCGCAGACTTGTGGCCTTAATTGGGATCCATGTGCCCGGGGTGCTTGGCCCCTGGGCCCAGCTGGCATCCATGGACTGGGACAGATCAGTGACTCCTGTGGGTTGCTGGGAGTCCTTCTAATTCCTTGTCTGGATGGACTGAGGTGACTTGGAGGCCTTGGAGGCTGAGTTGAAATCGCTTTGGATCAAGATGTCCAATGGGTATGGGCCTCCTGTCCCCATGGGGCTGAGAACATGCTGGGCTGGACCCCTCTGTCCATAGGGGCTCAGGCCAGGCAGGGTCCCCAGTGGGGCCGAGGGCTCTGGTGGCAGCTCTGTCCCAGTCCCATTCGCTCTCTGGGAATTGTGGAGCAAAGCGCCTGGCTATTCAGAGCACGGCAGAAGCCTGTGGCAAGGCCTCGGCTCGCTGCCATTGTGCAGGGAGAATTGGCTGTAATAAGTCATGATCATCCCTGATGACGGACACTTAATGCGCGCCAGTTCTTCTATCCAAGTGCTCTTACAGCCCAATCACCTTGTCGATAGCAATGGCAGAGGCTGATGGATCCCCGGCCGCCCGCCCGCATGGCCACTCCCAGCATGCCCCGGGTAAGGCCATCGATTTCCCACAACTGCCAAAAGGCGAATATTTGAAGAGTGATAAATAAGGGGGGCTGCCACGTGTCAGCACCTGGGATTAAAGCAGCGGGGTGAGACTAGCCAATTAAATCCCAATAAAAATGGCTGCAAATTCAATTTTCCCCTCATCCGTATCCATTGTCTGTGCCGAGAGGGAGGGGGCGCGGAACACGGGCTCATCGATTGCTGCTGCCAGGAAGAAATCTCTCTGAATGTAATTAGATTAGAAAATACACAAGGCCTTGCAGGGAGAGCGATTAGCTGAGGGTGTTATCTCCATCAGCAGGGCACTGCCACAAACACTCAGCTGGCGCTGGCTCTGCACCTGCAATTGCCGTCTCCGAGCTGGCACAGCCATGCGGTGCTCACATGCCCCGTGGCCTCTGTGCCCTACAGTGCCCCTGCCAGGACTGGAGTAGCTGGGAGCCACCGCTCCTGCCCGGCTCCCTGCTGCACGTCCTGGGCGGAGAGGACAGGACTGAAGTAACCAGGGGTTCCCTGCACTGCTACAGGCTGGGGACCAACTGGCTAGGCAGCAGTTCTGCAGAGAAGGACCTGGGGTGACAGTGGACAAGAAGCTGGATATGAGTCAGCAGTGCGCCCTCGTTGCCAAGAAGGCCAATGGCATATTGGGCTGCATTAGTAGGAGCATTGCCAGCAGATCGAGGGAAGTGATTATTCCCCTCTATTCGGCACTGGTGAGGCCACACCTGGAGTATTGCGTCCAGTTTTGGTCCCCCCACTACAGAAGGGATGCGGACAAATTGGAGAGTGTCCAGTGGAGGGCAACGAAAATGATTAGGGGGCTGGGGCACATGACTTACGAGGAGAGGTCAGGGAAATGGGCTTGTTTAGTCTGCGGAAGAGAAGAATGAGGGGGGATTTGATAGCTGCTTTCAACTTCCTGAAGGGGGGTTCCAAAGAGGATGGAGCTCAGCTGTTCTCAGTGGTGGCAGATGACAGAACAAGGAGTAATGGTCTCAAGTTGCAGTGGGGGAGGTTTAGGTTGGATATTAGGAAAAACTTTTTCACTGGGAGGGTGGTGAAACACTGGAATGCGTTACCTCGGGAGGTGGTGGAATCTCCTTCCTTAGAGGTTTTTAAGGTCAGGCTTGACAAAGCCCCATCTGGGATGATTTAGTCGGGGATTGGTCCTGCTTTGAGCAGGGGGTTGGACGAGATGACCTCCTGAAGTCCCTTCCAACCCTGATATTCTATGATTCCCCTCACAACCAGCGCTCCTGCCCTGCAGGAGTCTGCATTCTACGCCCCGTGGAGCTGGTCCCAGATCTTTTCCAGAAGGGCTCAGATTCTATGCTCTTCTCCTGCCCACTGCGGGGAGAGGCTGCGGGAGACCCATTCCTGCCCCTTCTCTATGTTCTGGCTGCTTCTTTTGGTGACTGCAGGGGCTTGCTACAGCCCCCTTCATGGATGGTAGCTGGCTGCACAAGACATAGATTCATAGGTTTTTAGGCCGGGGTGGCCAACCTGGGGCTCCGGAGCCACATGCGGCTCGTCAGACGTTAATATGCGGCTCCTTGTATAGGCACCGACTCCGTGACTGGAGCTACAGGCACTAACTTTCCAGTGTGCCGGGGGGCGCTCACTGCTCAGCCCCTGGCTCTGCCCCAGGACCTGCCCCCACTCCACCCCTTCCCGCCCCCTCCCCTGAGCTGGCCGTGCCCTCGCTTCTCCCCCTCGCTCCCAGAGCCTCCTGCATGCCATGAAACAGCTGATCGGGAGGTGTGGGGAGTTAGGGGCAGGTGCTGATCTGCGGGGCTGCTGGTGGGTGGGAGGCGCTGGGAGCCGTAGGCGGGTTGGGGGGAGCTGATGGGGGCTGCTGACGTATTACTGCGGCTCTTTGGCAATGTACATTGGTAAACTCTGGCTCCTTCTCAGGCTCAGGTTGGCCACCCCTGGTCTAGTCTGACCTGTATAGCACAGGCCAGAGAACTGCCCCAAAATAACACCCAGAACAGATGTCAGACAAAAATGCAACCCTGATTTTAAAATTGCCAGTGATGGAGAACCCACCGTGCCCCTTGGTACATTGTTCGAGTGGTTAATTACTCTCACTGGTAAAAATATACACCTTATTTCCAGTTTAGCTTCAACTTCCAGCCATTGGATCCTGTTATAGATCTTTCTCTGCTAAATTGAAGAACCCATTATTAAATCTGTGTTCCCAATTTAGGTACTTATAGACTGTAATCAGGTCATCTCTTAACCTTCTCTTTGTTAAGCTAAATAGATTGAGCTCTTTGAGTCAATCATTATAAGGCAGGTTTTCTAACCTTTTAATCATTCTTGTGGCTCTTCTCTGAACCCTCCCCAATTTATCAACATCCTTCTTGAATTGTGGGCACCAGAACTGGACACAGGATTCCAGCAGTGGTCGCACCAGTGCCAAAGACAGAGGTAAAATAACCTCTCTATTACTCTATTCCCCAGTTTATGCATCCAAGGATCCCATTAGCCCTTTTGGCCACAGCATCATACTGGGAGCTCATGTTCAGCTGATTATCCACCATGACCTTATTTATTTTTCAGAGTCACGGCTTCCCAGGATAGAGTCCCCCATCCTTTAAGTATCGCTTATATTCTTTTTTCCTCGATGTGTACATTCACATTTAGCTGTATTAAAATGCATATTGTTTGCTTGTTCCCAGTTTACCAAGCGATCCAGATTGCTCTGAATCAGTGACCTATCCTCTTCATTATTGTCCACTCGCTCAATTTTTGTGCCATCTGCAAACTTAATCAGTGATTTTATGTTTCTTCCAAGTCATTGATAAAAATAGGAAATAGTGTAGGAAAGTGTTCCCTCTAATTTTTTACGTCCATGTGCAGAATGAATTTTGTTACATGCACCAATACGGAGGTGATGTGTGGTGGGGGTTGGGGTCGAGGGGTTCGGAGTGTGAGGGAGCTCGGGGCTGGGGCAGAGGGTTGGAGCGTGGGGGTGAGGGCTCTGGCTGGGGGTGTGGGCTCAGGGGTGGGCCCAGGGATGAGGGCATTGGGGTGCAGGAGGGGGCTCAAGGCTAGGGCAGAGGGTTGGGGTACAGGGGGGTGCAGGCTCTGGGGTGGGGCCAGGGATGAGGGGTTTGTGGTGCAGGGTGCCCCGGGGCTGCGGCAGGGAGAGAGGACTCCCCCCAGCCCTCTCTCGCCGCAGCAGCTCGGGGCTGGGTGAGAGGGGCCTCTCCATGGCCGTGGCAGTTCCGGCGGGTTGGGGCTGGACTGGGCAGGGGCTCCTCTAACTGGCAGCTGCAGCGGGCCTGGGCTGGGCTGGGGGAGGGGCGCCTCTCCCTGCCTGCGTGGCCCTTGATAGCCTGCTAGGCAGCCGGGCAGCTTACAGGGAACCTAAATGTAGGACCAAGAACCGATCCCTGCGGGCCCTCACTGGAAACACACCCACTCAGTGCTGATTCCCTATTTACAGTTACATGTTGAGACCTATCAGTTAGCCAGTTTATAATGCATTTAATGTGTGCCATGATCATTTTAAATCCTTCTAGTTTTTTAATCAAAATGTCATGCAGCACTAAGTCAAACACCTTAGAGAAGTCTGTCTGTATTACCTCAACACTATTGCTGTTATCAATCAAACTTGTACTCTCATCAAAAAAGCTATCAAGTTAGTGTGACAAGATCTAGTTTCCGTAAACCCATTTTGATTTGCATTAATTACATTGTCCTCTTTCAGTTCTTTGTTAACCGAGACCTGTAGCAGCTGCTTCATTGTCTTGCCTGGGACTGATGTCAAGCTGACAGGCTTATAATTACCCTATCACCCCGTTTACCGTTTTTAAAAACTGGCACAATGTGAACTTTCTTCCGGTTTTCTGGAACTTCCCCGGGGCTCCAAGACTTACAGAAAATCAACACTAATGGTCCAGGAAGCTCCTCAGCGAGCTCTTTTAAAACCCTGGGGTGCATGCTATCTGGCGTGCTGATTTAAACATGTAGTAGCTTTGGTTTAACATCCTCCAGAGATACCAGTGGAATGGAAAGTATTGCAAAGTATAGCACCTCCTGTGAGAGGAGGTGGGGGCTCCCCTCAGACCCCCTCCTGGGCTGTGCAGGCTGGATGGGACAGGAGGTCACTGCTGCGCTCTGGCAGATGGGCACTGAGCCCAGAGACTCTGCAGCCTTTGGCCTCTCCTGAGCACATGGTGCCGGGCTGCATGTACAGCTCAGTCCAGGAACCTCTGCAGAACAGGGCACACAGGCTAAGAAGTGGCTAGAGCAGACAGCCTCTCCTCTCAGCTGGTTTGGTACCCAGTTGAACATTACGTGGGTCAGCCTGATCCATGTCGGAGTCCACATGGACTCGGACGAGCTGACATGTTTCAATTAGCCCAGCTGCCGTGGCCCTGAAATCTCCCAGAATGCTCTGCTTCTGGAGCTGAGCCAGGAATTCTGGGGCAGGTAGGCAGAGGACATTGCTACCCAGCCAGGTTTAGAGCAATGCGAGCGTGGACGCCTGGCACAACCTATCCTGCCTCTGCTGGTCCAGCCTGGCCGGTGGCACTGGCCCCTTTGCCCTGGGCCCAGCTGGGCTCCAGTGTCCCAGCCAGGCTGGTGCACAGCAGCAGCATTTAGGCAGGCGTCAGGGCTCCTCGGTGATCTTCCTGCCCCTGCGCCCTGCTGTGGAATGGGGTGATGGGCCCGACCCCCTTCCCAGGGGAGGGTGGAGAGGAGCAAGACTCAGGAGGCGGATTCCTGGGGCTCCAGAAAGGCTGAGTGCTGAGTGCCCCTCCTTCCCAGGTGGCACTGCTCAACTCCGTGGGGCTGTCCAGGGGTGGGAGGTGGTGGGCTGGGCTGGAAGGGAGGGGTGCAGACACAGGGCTCTGGCTCGCTGGGAAGCAGCCCCTCCATGCACCAGCTGCCCTGGTCTCCTCACCCCGTACATGGGGCTGACCTTGCAGCTGTCTGCTAATACATCTTCTGCCTCAGCGCATCCATGCTGCCAGGCCTGGGCTCTCTGTGCCGTGGCCTGTGGATCAGAGCATGCGCTGGGCATTTCGGCTGGAGACTCGGTCCTCGCGATGCCACGCGAGGAGTGCAGCAGCCCCTGGCCATCCTGCGTGCAGCACTGGCCCCTGCTCGCTGAGACAGCACCGAGCCGGTGTCCAGTGACTGCCTCCAGCCGCAGCCCCTCCAGCCCGGGGTGTCACAGCGCTGTGTGCATGGCGGCCAGGGACGGGAGGCCGACAACTCTGTGCAGCCATTCCCTGGAGCACTGGGTGATGGGGTGAGCGTGGGCGAGGCCAAGGAGACTGGCCACGACACAACCCTCAGCACCCGCTTCAGGGAGCCCATGGCCCCCTCCCCGGGCAGGGCAGGGTGCCCATGGTCCACACTGTCTTCCCCCCACCCCGGGCAGGGTGCCTATGGCCCCCACTGCCCGCCCACTCCAGGCAGGGCACCGTGCCCGTGATGTTCACTTTCCCCCTCCTTGAGGAGTTCAGCTGCAGAGTAATGAACCTGTCAGGCTGAAGAGCCATTAAGTACAGTCACCATAGAAACAGAAAGGACAGTTCCTTCTGAAGCTGCTTCCCCCCTTCCCCAAGTTACTGGGAGACCCTCCTCCCCCACCCCCCTTATGCCACCCAGGGGAGCTAGGCCCCACCACACACTGGGGAAGTGGGCCCCTCCCCACACTCCTGAGATGTGGTTGGATTTGGCTTAGTTCCCCTTTCCCCGTAGACCATCCCTGTGGTTCCAGGCTCCCAGGGCTCTGACTGCAGCCACCTGCAGGGGACCAGGAGGTTCTATGCTCATTTCCCAGAGCCAGAAGTGTGTGTACAGCTCGGGGTGTGGGTGGGGGCTGAGTGTGGATGCCCCAGGTGCCCTATGAAGCTCCCGTGCCTGTGAGCTGCTTGACTGGCTTGGCATGCTGGGGCGGGCGCAGAGATCCAGGGCAGAGAATCACAGAATATCAGGCTTGGAAGGGACCTCAGGAGGTCATCTAGTCCAACCCCCTGCTCAAAGCAGGACCAATCCCCAACTAAATCATCCCAGCCAGGCCTTTGTCAAGCCTGACCTTAAAAATATCTAAGGAAGGAGATTCCACCACCTCCCTAGGTAACGCATTAAAGTGCTTCACCACCCTCCTCGTGAAAAAGTTTTTCCTAACATCCAACCTAAACCTCCCCCACTGCAACTTGAGACCATTACTCCTTGTTCTGTCATCTGCCACCACTGAGAACAGTCTAGAGCCATCCTCTTTGGAACCCCCCTTTCAGGTAGTTGAAAGCAGCTATCAAATCCCCCCTCATTCTTCTCTTCCGCAGACTAAACAATCCCAGTTCCCTCAGCCTCTCCTCATAAGTCATGTGTTCCAGTCCCCTAATCATTTTTGTTGCCCTCCGCTGGACTCTCTCCAATTTTTCCACATCCTTCTTGTAGTGTGGGGCCCAAAACTGGACACAGTACTCCAGATGAGGCCTCACCAATGTCGAATAGAGGAAAACGAATACGTCCCTTGATCTGCTGGCAATGCCCCTACTTATACATCCCAAAATGCCATTGGCCTTCTTGGCAACAAGGGCACACTGTTGACTCGTATCCAGCTTCTCATCCACTGTAACCCCTAGGTCCTTCTCTGCAGAACTGCTGCCGAGCCATTCGGTCCCTAGTCTGTAGCGGTGCATGGGATTCTTCCGTCCTAAGTGCAGGACTCTGCACTTGTCTTTGTTGAACCTCATCAGATTTCTTTTGGCCCAATCCTCTAATTTGTCTCGGTCCCTCTGTATCCTATCCCTACCCTCCAGCGTATCTACCACTCCTCCCAGTTTAGTGTCATCTGCAAACTTGCTGAGGGTGCAATCCACACCATCCTCCAGATCGTTAATGAAGATATTGAACAAAACTGGCCCAAGGACCGACCCTTGGGGCACTCCGCTTGATACCGGCTGCCAATTAGACATAGTGTCATTGATCACTATCCATTGAGCCCGACAATCTAGCCAGCTTTCTATCCACCTTATAGTCCATCCATCCAGCCCATACTTCTTTAACTTGCTGGCAAGAATACTGTGGGAGACTGTGTCAAAAGCTTTGCTAAAGTCAAGGAATAACACGTCCACTGCTTTCCCCTCATCCACAGAGCCAGTTGTCTCGTCATAGAAGGCAATTACATTAGTTAGGCATGACTTGCCCTTGGTGAAGGGAGGAATTGGAGGAGGATTTACAGTAACGCCTCCGAGGTGGGTTTGCGGGGTCGTCCCCGCATGGTAGGGTCCCTCTGAGAGAGCAGGGCCGTGAAGAGGCAGGGCATAGCGCACTGCGATCCCCACCCTTGCGGGCTGCTGGGGAGAGGGTTAGGGTTAGGGTTAGGGTGCTGGGAAGCAGGCTGGATCTCACGTGGGTCATCATGGCAAGAAGGGGCAGCTCAGCCTGGCTGGATCCCAGCTCAGCCCACCCTGCCGGCTGGCCCCTGCCTCTCAGATCCCAACAACAGACAAGATCCAGAAGCTGTGCCCTCAAGTGGCTGAGACATTGACATGGGCCCCAGACCCTGGCGACGTGGGGATGCTTTCCCTGGGCAGTGCCTGGTTCGGTCGTCCGCAGCCACGTGACACAGCAGGGACCGGGGGGGGTCTGACGGGGAGCAGGACATTCAGCCAGAGGGGCCGATCTCCCGCAAGGGGCAGCTCCCTCCCGTCTGCCCTCAACACTCAGAACGCAGGCCGCGCTGCCTGTTCTCCCCTGGGGGCAGAGCTGGGGGGCAGCTACCCTAGGCCATCACCCCTTGGCTGAATAAGGTCGGGTTTGCGGCTTCTCCTACTTCCTCCCAGTGCTCTCTGTCACGGCGTCCCCGGGTGATGCTCTGGAACTGCTCCCTACGAAGCCAGGCAGGACTCTGGGGCAGTCTCCTTTCTGTGAGCAGCCTGTCTGCAGGACACACAGCTCACACAGCTTCCACCTTCCTGGGTCTGACCTCGGAGCATTCAGCATCCTCTGCCCCTCCGTGCACTTCCCCCACCGTGAGTCCGCCCAGGCGGGGTCCTGGGGAAGCCAGAGGGTCCTGACCCCCAACTCTGCAGTCACACGTGACTCTCAGCCAGCCAGTAACACAGAAGATTTATTAGACGACAGGAACATGGTCTAACACAGAGCTTGTAGGTGCAGAGAACAGGACCCCTCAGCTGGGTCCATTCTGGGGGGCAGTGAGCCAGACAACCCCGTCTGCACTTCACTCCATGTCCCCAGCCAGCCCCAAACTGAAAATTCTCTCCAGCCCCCCCTCCCCTGGGCTTTGTCCCTTTCCCGGGCCAGGAGGGCACCGGATTCCTTTGTTCTCCAACCCTTTAGCTCTCATCTTGCAGGGGGGAAGGGCCCAGGCCATCAGTGGCCAGGAAACAGGGTGTCGGCCATTCTCTGTGTCCAGACCCCTGCACACACCTGCCCTCTAGGGCTCTGCAACAATCATACACCCTTACCCCACCACCTAGATACTTAAGAACTCCATAGGGGAAACTGAGGCACCCCCACACTATTCAGAGGAAACATTAAGAACAGTTCCACTTCGTCACACTCTCCTTATGACATCAGCCTGTGGCCATGGTAACGTTGGTGATGTCACTGCAGTGACCTCATGGCTGGCATCAGCAGGGCCACGAGGGAGGCGGTGGAGGAGGATGTACAGTGACACCTCCGAGGTGGGTTTGCGGGGTCGTCCCCGTGTGCCAGGGTCCCTCCGCAAAGGCAGCGTTTCCCCGGCGTTTCTTGGCGGCAGCACCCCTTGTGCGGCGGGTTCCCCTGACCTGATCTGAGGGCAGACAAGCAGGCCAAGGCCAGAGGAAGGGCAGTGAGTTATCCAGAGACACCCTGGTTGTCTGGAGGCAGCAGGGAGAGGTGAGCCTGCAAAGTGGCCGGGGTGGTGTGAACTTGGGGAGGAAGCACCGCGCACAGGCAGCTGCCTGGGAGACTCCCTGGGGCGACGCTGCCAGGGTCTGACACGGGCCCGTGGCCAACAAGGAGCCTTGCAGGGAGGGCCATGGAGCTGACAGTCGATGCAATCGTAGATGGGGCGGCCCAGGGAACCTGCCCGCATTCAGCACGGAGTGGGGGAGGTGTGGGGGGCAGGGCATAAGCACAGTTTAACTTCTATATTTGGGGAGGCAGCTCTGGTCAGGCCAATGGGGCCATGCTTGGGGGCGGGGGGCAATTCTGCACCTGCCTGAGGCTTGCAGTTTTGGGGGGAGGGCAGCGCCCCCTGTGCCCCACAAACTAAACCCATGGGGCAGGGTTTGGTGTTAAAGAGACAGGCCGGGTGGGATGGGAGGACTTTGCAGGATAGAATGGGGCAGGAACAAGAGGTTTGGCGGTGGGCATGGGGAGGAGAGACGGATCTTAGGGGAACCCTCCCTTTCTCTTGGCTAATTATCCCTGTGCCGTGTCGGCATCTCTCACCCGATCAGATGCATGGCTCATGGCTGGATTGCCTCACGGGGAGCTTTATCTCCCTGGGCTCAGGTGCTGAGTGTGGATGGGAGCAGCGGGAGCTGTCAGTGGGGATGCAGGGAGCAAATTGCAGGATATGGGCGATCTCTGCTGATCGTGTCTGGGTGGGCTCTCTCTAGCCTGCGGCGACTGCAGAGACTTGGCCTCTGTGACAGCCGCTCGCTCGCAGGCCCCGGTGAGCTGACAGGGGCCCCAGGGCCAGTCCTTGGCTTTGCAGGACAGCACCCTCCTGCTTGTGGTGCTAGGTCCCTGTACGGGGAGGGGTGGCTTGCAGGTCCTTTGCCACCTCCTCCTTAGCCCTGGTGAGAGGTTCCTTCTGGAAGCAACCATTCAGCCTCTGCTGCCCTGCTGGCAGCCTCCGAGCTGTCCCAGTCCCCCAGGCAGAGCCAGCCTCTCAGGGACGTCTGGGACGAGCTGAGCCCATGCAGCTAGCAGCCTGCACTGAGCCCCATGGATTTCCCAGCTCACCTACCTCAGCCACGCAATGGCAGCGTGGGGTGGGATCCGCTGGCAGCCTGGTACCAGGGAAGACTGCAAGGTCTAAGGGAATAAGCCCAGCAGAGAGGCAGGAGGCCTGGCACTGTTGCACGGCACTGTATGGGGACAGCTTGGACCCTCCGTGGCTCAGTTTCCCAGCTTTACAGATGGTGCTGAGCAGGGCCCAGTGAATCCCATGGGACAGTGCAGTCTGGCCATGGCACAACAAGCCGCCGTGATGCACGTGAGCTACCAAAACACGCCCAGTCCCGGTCCCATTGGCCGCGTCCCACAGGTGGCAGAGGCCTCGGCTGGCTGGGCCCCGTGCAGCAGGGCAGGCCGGGGAGACGCAGCTGTTCTGCAGACGCTGGGAAGGAGCTATGTACTGGGCACCGTCCAGACACGTAAAGAGACCCAGGCCCTGTCCCAATGGCTGCGAAATGGAGGCAGAGCCGCCAGGGTGCTCTGGGTCCTGCAGCAGGCGGGGCCTGGGCTGGTCCCTCCATTCCGATCGCAGCTGGGTTTAGGGTTCAGTCTGTAGGTGTCCGAGTGGCGAGAGGCAGTGGCGCCAGTTAGCCGGACCTGGGGGTGGCCCGGGGTCGGGGGGAGACGACTTGCCTCCCTCCCAGGTTTTTACACTTGCTCAAAGTTTCCCAGGCAGTGCAGCTGGGGGCGATGGCCCGCCTGCTTTCAAGCCGGGGTCCCATATCAGATCAGACCGGCTGCTGCTGGAACGGTCCGGAGTGCCACCCTGGGTGCAATGTCACTGAAATTGGACCCAGCCGCCCCTCTGTCCAGGGGGAGGGCCAGCCAGGCCACATGGCGCTGCGACCGGGGGCGTCAGTTCCTGTATGGCAGAGTGCAGGGGAGTCTCCCAAGACCTGATTCCTGGCAGCACCGACCCCCGTGCTGTGTGGGTAAGAGAGGCCCGGCCCAAGGGAGACCAGAGATGCCTGCCGAGGGGTCAGGGGAACGAACGGCTCACTGCTGGGCAGGGACCAGACTTTGCTCCCCCCGAGAAGTACCTGAATCGGTGCCCCGGGAGAGAGGGTGGCACCTGGGTCTGGTCAGGGACCGCGGTGGTTTGGGGAACCTCGGTACGGCTAATGCCTTGTGGTTGATGGTATGAAGTCGCTAAGCGGACCTTGCTGTGAAAGTTGCTATGTCAGGGATGCCCTCTCTGTCTCTGGGCACCCAGCCCAGGGCCCATGGCGGGTCATTAGAGCCAACAGCTGCCCAGCCAGCATCCAGCACCTGGGGACAAGGGGTTTGCTGGAGATGGGAGAAGAAATCCCCCCTCCTGTGTGAAGGGAACGGGAGGGTGGAGAGTGGCAATCCCCTGGCAGGAGAACAACGGAGGGCCCGGGCAGGTGGTTATGAGAGGGCTCCTGGGATGCTCCGTGTGTGGCCAGGAGAGGGGCAGAGGTTGGACAGGTCAGAGCAGGTCAGCTGCGGGGGGTGGGCAGGCTGCATGTGTCAGAACCCCAGAAAGCATGCGCGGCAGCAGGACCCTGGGTGGCCCCGGGTGACCACGTGCCCAGCTCAGAGTGCTCTGGAGTGGCGAGGAAACTGAGGCAGGGAACGGCGCGTGGGGTTGTGCAGACCTGTATATTTCTCGGGTGAGTAACGAGAGCAACAGTGGTTTAGAGCCCAGTGCAAAGCATGTGGCTGTGCTACGCCTGTGCCCTCCCACGCGCCCCCCTTTGGGTGGACCCGTGGGAGAGAGGGGGTGTGAGCCCCGGGGGAGCCTGGGGGTCGGACGGTTCCAGGGCCAGGCAGGGGGTGCCCAGAGGCTGCGAGACAGTGGCAGTGCCTGGACTCTGTTCAGGCTCCGGGGGCTCAAGCGAATGGGGACTGAATGGCGAAAGAGCCTCGGCTGTTTCTAGACTGGCAGCTCCTTGGGGCAGGGACTGTGTCTCCCTGGGACTCCGTGCGGTGTCCGGCCCAGCACAGCCCCATCCTGACCAGTGGTAGGGCACCCCCCGCACCCCCCCCACCCATGGTGCAGGGCTACAACTCCCCCCCACACACGCACCCCATGGTGCAGGGCTACAACCCCCCGCCCCCCCCCGCCCATAGTGCAGGGCTACAACCCCCCCCCCCACACACGCACCCCATGGTGCAGGGCTACAACTCCCCCCCCCCACACGCACCCCATAGTGCAGGGCTACAACTCCCCGCACCCCCCCCACCCATAGTGCAGGGCTACAACCCCCCCACACACACACACGCACCCCATGGTGCAGGGCTACAACCCCCCCACACACACACACGCACCCCATGGTGCAGGGCTACAACTCCCCCCCCCACACACGCACCCCATAGTGCAGGGCTACAACCCCCCGCCCCCCCCCGCCCATAGTGCAGGGCTACAACCCCCCCCCACACACGCACCCCATGGTGCAGGGCTACAACTCCCCCCCCCCACACGCACCCCATGGTGCAGGGCTACAACTCCCCCCCCCCCACACGCACCCCATGGTGCAGGGCTACAACTCCCCCCCCCACACACGCACCCCATAGTGCAGGGCTACAACTCCCCGCACCCCCCCCACCCATAGTGCAGGGCTACAACCCCCCCCCCCACGCACCCCATGGTGCAGGGCTACAACTCCCCCCCCCCACGCACCCCATGGTGCAGGGCTACAACCCCCCCCACACACACACGCACCCCATGGTGCAGGGCTACAACCCCCCCCCCACCTCTCCCCGGCTACACACTCACACTCCTGGCGCAGAGCTGTGCTATCAGGTGCAGGAACACTAGGTTGGTGGTGTGCCAGTCATTTGACACCCCACTGCTGTGTTTATCCTCTCGATCCCTCCCCCCTGAGGTGCGAGGAGAAGGTGCTAATTAAAAGCAGATTACACTCACATTAAAGCCAGCAGTGCTGGGGATCCCACACAGCGCGTATGAGCTGCAGCGCCCGGGGAATCCTGTTCCCCAGCGAGTCCCGCGGGAACCCGAATGGAGCAGCAGCTGGGGTGCTGGGCCAGCTGTGAGCTCACCGCACAGAGGAGTGGAGCCGGAGGGCCCCACTGGCCCATGCCGCTAGCCAAGGCCAGGACTGGCCCCTGCAGCCTGGTCACGGGGCTCTGTGTGGCATAGTGCTGCTGTCCCGGGCAGTGCAGCGCCACCCCTTGCCTGGGGAGACGATCCTGGTGTAACTCTGCTGGGAGACATCGCCTCAGCTTCAGCCTAAATCTTCCTCCTCCTCGCTCTGTGCCAGCCCGGTCTGGGCCGCGGTGCCAGCTCTCCCAAATGCAGTGCGTTTGTGGCCCCTGCTGCAGGACGGCTTGTGATGGCACGGAAAGCTGAGGCCGCTCTGTGACCTGGGGGCGACAGATTTCAGAGGCCACAGCAGAGAACTTGCCCAGAGTGATTTTCAGCAGAGCTGGAAGGAGCCCTGGAGGGGTACCACACCCAGGCCAGGTCTCCTCCGCTTTGCCTCCGTCTTTCAGCAGGAAGAGGTCAGATTTGGAGCTTGTGACTCGAGGAACCGACATTAGCACCGTGTTGTGTCACTCTAGTGCCAGAACGGTGGTCTCTCGCTGTCACTGCTTTCCTGCTCTGCTCCCAAAGCCAAGAACGCTGCTGCCCAGGGCCCAGTGCTGGTGGGAAGCCGCTGGCGGCATGTGAATTGCCCACATACAGCGTAAGAGCCTGCTCCCCACGCCCCGGTCCTTCCTGGAGCTGAAGCAGGAGGGGGCTGGGCTGTGGATCTGAAGGATGTGGGTGCAGACGCTGCCCCAGGCGGGGGAAGCAAATCCCCAGACCTGTGTGTCGAAAAGTTAGTGTCAGGCCTGGCATGCCGGTTGGATGCTCTGCTTTGCGCCATGGTGTGCGCAGAGGTGGGTTTGGCTATTGCACCAATACTTGTGTACTGTTGCTCTGGTGAGTGGGAGCTGCCCGTTACAAACCAGGTGTGGCAGCCTAGAGCCAGCGTGAGTGCCAGGCGGGTGACCACACCATCCCAGGAATTCAGCCTTCCACAGCCTGGTTCTTCCAGGCACAACTTCGGGGCTTACAGGGATTGCTGCCCCAGGGTGGCGCTAATGAGCCTTTCACTGGGGGTCCCCCTCTGGTTCCTGCCCAGCCCAGCAGGGGTTAACAGCTGAGCGGTGGTCCCTACAGGTGGTGAGTTTGGTGGCCCCAGTTTCCGCATCACAAACTCGCCACCGCTTTCCATTGGACTCTAAGCTCCTGGGGGCAGGGACTGTCGTGCTCCATGTGGCTATGGGGCCTAGCACGATGCGGCCCCAGTTTCAGCTGGTGCCTCTAGCCCGTGCTCCTGGAGCAGGGTCCGAGGGCATGAGTCAGGAGCAGAGCTGTTTGCCAGAGTGCCGGGGGCAGGAGGCGGGGACCCAAACGCTCCATTCCATCCTTGCAAAAATTGGTCTGGGGGCCAGCGTTGTGGGTTTGGGGTCTGGTGTCTGATTTCTGAAGAGGTGGGGCTGGCACTACCATGTGGGGCGATGTGTGTCCAGGCATGTGCACGAGGCGAGGGGACATGCCGGGTGTCTGGGCTGGCCTGGCGTCACTCTGGCTCCACACCACATGCCGGCACTGTGGAGTCATGCACAGGACCAGCCACTGATGCCATGGGGCAGATCCTGGCACTGGGGTTGCAGAGCCCTGGGAATAGGACCCTGCAATCTCATGGGTGCAGCGACCAGCACACAATCGCTCCCCCGTGGAGCACGGTCAAGGAGAGGTGGCTGTGGGGGCTTTGCCATCGCAGGGGAAGGTGCCTTTGCCAGGCGCACAGGGGCGGGGGTGCAGTCGCTCTGCCCATGGCAGGACCAGCTGCTGAGGGAGCGAGCGAGTGGTTGTAGCTACCCCTGGGCTGGTGAAGCCCTCTGTGTGTCCCTGCATGATGGTGTCGGTGCAGTGGTGCAGGAAAGAGAACAAGCTCCTGAGGTGCCAGCCCCGGGGGCCTGCAGCCCCGAATGACACCAGCTCGCTGGCGCGAGCGCATGCCCACTGCAGCCTTTCCTTGGCATGACATTCTGCAGCATGGGCTGTGGGAGTGGCCCAGCCCAGCTCCTGCAGGCACCCAGAGAGAGCACGGGGGGCTGAGAGCGTAGGGGAGGGGACCCAGCACAGTCTCCCAGGTGGCGCATCCCTGAGCAGGCAAAGGGCCTGGGTACCTGGGCTAGGGACAGAGCTGCCTGCTGGGCCAGGGCGTGGTTCCATGGCTCATCTGGGTGGGGTCCTGTCTGTCTTGCATCCAGCCACCGTGCTCTCTTGTTTGAGCTTAATGGAGAAGCTGCAGCCAGCCTGGAAATGCTGAGCTTACTGGGGTGTCCCCTACTCTGCCCTGCGCCCCAGTCCAGCACCTGGCAGGAGGCCAGAAATCTCGCTGTGTGGGGTGCGGAGGCTGATGGCATCGGTCCCCCACTTTCTGTGAATATCCAGCAAGGAAGTTGTCCCAGGCTGGGGAGCTCTCACTGGAAAGTCTCTGGCACCCAGGCAGGGAGCCACAATCTGACCTGCAGCCTCTGCCCCCAGGGATGGCATTGGGGCTGCTCAAGTCCCTGTGCTGGGCTTGAATCGGAAAGGGTGAAGGATGGTTGCTGTCACTGAGCGAAAATGATCCCCTTCTCTTGTCCTGCCAGGTGCCAGCAAGCCTGGGAAAGGCTCTCGGGCGGTGCTGGGCGGCGGGGCAGCTCCGTGGAGACCCGGGTGACGCTGTCTCCCGCAACGTTCTGTCACCGCAAATGTAACTGTTAAAAAACCAACGTGTCTGTTCCCCACCAAGCTGGAGCTCTGTAACTCCCAGCCCTCTCCACCCGCCGTCCTGCTCCCCGCCAGTTCAGGGAGGAGGGGGTGCATGGCTGCTGGGGGCTGGGCTACCTGGAACGCTCGCCCATGCAGACGAGCTCTCTCAGGACAACGCTCTGGGGTGAAGGCGGAATATCTGCAAATGTGCTCCACACCTGTTCCAATGGCTGCATCGGGCGGAGACATGCCCTGCTGGGCCGGCAGGGGACAGTGGGCAGGCTACCCCGGTTCTGCTAGGACAGAGCATGTTCCTTGTGCTTTCCCTGCACTTGGAGGAAATCTCTCCCTCTGCAATGGCCAAGGTCGCTCAGCCTGGGACATGCCCTCAGTGGGACACGGTCCCTGCCAGGAGGAGCTGCCAGCCCTGGGGGTGGATACAGCCCACTCAGGAGTGCAGGCTCTCCCCTCCACATCCAACTGCAGCTCCCATTGGGGCGTAATAGCACCTGCCAGAACAGCCTGGGCTTGCCTGGGTCGGGGCCAGTTGGCGTCTCCCCTCCTGGTGGGGTGCAGGCTGGGCCTGGCAGCTGCCTGGGTGCAGGGAATGTGGGTGTGACTGGTGCACCCCTGAGAGCAGGAGGTTCCTGGCTACAGGGCTGATCAGTGTCCTACCACACCTGTCTCAGGAAAGGAGCAGAAGAGAAGTCCTCCAAGTTGCCTAGATGGTTGTGAGGAAGCAACTGACAAAGTGGGACTGTTCTTAATGTTTCCTCTGAATATGGTGGGGGTGCCTCAGTTTCCCCTATGCAGTTCTTAAGTATCTAGGTGGTGAGATAAGGCGGTCTGGTTGTTGCAGAGCCCTAGAGGGCAGGTGTGTGCACGGGTCTGGACACAGAGAATGGCCAACACCCTCTTTCCTGGCAACTGATGGCCTGGGCCCTTCCCCCTGCAAGGTGAGAGCTAAAGGGTTGGAGAACAAAGGAATCAGGAAAAATTTCTCCTGGCCCGGGAAAGGGACAAAGCCCAGAGGAGGAGGGGCTGGAGGGAGTTTCAGTTTGGGGTTGGCTGGGGACATGGAGTGAAGTGCAGATGGGGTTGTCTGGCTCACTGCCCCCCAAAATGGACCCAGCCGAGGGGTCCTGTTCTCTGCACCTGCAAGCTCTGTGTTAGACCATGTTCCTGTCGTCTAATAAACCTTCTGTTTTCCTGGCTGGCTGAGAGTCCCGTCTGACTGCGGAGTTGGGGGGCAGGACTCTCTGGCTTCCCCAGGACCCCGCCTGAGTGGACTCGCTGGGGGAAGCGCACGGAGGGGCAGAGGATGCTGAATGCTCCGAGGTCAGACCCAGGAAGGTGGAAGCTGTGTGTCCTGAAGACAGGCTGCTCCCAGAGAGGAGACTTCCCCAGAGTCCTGCCTGGCTTCGTAGGGAGCAGTTCCAGAGCATCACACAGGGACGCCGTGACAGCAACCAATGAGTGACTCTGACCCTACAGCCTCCATCAGTTGCTGCCTGGAGCTGGAGGAGAGAGAACCATGTTCCTGGCTGGCTGAAAGAGCAGCCGGACCCTGGACCTGGAGGGGGCGGGTTGTGCCAGCATGGGGCACCATGTGGGTGGGTTACAGATACTGTCCTAATGTGCAGCTGGGGTCTGGTCATGGTATAGGCCCCCGTGCAGGCTGCACGGCTGCGTGTGTCCAAGATGCGGGTAGGGAGAGGGGGGTCCGGACAGATCTCTAACCGTGGGTTGTTTTCACTGCTAACTCAGTGTCACTCTAATACCGTTGCTTCCTTAGTTGCCTAGTTACTCAATTCCCCAAATGCAGCAGAGCCAAGCTGCTGCTGCTGATAGGAGCCACTCGTGGGCTCCCTCCTAACGATTAATTGGGATGGAGATGGATGATTACGTTGCTAGGGGGTGTTTCAGCCCACACTGCAGAGAGCTCTTGGCCCAGCGCTGAAATGTAGCTGCCTCGAGCACGGGCTGCAGTGCTTGCCCAGCAAGGGGAATCTCATAGCCAAAATACTACAGGGAAAACGTGGGGGAGGCAGAACCTGAGCTCCCCAATGAGGAACTTACTTTATTATGGTAGCCCCAGAGTCCTCATCATGCCGGGCGCTGCAGAGACACAGGGACCGAGATCAGGGTCTTGGTGCGCCGGGCACCACACAGACACACACAGTGACTGACATCGGGGTCTGGTGCGCCGGGCCCTGCATAGACACACGGTGACTGACATTGGGGTCTGGTGCGCCGGGCGCTGCATAGAAACACGGTGACTGCGATCAGGGTCCTGGTGCACAGGGCGCTGCAGAGACACTGTGACAAAGTGGGACTGTCCTTAATGTTTCCTCTGAATACTGTAGGGGTGCCTCAGTTTCCCCTATGCATTTCTTAAGTCTCTAGGTGGTGGGATAAGGGGGTGTAATTGTTGCAGAGCAAAGGGCCAATGTACATAAATGGCCGACACTCTGTCTCCTGGCAACTGACGGCCTGGACCCTTCCCCGCTGCAAGGTGAGAGCTAAAGGGTTGGAGAACAAAGGAACCAGGTGACCTCCTGGCCCGGGAAAGGGACAAAGCCCGGAGGAGGAGGGGCTGGAGGGAGTTTCAGTTTGGGGCTGGCTGGGACATGGAGTGAAGTGCAGACGGGGTTGTCTGGCTCACTGCCCGCCCAAAATGGACCCAGCTGAGGGGTCCTGTTCTCTGCACCTACAAGCTCCGTGTTAGACCATGTTCCTGTCGTCTAATAAACCTTCTGTGTTACTGGCTGGCTGAGAGTCACGTCTGACTGCGGAGCTGGGGTGCAGGACCCTCTGGCTTCCCCAAGACCCCGCCTGGGCGGACTGGCTGTGGGAAGCGCACGGAGGGGCAGAGGAGGCTGAATGCTCCAAGGTCAGACCCAGGAAGGTGGAAGCTGTGTGAGCTGTGTGTCCTGCAGACAGGCTGCTCCCAGAGAGGAGACTTCCCCAGAGTCCTGCCTGGCTTCGTAGGTAGCAGGTCCAGAGCATCGCCTGGGGACTCTGTGACAGACACACAGTGACCGAGATCAGGGTCTGGGTCAGAGGCGTGCACAGGAATAAAAATTTGGCTGCTTTTGGAGGGGCACTTTCTGTGTCCCCCCACAGCCAGTGGAGCTGGCTCTCCCCCTGCAGCAGGGATTTGAACCCAGGGCTTCTGCAGCCAAACCCCCACAGCCTTACACACAAGCCCATCCTTGCTATAGGCCTGAATATGCCATTCCTGGGCCTCCTCGGGTGCTCTGCAAACACCACAGCGTCTGCTCTGGAAGATGCCTCTAGCCCAGGGGTGGACAAACTTTTTGGCCTGAGGGCCACATCTGGGTATGAAAATTGTATGGCGGGCCATGAATGCTCACGAAATTGGGGTTGGGGCTGGGGATGTGGGCTCTGGGGTGGGGCCAGAAATGAGGAGTTCAGGGTGCAGGAGGGGTCTCTGGGCTGGGGCAGGGGGTTGGAGTGCAGGGGGAGGTCTCTGGCTGGGGGTCCAGGCTCTGGGCTGGGTCTGGGGATGAGGGGTTTGGGGTGCAGGAGGGTGCTCCGGGCTGGGACCGAGAAGTTTGGAGGGCAGGAGGGGGATAAGGGGAGCGGGAGGGGCTCAGGGGTTCAGGCTCCGGGTAGCACTTACCTCAGGCAGCTCCTGGAAGCGGCGGCATGTCCCCTCTCCGGCTCCTACGTGGAGGTGCGGCCAGGCGACTCTCCGTGCTGCCCTGTCCGCAGGTGCCATTGGCTGCAGTTCCTGGCCAATGGGAGCTGTGGGGGCAGTGCTTGGGGTGGGACCAGTGCATGGAGCCCCCTGGTTGCCCCCAAAATAGGAGCTGGAGGGGGGACATGCTGCTGCTTCCAGGAGCCGCGCAGAGCCGTGGCACATATGCGCGGAGCAGCCGCTGGCCCTGGTCCCCGGCTGGAGCGGGGGAGCAGGGCAAGCCCCAGACCCTGCTCCCCAGCGGGAGCTCGAGGGCTGGATTAAATTGTCTGGTGGGCCAGATGTGGCCCGTGGGCTGTAGTTTGCCCACCCCTGCTCTAGCCACACATTGCTGCTAACGGTTATGCTGGGGCCACGGGTTCAGTGCTCACCCTGGGGCCGGGTTCTGGTGGTCACCATCTCCGTAAGCCCAGCCCCGCTCTCTGCCACTTGGGAGACCTCAGCTTCCAGTGGCCTGGCTGCAGCCAGGCCATGCTGGGAGCCACCCCAGGCAGCCCAGTGGGCTGGGGCTCCGCCAAGCGCTCGGCTCATCCGCTCTGCAGCCTGCTCCCCTTTGTGTGCGTCCGGCATGTCTCCTGAGGGCAGGAGCCGTGCTGCCCTGCGTGGCCGTGCCGTGCCAAGGCCCTACCTGACGGGGAGGTCTCTGGGGGGGCAGTGCCACACTAGTGATGCTGCCACCTGGGCCAAGCCCGGCCGGGGGCCAGTCTAGGAAATGCCCTTTTCGCAGCGGGGCTCCTTGCACCCTGGCAGCTGCCTGTGCCATGTGGGTGCGTGGGGGG